>NC_088887.1:72427221-73027221 GCF_037157495.1 Lathamus discolor | reverse complement strand
GCTCAGGCAAAGCGTATCACTATCAGTAAAAAGATTCTCATCAACTCCACTGGACTTTGGATTTCTGCTGTTTGTAGCCAGTACATAGGCTCCTCAGCCCATGGCACATCTTCCTTTCACACTTGTATAGAGGCTGACACTGCAGCCATTGACTTATTTCTGTGAGCAGTTTTCTCAAAGAATGTAATGCAGTTCTCTGTTTGCATTTATGAAAGAATATTAAAGTTTCTAACCTGTTCCTTATTACAGCTCAAGGTTTTACCGTGTGTTTTATGTCATTCTTCCAGCAGAAACACAAGACCATGTAGTTACATTCTGTCTGTTAAAGAAAGAAGCACTTTCAAAATACGTGTATCTGTGATTTTTACACACAGGAAGTGTTTGTATTTAATGATTCAGGTGTTTAACCAACTTCTGTAGAGATAATTTTTAAAGCAGTTAAAATTAAGTTCCAGTCTTCCAAGCAGCTCATGTGAGGATGAGGGTACAGTGTCATTAAGGGTTTTAACTGCCTAAGCACTGCCCCTCTAAGTGACCACCTACTCCTTCAGCACTGGCACCATTTCATGCTAACTTAATCTGAGCTGGAAACCACACTTCACTACAGCCATCCTGAGCTGACGTTTCCTCTGCTTTCCATAGGTTAGACACAGTAGAAGACAGAGCAAGGAGAAGCAGCTCTGGCGGAAGGGATCAGGATGCACCAGTCCTTGCACACAGGTCCTTGGCCCCGACCTGAAGATCTAGTTAGATGTGCCTGGGGAGTTGCCATCCAGTGACATTCCTAACTCCTTCCATCCCAAAGCTTTGGCACCCGACATCTCAAACTCTCCGACGTCAGCCCTTCCCAAACTATTTCAGCAGTCCTGCCTCCCAAAGTTCTCCCATCCAAGTCACAACTCACTGCAAATCTCTTCTGCTTTGAAGACCTCCTCAAGAGCAGTTGCCTAAGGGGCCATACTGACCCTGTTCACAATCCTCTCAGCCCTTGCAACAGCAGCAGCCACTGCCCTACATGCAAAACTCTCTCGTAAGCATTTCCAAGTTTCACTCTAAAGTTTGTGGGATAGCTCAAACACCTGTTCAGTATATGCTTGAGAAGATGTCAGTGTGGAAAAATAGCAGTGTTCAGGAGAGTTGTCAAACAATGTCATTCAAGAATGAGATTCGCTTCCAGCAAACTCCCTTCAGAATCACAGAATCATGGAGTCACAGAATGGTTTCGGTTGAAAGGGACCTTAAAGATCATCCAGTTCCAACCCTCTGCCATGGGCAGGGACACCTCACACTAGACCAGGTTCTCAAAGCCCTGTCCAACCTGGCCTTGAACACTGCCAGGGATGGGGCAGCCACAGCTTCTCTGGGCAACCTGTGCCAGTGCCTCATCACCCTCACAGTGAGGAATTTCTCCCTAATGTCTAATTTAAATCTCCTCTCTTTCAGTTTAAAGACGTTCTCCCTTGCCCTATCACTACATGGCTCGTAAAAAGTCCCTGTGGATGGACTGTATTTAGTTGACATGGCCACAAAAAGCACCATTTCAGAAGCCTGGTGCTCCTACCAAGTGCGGTGATTATGGCTCTCTTTTTAAAGACAGAGGCTGGACCGAGCAGTGGTACAACAGATTAACATCTTGAGAAGTCAGCCATGAGGCAGGAATCTGAAATCAGTGCATGCTTAGTCTGTCAGGACTGCGGAGATTCAGCCCAAAGTCTGCATCCACTTAGAAATAATCTTTTGCTGGAGTGTCTGTACATCCGTCCCTGCATTTAACATGGTGCTGTTTTCTCTGGGGATGAGTCTGCTGTGCCCACAGGAGCCAGTTTTGCTTTCTCTGACTGCCATTTTGCTCCATTACAAAAACTGTTTGTGGCTTCGCCCCTTAGGCCAGGGTTTCATGCCTGGGGTTTAAGTCCTGTGGTTAAATTGGATGAAGTGCAACCCAGTGATTTTATCATCTTTTAGAGGAAGAGCATTGGGTGCACACAGCTGGTTTTATTCTTGTTCTTTGCTATTCTTCAATACCAAAGCCTCTTTTTATAATACTACGTAGGATTTTGCAGTTTGAACAAGTTTTTGGAAGTTTTCAAGCAGAGATGACTTCCACCAGCCAGGAACCATCTCTCGCTTAAATCCATTCAGACATTTTCATTTTCCTGAACACACAGCAGCCCTACGGTCTCCAAAAGCCATGCCCGATCTACGCACGAGGTATTTTCATAGCATAACTTGAAGCTTGTGATAAGTGCGAGTGAAAAATCATTTAGGCGAAGATGCATGAGGGTGTTCTGGGAGCATCTCCCTCTTCTTTTCCTGACTCTCTGATGTGTTTTTGCGCCACCTCGTGGTAGGAAATGACCCTCGGGATGAACCTTAAGGAAACTTTGCCGGATCAAGCAGCATGGAGCTGAGTGAAAAAGGGCTTAAATAAGCATAGGAGAGGGTGGTGTGTTTTATCCCTGTTAGTATTACCTAGAATCTGTAGCCACAGACTGGTGCTTCGTTGCAAAAAGCTCCATCTCGGCAAAGCGAATAAATCCCTTCTGTTCTGCAAGCTGCCTCAAGGCAGGTTGGAGGTGGCTCAGGGCTTCTCTGATTCCTCCTGGTTCTGCCAGGCTCCCTAAGCTGGAAACAGGTGGCACAAAGCAGCCCCCTGGGGCTGCCTCCCACAGCCAGGATAGCAGTAAGGTAGGGGAGGGAGCAAGTTCATCAGCTGTATGCACCATGTATAGAGTCACTGGGTGCTGGGGCAGCCGTCTGCTCTGAAGATGATGCGGTGGAGAAGTGATCAGTCACACTTGCAAAGAATGCATGAAATAAAGAGCCAAAACCAAAAAACCAACCCCAAACCCCAGGGTTTCCACAGCTCAACCAGGAATGCGATGGTGAATGACTGCAGCCTGATCCCAAACACTGGGAAGTGATGGTCTGTGACAGTAAAATCTTGCCCTGCTGCGACAGAGAATAGCGTGACCATCACTCTCATATTCCTGCTCCTTGCAGAGCAGCAGAAATCCAGGGTGCCGACATCGAGGGCCTTGCAGTACTCTCCTCCAGCCTCACATCCACACTCAGTTTCTCAAGTGCAGTTCCCACCTCCCCATAGTTCATGAACCATAGGTTCAGCACTCAGCCAGCCCCTGCCAGCGTGGGACATACACAGCACTAACTTTAGTAGTCACGCAGCAGTGTTGCTCTCCTGTGCTCACACATCTGGGATCAGATTTCAGTAAAACTGCATTCAATAGCATGAATTCAGTTAGGTAGTTGTAGAATTGATCTCAGGCACTCTGCAAAGTGCCAGCCTGAAAGAGATGCACCAATTGAATTAACCTTTACTTGAAACATTTTCTGTAAGATAAAACCTTCAGAAAATAGGCCTCCCATCTAAGCAGAAGACATTTCCAATATTTACTACCAAGCAAGCATGGGATGGCTTCAAGAGCATCGATTTTTTTATTATTATTTTTCATTTATTTTTAAGTTTATCAGATTTGCATAAAATATTTTCCCCAGCTGTAAGGACTGTGTGTTCACCTGGGAGTAAAAAAGCCCTATATGGGCTCTGATGGAAAGACGCTTTGACAGGGACATACACTGCGGTCAGCTGAGTCTCGCAAGAAGATGCCAAACACAATTTCACATAAACAGACATTTTAATTTCATGAAGGTTTCATTTATCACTAACACAGAAGGGGTCAAGCAAGCCGCTGCAGCAGCTTGGGAGCAAGTGCTGTGAAAGTGCCTCTATTTCATGCCTAGCTCTTGCATCATTTTGATTCATTTTTTATCTAAATATGCAGCTTCCACAGCTTCAATTTTTATTTCCCCATCACCTCTGAAATAGAATGGCATTACAGAGGGAGCCACTTTCACCACAGATAGTCTCCTTATGAGTGTTTCAAAAGGCCTTATGGCCATCTTGGCATTGCAGAGAAAACCAGCTTTTTCTTTCCAGTACATCTGCTGGCAAAGGTAAACTTATCTTATTAGCATCTGTAGTAAATAGGATTCCTTTATGATGTGGTCAGTGACAATTGTAGCACTGGTTAAGATCACCAAATCAGGGTTTGGTATGTCAGTGTAAAGGAAATGATAAAGTAGTTTCTACAAGGCGTCCCATTGCCAAAGGCTTTGGGCTCAGCAGCTCATTAAAGAAGAGTGCAAAGCACAAGTGGCTTTGCTATGCCTAGCCCAGCTGCTACCCAAGAAAGCAGTCCTGGAGGCTGCACAAGGGAGAACTATGCCTTCTGAGAGTTTCCAAGTGGTGGGGTCAGTGCCAACAGCAGGTGGCCACTGGTCTTCACATAAACCTCTTAAAATATACTTGTAATTTGAACCAACTCAGGTAAGCACATAGCTACTCCCTGAAAAACACAGGTTCTGTTTTGCTCATTTTCCTCTTCTCTGTCTCCCCCGTGTGTGGTCAGATCAGCTTCCTGTGCCACAGAATGGTTATCCACCTCCAGGCAGTAGGTAGCTTATGCAGTGTTTTGACTCAGACTAGGAATGAGCTTCGGAAAGTGGAGATTCACTGAAGTGCAGGCTCTCAGCATTACCTTTGCTCTGTGCTAAACACCACAAAATCGTGGCCTGTGGTGGTGTCTCTAGGAGGAACAGCAATGGCTGAATCAGGCTGGGGCACCATTGATTGTCCTGAACCACCTCCTAGTGGAGTAGGATGGTTTCAGTTGTTTACTTCCCCTTGGATAATTGTCTCTCTTTCACTCTTCAAGGCATGATCCAGTTATTTTACCATCACCACTCTAACCAAGTCCAAGGTATGAATGAAAAATGTAAAAGTAAGCTGGAGAGCACCAGTATGCATAGGTGGCTTGCAATTGCTCCAGGAATTTAAAAAAAAACCAACTTTGTATAGACATTTGCCTAAAACTATAGAAACTTTGAAATGATTGTGCTGCTTGTAGGCCCATTTTCAAGAAGAGCAAATGGCAGAGACTGGATTGATGTAGTTCAGAGAATCTGACTATGAACAGTTCTAAGTCAAGTGGCATTAGGTTGAGCTAACGAACAGTAAGAAAAACATGGAAGCTGAACAGGATATTTGTAATATTAGTAAAGCATACATACACCTTTCTAGCATACATACACCTTTCTGTATCTACCAGGCCAGACACGAGTGCAGATTTGAGTGCTAGAACAGGCTGCCATAATTCACCACTATTGCCTTCTTTTTTCTTCTCAGTAAGTTCTTACTTTAAAGAACTGAGGTTAGAATGATCAATGTTAGTCTGAATTATATCAGGGTATGTTCTCTGTAACAGAAAAAGATACGCAACAGGCCCTCTCAGCAGCCTGGTAGTCTAGACAGCAACATCTAAAACTCAGTAGTCAGATTTAAGAGTTAAATTTTAATCACCTCTTTACTCCTCAAAACTATGGGACTGAAAACACTTTATTGCAGCCCAAAGACCAACTCCCTCCACATAGCTTCTAGACAGAATCAAATCAACGCTGACAAGAGCTGCCCAGGTGTTTATACAAGGCTCCCTGATTTTTTTCACATCAAATTTTGGAGAAGGCACATGGATATTTTAACTTTAGTTACTCCAATCCCTGTTGGAAATGAGATAAAAAGCTTGTCTCACCTATGACTGTCCCCATACTACCTTGTGGGGTTGAAAAGACAGGGGAGTTTATTTTCTCTTTGACAGAAAGCTTTCCCATCTAATTTTCAGCATTAGTGGTTTCCCACCCATAAAACACATTCATCCAAGTGGTAGACAAGTTAGTGAGTTTGCTAAAGTGCTAACTTCCAACAGCTTATGACAGGAAAATAGACATGATCTGCATTCCAAAGGAAAAAATAATGTTAAAATGCTAAACAAATGTTTCACCTTGTATGAGCAAAATAGTAGACAGAAGATATTATCCTGTAGGGATACAGTTAAGAGACTGTTTATTTTGTATGGCAAGGGAAAGACTAAGTCTACCACAACTAAAGCTGCTGCAAAACCTCCTTAGCTCCTGAGAGGATGACAGCTACCCAGCTCCTGCTGAAGCAGTTGGTTGTCCCAGGGTACCCTCAGCCCCATGGGCTGGAGGGACACTCAGCATCTTGAAGGCATGGGAAAGGCTCTACCTGGGTGACTTTAGAGACCAAAAGTGGTTACTGCCTATAGGGACAGGACTAACTGGGATGCAGGTGAAGAGCACCTTGGACTTGCCTTACTAAACTCCATTTCACACCATTTTCATGGATGAGTGACTCTATTTGCTGTATGCATGGAGGTTTAAGTGCCAGCAACCAGAACAGGATCCAAACACAGCTCCCAAAACTATACAAAGACCACTAGCACTCCATAACATGGTCTACAGGGCTACAGAACCCTGTTAAGCAGAAAAATTTCATCTTCCCTGTTATAAATTTGATGTTACAGGCATATTAAGATAGAGAAGACTGATACTGGTCCATTAGCTTCAAGTGATGGAACACAGATGAGAGGTGGTATCAAGTTCTGTTAAGATTCAATTGTAAGTCATACTCATACATCATTTCCATTGTTGTTACAAGTTTTATTGCTGTTGCTTATTCCAAACATCATTTGCCCTTGTCTGTTTACCTGAGAAGACACCTTATTATTTAAAATGGATAGTTAACATGCACATAAACCATCACATTACAGTGCACATTCAAGTTTCTGCCATGTGGAGCAGACAGACAGCATTTTAATCTGAGCAATGCCAGAGCTTTGCTCCCATTACCATAGAGAAGTATAAAAGAATTTAAGGCACATGTGACCTGCTGCTTTCAAGTAACAGTGAGGCTAGAGGGATCACACAAACAACTTAGGTTCAATTACTATTTCATGTTAATACTTTTTTTTGTGATATAAAATTGAAATGCAGTATAAAAATACATCTTTTCACAGGGTCCAATAGTGCCAAGTGCAATTCCAGTATTTCAGTGCTGTGATATTTAAGCTTGAGGTACATTAAGAGTGCAAATTCTGCTCGAGTTTCTTCAGGATACCATATTCAGTAGAAGAGAGACTAACCTTTTTCTCTTGCTTCCTAAGGCAGTCTGTATCTTCAGTTAAAACAGTTTTTCTTACCCTTTCCCATGAGACATATTATCCAGAGGTGTTACTGATACATACCCTGATTCCCCTGACTGCAGCGGTAGTTAATGGGACACCATAATTGAAACACTCCTTCAGTACACTTTCTACATCCGAGACACAACTTCAGCTTGGTTTTCATAGATATGTTGATCCTTTTTGACTTGTTTCTTTTCTTCCTCATCAAGTTGGGCTTCAACCTCATTTGGATCGGTATAGGTATAAAAATAAGCCATGACAGCAAAAATGACGCAAACTGCCAACAGCAAGGCAGCAAACAGCACATACTCTGCCCACTGCAAAATAAAAACCAACATAAAATATGTCATTTATCCAATGTTAGTTCCTCAAAAGAATTGCACCATTTTACTGTCTGCTAGAAATGAAGTTCATTCACTGTGAAACTGAGCATACATAACAAGTATCATATGGCTTGAAGTGCTAAGTATTAAATGTATGTAATACATACTAAACTCAGAACTGAAGCCTTTTCAGCAGTTCTGTCTTCACTAAAGAGGCAGAAGTTCTGTGAATGCCGAGAAGTTCTGCACTATCCTCTTCCTGGAGGGGGTATTCATGGGAACGGACCAAAAGACCGAAAACTCAGCCGCTCCTTTTAGTTGAATAATCTCATTTTAAAACAGGCTGGCAGCAACCCTGCTTCCATTTAGGTCAGCAGTAAAAGCTTGCACCTGACCACAGATCCAAGTGGAGATGAAGACCAGGAATTCTGGTTTCAAAGTGCTACCTCCACCTGAAAAGCCTCAACAGCTCTTTCATGTTCTTCCTGTTTTTTAGCTGAAACCAAGGCTGCCAGACCCATTTACTTCAACAACAGGCTCTTCCCTCTTTCAGATATCCCTTTCGGTTCGCTAGGGAGTGACACTGGCAGTCTGAGAAAGTCTTGTCCAAGTGCTCTTCCCTTGGTAAGCCCCAGCTTTCAAACCCCAAAGAGGTTTGAAACCAACAAAGCCAGAAGATGGGCTATGGTAAGGCTGAGGTATGCAGGTGAAGGTTCAATAGTTATGACCAGAGTTTTGGTAGGTTTTAATCTCATTAATCTAGAATTTTAGCCCAGAAGTTCACAGCCTTTCCCCACCATGAGAAACAGTTTATTTTAGAGATGCTAGAAACTGCTACTTGCAAGCAAAGGTGCCTGTCAGAACAAGTGTTAAGAGTAGCAAGCAAGAAAAAGAGGTAGAAATCTTTGCTGAAGTGTCTGTTAGAGTTGTTTAGAGTTTTGTGTATGTGTACACATTTCGGGGAAGTGCTGGGGAAAAAATTCAATAGAAACTTTAGAAGAGGCTATAGGAGACAAGGTACCACTCTGTTGTTGCAGTCTTCTACACCGGTTTTAAGCAAAGCTAAAGGTTTATAGCTGTTACTTATACACTGTAATGAGACTATTCAGTCAAGCACTCATTCTACAACTGTTAACACTCTTGTAGCTAACACTAACCTCCTGTATTCCAATTATAAATGCAAATCCACCATAATTCTCATGTTCAAAAGTTGTGGTTGAAGATTACCAGCCATGACTCTCACCTGGACTAAACCTTTCTCATAATGTAATATAATAGTGTGCCAATTGTTTGTGTGCTTACCTGCTCGCTGAGTTTGGATGCTCCAGCCACAATAAGGACAATAATGTTACCAACAGCCACCGTCAGCAGCCATCCTGCCTGCAGCACTGCCTTCATGTTAGATGGGGCCTATAGAAGTAAGACCTGAGGTTTTAGTCACATGTTGCTATCATGTACTTTCTAATGTTTACTGCATTCTTTGCATTATAGTAGACACTGGTTCTCTGGGGGAGGAGAATTTCTTGGGTTTTTTTATGTTTGATTGGCGTGGGGTTTTGTGGGAGTTTTTATTTTCTGTTTTATTTTTTATTAAAAGCTGCTAGAGAACTAAAACACACCTGGAGAAGGGTTTGAGGAGCCAGAGATTATTGGTACTAGCTATAAGCACTTTTTACTTTGTACACGCTGAGTAACTAACAAGCACATTTTACATCTCAAACACAAGGTACGCATCACTGCCTAGCAAGCCACATGTTACAGTGTTCCCATCACGGCAGTTTAAAGACTCAGAATTAAGGGAAGAAATACGCACAGCTAAAACTGGTGTTGGAAGACAAGGAATTAAGAGTGTATAACTCAACTGCTGCTAAAGACTGTGTGGAGGAAATTGGTATGGAGATAATGTGTCAGTACTCACTCAAGTACTCTCCAGTTTGGTTTTACAGCAGCAGTACAGTTCCAGTTCTTTTCAATGGAAAGTCAACATGTGAAAAGAATATTTGGGGACTGGTAGTCAAGTCTTCAAATGATGTAATTCAGTATATCTTTATGGAAAACACTGAATGCTAGCGGAAAAAGGCCAACTTGCACCAGCCCATAGTCCTGCTAAAAGCTCTAAAGGACATAACTGTTCAAACAAAGCAGCAATACAGAACTACCACCCAAAACCAACATAGCATAGATGATCTTTGTACTGATTCTTAGGAAAATAAGAGTTCTGAAGAGCGAAACCTACCTGGGAGTATGAAAACTCCAGCCCAGTGACAGAGAAGACTACTTCGGCACATGTAAGAATAAAATACTGAGGGATCTGCCAAGCCATATGGACTGTATTGGGTGCTATATCTTCAGAATACAATATGCCAAGGTTATCGCCAGTGCACTGGAAATTAAAATAGCACATTACAAACAGTGAAAGTCTGTATACTAAAGGCACTCTAGGCAGTTCTACATCAACTAGTTCTAGATCATCTAGCAATTCTGTATCAACTCACCTTCTAGTGGAAGGTGTCCCTCCCTCTGGACTAGACAATCTTTAATGTCGGTTCCAACCCCTACCATTCTACAATTCTACAATCTCTAGAAACATATATACACAAAGTTCTAGGTGATAAATTCCACATACAAAGTACTGCATACTTGGTTATAAAGTAGTAGCTATTTTGCAGAAGACTTAGTGCAAAACCTTAGTGTCTAAAGATTTCAGGTTAGCAAAGGAACATGAATTCTTGCACTATATCATTATCATACCCATCATTATTCTTATATTTAACAATGATTTTGTGTTCTGTTTAATATAGCAGAATTTTATCATATGTAAAATTAAGGGCAAGAAGGATAATTCTACATGTGGGTTTTGTTTCAGTTGTTTTTTTTTTTTTTTTAAAAGGAAACAATGGCACAAAACATAATTTTGTATTGTACATCCAACAGCACTGGCAGCTCACCTCATTAATTATAATGGTATAGGCACTGCCAAACCCAAATACCTTTGAAGTAACCGAACAAGTGCTTGAATTTCTAGTAGCTTTAATTTCATCTTTTCTGAAAAAGAAAAAACACATTTCAGACCACAGGTATATACAATTGTGTGTACCACTAAACTGAAAATAGTTTTATGTCCTTCTCCCAAGCACAAGTGGTTAGACTACTGTAAAGGAAAATGCTTACCTTCCTCCTGGAAAGGAGGTATAATTACTGGCAGAAAGAGACATCACTGTTCCGAAAGAAGTGTCTTCCATAGTGATGTTGATATCATCAGGCAAATTGTTTATGAACCTTTAAAATGCAAGAGTGGTGAATTACTAAACAAAATATGCACAAGTCAAAGAACAAAGGTTTTACTCTTAATTATATAGTGGCAGCACAACAAGTATGAAGTCTTACCCTTTCATTTTTCTCAGAGTTCTTTCAAAAGCATTAAAGTGTGGCTAGTGTGGCTAATGCAAAAAAGCAAGCTAGAACCACATCAGCCCACTACTTGCTTAGGAGAACATAAAAAGAAAGCCTCTATTACAATCAGTAATAAACATATCTGCAAATGGAAGATGTAGAAAAAAAGCAGAGAAATAGTAGGATACTTCTTGTAGGATGTAGGATGCTTCTTGTCTACAAACCCATGTCTAGACAATGAAGCAAAATATACAATTTAAAGTTTAGCTAAATTATACCCAGAGGAGATGTGCAAGATAGCTTAGATGAATTGTGCCCCAGAAGTTCCTATACCCCCTACACATTGAGCAAAGTGTTCAGCAAGTGGAGAGTTCCTACAGTACAGAAAATGATGTTGAGCAAGAAGAGTCCACCAGAGAGGCTGATTGAAGAGACAGTCACACTATTGCCAAAACTTGAGAGCAAAACAAACTCTACCTGATGAGATTATTTCCTTCTTCTGGTTTTGATGTGACATTGTCAAACAGCTGGTGGAAGAGACCATTATCAAGATGCTTTGTTGGCATCAGTGAACGACTTAAATATGCACTATTACATAGCAGTGAGAATTAAGAGAGGCTTCAGAACAAGACTCCAGACCTCTTTCAGGATCCTACTAGGATATATATCTACCAGGAAGCACTATATGACTACACATTAAAGTCTCAGTGAAAGAAGGGTAACCATCAAGGTAAATATCTAAGTTGGTAATTTTTAAACTTTTTTTTTTTTTTAATATGAAAACATCTTGCCTTTCTCTCTACAGCTCACCAGTCTCACTGGTACAGCAGAGAAGGGCAGAGAGAAAAGACAAAGGCAAAAGCTACTGAGAGCTTATCCTTTCAGCTTCACTCATTCCACACAGAAAGCTATTAAGGCATTAATGTGTATCTTCGGAATGAAGCAGACTTACCCATTTAGCAATTATTTCTGTCGCAGCAGTTTTAATTAAAAGAGTGTGACGATTTTGTCCTGGTAACTTGATAACTTCATATCTAGTTTTGTTTCCAGAAGTTATGTTTAGTGATTGCAACTGAGAAGTCTCAAATGTCATGTAGCCAGTCTACAAAAACAAATGAATTGCAGTGAATTTCCATACAACTGCATGTTTGTCTACACTTTTGAGGGAGAGTTAGAGACTTCAGGGCATCAGAAGTTTACACGTGTGTTACTTCTGAAGCACCAGAGATTGCGAGCACCTCCTAACTTTCATTTTAGTTAGGTTTTCTGCATCAAGCACTAATTTCATTTAATCATTATTTTCTTTTATTGATTTCTTCCATTGCACAAGCTTCAAAGTAATATGAACTTCCCACAAGCATTATGGAATAGCTATTAGATTTTCCTGTATTTTTTGCTCCAGATAATTCAGGTTTACCACCAAGTAAAATTCTGTTTAGCTACAGAGGCAGCAATAGCGTAAGTTATGATGCAGCATTTTCCAAATAGCAACACCTCCTAAGAGATGCAAATGCAAGCTGTATCTTTATGGTTTTGAACATAATAGGTATGACTATTACCAAGATACGTTTTAAATATTTGAAATACATTTCATCCGCATAAAATACTTCAAACAGTCAGCAGGTGGTGAGCAATGGTATTGTGCATCACTTCTTGGGTTCTGTTTTTATCTTTGTCATCTCCCATTTCAATTATTATTATAATATTTTATCTCAATTATTAAACTGTTGCTCTCTCAATCCACAGGTTTTACCTTTTTCCCACTTCACCTCCTCATCCCATAGTGGGGGGAGAGGCTGTGAGCGAGCATCTGCATGGTACTTAGTTGGTGGCTGAGGTTAAACCAGCAATATCTATAGTAGGGAGTGGAGCATTTTACACCCTTCCTTTTCAGAGATGCACCTTATCGATTCCACATCAGTATACAATTTGTGTGCCTTTATCTTCTTCACAGCTCAGTTTCTATGCGCTGCAAATTTGGAAGAGGATATAATAGGTTTTCTCTTCTTACATGGAAATAAGGCTATCAGAGAATACCCTTCCTAACATCCATTTTTAATAATGTCCATCAGCTCCATCACATTTTGTTGACAATAGGATTATGAAGGTTTTGCTGTAGTAGAACCTAGAAAGGTTCTTCGACAGCAAACTCTGAAGCTTATATATAAGGTAGCCACACAGTCTCCCTGTTCAAGTAAGTGGTCACTCACAGTAGGAGCAGTGACTTACTACAGCTTAGTGGACTTCTATTGAAGAAAGGGGTGTTCCTGCTCTTAAGAAGTGGCACCTTTACAGCAAGGGTGAAATTTTCAGTTATTTCAAAATCACTAGTAAGTTTCTTGGGAAAACACTCTTGCCAAGTACTACTTAGAATAATGCTATAGTTACAATTTCTTCTTCACAATCTTTACAATGAATAGATAAAAACCCCCTAGAAAATAATCAATTTTGTACCGTTAGTTAAGAACCACTTTGACTTACTCCATTAGTTCTTTTTTTTTGGGGGGGGGGGGGATTGTTGTGGGGTTTTTTTAACTTGCTATTCACCATCTCCCCTTACTTACTGACTCCATAGATGTTACAGTCACATTCTGAAGCTGAGGTTCAAACCGAACTATCACATTATCTGTACCTAGGTTTATTACTTTGATTTGGGATTGCCCAGCTGCAGGGAAAACTGGAAGAGTTTTCTGTAGGACAGAAAAAAAAGAAAAATCAGTGCCCTATCCAAAGTCACACAGAAAAAAGTACTATAATGACTGTGCTCTTAATTATCTCATGATAGAGATAAGCATCTGCCTGACGATCTGTGATTGCCAGAGGGATGCAACTTGAATAATGGGATTTGTAACTGGTCTCAAGCTGCCTTATGGCTGCTTCAGGAAAAAAACTCTCTCATCCACAGTAATGTCTTCATGACCACATGTGGTTCTTATGTCCTGCAGCCTGCTGCCACTACCAGGCCATTCTACTGTTCAAGGAGTAGGCTTTTCCCACATCCTATGACTGCCTGGGTTCCTGAATTTCTTTGTATTGTGTTCCAATGCATTTTCCCCTAGTCCTCATACTGCTGAGCTGGACAGAAGCATGTATGGACACTGCCTGGTGCGATAGCCCAGAGAAACTGGGCTTTTGGAGGTTCCACTTCCCACCAAATCTAAATAGTTTCTGCTCATGCAGAACATCAAGAGCCGCAAGAGCTGTGTCTCAACTTTTCCTCCTTTCGCATACTTTTGTTTGCTCCAGTCTCTTCAGGTACATGACACAACAGCAACAGGTCCATCTTTTCCTTTCTGCAGGAGATTCTTGTGCATCAGTAGGGAGTTACCAGCTTTGATGAAGCTTCTGGTCAACACCAGTACATGTGTGTGTACAGCTCTGGCCTTCTAAACAGGGTGGTAAGGAAGACAACCTGGATGTGTCTACACCAGTTGAAGGCCAGACCCTTTACTTCCAACTTCAAGAGGAAGAGTTGAATATAAAGCTTGTTTTGCTGCTATACCCAGGCATTATGGAGAAAATTCTTCATTCTAAATGAAGTTATTTAAGAGTTGACTATCTAGCCTTGAAAATGCATGGGAACAGGCAGGCACCTCTAGCTAGCCATCTGGATCTTGGAATGCAATGGATTACCTCCCAGAGGTGCCCCAGCTACAGGGGAAACCTTCATCTGATTCAGCCACGGCAGCTCTCTTTGCAGCAAGGAAAGTTAGGTGGGATGAGTCCTGCCTTCAGCAGGTATCATCTTTGCCTGTGCTATGCTGATACTTTCCAGACTAGTACACTTCATCACCAGTCTAAATATGAGAAGAATCAGAGATACAAAGCAGCCCCCTGGTAGGGGGATTTTCAGCAGGTTTTCAGATTTTAGTATCAGTTTACAGACCTGAGGTTGCCTTTAATGCATGATTTATGTTGATGACAGATGATGGATCATGTTCATAGCTAGTTAGTTTTAGTATGCTAGTCACATATTGCAATATACTTCAATACTTCCCTTTCCTCTACTTCTGTGCTCTTATGCTTGGTTCTGAATTATGGAGTCTTGGCTCATTTTAACACACTTCTTTTTGTATTAAGTAAATATTAGTAGCAAATACTTGCATATATCTGAACTTACATCTATTTGCACTTGTACAAGGGCAGCAGCAACAAAAGCCAAAGATGCAAGGAGCATACCAACAGTGATCTTCCTCAGGGGCCTAGTGTAACAAAACACATACATGAGTTAAGACATAAACTCAATGCTTCAGCAGTTGTCTTTTTTTTCCACAGAGGGGAAACTCAAATGGCCACAACTAGGAAGTTATCACCATTTGAAGGGCTGATGTCGTTATAGCAAGTGTTCTACTAAGCTCGGTACCTCTCAATTCCTAGTTACACTACCAGGAAATACATCTTTCCAGCAGCATCTTAACCTGTTACTCTGCATCTGCTGGGCTCAAACTTTGAACATAATTATTAGGTTTCTGGAAAAGTCTGAACTGCAGGAAGAGAAAACCCAATCCAGTACACTTGTTAGTTTTAAAACAATGACAAATGCAAGAAGTTATGTCTTTTTTAAAAAAGAATACCAGCTTGTGTCTATATTAATATGCTTAAAATATTGAACAAAAGAAGTCAGGGAAATGTAATGTTGAATTAGGTGAATCCTACTCACATTCAGGTAAGCTGTAAGGTAAGTTCAAAGCAGACAGTTGATTTATGGCATCATTTGTCAGATGTAGAGTGTTCACAAATGAATGACAGTGTTCCCAGCACAACACCCCTCCTCCCCCCAAATTTTTCGCAATTAGATGAAAAGACAGCATTACATCTTAGCCCTACAAAAACCGTTTTAAGAACTGTTTTCTCCTCTGCCTAACTTGCAAATGCTAGCAACTTCATGACCAACATTACATATAATGTGCCATGCCCTCAAAGTCGCACCTAGAAGCATCCAGTGAGCCAGACCCCTCACTGGGGCTGAAGATGAAACGTCTTCTTTTGGACTTAAAACTACCCAAGATATGACACATGCTAAGGACATGTGTTGCATTCCTACTTCTTGTACTTCGGCAGAGTGAAGGGGTAGGCATGGGGGAATTGGAAACTAAACAGTGTCTCTCTTGCAATCAAAATATTCTGCCCTTAACTGGAAATCCCTTAACTGCAAGATACTGTTACTTTACTGTTAGATTCTCTCACTCTAGTCTCCAGTGCCTGTATGCACAACTTCTGTATCTTTCAGTTTTCATTTCTTCAAAATATTAACACCACTTTATATGCACCTTAGCTGAATACTTGCTCTTGTTACATTAGGGCTGGAAGAGCAGTTTTAAAGAAATCACTAAGATGAACCTCTGTTGAAGTCGGGTAAGTACATCAACTTACGTAAAATTGATCTTGCATTTCTTGATTAAAGGATAAATCACAGCATCCACAATTGGGACCATTATTATAATCAGTATTGGATTCACAGTCTGTTGAAGATAAACATGAGAAGGGAAAAAAATTAAGTACTTTTCAAAGTTCCTTTTAAATTTAGGGCAATTAAAAATATATATCTTGGTGAAGTACTTAGAATTGGCAGACAGAAGATTACTGTACCTGCATTTGGTCTGGCTGAATCTGAACAGATCCCTGATGGAGAAAAAAAAAAAAAAAAAAGGTTTTTAATATTATGACAAAAAATAAAACTGATCTGAAAAGTAAAAGTTAAGAAAAAAAAAAGTAATAAAAGTAACCTACAAAATTCCCATCCATTGTCGTGGCTTGCAGTGTCCATCTTGACCCCTTAGCAAAAGAAGAGAACATTAAATGCCACAGGTAAATCAACCTTGAAAAGTTCCTCTTGAATTATTATGAAAGTGTTGGGGAAGGCATGCAATACAACAGAGAAAAAATGCTAGCTTGCTACAGCAGTATTCTTATTCTGCAGTGTAAACATTTGCATAAAGCCATCCTTGGCGCCTATTTCACTTCAGTTCCTGGTTTCATGAAATGGAGCAATTAGCTGGAGGGGCTGCAGGGACATCCTGTACCAAGCTCTGCAGTGTGCTGTGCACAGAGAGCATCTGACTGCCTTTGTGCCTACCACCCGAGAACCCCATGCTACTGACATGTCTATCCTCCCCTTACACAGCCCAGCAGTGAGCGACCAAGCCAGGTATGGACCTGCCCTGAGCCTTCTGCCCAGAAAACCTGCCTATAGCCAGGTCAAGCAGGGCTGACTTCCAGCTTGATCCCAAGGGGAGACAGAACATCCATCACTGCATCTGTGGCAAGAGCATTTAACCACCCACAACATAGCACTGAGAGATACAGGTCATTACTCATGTAATGAGTATTTATCTCTGAATTTCATGGCAGGGTTGCCTTTTTGTAATAGGTCACACGGGTAGTTACAGCTCACTGGTACTAGACTAAAGCAGCACAATCTAGGCAGCCTGGACCAAACTCCCTTACAGTCTGCCTTGGATAAAGCTCTCAGCCCCTCATTCTCTCAGAGAACACCTTCCTAAATCTATAGTTCAATACTTAGATATGAAAGCCTACTTTGATGAGTCTTAAGCATTCAGTCCACCAAGTGAATGGGAGTTATAGGCTTGTACTTCTGCTTGAAGGTGGAAGGTATTAATAATAAATTTGAGTGGTTTTAAGCAAACTGCATCCAAGTCATTTCAGCCCTGAATCTCCAGAGCATTTACACTAGGACCGTACATTTCACCTTACAGCTGATAGTGGAAGGAACATTCAAACTAAGAAAGCTTTAAATGACTGTTTCATCTTCTGAGTCCTGGCTGATAGAAGATTTGGAGAAGCCTCAGTCACTGCATCAGTCCTGGGCATATCCAGATAAACTGAGTTTCTTCACCTGTCTGCAGAGCATTCTGTACTAGCATGATTCAGCAACTTGTCCTTCATATTAGAACCAGGTTAAAGAATTTGCCAATAATTCTTTTCCACCCTCCTACAGATATCTTTTATGTCTGGTGACCTCAGAGTACACAGAATGATATGGTACAGCTCTAATTGCCAAGCCAAACAATTTCTCCTTTACCTGCTGGTCAAAAAGTGCCCAGAACATGGGGAGAGGAATGTAAAGGAAAAGCACCTTCAACACCATCTTAGTCTGAGCAATCAGCCGTTTCTGCAGCAAATGAGAATTACACAAAAGGAATTGGTCAAGAAAACGTAAGAAACAACAGCTGCAAACTGCTATTAGCAGCACAGCAACAGGTAAAAAGATAAATACACATTATGTTATGTTTATCCATGATCTAAACTTTGTATGTTTGTGGTTACTTCTGCTTTCTTGTAAAAAACACAAGGTCTGCAGTGGATGTGGGAAGGGCTGCTGGTTAAAGGTGATACGGAGGTCATAGGCCTGTGCTTCTTGGCATGTGCACTGATGGCAGCATGAGATTAAGCACTTGCTGCTGTGTTATTCTATTTAGGCAACAGGCATCTGAACAACAGGTGACTGAGGAACACATTTCACACATGAAAAATATATATAGGCAAAAGGAAAAGAAAGGGACAAGCCCAGGTTTGTACTGCTACTGGCAACAGGGCAGGATAGGTAGAAGGCAAGGGATGTGGTTGGGGACCATGGGACACAAGGCTTTGAGAGTCATGGTAAGGAGCTTATACTGAGGCCAGGTGGGTGCAGTGTTTATCCATTTATTCTGAAATTCATAAGTGTACTCCCACAGTTTGATCCCAAGTGTTGTGGCCCTGCACATTAACTGTGATAATCAACACCATGCCCATTTTTCCCTTCTACAGTCGTTAAACCAGCATATTTTCACCTGAAGCCAGTTTACTGAGAGAACCAAAGTTGGCAAGGATAATCCTTGCTATTTTACCAACTCAAAAAATAATTTGTGCTTTATTTGTTCAACAAAGGAACTAGTCTCTTCCTCATGTCCCTTGGATTTCCCTGAGCAGCCAACGATCACAGGGATAATCAACTCACACAGCTCCACTTTCTCCCACAACAGCTGGGGCGATCACCTACAATCCCAGGGGAGCACCAAGGTTTGGCCAGACTATTAGCTTATAAATGATCAAGCAGCTCAAAGCTATTTGCAGTGGATCAGAGCAGGCAGAAGAGAAGCTGAGGGTCAGAGGATGTCACAGCACAGGAATGCTCATGCAGAACTTACATCATACTTCTCACTCGCCCAGTCTAGCCAGTGCTCTCTCTTGGGGAACTCCTTGCTGCGATGCCGGAACCTGTTTTTGATTGCAAACTGCAGAGACAGAGTTTTGTTTAATGGGGTTATAAGTATTTATAAGGTGTTTTGTCATGAAAGGTGACACTCCTGCTTCCAGTGTTTAGAGGGTGCTAAAGGTGACTTAGTTCTGTTAATTGCTCTAAGCATTGCAGGGAATATTGCCTTTAAGGCCTCACACTGCATATCCAGTGGACTGTGCAGCTGGGATTAGGTAAACCAAACAGCTCAGTAATACCTGGCAACGTAGGCTGCTGTTCGGAACTTGAAGCCCTGCCTACTTCAGACTTACTTACGTAGAACAATAAGTAGGAGGTCATATGCACATGTTTTCAGAGCTGAATGGCTTTGAGAGTACATTTCACTATGAGAAACAGCATCTTTCAGATACAGACTCCTCATACCTTTACATTGGATATACACAAATATAGTCCTGAAGAACTCCTAAGACTTTCTGCATGGAATAACATGAGAGGCTTGAGCAGGGCCTCAGGGGTAGGACTCTGAGCAGTGGCCAAAGTCACCTATAGAGATTTAGGTATGACTGTAAGACAAACTAAATAACAAACTGGCAGATCTGCACAGAGAATGAAGAAGCCCATAAGTGAGAAATGTTGAGGGACTGCAAAACTTGGGACCTTCATATTTAGCTCCCTTCCTTGTAGGCTTGCACTGATACATAACCCTGCTATCCTCCCTAATAGAGTGGGGATCAGTATACCTGCACCTTGTAAATACCATTCTTTTCATAAGCAATACATTTTTGCTGATAAGATAAACTTTGTAGCTCTGCTGTTGAGTCAGGCCAAGGCATGTTTATCTCTTACTACAGGGCTGTATAAAGGTGCACAAATGAAGAAGCAATAATTCTCAGAAGTTGGGATAAGCTTTTAGATATCACTGGCATCTTACGTTGTTTCCTTTGCGTTTAAAGTAACATATAAATCAAGATACAGATAAATAAAAGGGCAGTCTAAATCGGTCAATACGAAGCCTTCCGCAAGATTTGAAACACAAAAGTAAAAAAATCTTTCCCCACAGTATGCCAGATTCCTGCTGTGGGCAAGTTTACTGAACAGTTTTTAAAACTGCTGCCAGGATTTTGGGTAACAAAAGTGATACTTACTCCAATGCATTTGGAAACTTGAATCATTACATTTCCTTGAGGCTGAACTTTCTTGTACATTCGACTTCCAATTACAAACACAACTACAATACACAAACCAAAACCAACTCAGGATTAATTGGAAACAGTGTCTAATAATTTCGTATGGAAACCATAACAGTCGAGAGGTTTAAGGCTTATTCCCACCCTGATTTAAGAGCAACGAATTGCCTACCGGCATGTTATCATACAGTAAAACAGATCAAATTAACACCAGCAGACTGCTTCTATTTAGAGACAAATGTCTAAATCTGGAAACTCTTAGGATAAGTCCTCAGTGAGACATTAGCTTACTTGAGGTGTTGTCAAAACAAGGACCACTTAGGATCTTGGCTCTGGCCTTGCTGTACCAGATTAGGACAGCTTCACGGGCTCCCTTTCAGGAGCCCAGGATGCCGCAGCTCGAGTCACGCAGGGACACGTGAGGCTCTCCCTGATCTGCAGGGCTCACCAACGTGTCCTCAGCTCCCACACCCAGCACGTTCCCCAGCCTCACCCTCCCATGTGCAGGGCAGGACACAGTCCAACCCCCACAGCCACCACCAGCCCTGTGTTGGGCAAGATGGGGTCATCAGGAGCTTGAGGCCCACACTGTGTGGGCACCTGCTCAGGACCATGAAGGACCATTCTTCCAAGATCGTATCTATAGCTGAAGGAGCAAGATGGAAACAGTTCCACTTACCCAAGGAGACAGCCATGAGGGCAGCAGGAACTCCAAAAGCTAGTGGGTAACACCGCTGTTTGCTATGAATGCCACAACTTTGAGCTGAAGTGCAAAGTAACATTAAATAACAATCCCAGTCAGCACTGCCAGTATTTTACAGAGGGTTTCTCTTCTTTGCATTTCTGGCTAACTCAGAAGCAGGAGGAGAGGAGTTTCTACTGACAATACTGACAGAGTGGATGATCAGTATCCAGTTTATCTTTCATTACAGAAAAAGGGAATTTTGTATCACAAGAAAAATAATCACAGATTGTCTGAGGTTGGAAGGGACCTCTGGAGGTCAACTGATTTAAACCCCCTGCTCAAGCAGGGCCACCTGGAACTGGTTGCCCATGACCATGTCCAGGCTGGTTTTAAGTATCACCAAGGATGGAGGCTCCACAGTCTCCTTGCACAGCCTGTGCCAGTGCTCAGTCACCCTCACAGTGAAAAAATGCTTCCTGATGTCCAGAGGGAACCTCCTGTGTTTCAGGTTGTGCCCACTGCCTCTTGGCCTGTCGCTGGGCGCCTCTGAGCAGAACCTGGCTGTACCTTCTTTGTACCCTCCCTTCCAGTATTTATATACGTTGTGAAATCCCCCCAAGCCTCCTCTTCTCTAGGCTGAACAATCCCAGCTCTCTCAGCCTTTCCTCATAGGAAATTCACATTTAGTTTTACACTGAGAAGTGAAGAATTCTACTAGAATGGTCAAGTGCATGCTCTTGGCGAGAAAGGAACTCTATTACAAAAATTTCAGGACAAGTTCCTAAATAAATATGCAACTCTCATAATAAACGTAGTTTGTTGAAAAGATGCTCAAACACCACCCTCCACCCCACCTCAGCAGTAGTCAGTGATTTGACTTTATAAACTTCATGCATACATCCTGAAATGATGCCAAGAGTGTGGCTATAGCTACTAACATGGAAAAGTAAAAGACCAAACAAAACTATCATCTTTTCCCCCATACTGCTTCTAACAGGGAAATTAGAGTTTGATTTGGGGGAAAAAAAAAAAACCTAAAAAAATTAGCTTACAGCTAATTAGTGTCTTGATTTAGTTGCATTGACCTTTCTGTTAAACCTCTACATGGCATAATGTTATCACGTTCCTCAGCTGCATTTGTTTGTTTTTCCAAGGTAGTTTGCACACTATTAGCATGGAAGCAAAATGCACGTTGTACCTTATGCATATCTCCTTTCATTTTGGGGAAATAATAGAATTTGCATTAAGCAAGTATCTAAAACGCTCTAGTCTGCTCCAGTCAAGAAGTCCAAAGGCCAGAATTTCAGCCCAGTGCTTTAGGGTTACTCCAGAATGCGCACAAGAGTCTTTCTTTTGAGAAAAACAGCCTTCCGCAAACTCCTGCCAAGCACATCCAAACAGCACCATCTGTGCCAGCTTGCCACAAAAATCCATACGCATATGGAGAAGTGAATTGTTTGCTTTGTATTTTGGATCATGCTATTCATTACAAGCAGAAGAGAAAATAACTTTCTCCTTTAATGATATGAAAAATTATATATCTTGCCACATGGATAAGCGTGTTCCCGTGCATGCAGATGCTTCGGTACTTTGCATGGGTGCACTTCAGAATAACCTCTACTTCCAGAGTAGAGGGCTCTCTTCCCTCTTCTCTTCCGAGCAAACAGTACAACTCTTTGTGTGATGGTTTTAAAGGCATCGGAAGAAGAGGTGCAACATTTGTGCCTCCAAGGAATTAAAATATGCATTAGGCATACAATTTGATGACTTCAGCATGCCTCTTCAGATCTAGGACTTCCAGTCTTAAAGGCAGCTCAGATCTCAGACTGGCTTGTTTCTGACAGTACCTCACCTGCGAGAAGCTGGATGACACACATGTAAACTTGAAGACTATTTGCCAGATAACTCCACAAAGAGTCAGAGAACAGACTGTTCATTTAAACTTACACAGACTGCAACCCAACACTCATCCTTTACTGACACTTGACTACTTCGTAAACAAATGTATGGCCTTACCTCTGAGAACTGGGGTGACTATAGTAGATATCAAACTTCCAGCATTAATGGATAAATAAAAGATAGAGAAGAATCTGGTTCTTTGTTTTTCCTACAGTAAAAACAGAGATATTTAGAAAGTCTGAGCCAGAACCACACTGACCAGCCTAGACTGAACTACTATGCAAACTGTGTTTGCATACTCCAAGATGAATACCTATCTAGCTCCTTCTTCAGCTACTCAGGAAACACTACAGTAATGCACACCTCTAAATATGTGTATTATTAGAATATTGCAATAGTCAAACATCAGCATTTGTATGACTGAAAATCTGCAAGACATTCTTACCTGATCATCTTCAAACTGATCTCCACCAAATGCTGACACACAAGGCTTGATCCCACCGGTACCAAGTGCAATGAGTATCAAGCCAATCATGGACAGAGCACTGAGACAACAAATTAAAGGGTAAAAGGAAAAAACATGTCATTTTGCTTTCTTATTTAAAATGCACATAAGAGACTGACTTCAAAACAATTGAAATTCAATTACATTAAATTTAAGGCATGTTACACCACCCTTCATCAACCTGGGGAAAAAATAAAAACCAACCCAACATGTACAAGATGACTCACATGTGCACTGATACATTATCAGGAGAGCCATCCCGGTTGTGATCTGTCAGGTCACTTATGGAGCTCACAGACATGACTGCCTGCCCAATCGTGTAGACAATAGACAGGGAGATTATGGTCCTGTTAGAGAGAAGATACGTTTTTAGATATGTTAATACAATTACACACACAAATAATACAGACTTCTCATTGCAAAGATGCTTAATAAAGAAGCATAAGTAACATAAGTCACCTTACAGACTCAACTTATCACAAGTTACTCTATAAATCTGTCTACACCCCTCACAATAATTCTTTCCTATTTTTATTATTAATACTTTAGGTAGTTTTGTTTCATTAAGCAAGGCAAGCTGATTCTTTAGATATCACCAGGTCACAGGAGATATTTAAGTATCTTCATTGTTTGCCTTTGAACAACAAACTTGAGAATGCCATTATCATGTTTCATATATACGGCGAAGTTCAAGTGAACTATTCTTTGACATTGGATTATGATTTGCAATGATTTTAGGACTGTATAAACATTATTTTAATATATTTTAGCTGCAAGGAATAAAAAAAATAATTTAAAATCTATTTTAAACATGGAAACTCTCCCAAAAACTGCTGTGAAAAACAACTCTATTACCCCACTCTCTCAGTTGTAAGTGTACCAACATCTTGAAACTCGGATCAGAGAGCAGCGCTGAAGAATACAGGATGCAGGGTTTCAGCCTGATTTTCCTCTGCCAGGAGGAGCCTAGGAAAATACTACAGAACACTAGCCCCTACCCCCATGCCTTTAAGGGTCTCTTCCTCTTTCTTGTATGTAAGAACATGTTCAGTTTTAACTTTGTGGGAGCTTAAGTACATGACTATAGTTCAACCCATGTTCATCCACTTCCTTGGTTGGGGGTCTGCTTGATAGCCACAGACCCAGGTCTCCAGTTTGGAGAATCACAGAATCACAGAATCACAGAATCCCAAGGGTTGGAAGGGACCTAAAAAGATCATCTAGTCCAACCCCCCTGCAAGAGCAGGGTAACCTACAGTACATCACACAGGAACTTGTCCAGGCGGGCCTTAAGGATGCAGTGATACGAAGTTATTTAAAACTCTAGTTTGCCATCCTAAACCCAGTGCAGCCCATGACAATGAAGGGCAAGGCTCAAGAACCAAGAACAATCCAAATCTATTTGACAAAATTAAGAGACCCTTGCAGCAAGCTTGGAGCACCCTGATACTAGAGGGACAGAGGAGGCATCGCCCACACCATGAATATCACACACAGGTAAGAAGATCAAATTCTTCTCATTTTAGAAGGTTTCTCTGACTTCAAATGCTCTTCCTTTTGTAGAGGTTTTCAGCTTGCTAAAGCAGGGCAACAGTGAATCTGCTAGCTATTGGAATTTAGTAGATAAATTTGAAGTTTCTTTTGTTTTTAATAGTACTTCCATATAGTTACTTTAATTGCTTAACAAGTTGGGGGAAAGTTTCCAATTGAAGTTAAATCTGAGCTGACCAGGAGAGAAAACTGAGTTATTCGCAAGGCTCACGGCCATGCTGTGAAGACAACACTTACACAATTGGCACTGCAAAGATGGTAGCCAAGTAAAATAATTGTGATTTCCACACTATTTTCCCCAAGAACTTCACATTTAACAATATGTTACCAGGTCCCAGCACGCTCCTTGGCAGACACTGCATAAAGTACATGGACTATGGAAGGTTTGAGGCTCTCCTATAAGAGTGTTTAAGAGTGCTTTGGTAGCCTCCCCTTTCCCTGGTCATTATAGACTTTTCTTTTTATTTTTGAACAAATTATTACTTAAGCCTTCCTCATGGCACCTTTCTGTATTTTAGGGCATTTATACATTAAATGCCATGTTTTTCCAAAAGCATGGTTTCTTTCTTATCAAGCTTAGAGTTCTGGTTTTAAGTCCTGAGCCATCCTACCAACCTCCTGTTAAGGGTTTGGTTGTGGGGGGCTTGCAGCTGTAACACTGGTATACATAAGTACCGGAGGAGAAGGGATGCAAGGTCTGCAAAGCTTCATCTTGCTAAAACAGGTAAAAGCCAAAATTGGTTAAAGAAATAAATCACACCATCTCAAGTACTGAGCACACAATATATTTAGGCTGCAATCTGCAAGATACCCAGCTACTTGCAATGAGTTCATCCTGATCAGACCAGCTCCAGAAAGCACTCCTTGACAGTGGTTGCAGCCCTGGGCTCCCAGATGCTGCCAACACAGCAGAATATGGTGCAGCCTTCAGCAAAGTGACTGCACAGCCAGCTTCATCTGTAGTCTCTGGGAGACCTTTGACAAGTCAGCCAACATGCCTGACTCATATCACTCCATAAAATCTTAATGGAGCCTTTTTTAGCAAAGTAAACACGATTAGAATCATGACAACAGTAAAGGAGAGCAAGATCAGGCTGCTGGAAATAATCTGTGTAAGTTTCAAAGCACTATATTCAGAATTGCTTTACTGAGCAAATAGCACACATAAAACCCCAGAATTCATCATTTAAAGAAGGACTTGCAACTCAGCAAACCCTCCCAACTGAGCTGTCAAGTTAATACTGAAATAAAAGAATATTTTAGAACATATTCAAAGTCCCATTTAATACCAGATAACACAGTACTTCACTACTTCATTGGCCACAATGAAGTGAAACAGGTAAAGAGGCAGTCCAATGGAATTATAACACCAGTATCTATTTTCACAGCTTAGTGAATGCTTTCCTTAATTTAGCTTAAATTTTGCCCAGATGAGAGGAAAAACATGCAGCATGCTCAGAGAGCAAGCTACTGCCCTTAAGTGATTAGCAGAACTGTAACAGTTGTTAACTCATAGAACAGTTTC
Source organism: Lathamus discolor (assembly GCF_037157495.1). Classification (NCBI taxonomy): domain Eukaryota; kingdom Metazoa; phylum Chordata; class Aves; order Psittaciformes; family Psittacidae; genus Lathamus; species Lathamus discolor. The sequence goes on along the minus strand of NC_088887.1, from coordinate 73,000,892 downwards.
AGGTCTGACCTGAATCAATTAAAACCTTAATCTTTGAAGAAGAAAAAGAAAACCCAGAACAATCCTGGAGGAGCCAACACCAGTTCTGAAGCTGTTCTGAGCTGCTGCTTTATGTTAAGTGCTTAAGTAACACTGATCTCAAGTATGTTTTCATGATTTTTAGTTGTTTTCTGAGGAAGCACTTACTTAAACTTTCCCAGCCAAGAGTCTGCAATAAGTGCTCCAAGGATCGGTGTCAAGTAGCACAGAGCAACGAATGTGTGGTAGATGGCTGTAGACAAGTTGTCATCCCAATGCAGGAAATACTTGAAATACAGAACAAGCACCGCTGTAGGAAGAACACCAAAACAACAGGTTACAAAACAAAGTCGGGGCCAGGTAAGTAATGGTCAGCAGATACAGGACACGGGACATACCTCGCATGCCATAGTAGGAGAACCGCTCGCAGAACTCATTGACAACAATGAGGAAGATGCTCAAGGGGTAGCCAAAGCAGCTTGCCTGGAAGCAAGAGACAGAGTGTAAACTCAGAGCTGTGCAACACAGGCTAACATCTCTCACTGCAACTCGCAGCTCAATACAGACTCAGTGGGAGTGGGTAGGTACTCAGGGGTTACGAGGGTGCATGGACTTCTGTGGAATGAAGTCCATGCTCATTTACGTGAGCCAAGAACCAGTTCTCACTTTCCCCTCATGGCCCCCAAACCTCTATAGATATCTCATCTGCCTATTGCAAGAGATCTTTAGTAACGCCATATTTGCTCTTCAAGCATTGCATTGTGCACATTTACAGTCTTCAGCATCTAACCCTTAGAACAATCTTCACTGGTACCTAAAAATATCTAAACTCCCATGTTTTTGGAAAATAAAAACCCGAATCCAACAAAAACACCCCCCACCATGTAAACCCTCATAACACACCGCATTTGGAAGCCTGGGAAAATTATTAAATCCCTCCAGTTGAGACAAATTAGCATTTAAACATTTTATCCAACAGTTTCCTCTGGAAAGCTCCCTATCCTTACAAATACTCTGCTTGATGAAGAATCCTTTATTTCTTCAGACTTGCTGATAGAACTGACTTTATACTGCTAATCCAAAATGCCATGGTAGTAACTGCCGTATTTACTGAGTCTCCAGCTGCTGCAATAGGCATCTCCATGGTCACCACCATGCAGCTTGTGATATGGCTCTTGCCATTGAGACGAAGGGGAAAAGCACACTTCAAGTACAAATCTGGCATGCGCAGAACTGGAAATTTAATTTTAAATTTTAACTTCCGATTCTCTACTTTTCTTAGCAGATGTTCACATGGTATCATTTCTATTAAAATGACGAGGAATGCAAATTGAACATAATCCCCTCTTTTTACCTTTTCTTATGGGTGTAATTCTGAAAGTTACAGAAATGATACGTTTAACAAGCCTCAGAACATGCCAGAAGTAAAACAGTTATGAAACTTAAGAACAGACAAGAAAAAAAAAAGGCATTGGTTGTCTTTATGTTGTGAGGGTTCAGGAGTTAAACCAATCTGCATCCCAAGTGAACCTGCCTTCAGCTGAGCTGAGTGCCAGGTGGGAATCATTTAGTTTTAAAGCAACCAAAATTAAAGGACTAAACAGGAACTTGTCACTCCGGATTTACTACATCCTCTGAGCAGAAAGAGGTGTCTCTTTAGGGAGACCATCCACATATATCCCAAAATTAGATAAAATTCACTAGAAGGTGCCCACTTCTCCCAGCTGAAGATAACAGGAGCTGTAGGTGACTACCCCCAGCTTGGACACAGATTTTGTTGGACAGAGATCATACAGGGGACTGTTACCATCCCCTAAGCCATGCAAAGGTTCAGGCTCCCAAGGAGATGGATGGAGAACCACACTATGAAAGCTGGGCTCAGCACCCACTGGAAAATATTTTGGGTGTATGATTTCACCTGTTGTCAGGTTAGGCCCTAGCACAGTAACCTGAACAGCACAACTGGTTTCTGCCAGTGTCATAGGGTGTAACTCAACTAAGGAAGGAAGAATGTCCTCATCTGAAGCAGAACAAAGCTTCTCTCGTGTCTGGGCTGCCTACAGAGATCAAGTGACAGGGTAGCCCTGGCCCAGAGGCTGGTGGGACCCATCCCCACCTGAAGTTCACAAAAACCCAACAACTAAACTCTTTCTGACCTTGGGGTCTCCCAAACCTCCCCAGTGTTGCGTCATTTTCATACATGTTTTTTTAAGTGGGTGTTACATGCTGGTCTGGGAGGTAACAACTTTCCACCAAGGTTGGATTTATGTTTTTAAGCCACTAGAACTTACGTGCCTGGTGCAGACTGCTTGCATTCACGTGCCAGCAGCCACCGGTGGGTTTTTACTGGCTGCCCCTGAATCAGTGAACATATCTAAGTCACAACTGGGGCTGAGCATGAACAGGGGGACGTGCAGGAGAAAGCTACAGGACTTTCCCCAAGAACAGACCACCTTCTGCTTTGCCAAGGTGCTACAAGCAAGAAGAGAACATGTAGTTATGCCTTGATACTATATGACCTACACTGTTCTTGTTCTGCGCTATATACTGCCCTCTTACGCCTCTATTGCATTATACATATGCACGCACACAATTTTAGCTAAATATTTTCTGTTGTGATCCTCATTGGCCAGGAAGCACTGGATGCACCACTGAAGAGGTAACAATGAAGGTCACGTTTTATAATGCTCTCTAACCTTCCCCTGCCCTGGGGATGCCACCATCCTGCTGCACAGCTTAGACTTCGGCTGCTGAGGAAGCTACTAAGCTGTGGGGAAAGTCTGCAGAGTAAAACCTTGGGAGATAAGAAAAGCAAAAGCAGAGATAGTGCTCCTGAGGCAGGTGTCATTAACAGTACAAAGATTCAAGAGGAAGAGCTAACACTTAGGACACTAAGTGTCCCAAGGGAGAGTCAGCGGATGATAGAATCATAGAACCATAGAATAGTTAGGGTTGGAAAGGACCTCAAGATCATCTAGTTCCAACCCCCCTGCCATGGGCAGGGACACCTCACACTAAACCATCCCACCCAAAGTTTCATCCAACCTGGCCTTGAACACTGCCAGGGATGGAGCGCTCACAACCTCCCTGGGCAACCCATTCCAGTGCCTCAGCACCCTCACAGGAAAGAATTTCCTCCTTATATCCAATCTAAACTTCCCCTGTTTAAGTTTTAACCCGTTACCCTTTGTCCTGTCACTACAGTCCCTGACACAGAGTCCCTCCCCAGCATCCCTATAGGCCCCCTTCAGGACATGAAGGATGGGCTCCCAGGGACCCTTCTCCTCGCAGCCAGTCAGCTCAGTTAGCAAAGGCTCTTCAGACATTTTCGCAGGGTGGTGAGCACACTAACGCTTAGCTGGGATTTAATACACTTCCAGGCTGCTTTGTGCACCTTGGCCCATAAGTCATTACTATTTTAATGCTTACAGGTGGTTATGTGGTTATGGTGGTTATGGTGGGTGTTACCTTTAATGCTTATAGGATGAATGAAATTCTGTGCTCTGCTAAAGCTGCCCAAACAATATAGCAACTTTTTGTAAGAGGAAATACTTACCGACTTGCCCTTGCTCTTAGCAGCTGTGGAAGGAAAGAAAAATAATCAAACACAAGTTAATGGAAAATACTAAGTAACATTCTTTTAAAGCTACTGGAAGACATGGGAAAAGCTCGGATCAAAATAAATCCTAAAACAAACTTGGTATCGCTCAGGATGAGCACATTTTCAGTTTGTTAAAGGGGACTTTTCACTGTACAAGAAGGTTATTAGGAAAAACTTCACTTGATAGCCTTCTGCTTCTTAGGGCTTGCACAGATTCACGTACACTCAAAGAGGACTGACAAGACAAAGCTCACCACACATCATTCCAGGTGGTGGTAGACAGCCCTACCATGCACAGAAGATGAATCCTATCTCAATTTACACTCGACGATGTTACCTTGAAGGCAAGTCAGGAGTACAGAAGACGCAAGATGCCCTGCCAGGGGTGGATGGCAAGTCCTGAAAAGGGGCAAACTTCCCATAGCTCAGACCTAAGCAGGGTTGAATACATGACCCAACAGAGTAATCCATGTTAAGAGACATTCCCATAATCTGGAGATTAACCTAGGAAGCCCTGGAAGCATAGAGGGGTCCCACTGAGATCCTGAAGTCACTTCCAGCTGCTCATGGCAGGTTTGCCACCCCGGCAGCCCTCTGAGCAGTGTCCTGCAGAGCTTACTCAGGAGACAGGCTCGAAGGCTGAGCTTGCATCATTTCATATAAAGGCCATGTGCCCACATTGTAGTTGTCAGCATTTCCTATAAAGCCACGTGAGCAAGGTCATTATCATTAAGATAAGACCAAGTACAAGACGTGAACTTTGAAATCCCTCTTTGCGGATGAAATGTGCCCATAATAGATTTCCAAGAAAAATATGTTCCCCGAGATCACTATTTAGTCCATAGTTCACAACTGACGAAAACAGCTGACAGCAACACCATAGTGTTTGACAAAATAAGAAATAAAGTCACTTTCAATTATTACTAAATTAATCAGATTCTTTCCTTCACAGCCATGGACAGCTACCTTTAAAACAGGGACGGCAGTATTATGCAGACCATTCAAGAAGGTATTTTCCTAGGAAACAAGTAACATCCAGAAAGTGATGTGCATGTGACTGCAGGGGGCATGCAGATGTTCAGGGCACATGCAGATATCCAAGTCATAAAAGTTACTGGTAATGTTCCTTACAGAATTCATACGAGCAGGTATTCTGAAAGATACCAAAGCATTAACAGACTACTTTTACGTTATTTCCACTCGGTGGCCTTCCACGGCATGTATACATCTTACTGCCAGCTTTCCATAATGTGAGCAGGGAACATCAGTTTGAGCAGCTCAGTCCTGTCTGTTAGCTAAGCCTTAGGGAAAAAAAAACATCAAGGAACTTGTATTTGGTTGGGTTTTTCATTTCCAGAGAGGAAAAATATCACCTCTGCAAGAAACCCTACCAAAAGGGGCACTGTTTCTTTCAGACATTATTGACTGACTTCAGAGACAGACACACTTATTTCTCAACCATTTTGACTTTACCCCTGTGCTCTCCTTTTACAACAGCAGTCGGGAAACTCCTGATGACATTAAAGCCGACATTTCAACATAGGCACCAGAAGTGACTGAGGAATTCCGCCGTCAGGCAGCGGTCAAGGTTAGAAGCATAGTGATCAGCAGAAATGTTAAATTATTCCACAAAATACTTGCATTTTTCAAAACAAAGCTCTAAGCACGCATTTTGTAGTCGCTTAAGACGTTACATATTTTTTTAAGCACTATAAAGACAGAAGCCACTCAATTCTTGGCTTGAGCACTGAATCTCAGCAGTTATTTATCAGTGGGTCACTCTCTCCTAACCACAATTGCAGGCAACTTGGGGGAAGGCTTATGGCTCTGAGGCCTTCCTCAGCAGCTCCTAGCACCTTGGCTCCCTACAGTCACAGGGACACTGGGGGATGCTGCAGCTCCTGAGACTCATGGTCCACATCACAAGGTGGCCATAGGGAGCAAGTCAATGCATTCCCATAATAGCAAATTGATGGCTGGAATACTTCATGTCTATGGCCAGGATAGATCTGTACACAACCCTACTGCCACCTGGGATGCTCCTGGCTCCAGAGCAAGCTTGCTCTCCTGCTGCCTGATGCATGGCACAGCCAAGCCCATTTCCTCTGCTCCTTGGAGGAGCCTTACAGCATCTACACAGAAATGCTGCTCACATCAGAACAAGTGACTCCAAGAGTCTCTGCTTCATACCTTGAACTTCCAGAAGGACACTGACACAAAAGCTATCAAAGCAAACCTGTAACACAGCAAACCTGATATTACATGACACAGGTTTCTCCCCTTTCCCAGAGCCACCACCATTTTCCCAGCTCCAGCAAGACCCCAGAGCCCCTCCTGGCAGAGGCACTGCTGAGCTCTGCCTGCTCATCACTCCAGCTGCCTAGCCCCAGAGAACAGATTTGTTTGCTGAAGGTAAAATGCTCATGCTTTGGGTATCTCAGGTTCCTCCCCTAAACAAGAGAAGGTTTCCCAAGCTGAGGAGCTGCTTGCTATGAGAGGTACACCAACACACTCAGGCACCGCAAGACCGAGGGTCTGGTGAAGGGGTAATGCAGAACTACAACACAGAAAAGCATCATTTTTGCCTCTACTGATCTATGTTCTGGTTTAGACAGCAACAAGTGTTCAGGATTAAGTAGCTAAATGGGCCCTGCCCTTGTCTGAATCTTCCAGCTGTGTTTCCAAACCACTGGGTTACCAACCCTCGGTAACTGAGCTTGTGAAAAAGCAGTCATTTAACAGCTGTGAGACCCAGCACATTTAACCTGAGCTGGGATTTTTAAACTCCACATGCCTCAAAAGTGGAAGACAAAGCTTACCAGCTAAGCATTCAGCCCAAAGAGCTTGCAGAGGCTAAGGCAGCATTCATTACTTGACTTTCACTATGGTTTCAAGGCAGGTTCATACCAGCTTGACTACAGCCTTGCCAAGCACAGCAGACATGGTTTAGTGTGAGGTGTCCCTGCCCACGGCAAGGGGTTTGGAACTTGATGATCTTAAGGTCTTTTCCAACCCTAACTATTCTATGATTCTATGAAGAAACAATAGACGGGGACGACGCAGAGAGGCACAAACCACCTGAAGATTCCCTCAGACATTCCACTGTGATACGGATGCAGCCCTTGGCCATGCCACAAGCTCCTCATGGGCTGCCCATAGCCACCCAGGTCAGAAAAGGCAGCTTATGGAACCGTCGGTGCCCAGCCCGGAGGCGACATCCCCATGTCCCCCGTCCCACCACCCCCCGGCTGCCCCATCCCGCCCCGCAGCCCCTACCCATGTCACCGGCGCGGTCCTGGCAGCGCGGCCGGAGAGGAAAGGAAGGAGAGAAGGAAGATGCTGCGGCCAGCCGAGGCTTTAAGGGCGGCCCGGGGCCCCGCCCGCCCCCGCTGCTCCGGGGCGGTGTCGGGCCGGCCGCGCAGGTGGCTGGAGGCGGCGCTGGGGGAGTTTTGTCTCCTGGGGAGCTGCTCGGGGCTCACCCGCCCTTGACCCGCCGGGTTCGAGCCGTGCTGCACCGGGGGGGTGAGGTTTGTGTGTGCGAGAGCCCGCCCCGGCCCTGCCGCCGCCCTCTCCCCCTCCGGCTTGTGCACAGGCGGGTGAACTTTCCGCCCGGGGCTTTGTTTCTGCGGCTGCGAGGAAGCACAGGGGCCCCGCTGTCGGCAGCGCTAACGCCACGTGTCATCCTTTGGATGTCAACAGCAGGATGGAAAACTTACTAAGCTGCCTACGTAGTGTGTAGAGGGTGGCTTTCTGCCTCGTTTCCTCCTTTCCAGCCACGGAAACACAGCTTTTCCCGGCTGTTGCTGCCAGGCAGAAGAGAAAGCACAAGCTGGCCAGCTGACGCTTGCTTTCTAATGATGATCGACCTGTGTATAACCAGCGCTTCTGAGAAGGTGCCCAGGGAAATTGTGGCTGCCCCATCCCTAGCAGTGTTCACGGCCAGGCTGGATAGGGCTTGGAGCAACATGGTCTAGTGGAAGGCGTCCTTGCCCACGGAGGGCGGGGGGTGGAACTGGGTGAGCTTTAAGGTCCGTTCCAACCCAAACCATTCTGTGAGTCTATGTTTCTATAGCCCACTTTGCTTGTCACTTGCATCTCTCCTGCATGCCATGCGTGCCTCCAAACTACAGGGCAAGCTGGGAGAAGGCTGATCAATACGATATATGTTTCATGCATGCACCTTATTGAACTATATGGATGAAATAAATGGATGAGAAGTTTAGCATGAGAATGGCCAGCAAGAAAAGCAGATTCAGGAAGCTGCACAATAGCAAGACTTGAATGTACTCAGGTAATGGAAACAGCAAAATATTAGTAGGTATTGCCAGGAAAAAGAAGAATAAAATCCTTTTTCGAGGCTTCCTGATGTTGTGTTACACTGGCCTGCGTTTAAGCAATCAATCCAATGGCACCTCCCACAACGTGCACTTCACAATTAGCTAGCTGTCAAACAGGTTGATTTCTTCTGAGGTACAAATCAAACAGGCATTGCAATACATTGCAATGTGGAATATCTGCTGTCAGCACTTCAGGTGCTAAAGAAAGCTGCTCTGACCTGAGATGTATAGCTATAGAGGAACCTGGTTTTCTTAAACTGTGTCTATATGGGAGAAATGTGCTCAAAGGACCTCTTCAGCAGTTACCCATACTCTTGCCTGTTAAAATGTATGAATAAATTCTTAAGGTGAAGAACAAGTTGGTGGTCATAGCTGTATCTATAGCACACACTCCTGTAAGAAACACAAATCTTGCTGTATAAGCTGCACTGCCGCAGCTGATGCCAGTCATATCTCACTGCTCTGTGAGATATATGGGCACACAGCGCGGGCAGTGTTGCGTTTCTCTATTGTGGTTACTCCAGCAAAACAAGGAGTCTGTAATGCAGCAAAGAATCCCGAAATCACTGGCAGCTCATTCATGTGCAGAAATAATTAAGATACTACTACCATTTCTGAGCTGTTCCTTCCCTGAACATTCGGTCTCTTCCCCTTGCACAAACAACAGTGTTGAATGGGAATTCCCAAGCACATCTTCTATGCTTTACTTCCCCATGCATTTGGTGGAAATAAAAAGTAGGCCTCTGATGTTTTTTCCTATAGGTGCACAACGGGAAGCAGAAATTAAGACAAAACTCACTTATTTTCTCAGCAACTTGAGATAAATGGGCTTGTTGGGTCATCCCGGCTTCTACTCATGCTATCTTTCAGTATTCAAGATCTATCTTAAACCACAAATGAAAAAGCCCCAAACCCAGAAATCTCCTAGCAATACTAGTAAGGAATTTACCCTACTGAGTACCAATGTTTTAATTAGCCCCACAGAGAGAGATAAAAGTCCACACAATTGATTCACAGCTACTTCTGCAACGGATTGAAATCTGCTTTCATTCGGTAAGCCCATGCCATGAGGTTGACCTCTGCAGGGCTATTTTGTGTCTGTAGTCATTGGAGGGACAGAATTTGTTCTCAGAAGACTTGAGTTTCCTAGAGAGGCTGTTTGTAGGAGAGTTCAGAGCACAACAGGGCTGTCAAATATTCAGTGAGTGAATCACAGAATCACAGAATCCCAAGGGTTGGAAGGGACCTCAAAAGATCATCTAGTCCAACCCCCCCGCAAGAGCAGGGTAACCTACAGTACATCACACAGGAACTTGTCCAGGCGGGCCTTGAATATCTCCAGTGTAGGAGACTCCACAACCCCCCTGGGCAACCTGTTCCAGTGCTCTGTCACTCTTACAGTAAAGAAGTTCTTCCTGATGTTAACGTGGAACTTCCTATGTTCCAGTTTACACCCATTGCCCCTTGTCCTATCACTGGATATCACTGAAAAAAGCCTAGCTCCATCATCCTGACACCTACCCTTCACATATTTGTAAACATTGATGAGGTCACCCCTCAGTCTCCTCTTCTCCAAGCTAAAGAGACCCAGCTCCCTCAGCCTCTCCTCATAAGGGAGATGTTCCACTCCCTTAATCATCTTTGTGGCTCTGCGCTGGACTCCTTCAAACAATTCCCTGTCCTTCTTGAACAGAGGGGCCCAGAACTGGACGCAATATTCCAGATGCGGCCTCACCAAGGCTGAGTAGAGGGGGAGGAGAACCTCTCTTGACCTACTAACCACTCCCTTTCTAATGCACCCTAAGATGCCATTTGCCTTCTTGGCCGCAAGAGCACATTGCTGGCTCATGGTCATCCTCCTATCCACCAGGACCCCCAGGTCCCTTTCCCCTTCACTACTTTCCAGCAGGTCAACCCCCAACCTGTACTGGTACATGGGGTTGTTCTTCCCCAGATGCAAGACTCTACACTTGCCCTTGTTAAATTTCATCAAGTTTCTCCCCGCCCAACTCTCCAGCCTGTCCAGGTCTCGCTGAATGGCAGCACAGTCCTCTGGTGTGTCAGCCACTCCTCCCAGTTTTGTGTCATCAGCAAACTTGCTGAGGGTGCACTCAGTTCCCTCATCCAGGTCATTGATGAAAATATTAAACAGCACCGGTCCCAGCACCGACCCCTGAGGAACTCCACTAGTCACAGACCTCCAGCTAGATTCTGCGCCATTGACCACAACTCTCTGCCTTCTTCCTTTCAACCAGTTCTCGATCCACCTCACTACTTGATCGTCAAGCCCACACTTCCTTAGCTTATCTATGAGGATGCTGTGGGAGACAGTATCAAATGCCTTACTGAAATCAAGAAAAACTACATCTACCGCTCTACCATCATCCCTCCACCTAGTCACTTCCTCATAGAAGGCTATAAGGTTGGTCATACATGACTTCCCCCTCATAAAACCATGTTGGCTGTTCTTAATGACCCCCTCATCCTTGATATGCCTAGTGATGGAGTCAAGAATAAGTTGTTCCATCATCTTTCCAGGGATGGAGGTAAGGCTGACCGGTCTATAATTACCCGGGTCCTCCTTCTTGCCCTTCTTATAGATTGGTGTGACCTTTGCCATCCGCCAATCCTCAGGCACCTCGCCCGTTTCCCACGACTTACCAAAGATGATGGAAAGTGGCCTAGCAATGACCTCCGCCAGCTCCCTCAGCACCCGTGGGTGCATTCCATCCGGACCCATCAATTTACAGATGTCCAGTTTGCATAGCTGATCCCTAACCCAATCCTCATCTACCAAAGCAAACTCCTCCTTTGTCCTGACTCCTTCTGGGGCTATAGAAATCCGGGGCCCTCGGGGAGAGTCTGCAGGAGTAAAGACAGAGGCAAAGAAGGCATTCAGCACCTCTGCCTTCTTTATATCCTCTGTCTCCAGGGCACCCACTTCGTTCAGCAGTGGGCCTATATTGCCTCTTGTGTTAGTTTTATTTGCTATGTATTTGAAGAAGCCCTTTCTATTGTCTTTAACCCGACTAGCAAGATTGAGTTCCAAGGAGGCCTTAGCTGTCCTAATTGCCTCCCTATATCCTCTAACAACTGTCCTATATTCCTCCCAAGCGGCCAGCCCCTCCTTGCATAATCCATAGATTCTCCTTTTCCACTTGAGTTTGCCCAGCAGCTCCTTGTTTAACCACGCCGGTCTCCTAGATCCCTTACTTGACTTCCTACTCATTGGGACGCTCCGATCCTGAGCTTGGAAGAAGCAGTCCTTGAATGCTAACCAACTATCTTGAGCCCCTTTACCGCCTAGTACACTTTCCCATGAGACTTCCCTTAGCAGTTGACTGAAGAGGCCAAAGTTGGCCCTTCGGAAATCCAGAACTGTGGCTTTGCTAGGTATTCTATTCCTCCCACACAGGATCCTAAACTCCACCATCTCATGGTCACTGCAGCCAAGGCTGCCATTGACCGTCACCACTTCGACCAAACCCTCCTTGTTGGCGAGTACTAAATCTAGCAGCGCTGCTCCCCTAGTTGGTACGTCCACCATTTGCATTAAGAAATTATCATCAATGCACTCGAGGAACCTCCTAGACTGTGAATGACTGGCTGTGTGAGTCTTCCAGCAAATATCGGGGTAATTAAAGTCCCCCACGACGACTAAGGCATGTAGTCGCGAGGCTACTTCCAGTTGCCTGTAGAAAGCCTCATCAACTCCTTCGTCCTGATCAGGAGGTCTGTAATAGACCCCCACAACTGTATCACCCGTGCCAGTCAGCCCCTTGATTCGTACCCACAGACATTCCACTTGCTCCTCATCCGACCCCGGACAGAACTCAATACATTCTAGTTGCTCTCTCACGTAAAGAGCAACTCCACCACCTCGCTTTGCTGACCTATCTTTCCTAAAAAGGACATAGCCATCCATGACCACATTCCAGTCATGTGAACTGTCCCACCATGTCTCTGTAATCGCCACTAGATCATAACCTTTAGCCTGCACGCAGACTTCTAACTCCTCCTGTTTATTCCCCATGCTGCGTGCATTGGTGTACAGGCATTTCAGGGAGCCAGTCCTAGTACCCTTTTTCCCCTGCGGGACAGGGTCTAAAGAGCTATCCTTTCCCACAAGTGAAACAAGAGATTGATCGTCCTCCTTAGCCGGCCATCCTTCAGTCCCTAGCATGTTCCTCTTGGGCTTGTCCCCAACAGGCCCAGTTAAATCCCCTTCCCCCTTCATAACTAGTTTAAAGCCCTGTCAATAAGCCCTGTGAAGATGAAGGTGTAATTCTGCTTTCTTTTACAAAGCTCTGAACTCACCAGAGTGCATTTTCAGGGCAACATAACTTCAAATACTGAAGTATAAACCATAGCTGGCGATTAGAAAGTACATTAGTATGTGATTTCTGTAAACTGTGCATATTAAACCATCACATTATTCCAAGTGTCCTGGGTTCAGCAGCAGCAGTCATTTTTCTCCTTCTTAGTAGCTGGCGCAGTGCTGTGGTTTTGACTTTCAGCCCGGGAATAACACTGATAACACCGATGTCTTTAGTTACTGCTCAGTAATGTTTACTCTGACCAAGGACTGTCTGAGTCTCATGCTCTCAGGACACCTGACCCAAACTAGCCAAAGGGGTATTCCATACCACAGCACGTCATGCCCACTATATAAACTCGGGGCAGTTACCTGGAAGGGCTAGATCACTGCTCGGGTCAGGTTGGGTATCGGTCGTCGGGTGGTGAGCGGTTATATTCTCTCCCCTTGTTATTTCCCTTATCATTATTATCATTGGTGGCAGCAGCAGTGATTTGTGTTATACCTTAGTTACTGGGCTGTTCTTATCTCAACCCGTGGGAGTTACATTCTTTTGATTCTCTTCCCCATCCCTCTGGGAGCTGAGGGAGGACGGGGAGGAGTGAGAGAGAGACTGTGTGGTTCTGGGTTGCCGGCTGGGCTTAAACCATGGCACCAAGACCATATCCTAGCGCCAACTGTTAGGCTGTATGGGTGGAAAACTGAATTGCTGTGTACCTTGCTCTGTTATTAGTTAAACGCCACAAAACATCACTCAGTTAAAGTAGGGAAGTCAGTAGGATTGTTTCCTTGTCTTTTGTAGGTAGGAAGAACACAATCATTTCAGGGACACTGGTGACGTCAATCCATAATATAAAATAGCTGATAACAACTATTTGTTATTTAAGGATAGCAGCCTGTATTAAGACGGAAGTATCTTTAGGAATGTGTAGACAAATTACTATTTGTTTAGAATATGTGTATTTTATAAATCTTAATTAAAGTTTTTGACTCAGTAATTTAGATTGGAAAAATTATAAGATGCATAGAAACTGCAACAGTGTGCAGTTTGTTGCAGAACAGCCAGTATTGGGTGGGATGCTGAAAGCTGATTTAGGTAGTGCATTAATTCCATTAAGAATAAAGATTAATGCATTTTGCTCTATAACTACAACTTATTTGGCTTTCACGACGGTAGAAGCTAAACACTAATACTAGTGATTTCCAGTAACTACCTCTCCCAAAACAATACATCCTTCCAAGAAAAGTTTATCCCCACCTTCCAGATAGGGAATTTCAGGAAAAAGGTGGTTACTGAATTGACTGGTGTATACAACAGGCTTCCAGAGACGAGCTGCACTTTCTAATGGAACTGAAGCATCCCACTAAATCTGTGAACGTTCAAAGAAAACAGGATTTGTTTGCTGTGACCTTTCTCATTTCAATGTGTCTTGTTTTGTTTCTCGAAGACATGGTTTGCCAGTGGAGCAAATGACTGGTGGGACGGTCTGGAAGAGATGGGCACCACAGGGAAGGAGGGTACCAGGGGTCTCTGAGAAGAGGTCTGCAGCAGTTCAACTGCATTCAGCCGCTGTGCATTTCCATAGTGACACGAAGGTTTGGTATTTGAGATGCTCAATTTCCATGCAAAGATCAACTTTGGCCCCAAAACATATAGACTTGCTACTTCAGAAGTTTGCTAAACCGGACTGGGGATGCGCAGAGGAAGGGGAGTTTCCTACCAACCCAGCCTGCCAGCCCAGCTCTGCAGCAGCCCAGAAAAAGGGAAAGAGTTCATGCTCTGTGGCCCAGGAGGGACTTGGATTCTCTGGCAGGTCTGTCTGTACACACGCTGAAGGTGGGGGTGGAGGGGGAAGCAGGAGCTGGAACAGAGACTTGCACATAAATAAAAGTAATTACATCAACTGTATTTACCTGGAGCTGCCCCAGACTGATGCCAAAAACCTTTGGCTCCTTTAGCAGAGCCTGCAGCAACATGCGAAGATAACATAGCAGAGGTAGACCTAATGAGCTAATGGTACACAGTATATTGTGAAGTCACTTCTGCCAAAAAAGTGGGCTTGGTTTTTTTATTTTGGTTGAAAACGTTACTTGAGGTCAATAATTCAGAGTGTTTTATTTCCGGTTTGTTTACTCTGATAGCATTGTGTTCTCTGTAGAGCCAGCTACGTTCACTTGTATTTTTATTGACAAGCAGAGCACAGGGTGAATTGCTAGCAAGCGAAAGAAGCCTCACACAGACGTCTGTCAAAAGTAGATGCAATCCATCAGGAGTAGCAAGGAATGTCCCCACTGAGCTGGGATTGTCCGCTTCCTCTTTGTATCTATCTCCATCACGACAACACCTTTGCTGCTCTTTTCCTCCGCAGTTTCTCCCTTGGGGAATCTGAAGTGACGGTGTTTAGAGCAAAGCCTGGATTTAACAGAAAACTTCCGTTCTGGTAGTGCAGGTCTGCATAGAAACCAGCATTAGCTGACAGTTGCAAGGAGGTGTTAGGAATCTTGATTTTGGACTTAGAGATCAGACTTGCCCATCCAGCCTTGAAGTGCCTTGGTGGGTCCAGCCTTCAGCCTTAACCTTTGTACTACGCGTCGCAGTCAAATCCAGGGTGCACACATTGTGTTGTACCTGTGCAATGCACCAGGCCATGAGACTGGGGGAGCAGAAACACACATAGGGATCCCAGGTTTGGTGATGAGTTACTGTCAGACCTTGCGCAATCCATCTCTGAGACTGGGAGATTCTCGCCTGCCAAGGAAGGGCACTCCCAGCAGGTATGTGGGGTAGACAAATAGAAGAGTTAGTGTGAGTATTAAGGGCAGCTGGTAGGGGAAGTAGGACAGAATTTAAAGCCTTTATGTATTCCTTTCTACTGCAGAGAAATAAGCACTTTGGAAGCATGTAACTGTACTAAAGGAGAAGAGATAACAAAGGTATAAATAAGGATTCAGGCCTTTCATTGGGTGGTGAAAGTTTTATTTTGAATTACATACCCCTGCCTTTCTTCATATTACATTTGAATTTACCTGACACACAACGTCACCCTCTCTCTCCTAAGGCAATGCAGCAAGTTTGCTGGATGCTGTTCAAAGCCTATTGAAACCACCTAACCATTCCGTCAATAGTTTGTTTTCTTTGTACCTCCACATTGATATTCCCATTCAGAAACTTCAGATTCATGTTGTGAGACCTGACATTTCTGGTGAATCTTTTAGCTTTTTGTTGCATTGTGTGCCCTGCCCATGGCAGGGGGGTTGGAACTAGATGATCTTAAGGTCCTTTCCAGCCCTAACTACTCTGTGATTCTATGTTTTCAGACAAACTGTACTTAGCTTTATATTTAACTATACTTACTTTCCTCCTAAGGACAGTACCTCAGAGTGTCAGCAGCACAGCAGCTGCTAGGGCTGGCCGGATTATCTTGTCAGTTTATGCAACCAGCCCTACAAAATGAATTACGTTGTTGACTGGATGGCGCGTGTTCAAGGTTCATCTCTTGACCAATCTCTGCTTTGGCTGAAGCATATGTTTAAAGACTGGAGTTAAACTGACCCAGTATTTAGGAACTGAAGTGTGATACTTTCGCCATGGGTTACAAAGCTTCCTTCTTTCTATTGCCTAAAGTTCTACTGGATCTCATTCAGATTAAATGAAAACTTTAGCAGCAGCATCTGACAGAATTTAATACGTAAATAAATTTCAATAGATTCATTTATTTCATTACTCTCTTGTGAAGTCACTAGAAAGTCAATTTTTGTATTTAATCTTAGAAATCTTGGTCAGTTTTGTGGCTATGGAAAGATCCAAGCATCCAGGGCTCAATTGGATTATGGCAGCATACTGCATTTAGAGGGGTCAGTGGGAGGGAAGTTTGGGTGGAAGGGACAGTGTAGTGGAGGAAGGGGCTAGAAGAGGTGGTGGGGATCCCATACTGAAGGGGAGCAGGGCCTGAAGGGAGGAGCAGGATCATCTCTAGCTCACTAATCTGGGTAAGCGGTGCTTAAAAAGAGAGCCTTTTGTTGCTACAGCCTCAATGAAATGCATTTGAGACCTGCCAGGTCCTTCATCATCTGTGAACACCCACCCCAAATCCTCCCCATCATCTTCCGTTGTGAAGCATCCGCAGCCTACAAATCCCTTTCACCCTTCCTGCTCTGCCATTTGCACTTTCAGACCTTCACTTGGACCCCAGCTCCTGCAAAATGGAGTTTGGTCCATGGCAGCAAGAAATACCGAGATGGCACTGGACAAGACGGGTTCACCCGTGAAGCAACAGAAGCATCACGGGCACACTGCATCATTCCTAAGGGCTTACCCCCCTCTTTACTTCTCTTTGGCCTTTTCCAGTAGCACCTCTACCCTTCTCTATTTGGCCTCCTGATTTGTTAGTACTTGTCCAAATTAAAAAAGACAAGAGATGTTGTTATTGGCCTGTGCAGTTCTGTTCTCATTTTCTTGTTCTTGGCACTCTGTTGGGTGTTCGATTCCCAGTAAGCAAAACAAGACAACTCAATTGCTTTGTTCTTTCAGCTTTTAAAACAGGGGTGCTCCCTTCCCCTCTTATGCTCGGAAAGCTCAGTATTTGCTATTACTTGGATCTGCTTACACTTCCTGCTAACAGCTCAACCCATTTTCCCCTTAAGGGAGGGGGAGATTTTGAAAAGAAAGAAAAAAAACCCAAACCACAAAACCTCACCAAAATCAACATCAGAAACAAACCGGCAACAGCTCTTTGCTTCTTGCAAAGACATCTGAGTAAAATGCATTCAATACAAAGGTAAGGTTGCAATGCCATGTACATAAACCACCTGAAATTACACAACATGTTTCATAAACTGAAACTACAGCACATGAATAACCCAGTCCTGCGTGTGAGGTTGTCCTGCTGGGTTACTCGCTGCTTCCCTCAGCATAATGAGTTTTCCAAGAAACAGGAGACAGCCTTCAAGAGGAACCAGAATTACACGGAACCTACCTAATGACAAGGAAAAGTTTTCCAGAAAATCATGAAGAATTTTCCCAGAAAGATTCATGCTCCTGAAGATGAAGTGAATTGCCATCATTTTAGGTATTTTAACAATAGTTTTCATGGGGACACGGTTTTCAGGGCCCAGAAAGTACCAACAAACTCTGCAACCTCTACCTACAGATAACTTTATAACTACAGTCAGATTAATTAGTTTCTTAGCACAAGGTTGTGGGGAAACTCTGGGGTGTGAATTGGGAGGAAAAGCACAGACTCTCAAATGCACCCTGTAGGAACATAGGGCATCTAGAATAATTTCAGGTCAGACCAAAAGCAAAGCCTGGGAGCTTAACTGGTGCCCGCTCCAAATGGCAGGACTCTTTCCTGCTCTGGATACACTCCTTGTTGGAATACACCCAGCTGTTTCTTTAAGTACACATTACTCCTACGTGTTGGAACATATTGAATTTGTCAGAAGCAACAATCTCTGTCCTGGAGATCTCAACGACTGAATGAAAGACAGTTGAGAAGACATAAAGAAAGACAAAAAAGATTGTCTACGGCCTTCTAGCACTGTCCTCATCAGAGAAGTAGCATCAGTAATGCAGAGACTTTAATGCCGTAATTAAGTTGCGTGCAATTTCAGTACTGAAAGCTATCCTGCAAAGAGTGAATGAAATGACCCACTTTCTAGCAGCTCTAGACAGAAAACATCTTTGATACCTGCATCTGAACTAATGTTTTAAAGAACAATAAACGCTAGGAGATGGGTCCTTTTCCATCAGTGGGACTTTTAGTCTTCTTTGCTCCCTCCTATCAAGACAGAATGCCTCCAATGCCTGACCACCTTTTTGATGAAGAAATTTTCCCTAATATCCAGTCTAAACCTCCCCTGGTGCAGCTTGAGGCCGTTACCTCTTTTCCTAATGCTTGTTACTTGGGAAAAGAGACCAGCCACTTCTACTTTCCATCCTCCTTTCAGGTAGTTGTAGAGGGTGATAAGATTCCCCCTGAGCATCCTTTTTTCCACGCTAAACAACCGCAGTTCCCTCAGCTGTTCCTGATGAAGCTTGTGCTGCAGACCCTTCACCAGCTTTGTTGCCCTTTTCTGGACCCACTCCAGCAACTCAGTATCTCTTGTAGTGAGGGGTCTATTTACCCACAGAAACTTCAGTGAATAACCTAATTTTTTCTGTTCATAAAACCCGAAGTTTTAAACTTTTGCAGATATTGATCAGATTTTCACACAGATAATTTCTACTTCTTTACCCTAAAAATGCCGTATACTATCATGATACCTTGCATAGGGAATTGTCTACGTCTTCTTATAATGAAATCATGGAGTCAGCACGTTGTAAGTCCTGTGATCCCACACGCATGCTACAGGAAAATCTTTCTTTGAAAAGATTTCAAATTGCTCAACCTGTATGACAGATACACCATCTACACAAAAAACGTGCTCTATAATGGAAACAGGCCCTCATGACGCAAACCCAATGCAGAGCAGCAATCTGTGCTGAAAAGAAAGAAAGAAAGAAACCCTAAAAGGGAATGGGCATGCAAGCAGAATGAATTGCTCTTTTTTTGTTTGTTTGTTTGGAAACTGATGCAGAAGAGATTAGCTTGCAATATACTGCTTCCTTACATAACCGGGCAATTATATCTGGTTGAGAGCAAAACTCTTTTAAACACTCCTAGTTATAGGTAAAAGCTCTATAAGGAAATAGCCTAAAATGGAAGGGCTCATTATTATGGAAAGTCCATAAGACATTTGAGCATTTTAGTATCAGGCTATAAAATCATCTTCCAGAGAGCAAATGCAGCATAAGCTACACAAATCACTTGAACTGGAGTGGCTGAGAATCAGGCTGTGCGTCAGAAGTTAACCCAGGCTTATCCCTCTAGAATTGCAGATGCTTCAGATGAAGGAAGTACTAGAATGGAGCCCACATTTATCTGTTCAAGACTGGAGTTAAACTTCTATATGTAACTTAAAAGCATATAAGTTAAACTTGTATACTGTTATTAGAAAGCAGTTCTTTATTAACACCAATTTTTACTACACTATTAACCCTTCTTTTTATGAAGGTAATATTGATCAGAAATGCTTCCTTTACCAGGTATCACTACTGCTGCAGTAATACCTGCCTTTTGTTTATAGTGAAAAATCAAGTCTGTCCAAGCAGAAAAGATTTATCGGCATCCTCTCTTTAAGAAACAGGGATACCTGTTTCCTTAGGGTGTATGTATGTGGTAGCTTTGTACTTTGTAACCTCCTTTCTAATAAAATCAAGTTGCTTATTTGTTGCCACCTTGCTGATACCTATTGGTGTGTCCCAATAAGAGGTATCCACAAATACATTCATCCTCATCTTGAAAAAGATTATTTTTATTACCCTGTTGAGAGCATGTTCTAAAAGGAAACATGGGCAAAGAGCAAGGTACCATCGTCTCGCTCCCACATTCATTCACTTACAGTTCTGGAGACAACAAGCAGTTCCTGGTTTTGTGTCCCATTAGAACAACTTCCTTTTCTTTCTGTTACCACATAACATGGACTCGCAAGGAAGCCTCTCTGCTATAGCTGGTTTCGTTAATATTCACACTGAGTTTTCCTATATGGTTAACTTGAGAACAGCTGATGGTGGGTACCTGCCCAAGACTTGAAAGGTTACTCCAACCAGTAACCCCTGCTGAGCTTCTCTGGAGCCCTCAAAACCTTCCAGAAAACGTGTTTCATTGCACTCAGCTGAGACCACGCATGTTTCACAGGGCAGTCATGGCCTACTACAGAAGAAATCCAGTATCTTCTAAAAGCACCCGTCACAGCAGCAGGGAACACTGCTGCCATGTGCAACGTTCAGGCTCACAAAACACACAAAAGAGGAGCTGAACACAGTGCAGGGCTTTGGCTAAATGGCTTATTTTCAGGGAAGTCAACTATTACTTTTTTGGCCAGAACAAGGCCACTGGACCTGAAAAGAAAGGAGGATGGCCAAAGAAGAGTGTTCAGAGTCTGGGGCTTGCAGAAGGACTGATGAGGACAAAAACCAGTGAGCAGAATCCCTCAAGGGAGACCTTATCTAGGGTATGCTGTTGTACAGACAGAACCATGCACCAGCAGTATCTCAGCAGTCCAACAGCTGAAATTAACTGGCGCAAAAGTCAGGTTGAAAGGTCAGTCCAGGCAGAAGGGATATACTGCACTTGGCTTATCTCTTCCATTCTCAAGATCAACATGTATTTTTCACTCTGGCTGTTATGCAATACGGTTGTACATTATGAAACCATTGCCACATCCCCCTAACAGGTGTTGCTGCATTTTATCAGGGTGAAGTTGGAATCATATGAATTGAGAGACACTATTTAACCTGCTATTTATTTTCTATTGTTGTAACTATATGTTTTGGGTTTTTTTTACAGCCATCTGACATGTTTTGTAATCAGGACATACAGAAGGAATAAAGATGATAAAATACAGTAATTTTTTAATTTAGTGGCTCAGTTCTTTAGTGAAGATGCTCTCAAGAATCAAGATTACAGTAAGGGAGGAGCTAGGCCTGAAGGAAGGTCACAAAGCTGGATGACACTGTAACTTAAATCAATATTTTCCTTTCTTGTATCATAGGATCACAGAATGGTTTGGGTTGGAAGGGACCTTAAAGCTCACCCAGTTCCAACCCCCCTGCCATGGGCAAGGACACTTTCCACTAGACCAGGTTGCTCAGAGCCCCATTCAGCCTGACCTTGAACACTGCCAGGGATGGGGAGCCACAGCTCCTCTGGGCAACCTGTGCCAGGGCCTCACCACCCTCATAGTGAAGAATTTCTTCCTAAAGTCTAATCTAAATCTCTCCTCTTTCAGTTTAAAGTCATTTCCTCTTGTCCCTGTCCCTTGTAAAAAGTCCCTCTCCAGGTTTCTGGTGATTTCCTACCTTTTCAAATTCTGGCTACAGCATTCAGGCCTAACAAGGACCATTTGCTCTGAACTAATGCACAGAGCTTGGGCTTTGTACCACAGGTTACCTGTACGTGAAAAAAGTAATTAAATAAATAACATTCGCTTACTGTGAAAAATACCAGACAGAAGGCACCCAGACCTTTGGAATTCAGCACTATTGGTAGTGTTCAAGGCAGTGGTTAATGGGGATTAACAGCCCGATTTGAATCGAGAGCCTGATTAATGAATTTGCCTGGCTTCAGCATTCAATCTCTGTTATATCATCCGTAGCCACATTAAAAAAGCCTTGCAGCATCCACTATCCTTTTGGATTGTACATCCTTCCCAATTTTCTACTTGGTAAGTTGAAACGCTCTCCCCCAGATCTCCTACCATATAAGAATTTCCCCTGTTCCTCAAACCTGGGTTTTTCTGAATCTTGTCTAAATTCTTCATGTCAACATTTTAAAACCTTAGCCCCAGTATCTACCCAATAGCAGAGTAGTTTCACAGTGGTTTCACCATAGGGTAAGGGGTAGAACCACCATTTCTTGCTCCTAGAAGTATGACTTTGTAGGTGATAACACTAGCATACTATGTTTAAAAGTCCTAGTTTGGAGCAAATCGGATCAAGAGATCGACCTTTGTTTTCATGCAATTTAAATCGGCAGTTTGTTTAAAACATTTGTTTCTGGAATACCGGTGAAAATGTTGAATAGTACCGCTGTGACCCCAATACTTTTGAGAAGTCTTCTAGAAAGCAGCTCCATTTGTTTTTCCATGAACGGTCTCTAATAGCATTTGCCAGGCTGCATTTGAGCAGCTGGCCACACTCTCATTTGTAATGGCTGACTCATGTTGAACTATCCTGTGGTGCTGAAGGGTGCTGAAACAGAAATGTTAAGAATGGCTTGAATGAAATATGAGTGAGAATGATTTACATGGAAGCATGAGAAGAAGCAAAGATTGAAGGAACAGCATGAATTGATAACCAAGGATGTGATTAACAGCAGTTAAACTGGTTAATACTGAGGGACATGGTGTTTACATCAAGACCAGGAGGCCTAAGCTCGATAAGGGCACAGCAGGATGAGTTGTCAGCAGAAGACCCTATGTCCAACAACAGGAGGATGGCAGCAGGGTTGCAGCACACATTCTATACCAGTCCACTGCTTGTTATCCCAGCAGGAAGAAAGGCTGTAGCCATGAAGATAGCCCAATGAGGAAACACAACAGGTAGCAACCATCCACACAGCTTGGGGAGGGGTGGGAGGGTGGTAGGTAAACAAGATTATGATAGAAAATCAGATTGTGATAGCTGAAGGATATAAATACTGGGATGACTGTCATGGTTTAACCCTGGCCAGTAGCTCAGCCCCATACAGCTGCTTGCTCCCCCACCCAGTAGGATGGGGGAGAGAAGCAGAAGGGTAAAAGTGTGGTAACTTGTGGGTTGAGGGAAAGATAGTTTATTAATTAAAACAGAAACCAAGCCAAAATAATCCATCTCCCCACCCCCAAAAAAGAAAATAACAAAAAACCCAAACCCCAAAGCCCCACTGCTGCCAAAAGCCTAATTGCTCACCAACACCTGACCGATGCCCAGCCAGTCCCTGAGTAATTGCTGCCCTGGCCAGCCACTCTCCCCCCAGCTGTATATGCTGAGCCTGACACCATATGGTATGGAATATCCCTGCTGTCCCGGCTGTGTCCCCTCCCAACCTCTTGAGCACCCCCATCCTGCTCGCTGGTGGGATGGGGTGAGAGGCAGAAAAGGCCTTGACTCTGTGCAGGCAGAGCCCAGCAACAGCTAAAACATCCCTGTGCTATCAACACTGTGTTCCGCACAAATCCAGAACATAGCCCCATACCAGCTACTGTGAAGAAAATCAACTCTATCCCAGCCAAAACCAGCACACTGAAGAAGTTTTTGACTGCAAAGGAAGACCCACCATGACATGGTGTTTAGTCAAAAGCCACCATTCCTTGTCTTTCATGGGGATCTCAGCCTGCCTGGCCTGGCTGCTTGGACATAGGCTTCTTGGTGCTCATGAGCATATATGGGTGTGAGAATAGGACAGGGTGAAATCTGTGAGTCAGTGTGAGTGACTGAGATTTGTTTAAAATAAATACTGCCTTCCCTTTCCTTCTGGTCTCGAGTTGAATTTTGTCACATTAATTTCCTACTGCACACAGTCAATGAACTACAAAATAGTCTCTAAATTTATAGTCTGCAATGGAGTGTAGCTGTTTGACCAGACCTCTTTTCTGTGTAAGCCTATTCTAGCTCTCTGTTAATAGACCTCCCAGTGAGGTGTTTCACACCAGCACCATGGCAACCAGCTGATCACCATCCCACATGCCTTCTCTGAATAATGGGACAATGTGAACATTATTCCCAAATTCCTGTGCTCAGACATTTCTTTTGAAGGAATATTAGTAAGCCAGCACCTTTTGGTCAGCTCTTACGTACTGCCATGAGCAGGGACACCACACACTAGGTTTTGGTTACTGTTTCTAACAATAGAACATAACCGCTCTGAACATACCTGCACTTCACAATTTAGCCTTTGACCACCTGCTAGTAATGGGGCTATACTGCAGCTAGCAAGTATTTTGGCAAAATGCCTTAATACCTTCATCTGCCTGAAGTAAATCTTTCCAATCAACATCCTAAATTCCTTAGCAATTGTCTGTACTTTGATTTCCATTTTCTCTTTTTAACACTTAAATATTGGATTTATAAGTGTATTTCACTACTATCCTCAGTTTGTCATAAAGCAGAAGTATTTTCTCTCTTGCTGCCATAGCTTTGCACCATCCAGTCAACTTTTTTTTAAAGCTTCTGGTTGCCACCCATTTATTTAATTACCAAGCTGAACAGATTCACTTCTTTTGGAATAAAATGTAAAATTAATTGCAGGGTTACCTCTGCCAATTGGTAACAAATATTTTCGAGTTTTGATCAGTGGCTCCTAGACAAGCACCAAAATCCAGTGTGGCAATTATTTAATTACAGTAACCTATAATCCAAGCTGGCTGTGTATTGTTAGCTACGGTGGTTTTCTACAAGCTTATTGTGATAAGCATATTTTACTACTGGCTGTGAGTCATCTTCCCCTGCAGATGTGCACAGCAAGTTAATCATGCAGTCCTGAGCTTTAACAACACAGCTCTCAGCCAACATGTTGCTGCCTCAGGCTTTACCAGACGGTGCATTCCTTCATTTCTACTTCTGTTCCTGTGGTTCGGAGTTATCAGTGCCTCCAAAAGAGGCCACAGTTTTAGTGTAGGATGTCACCTCTCCTATATTTAAAGAAATTGTTTCAAGGCTTTGTTATGCATTTATATGCACTGTGATGAGAAAATATTCTGCTGTTTTAAATTATGGGTGCAGAACTAGGATCCATCACCAGTGATGATGAGAAAATTGTTTCAAGCAATCTGAATAAACCCCAAAACCTTCAGCAGGCTGCTGATGGAGGAACGGAGATGTTTTTTCTTGTCACAGGCCTTTTAAAAGTCTAAATAGTTACGTTGACAATTCTTTCATTTCATTAGACGTATTATGAAAGGCGTTTGCCACCCTTACATGCCTTGTTATTGATTCCTACGGTTAAGGTGGCTGCTACAGCTTTATGAAATTAAATGTAGCTGTGGACTTGTCTCTCCCGAAGCAACATTCACAGAGTTTTCAGTTACAGAACAAGGGATGAATCGAACAGTTCTGCTCAACTAAGGGCCTTTTCCTACAGTTATCTGTATGTCCCTGGGAACTTCTTATCTATCTCTTCCATTTACAGATCATGCCATTGAAAAAAAACACATTACTCAACAGCTCAATCAGAAGTTTCAGGTCTCCTGGTAGTTGTGCTAACAGCGTTGACTAGAGCAAAATCTGTTCAGATTCCTTCCAGGCTTCAGATCCCATTTTTCAAACACTAAAAGCCACCTCGAACGTACTTATTCAGTGCTTACCAGCATTTTTTTGTATATGGTCTGGTAACTGTTCTAGAGTGGGAGACCTCTGTTTTTCCTCATATATTTAAAAAAAAATCCGATGTCTCACTTCATTAATTTGAAAATTATGTCTGTGTAAAGCTGGTTGAACCTTATGCCAATTCTTCAAACATTAAATGGAAACCTAACTAATTCAAAAGAATATTTATTCTGGGGCATGGGCCTGTATTAAAGATCTCAGTTGCAGTTCTCTCAATTTTGTTCACTATTTTCATGTCCCCCATCTTAATTTGTCAAGTCAAATGTTCACATTTTTCGGAGTCTGATATCACAGTGACAAACATAAAAAGATTATAGAGCACTAGATACAAAATCCACCATCCCAAGAAGCTACATGTGCTTTCAGTATCCAGTATCAATGAATCTTATGGGACAGAGGAAGACAAAAGTTCAAAAAGAACCAAGAAAGCACTGCAAGTTGTGCATCGAGAGCAGAAATTATAGAACCCCTCCTCAAACAGAAAATGCTATAAAAAAAATCCTCTAATATCTACTGCAATTGACTTGAAAGGGAAATACTGCCTAATCTCTATATATAAATTAATTGTGTCAAGACCAAAAGATATTTAGAGTCTAAATGGCTTTTAAACAACTTATTATACATTCAGTATAATACTGCAGAGAAAGGAAAAAGCCACCATCAAAATATTTTAAAGGTGTTAAAATGGTCACTTCTATAAATATTGGAGAAAGAACTGAAATCAGTCATTATCCGCCCCAAGTTTCCGTTTTTTCCCCTTAGCCCAAGAAGCACCACGACCCCTCATCTGAGCAGTTCATAAAACACCTAGCACTCCAGTCTTGCCAAACTTCAACAGATAGCCTTCTGAGAGACAGTGACTTACACATCTTCTGTTCACTGGAGTCTTCCTACAAAGAAAACAAAAAGATGAAAGTGGGTATTAGAAAACAGACTTACTTGCCTTACTAGACTAGGTATTCTCATTGACAGCCAGGCTCATCTAAATACAGCTTTGTGTGAAATCCTTCCACTTCATTAAATATTACTTTTAAAATATTTATAACATCATTGTTACGTTTGTTAGGCGCCCGTATTGTCCCACATGCCTTGCTTCCCATAACCATACTGCTGCTGTGGGACATAGCCCTGTGTGATGTTCCTAAACAGTTGGTTAACCTTAGGAGAAGCTGGAAACATTCTTGCCATGAAAGTATTTTGGTTGCCCGAGGATGTTCAAGATAATGAAGAGTTATTGTAAAATGGGAGAAAACATCTACCCCACAGGAAGAGGATGGTGCCATTCTCTGTTTCATCCACCAATTGGTTCTTGGTGAAGAAAAGGGAAAAAGTGTAATTGGTCATTTCTCATGAAGAATGAGATAAATCTTTAACTACAGTGACAGCAACCGTGCAGGGCCCAAATACCACATTAGGCTCAAGGCCAGTGCTTTTATAGTTCTCCCAGGCAAAACACAAGTGCTACACTGCACAGCAAGTCAAAAAGGACTGTTGTGGTTTAACTCCTTGTGCGTGTCATCGTCATCCTCCCCCCTCCCAGCCTGCTTGCTGGTGGGGTGGTGTGAGAAACAGAAGAGGCCTTGACACTATGCAAGCACTGCTCAGCAAAAGCCAAAACATGCCCGGGTTATCAACACTTTCCAGCACGAATCCAAAACATAGCCCCATGCCACCTACTGCGAAGAAAAAGAACTTTATTCCAGCCAAAACCACTACAAAGCCCAAGTCTTTGTAAACAAAATAACCCATATTAGATCCTTAATTTACATGTTGCAGAAGTAACAGCAGAAAAGGAAGGCTGGTAGAGAATGAACTATTCAGAGGTAAACCCCAGTAATTATAATCTTAGCATATGTAAAATCAAAACAGCACACTAGAGGGTGTGTGTTCTCACATAAATGCAACATCTCAGATTATAAACAAAATATCTGTAGGCTTAAACACATGATAATCATTAACTGTCAACTACATTACACATTTTTCATAGGCCAACTTTTAGTAAGAAGACAGTTAACACTTCTTTAGGTGTATATAAACACACATAGATAACATACTGAGTTACAAATACATACTACATTTATAGGTTGGTGAGCACATGCAATTTTGTCAAATTGAGGTCTCTGTGGAAAAGGTGGTGTACAACTGTAGGAAACTGTCAGTTCTGCTCCCAGGGCAAAGGGCAAGTTAGAAAAAATGGGGTGATTGCAAGAAGTCACCATGACGGATGCAATTTCTCTTAATATATTCTCTTCATATATTGCAAAACAACTTTAGAGGACATCTTCTCCTAATAATGAAATACCTTGAGACTGACTACATTGGTAGATAGCAAAGTATTCTTACACCCATTTCAAAAAATGAACAAAAAAGTAAAAGGATATAGGGTAGAGGGGAGAAAAGGGACTTCTTTTAACACAGCATTGTGGGTTCACTCTTTGGAAGCATTTGTCTGTTTGGGTTCTGGTTGGGTTTTTTTGTTGTTGGGTTTGTTTTTTCGGTGGGTGGTTTGTTTTGGGGTTTTTTTTTGGTTGGTTTTTTTTGTAGTTGTTGTTGTGTTTTTTTTTTTTTTGTTTTTTTTTTTTTTTTTTACACAAACAGGAATTTTTTTCTAGAAATATAACTGTAAAAAGCAGAGTTATCCAGCCTTCCACTGCCAGGACGAGCTGTTTTGGAAAAACCTTTGATGAGTAATGGCAACAGGTGAGTTTCATGCTACCTACAGAAAATGACAGTAAATCGTATCACAGATTCACAGAATGGCTGAGGTTGGAAGAGATCACCAGAGCTCACCAAGTCCAACCTTCCTGCTCAGGCAGGGTTGTCTAGAGCCCATTCCTCAGGATTGTGTCCAGATGGCTCTTGGAAGGAGACTCTACAACCTCTGGGCAACTATTTCAATGCTAGGTCATCCTTACAGTAAAGAAGTTCCTCACATTCAGGTGGAACTTCCTGTGTCCTAGTTCATGCTCATTGCCTCTAGTTCTATTGCCTTGCACCACCAAGAAGAGTCTGACCCCATCCTCTTGACACCCTCCCTTCAGGTACTTACACATATTGATCAGATCCCCCTGAGCCTTTTCTTCTGCAGGCTGAACAGGCCCAGCTCAGCCTTTCCTCACGTAAGAGATGATCCAGACCTTTAATCATTCTAGTAGCCTTTGCTGGACTTGCTGCCGGAGCTCCATTTCTCTGCTGTACTGGGGAGCCCAGAACTGGACATGGTACTCCAGGCATGGCCTCCCTGAGGCTGAGTAGAGAGGGAGAATCACCTCCTTGGACCTGCTGGCCCAGGATGCCATTGGCTTTCTTGGTCACAAGAGCACAGGGAGAGGGAGAGCCCAGGTCCCTCTCCACAGACCTACTTTCCAGAAGATCATAAGGAAAAGATGATTTCTACTGTCATGTGATGTGAAGTTTCAAAGACTTCCAAATATTAACTATACTGGTTAGTAACAATTTTTAGCTATTGTAACATGTAATTTGAGTCAAATGTGATGGATCCAAACCCAATGTCTTAACTAATAACCCAAATTCCCTTCATTGTCAAGGAATATGAAATAAACCCTAGAAGTGTCTGCATGTCATCTCATACTTAGGCTGCAAAAAGCCAGTTTGTTTTTTCTTATCAAGCTTCCAGGGACACATCTAAAATAAAAACCAGAGCACACAGTGAGAAAAGTAACTACCTTTTTCCTTTTAATATAGATGTAGTACGGAATGTTTAATTACAGCAGAACAGTGCTTCCAGTTAAATAAAATTAAAAACCTTTATTTCCCCCAAATATAAAATTACTAAATTAATGTCTTAAAAGAATAAGAACATGGAAAAAAGCTTTAAATTATACCACCATTTACCACAGTAACCATGATCACCAATTACATACTCCATTGCTTTGGCAAAAAAGTTTTTTTTCTTTTAATAACTGCATATAAACCTAACATAGCAAAGACTGTATACATCTTTATATTGCACTTATTTATATACAGGAATAAATGAACTGTGAAGTCTGCATATACTTGGAATGAGCGGATTTTCACAATAAACTGAAAGCAGAAGGATAACAGCTGGTATGAATATTAAAAAATGCTTAGAAATGTAATACATTTATGTACAGACTGTACGGACTGTATTAACAAACAATATGTACATAACAATTTACTACTATTGATATTTTAGTATAACTCAGTGTTCATTAATACAGACCTTTGGTTGTATTTAGTTGTTTAATAAGAGCTAAGCTCACATACCTCCAAAATGCAATAAGGTATAAAATAAAGCACAACGATTTGCCAAATGGTACAAATACTATTATCAGTTCCATTAAGCCCAAAAAACTAGTGTCTCTGTCTAGCCTCAAAATAGTTCTTGTACTTGGAATCAATCTCTATGTGCCATACACAAAAAGAACACCTGAACGTTACGTCTGCAAAATTACATCCCACAACACTTTTTTGTAATGTGCAATTCATCTTGATAATACTTTCTAATGCAAAAGAGAAATTAACTTCAACTTTATAGTTTTCCAACACACACTTCTGCAATGACATTGTGAATACTTTTAAATGTTACCAGCAAGATTTAAAAATATATATGTGTGCCTCCCTTACTCTAAAAGATTATTACCAGTAACTGCTATTTGCTAAGTGTGCTCAGACATTCGTATGGATTATGCAGCTTGCACGTGCCGAACATTTAGCTTCAAAATCATCCTTGAGTTCGCACACCAATGAAGCAAATCCACATACTTTAAAAAAGAAACAAACAGACTTTCCTTTACAAAACAATCATGCAACTGAAGAAGAACTGGGCATCCCATGAACTGTTGTGCTTGTTGGAGTTCCACTTATGGCGTTGAAAATGTGTAGCGAATTCGGCATAACACTGGCCTTTTCTTCAACAGGAGTAATCTTAAAATGGAAAACATGCATTTACCAAAATATTACAAAATGACACAAGCATTTATAAAACAGCTAGCCAATTTTGTAAGTTGCTTCTCACCCACTCAACTTTCCTGTATGTTCTTAAGAGCAGGGGACATCTTTCTGAGGATGGTTACTCTTCTCAGCCATCCTCTACTACGTTTAGGAGGCCATTAGTTATTTCTCCAATATCAGTTCTAATTTAGGTATTATACTGTCCTCTGCAGAGAAAGCCTTGATAGCTTCTCTCATTTCTTGCGTTAACTTTCAAGAGTTTCAACAGTGACAACAGGCTTGGTTTTTGACCCTCCTTTTTTTAACTTAGAGGTATGATTTCTTATGAAAACCTACCAGAGCACCAAAAAAGACTTAATTCTTAACAACTAGACATTTACTGACGCTAAGATTAGAAATTCTGGGGAAAAAGGAATGTTACAAAACTCAGACAAACTAAAACCAGAAATAAACAAAATTAATTACCATCCCATCTGATCATATTGGTAAGCAGTAGAGGAGAAAAAAAAAAGAAAAAAAAAACCTATTTAGATTCTTTTCTGTATTTTCCACAACAAAAATTTTGCAGTTATTTACAACCCATGCTCTTATAAGACAGCTAATAGTTTCGTCAGTGACATTAGAACAAGCATTGTGAGAAGCTATTTTTCCAAATACAGCAACAGGCAAGCACATAAAGGTAACATTTTTAAAGATTTCAGCGAACCAGCCTCATGATTCTGAGCCATGAGAGGAGTGATCAATCTTATTTGGAAAAAAAAATATACCCCAATAACACCACGATATTTCTTGTAGGCAAGAAATACAAGTTTTGAGAGTTAAGAACCATGACCCCCTCTACGGCTCTGGAAAAAATATTATACAAGTAAGAGTGGAGGAAACAAAAGGAACCTGAAGTGATTAATATGAGATAAACAAAAACATCAAGAAGGCAGGGACCAAGCATGAATCTTCAGCTCTTCTTGTCCCCCTGGAAATAATTTCTTTGCCTCTGAAGTCAGGAAACATTTCTACCACAGATCCCAGATGCAAGGTCCTACTTCTCACTCCATCAGAGTTCTGTTTTACCTTCTCCTATATGACAGCTTGCCTATAGTGAAACAGGTTGGAATACCTCCTGAAAGACAGTTAACTCTCTGTTGCAAAGTAAATGCTCATACCTCCAAAATACAAAGAAAAAGGGCTCTTTGCAGATTAAATCCCCCTTAGTTACCAGAAGTTTAGACTAAGATATTTGGGTCACTCAATAGAGACCCCTGTAACTACACATATGAAATATAGATGACACATATATTCATGTCATTAAATGTTTTGTGTTTACTGTAGTCTTCCTCTCCTACAAAGAAAAAGGCTGGTGCCAACCAGAACTGCTTTTTTAATGAAGCATCTGCAGAAAATTCACCAACAGAAAAAAAATTATGTTCCACAATTCCATGATATGCTTATACTCCACTAGAAAAAAAAAAAACCAAAAACCTGAAATGATCCTTTTGCATAAAGCATTATATACACTTTTACCAGTGGGTTCACATTACAACTACATTTTAAATGCTGGTATGTAAAATTTAATTTCATCACGTACTTGTTCATGCATTATTTCAGAAAGCTCTTTTGCCATTTCTCTGTAGTTGGCCTTCATTTCTTCTTGATATTCCAATTGATCTTCCTTTATAAGTCGTTCATTTACACCCAGAGCATGCCCACAAGCTTCAACAAATTGCCTGGTTTAGATAATAAAAGAAGATCTCAATCAAGAATATAAAAACCAAAAGGTTAATTCAAAATACCAGCTTACAGCATATTTTTAAGTCAGTCAGAACACTAAAGTGTTAAAAGAATTCTGTAAGTCTTAGTAAAGTCATTCCCCCTCCCAAAAAACATACCTAAAAACTTCCTTTAGTAGCTTTACTTTATTGTCTGGATATCTTTTGGTGTTTGTATCATCTAAGAAAGCTCTTGCATATGCTAATGGACCAGCATTAACCTAAAAAGAACATGAATTACAAAATACAGTCAGTTCTCTGACATTTTATCTTAGCAGTAAAACCTACTACAGGTGTCTGTCTGATTTGTTTGTCTTAGGAGAACACATGGATTTCAAAAAAGCTAGACTTATTTCAGAAGATAACTGCTGAAGTTGGAACGTAAGAGCATTAACCCATGCCACTGAGGGCCTCATCTGCATGGTTTTTGAACACTTCCAGGGACAGTGATTCCACCACTGCCCTAGGCAGTCTGTTCCAATGCCTAATCACCTTTTCAGTGAAGAAATTTTTTCTAATATCCAGTCTAAACTGCCCCTGGTGCAGCTTGGGGCCATTACCTCTCATCCTATCACTTGTTCATTAAGACTCTTACCATACTGATTTGTATATGCTACAACTGCTTCATATACTTTATTTTGCTGAATCTTTATGTTTTCTGATTGATTTTTTAACACATTCAGTTCTTGCTAGCCTTAGGCAAAACAAAAATGCTTGACAGTGAGATTTTCTACTAATACCCCACTCCGATATTTTGTCACTTCCTCTTCACCTCCATAGGGATCTTACCAAAATACAAAAGAAGTAATGACTATGTAGAACCTACTGTGAAAGACCTAGGCAAAATCTGCTCATTCATTCTCATATGCGAAGTCACCACTTTATGGTAGTTTCAACATAAACCAAAACCTGCTGTGACTCAGGCCACCATAAATTCCAGGGATGAATCTTAATCCTTTCATGTAGTTGTCCATGATCAGTATTTACCTGAAACACTTTTGTTGCTTTTTCTATTCTGCAAATAGCTGCAAACAGTGATGATATTTCTAACCTAGGACATTCTTGAATACACAGAATAGAAACAAATGATAAAATGCTACTTATACACTTGTTCAAGGACAGAAGCAAGTGAAATTTCAAGCTGGATGGCAAAGCATACAGTCTTACCTGAACACTGACACTTCCTTGTAGCTTCAGCTGCAATTTGATCATATCTACTTCAGCTGAGGAGCAAAGCTGCCTCAGCTCTGCAACTTTTTTACTCATTTCATCAATGGCTACTTCAATTGGGTTTAAATCAGTGTGGTGCTGGTACATTACTGGAATGCGCTTCTTCACATATGGGAAACAATGTATAGCTATGGATGGAAAAAAGTTTCATATAAAGTATTTCAATAAGGTGTGTTTTGATAGAATTTAATGCTAATTTCTCATTTTGAAGTAATCAGTTGCCCAATTTAATATTATATAACTAGAAATACTACCAAATGTACAGGGAAACAAAATATTGAAAATGTAAACATGCATAGCTTTACATGGATTACAGCAAAGAAAGATCACCGATATTACTGCTACTAATAACTAGTGATTTTAAAGTGGTGATTTGTCTAACAGTATTTTAGTATACTTTGCAACTGTCACCTCCAACAGTCATGTGAAATCTACTAAAGGATTTTTTTCTGACAAAATACACAACATATAGGAAAAATGAGTATCAAGAATTAAGCATAACCCTCCCCCCCAAATAAGTTTTCTTTTAATGGAAATTTGCATTCAATCAGTACCTGTTAAAATAGTTCGTCTTTTACACTGTTCTTCTACTCCCCCTTGTCTTTTACCAGCTTGAGTGAAAGGCATCTCAAACATAAAGCGACGAATGTTATGAGTCCTTTCAAAATCTGTTTTTCTTTCCTGCAGCTCTTTTTCTTCGAAGTATGGAATTACATGTGTAACTTGAATATATGCATATTTTGAATCTAAATCCTTAGGATTTACCTTTAAAAATGGTAACAAAAAATAATCAAATAGCTGAAATTGTGAATAAAGTGGATTTAATTGAAGTTACACAACTTTTGGAAATTAAATTTGGTCTCTTAACCCTTACATTATTGAAAACACATGAAACATTAACGCTCTCACAGGGCTTATCTGTTCTCAGTTTCTAACTATTCAGAAGGAAGGAACGTAAAATGACGCTTTACAACATACTGTGAGGTTTTTTTAGTTATTTTGTTTAAATACTCATTGATAACTGCTGTATGGAGAACCGCAAACAAAAACATATTACCAAGTTATACCCACGATTAATACTGGAAGGCACAGGTAGAGAAAACTCAGAAACAAGAATCTGTCTTCCATGAACCTGATACAATAGTAGACTAGAGATGTAAAATTACTAGTGATAAAAAAAAATTAATAATTAAAAATAAAACCCTACACATAGTTCAGATATCACCTCCAGAAGGCACTCCTCCCAACCCGCCTATCTCAGTTCTGACACCGTATGAAGGTCCCAAAGAATACAGTGGTGGGAGCAGAGCAAATTGAAGGCTTCATTATTCAGTTAATTTTGCTTCTGGGACTGGATGGGTGAGGGCCTCATGAACTGGCAGATCTTTAATTTGATAAAATGTGCAACTGTCTCCAGTACCAACAGATAAGGCCTCCTAAGTCTTCACCAAACAGGGTCCCCAGATGGACCAAGGATATATTTTTTATTTATTTTTTGAATTCCCCCAACCATGGGATAAAGAAGGCACCCTAAACCTGTGCATCTTTCTGAAAGTTGTTGCCTACCAGTTTAGTCTCATGTCAAACATTCACATTATCTCTGCCTGTCTCTGAGCCATTTCGCTTGTATAAACTAAGTGGGAAAAACAATACAAATAGACTGACAGAATGGTTTGGGTTGGAAGTGACCATAAGGATCATTCAGTTCCAACACCCCTGCCATAAGCAGGGATGCCTTCCACTAGACCAGGTTGCTCGAAGCCCCATCCAGCCTGGCCTTGAATGCTGTCAGGGATGGGGCAGCCACAACTTCTCTGGGCAACCTGTTCCAGTGCCTCACCACCCTCATAGTGAAGAATAATACACACATGAAGTCACTAGGTAATCCCTGGAGTAAAATGGGAACACAGCTAGAGTCTCTCTGTTGTTATCCTTTTTATATTGGAACATGCTGTTTAATTATTTTTTAATTGGGTTTTTTTTAAAGTTGATTAGACTGGAACTTAAATGGTGATTTTGACAAATGCATTATAATTAACGGTAAAAAATTCAGTAAACTGGAAGAGCTGTGAAAAACTGAGATTACAATATAAATCCCTTGCCATTAACAGCATGAAATCTAGCCCTTGCCTACGTCCTCCTCTTCTTTTAAAGTTCCAGTATTGAAAAGCCCACCATTGCTCCACTTTCAGGTGAAGCTCAGAACTTTGTGATCTTACTGGTGGAATCAAGAAACAGAAGACAGGAAATCGTAAGAAAAGATCACCATAAAGTCTGACCCCAACTAAAAGACAAAAATTGTTTGGGGAAGGGAATAAAAGGAATGCATGAAGGCATCTTGTGCAGTATTTGCTCTTCTCAGCATACAGGACACTGTAGCCCTCTTCAATTCACCAGTTTTGGAGCCTTCAATTACAAAGGAAAGCATTTCCTATGACAAATCTAGATTTAACCAGACGACTGTGTGAGCATACTTTTTCTACAGCTTAAGCATTTATAAAATTGAACAGGCGCACAGACATAGGCAAAGGATAAGAGGAAGAACTGATACAGAATTAAAATGGTATTTACTTTTGCTACTTTCCTCAGAAGAGGTACCTGTTTCTTACTTCAGAAGAAAGTTTGGACACTGCTATTGAGGAGCAGAAAAGAGAAAAAACTTCCAAAGAATAACTGTGCGTGAACTGGCAAGAAATAAAGGTAACACTGAATATGATCATAATCCAAATTTGTTCTAAAATGCAATTATTATTTTGAGAGGTAACACTATGGTAAGTAAGCTTTTTGGTTGTTCTTAAAGATAAACTTATTATGAGATAATAGTTTTCTCATGTCCTTCAACCAGTAGTTTTTAAACACATATTTGTGTGTCAAATAACAGACAGTGAACCCACAGTATTTCAAGTGGATTAGTGAAGTAATATATTAGAATTTTTGGGAGTGAATAGAGATCATACTTTGCCAGAATCCTGAATCATTTTGACATTTTCAGATCCAAATTTGTCAGAGTAGAGTTTCTGAAGTCTTTGGGAAATTTCTGAGAGAGGCGTGAGTTTGGGCTCTTTGTAGATATATTCCTTTCCATCTTCATCCTCAAAGAATCCCTGTAAAAAACAAAGTAATAAAAATCTTGGGGAAAAAAACCCCACACAGCACAATGATTAAGACGAACATAATGTGTGTGGTTCAAAGCAAATATAAACATTTAACATCAGAATTCAAGCAAACATAAAGAGAAATTAAAATCTAAGTAATAAAGGTTTCCTAAGAGGATAAAACCCCAAACAAAACAACAAACAAATGGAAAAATGTACTTATCTACTACAGAATGAGTGAAAGATAATGGAAACACAGTTAAAATTTTAAAGTTTTGCTGTAATTTTATGGTGTGCCAAGCCTTTGAGATAACTTTTTTTCACTTTTATTCAAAAGTGAATTTTCAGCACTGTTTCACTTGCCAAAACAGAAATCTTGTTGCCTAACAGGACTATCTGATTCACAAGTGAGTATTTTGGCAATAGCTAACATAAAAATACTCCGAAAATTTTATGTAGTAATTAAAAATTATATAAAATGAAATTTAATTGTAATGATCTTAATTTTATGTTGTACTAGATTGGCATATACTTCCTTATTTTTTATTACATAAGGCATTTGTTTTAAAACCGTAACTAAAAGCAAAATAGAGTACATGGGAAGTGAAACAGGTCATTGGTTTAAAACAATAAGCCATGTCAGAGTTCATGTTTGAAACCAGAAAACAAATATTTTTGTCATAAACGGAACAGACAAAATAGAAAAGCACAACATATCATGTATAAACACAGGCTAGATTGACAAAAATACCCACATCAAACTAAAGTGAAATGCAGTAGTTTTTACTGCATTGCTTGCTTTGTAAGCAGTTACTGTAATTACCTCAACATCTGTTTCACTGTCTGTAAACTGGTATTGCTATAAAGTTATAAAAAACAACAGAATACATGTAAAGTTATACTGCTTAGAGCATTTTACAATTCTCCATGCTCAGCTGAACAATAAGCAACTGGGCTATGCATGTAGAAAGTGTAATACTTATACTGCGTGGTACCATACATATGCATTCTAGACACATATTAGAGGATGTGAAGCTGTCCAATACAGAGCCAGAACTTTTGTTCGAAGCATGCAATACTGATGCATAGAAAAAGAGTGATTTGTTCTCTAATGGAACTTAATGTTGTTTTTTGAACCACAATGGCCATTAATGCATACCAATCTAAGAAGCAGCCTTGCAAACCACACTGTAGCACTACAGACATTAAGTCAATACGTTGCTAAGAACTGACATTATAGAAAACTTACCGCTGCCTTAAGGTAGTAAATCAAAGAAAAAAAAGGAAAAAAAGGCAAAAAATTTACTGAGAAAAATCAGAAAGAAACTGTATTGGTATTGATGCATGTTTTAAAATGAATTACAGATGGTGTTCAATTATTTCTTACAGAACACATTTCTCGTACTTTTACGTCATGGTGTCAATATAGATGATGAAATAGTAAACATTGCTCTACGCAGTAAGAAGAACCTGAATTTATTTTACAAAATGAAACTTAAACAAAACTCACCTGTCCAAAGAATGCTACCCTGAAATAAGTTCCCAGCAGTCTCCTGCCTGTATGCATAACTTCTGTTACTTTACTGTATGCTCGATGAAGAGTGTCATATAAATGAGCAAGCCTCTAAAAATAAGAAAGAGTCATGGGGTAAAGGAATAAACTAGAACTTTCCTATCTTAAAACAACAATAACTTACGTCCTTGTAGTTAATAATAACTAAAAACATTATTTCATTGAACAGTAGTAATAAGTTTTGCATACAAACCTATTGTATAGAAAAATATAAATTAATATAATAATATATACAATAATATAAAACTTGTGTGGAATAATACACTATTAATTTTTAATTATTTAATGAAAAAATATTTAAAATTAAAACAAAAATTTCAACACGTTCATATTTCATTTACAATTTAAATATTCTTGTTCTGTGATGTCCAATGCGTCATGCAGGTAAGATGAGAAAAATCAGGACTTTTTTTCCTCACTTGAATTTACTTATGATGAATTTACTACCTCAAAATCTCTCCGTTTTTCATAAATAGGAATTATAAGTTTATATATGTCGGCAATGAGTTCGTAGCGTTCTGCCTTCCAGAGTCCATCAGCACACTGCTCCAACAATTCCATCAGCACATCCTAGATTTGGATACACATTTGAAAAAGGAAAAGTATTGAGTACTCATGAAAAGCACAACAAATAATTATAACCAAAGTTCTTTCCAATGAAAAGGGAGATCTTGCCTCAAAACAAAACAGAATGGTCTGAGTCTGCACTCATATTCTTTGTATTTACCACAAACAGCATTTTTTTGTCTAGATACTTCTGACCTCTTAGGTCTAAAAATGACACCTGTGTGAGGAACCTGGGTCTTGAGACCATTCCAGTACCTCGTAACAGGTCGGTTGTCTTTTGGGGGTTTTTTGTTTTTTTTTTTTTTGTTTTGGATTCTTTTTTTTTCAAAGTTTGTTTCCTTGGGATGTTTGTTTTTGGTGGTTTTCTTTTTTTGGTTTTGCACAGAGAACATTATTTTTAAAAGATAGCTATAAAAACACTTGACTAACAGTTCTGAAGGAAACTATCAAATGACATTAAAGATAAAACAAAAGGATACAATACCAAACCTGTACTCAGAGTAGCTATTCAGATATACCTGTGGGATCTAGAACACTTGCTCCAGAATTAAAGTATAAAGTGAGAGAAGCTGAGAAGTCCTGAAGGGTCAAAACAGAGTCACAAGCAAGAAACCACCTTGGATTTGCAGGTTTGAGTCTAATATCCTTGTTTCAAAAAAATAGTTATTTAAGATTAAATAAGAACTATGATTTTCAGTATGTTAGAATGGAAGCATGAAATCTGCATTAGAGCAGTTACATAATAACTATAAAGTCCCTTCAGTTTATCATAATTCTTTATTTTCCATGCATTTGATTTCTTCTGCTTCAGTCAGCACAACAAAACTAAGATACAAACTTCTTGATACACCATATCCCATGACCTACTTTGCTAATGAAGATGTCAAACAAAATCAGCCTGAGTATTCCTGAATACCAGCCTTCACCACCATACTCCAAGCATCTTATGTGTTTGGGTAAGTACCTATTTCTGTTTTTCATAAAGTGCTTTGATATATTGAATTACACTAGATGTTGATCACTTATAGTATCATGTGACCTTTGAAGCGGCTTAATTTACCAATCTGCAAGTTAGAGAAAATCTTCCCATGAAAGTCATAGCTAAATAAGAGACCCAAAAAAAAGAAACCCAAACAAGGAGGTAGAGATTGACTCAGTATCTGTGATGTAGCTGTATTCTGGCAAAATTTATTTGGGGAAAAAAACCCAAAAAATCTGAATTAAATTGTTTCCAGCCTTCATCTGCATGGAAACTGGCACCTGTCACAGGCCTGTTAGCTGTACCGCAGATCTCTCACTGATGGAATGCTTACAGCAAAGTCTAGCATGGAAAGGATACCAGATTCCAGCCTTTTACCTTCCTATTTCTGACACTCAGAAGTTTGGGAGTTTTTTTTAGTATTGCAAGAAGAATTTGACTTGTGCTGCTCAAAAGACTGTCTGGGTAAACAGCTGTTTAATTGAAATGCACACAGTAACTTTGTTAAAAAAAAAAAAAAAAAAGGATTTTCTTTTTTCAGACTAGCACAGTTTTGCTCACATAAGAACACACTGAGGAAACAATCCGTATATGAATGTTTCTATTCATGAAGCAACTAGACCACCTGCTCTGAAGTACTTTTGTAAAATACTAGTCACCCGAATTTACCCATGATTTTTAGTCTACTAAAAACCACACAGTTCTTCCCTATTACTCTTCTTGGGGCAAACTGTAAGAAGTTATCTGAGAAATAGTAACTTTTTTCAATACTCAGTGAGTCAGAGTACTACATGGTTAAGTTTAAAAAGGGTTGCATGCAGAGAAAAATTAAATTTGGCAAGGTTTGATGCTTTTGCAGGCTCCACAGACTTATAATTTCACTCTTGGCTTACTTCCATTCCATGGAAATACTGAGAAATGGAAATAAATTTGTGTAGGGTTCAATGTCCCAGGAAAAGCAGTATATTCTTTTTGCAGGGACTGACTAATGAGAAAATAAATATTTTCTTAAATCTTTCAGTTTAAAAAATAAAAAGAATTTACGTCTGTCAAATGGCTTGTCAGGTAGATACTGACAAGAATTTCTAACAAAAGTTTCCATCAGCAGTAGTCACTAGTAACCAAACTCTTGGCTCACTTAGAGCAGCTTACATTTCATTTTGAGTAACATGCTAAATTTCATGCTGGATCAGGAAAATCAGTCGTTTAAAGACTACAGCACATAAATTAAAACAAACAAAGCAATCTGGTATTGGGTGTCCCTGGAAAAAAACCCCACTGAATTTCATCATTTCAAGTTAATTCCAATTCCTGCCTTCCCAGAAAAAAATCAACAAATTTTGCCTTAAAACTACAGAGCAAAGCACAACCAGAACTTAGGAGTAAAACACAGGTACACTAGGCCTAAACCCAGGCTTAAATCCCTACGTCTTTCATATGTTCCTCCTAAATCTGTTAGCATAGCCACAATTTGCAGAGTCAAATAATGATCATACACCTTTGCAGTATACAATCTAAACCAAAATATCTATCTATCTATCTATCTATCTATCTATATGTAAACAGGCAGTCTGTCCCTCCCTCTACCACCTATCCTGACTAATACATAGTGCAGATTTTCTTTCAGGAAAAAGATTATTTATTTTCTTTTTACATAGGCAAAGATAATAGCAAAATTTACTGTAGAGCACAGATGGATCAGTGAAGACACAAGGAGAGAAACTTAAGCCAAAAAAAAATCAACACTGATGTAAGTCTGGTGTCGGTTAAACTCTTTCCATTGTTATGGCAGATTTCCTTAAGGAAACCATAAACCAACAATAAACCACTAAACACATTTTCATGATTGCTGGTGTAGTAACATTCCCAATCAAAGTCAGTTTAGGGGAAAAAAAAAAAAAACAAAACAACAAAACCCTCAAAACCCCCCAAACAACAACAAAAAAATCTTGCTAACTCTAATAAGCCACATTAGTGTCCATCCTGTCAACTAGCTGAAAAACTTATTTTTGAAATTACAGAATCACAAATGGTTTGGGTTGGAAAAGACCTTAAAGATCATTTAGTTCCAACCCCCCTGCCATGGGCAGGGACACCTCACACTAGACAAGGTTGCTCAAGGTCCTGTCCAACCTGGCCTGAAACACTGCCAGGGATGGGGCAGCCACAAATTCCTTGGGCAACCTGTTCCAGTACCTCACCACTGTCACAGTAAAGAATTTCTTCCTTATATGTGGCCTAAATATCCCCTGTTTAAGTTTGAAAATTTTGCTTACTTTTACTGCAGTAGTGGTGTTGAGATGATGCGCTAGTGCTTTATTTAATATAAATATATATAATAAATTCTCTAAAGCCGAGACAGCTCACAGAAGTATTTTATTTCAGTTTTAGGATTAGAAGAGCAGCTAAGAAAATAATTGTAATATCCATCACATCAGCCAGCCTCCAGACTGAAACACAAAACTTAGAAAAAACAGACAGCACTTCAATGTGCATCACTTTTAACACTCTTACGTTTACTTACTTCATTGAAGTGAACATCTTGCATTCCAACATCCTCCATCATTGAAGCCTCTTCATCAATATTAGGTGTGATTACTCTGAAAGCAGTACAACCTTGCCTAAACATCCCTGTCATAGAAAAAGCAAAATAGACAAGTTATTTTTTCTCCACCAGGATAATGTTAGGCCATTTTGTGATGCTGGATAAAGCAGAAGACATATTTAAAAATACTTAACATTATACATACTAATTAAAGTCTCAAGAGCAACCAGTAAATACGACAAAAGCACATATTTATTTCACACTTATTTTCACTATTTCTGTAGCATTTAAATACTATAGAAGCACATGTTTGTTTCCTAGCTCATTCCTACAAAGATTCTTTCTGCTCACATGCGAGTCTGACCACCAAAGGTTTTATTGAATGACTACCTCAAATGCATTTTTCTTGCTTCTGGAAATACCACAGGTGGAAGTCTGACTCTCTGTATTACTGAGAAGAAATAACTTTTATATAACACTATTATCACTGACTCAGCATTTAAAAATCTCTATGAATTTATTTTGACTTCTCTGGCAATGACAGATTTTCCTAAATGCAGTGAGAGATTACTTGTGGAACAAGAATATTCACTGGTGAGTTTTCTTTCGCAAGGGTCTGACTTCGGCTATTGACGGCTCTGGTGTAAAATTAGCGTGTTTTTTTATTTCCTAAAAACTTTACTTCCCCTTTATCTGAAATGCTGCCTCTTAGATATGCAAGTATACTCTTAAATACATGAGTATACTATCTGGTTAGGTCAGAATTTTTTCCTTCATAACAATGAAACACCTACAACTTCCTCAGGGAAACTATTGCTTATCCTAAACTATATTGAAAAAATAGAAATATTATAGTAAGATTTCAAAATCATACCTTTTCGTGTGAGATATTCTGCAACCAATGCTGCTACATGGACATAGCACATTGCTGCCTAAAACAGAAACATGTAACAATCTTGTAAATTACAATTATAATGGAAGTACTAAACCTAAGGTATGTAAGAGCCACACGCTGAGATAATTTCATAGAATCATAGAATCATAGAATAGTTAGGGTTGGAAAGGACCTCAAGATCATCTAGTTCCAGCCCCCCTGCCATGGACAGGGACACCTCACACTAAACCATCCCACCCAAGGCTTCATCCAACCTGGCCTTGAACACTGCCAGGGATGGAGCACTCACAACCTCCCTGGGCAACCCATTCCAGTGCCTCACTACTCTAACAGGAAAGAATTTCCTCCTTATATCCAATTTAAACTTCCCCTGTTTAAGTTTGAACCCGTTACCCCTTGTCCTGTCACTACAGTTTGGTTTTCCTTTATGCTGCTTTGCAGGAGATGTCCTATGACTGGTTTAAGAATTCTCCACCTCATTTATGCAAAAGAGTACCTGCGCAAGAGCACTCACTCTTTACAAGAGCATTGTGTAGCATGG
This sequence comes from Lathamus discolor, assembly GCF_037157495.1. Classification (NCBI taxonomy): domain Eukaryota; kingdom Metazoa; phylum Chordata; class Aves; order Psittaciformes; family Psittacidae; genus Lathamus; species Lathamus discolor. Next base: position 72,957,591 of record NC_088887.1, on the reverse strand, counting down.
ACAGCACTAGATACCCCAAGTGACCATGGATCATGAATTACAAGGTAGGAACACCAAACTAAAATAAAAACAGGCAAATCAGGCTTTTTTTTCGGGGGTGTATTTTAAGTATTATGTGAAGCAAAAGATCTATTAATTATTCTACTCAGCCTTTGATGGTTCTTCTGCTAATCTGTTTTGTCTTTCTTTGCTCCAGACCAAGAATAATGGAACAAAATCTGGTGACAAACCATTTGAAAGCAGCAAAAGAGGAGAAGTTTCACCAGTGAATGGAATATGAAGGAATTTGGTTGCTGTAGTCCAGAAAACAGAAGAATTAGAAGAGGGACAGCACCGTCTTCAAGTATTTGTGATGCTTTATGAAATTGACATTGATGATTTTTCTCCACAGAAAGGACAAAAAATAAAGATTCAAGATTCTTCCTTTACTAAAAAGGTTTAGGCTTACAGCAAAGTGTTAGTTCTAACTGTAATTCTCAGTTGAACAGTTTACATATGGAGGTTGCAGAATTTCAGAAAATGGAGGTGGAGGAAAAAATAAGTGTATGTTAGAAATTCTCTGTAACTCATACTTTCTATGGGGTTGGGCTTGGTGATTTCCAGAGGTCCTCATCTGATTGCAGTCAGAGAGTCAAATTAAAAAAAAAAAAAACCAAAAAACAACAACCAAAAGCAAACAAGCAACAAACCAGACCTGAAAAGGAAAAGGACTACAAGAGCTTTTCTTCTGAGAGAATGGAAATTGCTTCCTTCAAAATACAAGCTAGTAACAGAGTATTTTGGATATGTCTTCTGTGTTGCTACCATATATTAGAAAAGAATTCTAGTACTAAGACATGAGTAAGATAGCAGCTACTATTTCTTGACGATATTTACTCATTTACATGATTCTAAGTTTAACAGACATGTTTACCAAATTCAGTGATGTCTTGTAATGTGATTTACTTTCAGATGGAGCAAACTTTCAGAAAGAGACAAAATGCATTCTGTATGCAGACAAAATACTTACATCAAGACATAAAAATCCCTACTCCCAACTCTTGTTTTTGCTAGAAAGAAATATTTCAACAGCACAGTGAAATCAGATAGCTTTTTTCCAAACAAAAAAAAAAAAAAAAAGTGATTTCTCAATTTTAAGAACACAAGGAGTTTTTTAATAAGCAGTCTGGGACAGAATCAAGCTGATTCTGTAAAGGCAACTGGAGAGAAATTCAAGGAGTGGCTTTAAGTGTTTCAGCAACTGATAACAAAGATATTTCTAAGGAGAAGGTCTGTGTCTTCCATGATTTGCATTGAGCATTCCTGGTTTAGCACTGTGTCAGCTACAGTTGTTAAACATATACTTTATATTAGTAAACAGAGTGGGACATAAACTTATCAGCCATTCAAGCTAATCTACTAACAATTCAAAAATTATTAGAAGTGCTTATTATATTACACACTAACAACTACATACAGTACATTCAATTTCAAGAAAGGTAAGCTGAAGCTTTTACAAAGCTAAAACTAGTGTGATTTTTTTCTCTTACCTCTGACAGATCTCCATTTTTAACATGGATCCTTGCCATGCTGTCTAACCAAGTCTTCCTTAGTTCAGGCGTACTAGCATAAGACTTTGCCAAACTGTACTGGAGGTCTACAAGCATTTCTGGATCATTCTCATGCTCCTTCATCTGAGCTGTAGCCATCAGTACTGTACGAATACGTTTTGTTAAATCCTTAACATCAGAGGGGAATGTAGTGTGCTAAAACACAGAGAAGTCAGGTTAATGACTATCTTTTTCTATTATCTGAATAAGAAGTTGAAACATAATTGCAAAAGATGCTATGATAGAGTTTTCAAGCATCCTTTTACAGTATGGAAAGAAGAATAAAACCAGACCTTTATAATTCTGTCATTATTGGCACAATTGTTGATGATGGAAAGGGACTGCTGAAATCTAGTTCCTCCAATTCCAACAACATCCGCAATCAACTGGCTTACTGAAATAATAACCTTGACAGAAACAAATGTCTTGTTAGTGCATATTTAATGAAATACCTTTGTGATGCACCTATGAAGTAACTGCAAAGGAACCGGAATTTTAATTGAAAGATGACTCCCTTCAGTTCAATTATATTTGTTTTGGTTTTTTTTTTTTTCCCCAAGTTATTTGTATAATAACATAGGCAAGAAAAAACAGTGTTGTGTAATGCACATGCATTCTCTACTCTAAAGATTGACTGCCAAGTGAACTAGCCAGAGGTCATAAAACTAGTAAACTGTTGTTCCCAGCTTTGACAGAACACACAATTTTCTATGTATTTGTTTTATTTTAGACTTTAACTTGATTGTGACTGCATTCTTCTTTTTCAGATGCAACAGGGTATGCCAGTTACCAATTAACATCTACAAAACAGAACATCTGCTACGGACAAATAAAAATTATTTCCTATGAAACACAGGGCCATGAAATTGTTTGGATTTCCTTGTACTGAACATGCTTTTATTGCCATCTATTTACTCTTAGAATAGTACCAGTCTTGAACACAAAATAATTTATGTCTTTATTGGACAGGGCTTTGCATCTGCACATCCACAAATACAATATTTAAAACCAAAAGAGAAAAATAAAGGAAGGATACTAACTTGCAGATGTGTCCTAACAAAAGACTTCTTCCCTGTGTAATCAAAATTATTTCTCATTAAGAAGTACAGTAGCTGTGATGCTTCAGTACGAATCGAACTCAGTTTGGAATTACAATATTTCAGAATTTCATAGCACAGTGCAGAACACATATCAGCTCTACCTTCATAAAATGTAGAAGGAAACTGAGGAAAAAGTAGAAAAGAAAGAAATTATTCATTAAAACTAGCTTCAGTTCTTTATAAGGATATCAAGAAAAAATACAAACATATAAATATTCGCAAATTGTGGAAAAAATAGACATAGTAGTTCATAAGACAATACGACTTTTACAGCAATTCAAAGGACACTGCTGGGATTAGATCAGTCCTCAATAACCAACATTAATTTGGTATTTTAATTCTTAATTTTTTGCATAATGTATTGTTGACTAAAGAAATGGATAAATACTTGAAGATTAACTATTTTTAAACTTCTTACCTTAAAAATAAGTGCCCTTAAAGCAATGAAGACATTTTTCAGTGCTATTTCAGACTGATTCTTTTGAAGGAAGCAGAGGTATACATCAAATACTTTCTTCATCAGTGGATTATGCCCATGATCAGTCAGTAGTTGATTCTTTAAATTGAAAGAGAGAATGTAGAGTTTTGTACAGTGATACATTTATACTATTCTAAGAACATACAGATCATCCAAAAGAAGGAAGTATTTAATAAAAATGATAACAATAAACAATCTGCACAGTATGACCAAGATGATTAATACCACACCTTGATTATACATTTCTAACATTTCATTAATACTGCTTATAAATAGTCTTAGCTTCTAAATAGGCTAACAGAACACAACTGTCTGAAACAGCTGTTAATTAAATCAATTACGATTAACAGTTCTTTGAGAAGCACTCTCAAAGTACTAACACACTTCGGTTACACTGGATTTAGCAGCTCACAGAAGGGAATTTTCTCATAGCAGTGGAATTTGCTGATAGCAATGCTCTCAAACTCCCCAAAAACCACTCACCATCTTTCCATACTGTAATAGAATTGAAACTGAAAGGCCTCTTAAGAACAAACATATTAGTTACTTTTCAGAGTTTTATCTGCATCAATATTCCAAAGCTCATTCTGAGGCACAAAATACATGGGGTTACGCCTGATTTCTGTATCATCAACTGCCTTCCATCCAAGCTTTCTTTTAAATCTGGCCTCCTCCAATTTCTCTAGCACAGGTCCTGGCTGTGCATCTACTTTTTTAACAATTCATACTACTTCTGTTTTGCTCCGAGGACCTGTTTTCTCCCTTTGTCCACTGAGTACATGCACTAGGTTCCTATGGGACTAGAGGATGAAACAGTGAGGTCTCTCCTCTTACAAAACATCAAAATAGGTTAATCAATCCAGTCAAGGGAGTCCAGAACTGAGAGGATCATGTTAAGTATTGCTCCCTCTTGACTCCACTAGCCCTCCAACATGATTCTACTAGGTCCTGCACCTTCTGCAACTCCTCTCTGCACACTCCACTCTTCCATGTCATTGGTATATACAAGCAACCAAATGGTATATGCTGCGAGGCAGCTCCATTACTGTCTCAAGTAAGTTTTAAGGCAATATTAACTCAAACAATCTAGTTTAACAGATTTTTAAATAAGATTCTTAAGGCCCACTACAGATCTGGACTCTTGTAGCTTGTCTTAAGCTCTCTCAAACACGGAAGAGGTGTGTAACTGCAGATGTCCCTTTTTCTATTCAGGATGATGCAAAACATTCTCCACGCTAAAGAACTTCCAAATAGTCATAGTCATTTTGGGGATTCCTCAATATTAAAAAATTGAAGGAGGCAGTCCTCCTTAAAAAACCATTCTGATAATGTTGACTTGCAGACCGGAACTCAGTACAGTTTCAAGCTCTGTGTATGAAGATACAAATGCTTGTAGGAGGTCAAAGATCTACACAGATTACTGCTGATCAGTAAGAAGCCCGTGTGCAATGAGTAACTGAAGCCAAAACATTTTGCTGCAAGAGGTTAACAGCTTTTACATGACACAATAATGAAGCACAATGCTAGAAGTGCTAAAAATACAATGGTATATTATTAGACTTTAAAATATAATTTTAAAAATATTTGAGTTTTTTCCTAAAAGATAATTATGGGAGATATTAACAGTAAGAGAAGAACAAACCTTAAAAGCCATTGTGAATAATGACAGAGTATCCAGAATTGTAAGGCAAACTTCAGTGGCAATATTTGCTTCAAGTAAAGACTGGTGAAGAACATCTGCATCGGAATGGCCATAGCCTACAGAAATTCCAAATGAAGCGTAAGTGCTGGATATACTAATTTAGATGTTTCTTATTTCCAAAAGACTTGCCAAACTAGGGAAAGATTAAGAAGTAAAAAGCCTGACAGAAGTTAGTACTCAATACAGAAAAAGAATTCATAAGTGCATATAATCATTCTAACATAATTTGCAAAAGACCATAAAACATATTAAGTACTAATTTCAGCAATAGAAGCATTAAATAGCAGTTTAAACAATAAATGTCTGATGTTCATATATATGTGTATATAAATATAAATGTACAGGTTATACACACACATATAATCTTAAAATAAGAATTGCAATAGAATGGAGTTACAGCCAAAAATGCGTGTTGGTAATTTAGCAATGGTATAAGAATCTCAAAGTCAATCATAAGTCCACCACTGCAAAAATACAAAACACTAAGAATTGAAGGAATATAATTGTGTACGTATATGCAACTGAAGACCCAAATAATTATTTGTGCTCTGTAGAATACCATGCAATAACTCCATATTTAGTAAAAACACTGTATTGCTTCTAGCTCCATACTGTATTTAAATAATTTTAAAAATATATTATAAGCTGTACTGAAGCAGGATATGCCATATATATTCCCTAACATTAATCTTTAAGAACCAGACTGACAAATGTGCTCTAGCTGCTTCATAAAAATTTGGTCTGGATCGTGTATGTATTTTAGTTCTACAGTCAACCTGACATAACTAAATCAATGACAAGCATGACAAACTTGTACAGACCAAGAAAAGAACAGAAGAAATTATATATTCTTTCATAATGACATCTGGCCACTTTCTTCTGTACCTCCTTGCTTCCCTGGCTGAACTATGCATGCATACCCATAACCACCAGTTTTTCTTTGGATTTATACATTCTTTCTGTATACTTATTGTTCCTTTTGTTTTGTGTGTGTGTGTTCTCTCTGCATCCACCTCTTCCTCCTCCCATTTACTTTGTTTGTAGTTTCAATCCAACTACATCTTCGCCTCTCTAGTGACAGAGAGGAACAACTGGCATTTGAAAGCAAACAGGAGCTGTTTGCCAAATATTCTCTTTTACCCAAAGTGTTCTTTTCCTTAAAGAAATTAAAAGAAAAATCCTTCTTCATTAAAACCACCTTTGGGTAGCCTAAAATCCTTCAGTTAACCCATGGTTTCAGTAACGTTAAAGATACCAAAAGATGACAACTATTTTGAGAAATGTGTTGAGGACAGAGGACGTGTTCTTTAAAGAAACAGTTTCTTTTTCCAATTCAGGAGGGGCAAAGTTTATTATAAATACCAAATAAAAGCTGTAGTCAATAGGCAGAATTCCACAGAGTTAAATTTTTTTTCTTCACATAAAGAATTTAGAACAAACAAACAAAGAGGTAATATGGATTACTCTGCATTATTACTAGAGATAGAAGTTTTGTGCAGGATGTAAGCGTAAAGGAACACCCATTTCCATTGAGTTAAAAAACTGATTTAGGAGTGCTTTTCCCAAGGACATAATAAAAAACTATTCTTGTTCAATTCACTACTATTCTAGAGAAAATGATTTTGTATTCTTCATGTATAACTAACATATTGGAATCTATTTTTCACATGTAACTTTAAAAGAAGCTATGGAACTAAAATTACCCCATATAATATGGACATCTGCCTGGACACACATATGATTGTGCCCCCACACATTCACACTACTGCAGAGTAACTGAATTTAGAACTATTTAAGAACACGGAAAATGAGATAGCATCTAATGACTAAAGCTTGACAATGATCATATACAGCTATTACAGATAAGGGTATATCTCCTGTATTTTACTACATTTGCATGTCACTATTCAACTGAGCATCCTCCTCTCCTCCCACCCAAGCAATACACATAGATCTACATTCTTGTAGTTTGTATTGAGATGCTTTAGAAATTTGAACAAAGGGCCTATTCTTTCCATACTTAGGCACAAAAAATTCCTCAGACATGAAATATCACTTACACTATGACTTCAATTCTATCCCTTGTTCTAGTGTTTAGAAAGGGAGAAATTTTAAGTTTACAAGTTACATTATTACAAAGAATCATGATTTTAGAAGTAAAGCAACTATTTCCACCAGTTACATCCTTCCTGTATATATTCCAGTGATGATGCCTACAAGTTTTATTTAAGCTCTGAAAACAACTCTGGATCCAAGATACAGGCAGAGCGACAAGTAAACAAAACTAAAAATTAGACAACAAGACCAAAGATATAAAATTCAATTTCGCATTTGACATGGTTTTTACAGAAACATAATTTCACTTTGTAAAACCTTGGTCAATACAAGGTGTAGTATTCTGACACTTACTAAATGTCCAACTTAAAAAACCCCACTATTATCACTTTATGCAAAGTGATCTGAATGAGACACCTTCCTTTATTCATTTCCTTCAGGTGGGAAAGAATAGAAAGTTTATTTTTACAGAAGCATGCATTTATTAAAATCTTTCAGCTCACTGTTTCTAAAAGTCAGTAAACTTTGTGAAGTTCTGAAAGTATGAAATCTCTTTGCAGAGGGCCTAGGAATAGCAGTGTTATTTATTTCCCAGAGATCTCTTTTTTACAATCGGTCTTCATCTACAAAGTATTTTACCTTACTGAATATGTTGTCATATAGCATAAAAGCTGTTTTGTTTGCTATCAAAAAATGTCTAGAAATTATCATGATGCAGCAGTAGCAGACTGATTACAAGGAAAAAAGTAATTTGCACGGTTATATAGTTTTCTGACATTTTTAAATCCAAAGTATAGCATTTCTTCTATTTAACAGCATGAGAATGCACTTATAAACAAAAAGGTTTGGTGGGTTTTTTGTTTGGGTTTTTTTTCAGTTTTTCACTACACTATGTGGTGAGTCTGGTGCCATTAGGCTAATAGCTGCTTTTTATTACAGATATTGAGCTAAAAGATTTTAATTGATAGTTAGATATGCTTTGGGAAATAAAAGGATGGACACAGTGAACATACAGTTAAATAATGGCTTTACGGCACGTAATTCTTTTCAGTATCAGTGTTGTGTTTTACTGGATTAGTCAACCAGTTTCACTGGGTTTTGAAGCTGAAAATTGAAAAATGGTGCTTCAGAATAATTGGCATAAAGTATATTTTGCAATTTAAGAGCAGCATGTTTTAAAAGATAGGCCAGAAGCAGATTTAGTCTTCAATACAGCAGTCTTATACAAGCTGACTTCAACCTGATTAAATCTTACCATTGTCTACAGAAATCCCAAGAATACTTGATATCTTTCTCACACTGAAAACAGAAAAATCACTTCATTATTGGACGCTTTTTCACTTCCAGACAAACCAAATCATGGGCTTCACAAACTCTGTAGAAATTCTAAGAAACTTATTTCTCCTTAGAGGATGTCAAAACATGGAGATACGGTCAGAGTGCATATGATTTTAGACCAATCATTTTTAAGACCAAATGGGAGGTAAAAGTAAAGCTTACTAAAGCAAATAAAAAAAGATAAGTAAATTTTCTAAGTATGTGCAGCACAAAGTTGAGGTGCATGTAATTAAAAAAAACCCCAAAACAACAAAAACAGAAAACCAAACAAAAAACAAAACAACGAAGAAAACAAACAAAAAAAAATCCAATACAATTTTAAAATATGCTTTAGTTAACCATGCTCCATGTTATGGCATCAGTCAGCACTGACTGTTCTATCCTATGGCAAGGAACAGTCCATGAAGTTATTCCTTTAACCTAGAACAATAAAAGTCATCGAAGTGCACTGGTGTTGCTCTGGGACCTGTCTCTGGTGTTGTGGTACTGGTTAAGGATGATGAATGTTACCATGTCATGAGACTTACTGTGGTTAAAAGTGAGAGAGTTATCCAGGCTGCTCAGCTGCTGTAATCTGGCATGCATCATCCCTGTTCTGTTACGGGAAACAGGCAATGTCTGAGATTTTCGATCATGAACTATGGATCCCAACCCCTCCTGGTTCCTGCAAGATGGGTGAAATGGGATAGAAGCAAAAGTTAGACATGTCAAACTGCAGCAAGACAGGAAGTGTTAGTTAAGCATAAGCAATTTTAGAGAAAGAACTATAATGCAACCTATTTAGTGTTTTATTTATAAAACAAAAATAGGTAGCTTAAAAAAGCATCACAGCAAACTCTGAAAACTGCAAAGCATGAAAGCAAAAGCACACAAGCAGTTGCTCTTCAAATACTAAATTTACTTCAGAGCTTTTGAAAACATAAGTATTTGAGGACATAAATATTCTGAAAATATTCAGAACTCAGAACCAAATCCTCTATTTTCATTACAAAAATTTGAGAAAAAAGTTAGGACACACTGTGGTAAAATTAGAAAGCAGACATGCAACAGGAGTGCAGGAATTAACTAAGGTATTATGCACATCTTACCCAAGCAGGAAGGGAGAAGAGCCATACACTTTGTTAAACTTGCAGCAACCAAGTGAAGAAAACAGAAAAGTGATCTGTGTTAGCAATCAGTACAGGCTAACTTCCTATTGAGTACCACCACCAGAGCTGATGAAAAATGAAAACCAGTGCTTGAATTACAGAATTCCCTGTTCCCTTTCATTCTCTGTCATTTGTGTATTTTAAAAATACATGCATTGATTGTGATACACTTCACTGTAATGACAATGTGAAAGACCAGAAAGCTACATTTACCAGGAAAATGCAATTTCTCTGCAGAACACCAGATGATTTCTATAGCTTTTTATTCAGTGTAACATGAAGTACACAGACTAAGTGATCAGTAACTAAAAAAGAAAGCGTTGTAGTCTGCTCTACAAACTAGCTTGAAGAATTTTTACAAAAAGTCTGAAAATTATAGACTCCTGTAAGTCCAGGGTTTGAAGCACATTTAAACACAAAGGCTACAATCAAAACCTTAAGAAAGTCAGATTTATTTTGGCCTTTCATTTTTCCTTTGGGTTATGTGAACAGAGAAGAATTTTTTTTCCTGAAAAATCTTGAAGGAGATAGTCAAGTCTGTTGTTTGTACAAAGAGGTATTAATTATTACATTACTTTATTATATTAATGTATATTAATACGTATATATTATTTAATGCTATTAAATTTAAATTACTAACAAAACCGTGAACATTTTAGTTAGAATGCTTTACTACCTGAAGTCAGCAACGACTTTCTCACTGAGTTCAAGAGAGCCAGTATTTCAACCTCACAAGTTTAATTATAACAGCATTATTATATCAGTCACAGTGTAAGGCCTAAGCAAGTTGCTGTATCTTACTCTTTTAAAAAACTACTTTGCATTAAAAATCACATTAAGACAAAGATACTCAAATAATTTAGTGCATATTTCTGACTCCCATAGATTTTCTCCTAAACAGCCTTTGGAATATACACTTATCTAATGGTACTTTGAACTTCAAAATGAAAACCAGCAGCATTGGAATGTTCACCAGTCACCTTTCAGTAAAAACACTACATAAAGTTTCTAAAACATTTCAACGGACATGATTTTATGGCCAAGTGAATAAACAAAACAAATAATAAAATTTCTTCCTATTGCAAGGAAAAAAGTGCTGTAAAAGATAGCATTTAAGGGGTGGATCTTCAAGTAATTGATAATATACACAACACACATCATTCTTAAACACATACCAGCCTTTCAGAAAGGATACAGATTTGTTATATAGTAACCGGTTACTTACTGCAAACTGTTAGGTGTCATTTCACAGTAACTCTTCTACTCATGCAATGTATTTGTAGTAAGAGATTCAAGGCATACTGTACACACTATTATTCTTAGTGAACAAGACAGTGAGATTTAAATTCCACACAGTACCTGGCTATGTATCGTTTTCCCATGTACTGGAACTGGTGTAAGCATACTCTGCAGAGAACACACAAGTCAGAGAAGCATTTCTTTAACATTTATGCACACTGGAATTATTCAGCTATTATTTAACTTTAAACTCTTACATTGTAAAACTTCTTTATTTCTCCCACCTTTAAAATTCCCTTCCAGTCCCCAGGCCAAGAAAAACTAAATATAGCTCTTCTGAAATCAGTCAGGTTAATTGAATTGACAAAATACTTCTAGAATTGGAAGAGATAGGATTTTATGAGTCTTGTTCCTGCTCTTGTTAAAGGAAATGTGAGTTCATCCACTGCACTAACAAGATTTTTATTATTTTTTATTTTTTTATTCCATAGATTCCATATATTTTTTATTCCATATATTGCTTTTGTGATGTAAATCTTCTTTGATAATTAGTAATTTGAGATTACTGATTTGATCACAAACCAATCCTATCTGGCCCTTAAGTAAGTATCTAACGGCAAAATACTGTTCCTCACTGATGCTGTACACCTTACAGCTCAGGCTTTAAAGAGTGTACTATGTAGGCTCATTTACTTGTTCAGTTCTGTCTCTGGTACAATCAGTATCATGCCTGATGTACCCAAAAGATGAGTTAAAATACTATCTACAATATATTCCTAAAATAGACCTTGAGTAGAATATTCCATAACACAATTAACAATTGATATCACATTGATTGAGCTTCTGCTATAGAAACAAAGGAAACCACTGAAACCAGAGAGACCCTGACACGCTTGTGAGGTGGCCCAATGCCAACCTGATGAAGTTTAACCAAGCCAAATACAAGGTCACACACCTGGATCGGGGCAATCCCAGGCACAGCTACAGACTGGGCAAAGAAGAAAGTCAGAGCAGCCCTGTGGAGAAGGACTTAGGGTTGTTGGTTGTTGAGAAACTGAATGTGAGCTGGCAGTGTGTGCTCGCAGCCCAGAAAGCCAACGGTATCCTGGGCTGCATCAAAAGAAGTGTGCCCCTCTGCTCTGCTCTCATGAGACCTCACTTGCAGTACTGTGTGCAGTTCTGGTGTCCTCAACATAAACAGGACATGGAACTGTTGGAACAAGTCCAGAGGAAGGACACGAGAATGATCAGGGACTGGAGCACCTCCCATATGAAGATAGGTTGAAGAAGTTGGGGCTGTTCAGCCTGGAGAAGAGAAGGCTGCGTGGAGACCTCATAGCAGCCTTCCCCTATCTGAAGGGAGCCTATAAGTGTGCTGGGGAGGGACTCTTCATTAGGGACTGTCAAGGGGTAAAGAGTTCAAACTTAAACAGGGGAAGTTTAGATTAGATATAAGGAAGAAGTGCTTTACTGTGATGAGGATGGTCAGGCACTGGAATGGGTTGCCCAAGGAAGTTGTGAATGCTCCAACCCTGGTGGTGTTTGAGGCTAGGCTGGACAGAGCCCTGGGTGACACGGCTTAGTGTGTGGTGTCCCTGCCCATGGCAGGGGGTTGGAACTAGATGATCTTATGGTCCTTTCCAACCCTAACTATTCTATGATTCTATAAGCAAGCAAGGTAAGCGTTAAGGGCTTCTGTAGTGCACAACTTTAAGCAAACACTGCCTTCTTCACTTTTTACTTATGTATCAGTTGATTTCCACGAAGAAACAAGTTAAGTGTGCACAGGGATGGAGTGCTGCCATTGATAACAAATACTGGACTCATCCCGTATCTTTTTCTTTACAGAATGGCAGAGGACACAAGGGGAATGCTAGGAGGATGGTTCATATCCCTCCAGTTCTGAAGTTATGCAATTCAACTAGTTTTGATATGCAACCATATAATTTCATCCAGTTCACGTTACCAGATGCTTTTTGTGGCAGACAGGGAACAAGACAGTTGGTTCCTCTTCTATTCTATGAGCATAGCAATATTCTGAGCTCTACTCACTGTTTAGGAACTTCCTAAGATCACTTCTGTTTAGCCTAATTCCAGAAACTATCATGCAATTGGACAGATGTGCAATTGTGCACCTCAAGTTGAGGACTGCTAAACAGACCAAGATGGCATGATTTTTTTTAAACAAACAAAAATGTATATAATAATACACATTTCTATCCCGACTCATGTTTTTAACAACATAATGAAATGTGTGATTTTATGACAAGCTCAACAAAACTCTTACTCTGTAATCGTGAAAAAGTCCATCAGTTCAGATTTTGTAGCCTTGTTCCAATACGTAAACAATGCATCTAGGAAAATGAAAAATATTAAAAATAAGACAAAGGCAGCAAGCACAGAAAAATCTTAAGTTCTTAGTTTTCAGATAATGAGGATTCAGAAAATCTAAAAATGGCTTGTGGGGCAAAGGTAATTATCACAATTTAAATTTTTTCTTGAAGCTCATTATACGAATGAATGTATCAATTCTTCAAATGAGTTTCTACAAAAAGCTTTTAATTAACCCATAATGTTCCCATACAATTTCATATTCCAATTAGTAATAATTGTGTAGTCACTAGAGACACTCCAATGTTCTAAACCTGTAAAACTACAGAATACTGTGTTAGTCCTGTAACTTGCTTTATATATAGGTCTCAACATCTTTTAAAAGAATTTATTTCTTCTTTTTCATTTATGATGTTTTATTATGGATGCATTTTCAGTGCAGGTTTCAGATTTTCTTTACTTGCACAGATTTAAAGAGCGACTATTTCTTACAAAGCTTGTAGTTACACAGCCAAAACCTAGTCTCTTTCACCAAAAACATTCAAAATTAGCTAACAAATTCAAAATTATTACAAAGGTGTGTGGCAAAGTTGATTTGACACTTGTTCTTTCCCAGCAGTATTGAGTCCAAAAAACCTCCACTGTGCTTATGTAAATTTTAACTTGGATTTCCTAGAAATTCTTACCAATTTTTATATATTCCAAAGTGTAAAATAGTGAAAATTATATTTTTTATTATTCTTTGCAATTAAAATACATAAAGTAATATTGATGTAATTACATGAAAATGTAATGGTGCAACTGGGTATTAAATGAACCTTTCAATTCTCATTCTTGATAAAGTGGGGTACTAAATTAAAGTACCCCACAAACTTGATATTTAGAAATTATTATCAAAATAGGCACAGAAACAAATCAACTACTTCTGATATGTTTAGCACAAACTGAAAAATACAATGCTTTCACCAAACGAGACTTGCCCTCTTTTTTAAGGATCATGGATAGGGATGATTGAGTTCTATGATCATAGTAAACCTTCTCCAGGATAGTATGGATCATCTCACAAACATCCCAGGAGAATGAAGAAGCATTAATATCCCCATTCCAGAAACTGAAATACACACAGTGATCAAATAATTTGGTTCCCTGTCATACAGGGAATGGAAGGAATGAATTAGTCCAAGACTATTCTAGTGACTAATGAACTATTCTTCACCTCCATTTTCCAGATTGGACTGTACAGTCAAACACAAATAGTCAATTTCTTAACAAGTCCTTTAGTTAGCCTCACGCTTTGAAGAAATAATAAGTATTTAATGCTTACAAGGTTTCATTCAAGTTTAATTTGATCAATCACAGATATTTGTAAAACACAGAACAACACAGCACCTAAACCCAAAAAATTCTGCTGATTTTGAAAAAGTATTAAAATCACAGCCATAAATCCAATACATGATTTCAAAATTATGAAAACACGTGGAATTACATACCTTCTGACATACTTCTTAAAATATGAAGGAAACACATAAGCAGACTTTTGATCTCTGCTTGGTCAAGTTTGTCATATCGAACTACAGAACTTCCTAAAGTGCTGCTCTGATGATTCTGACAAGAAAAGAGATATATTTTGGTTGAAGAGTTCTTAAACTGATAAGAAACTACAACATTTTAAATTGCTTTATTAATTCCTGCAACAGAAAAAGGATCTCAGAATGGAGACAAAAATGTTTCATGTAGAGACAGGTCACTAAAACACACATTACACACATGAAGTATACCAAATCAGGCCTCTTTACCTTTGTTTATTTTTATTTCCTTCTTTGTATGATTCTTTTGCTCCCCCCTCCCCCCCGCCAGAGGGAGGAGTAAGAGGAAAAGTCACCTAATGATTAATATCAAGTTAATTATACATAGATACCCACATTGCAGAGATCAGGCATGCCCCTTCTGAAAATAAATGCTGCTGTTAGATGATACACATATGCTCCTTGGCTTTTGAAGAGACTTTATGCTGGATTGGAGACAGACCTGCCTCTACAAAATTCTTTCCATCTAAAGATGTAAGAACCTAAAGGAAAATATACATGAATGCTAAGAATCTGCATTCTGGAAGATTAGCTACGGGTAAGTAACTTGCCCTTGCCTCAAAATTACTAATAATTAAATTAAGTCGTTATTTTGTTGTTTGGGGTTTTTTTTTAAATCCTTCTCCCTGATTCATTTATACAATTCCTACACGTGTGGGAAGTTAATCAGCAACGCTCAATACTGAAGTCTGTCCAAAAAGAAAAAAAACCAACTCATAACTGATCTTTCAAAAATGTGTGCCACAAAAAAACCAACAAACAACAAAACAAACATACAAGAAAAAAAACCCCAAGCCCTTGAACTTCAGGCAGAGACTTCTCTTTATCTGCAAAAGAGTAATTTCCACACAGTCAGGTGTTACAAAATCCTCAGTCTGAGGCTTTCACTGATATACTATATAAATGTTTGCTTAAAGCATAAATTATGCCCTTTTTAGTGCCTGATTCTCACTCCCAATATGAGGCCACTTAAGGAAATGGAAAATGAACAGGACATTTTTTACAAGTCTTCTGCTAAGTCAATGCAACTCTGGTTTCTGCAAGAATGCTGGATCATATTGGCTCCATGACCATTTTAAGGACACACAGAAGTTTTAGAAGAAATCCTTCATATCAGAATTTAAAAGTAGTCTCCAGGGAGAAAAGCACTTGGCTTCACAAACAAAATGAGAAGTGCCAGTACCTCAAAAACCTAGCAAAAACTTACTGTAATTTGGGAGACAACAGACATCTATATAAGCCTGATTATTGCAGATTCTAATGACCTTGCAAACTGTTATCTTTGACGTATCTCTGCTGAACAAGGAGGTGCTACTATACAGCTTTATGTATACTGAAATAGAGCAGGCAATTAATGGGTGGCAGAGTAGAAACAGAATTTGCGTTTCCTAGACTTTCAGATACAGTCCAGAGTGCTAGATAATATTCTCTCTGAAATAGTTGAGCATATATATATGGATAAAACTAGGACTATAGCTACCCCCAAGCTTAGTTCAAAATTATGTCAAAACCCTATAAAGTATGCACATATTAAAATAGAAACTGATATACTTCCAGCCAATTTTGATTTCACAAGAATAGTTTACAGGTTATTCTGAAAGAAAATTAGAACAAAAACATGGCTCTTCAGTATGATATCAAGCAATGAGCAAAAAACTCAAAGATAACGTGCACTCAACAACTGATCTACCAGAAAGAAAGTTTGAGAAGCAACAAATAAGAAGCCAGGATTAAGTATTATTCAGGGAAAATATTAAGAGCATGCAAAACATAAATCCTGTACTGCCAAAATCGGCAGACCAGAGTAGAATTTTCAAAGGATGATGATGCCTTTGAAAACCCTTCTACTTGGTAAAAACACTACACATTAGTAAATAACAACATGACAACTAAGTAATAGATGACAGCATTGCCATTTAGCAACAGTGTATGCACAAAATATTGCTTTATTTATTCTGTCAATGTCAGAGAAGATTTTCTAGTTCTGTTTATATTAAAGACCCTAAGACTCAAATTCTGCTGCTACTTAAGCTGATTGAATTTTTGTGCTGAAATTAAATCATGTAAAGGAACCATTCCACGTTTGTCATTTAAAGGTATTTAACATGGTTACATTGTACATGTTTGGCTTGAGATTCAACTGTTGCAAAGAAGTGGCAAAACTACTGATCACACACTTCACTCAAAAGCTTAACTATGCCAAGCACAAAAACCAAATACTTCTTGTAATTGAAGAGAGAAAGCAGCATGCAAAATGTTCTCTGGCAAAGCTGGAATTGTCAGAAGTGAAAAATCCATAGTAACACGGTTTTTCTTTGCAGGGTGAGAATTTTCTTCTTCTTCTCCATTAGGGCGCATAGCATGAGCAGAGTGCCTTCTGAGAAGCTTCTCTCTCTGCCACACGAAGGCATGTCAGAGTCAAGGGGAAAAAGTTAACATGTTGTGACTTGCACAACAAGATCTAAGAAAATTAAATGTGATCAGTATCAACACAAGCTCTAGAAAGACATGACTGAATACCTCATAGCTACTGCAGCCAGAGCTCCTAATTTGTAACAGCTTTGAAATGAAATGATTTAGAAAAGTTAAACTAACACAAAATAAATTACCTAGAGAAAGCACAGCAACTCTTCTTTCAACATCTTAAAAAAGCTACACGTAGCTTGTATAGAACAGGATGGAGTGAAGGTCTCCACAAAACCAAACCAGCTATCCTAACTGGAGTTCAATTCTCCCCAGTGCAACTCGATACACTTAATCTAGTGCCTTTCTCTGACAAAACCCCCAACTGCTCAGTATGTCTCTACATCGAAAATCTTGTATTTTCCGCAAAACAGCTTAAATGCAACGCAAAAAGAGTTCATACTATAATAATTTCGCAAAAGAGCAACTTATGTAAAATACTGCTCTACAGTTACTCTAGAAAGCTCATTCCCAATGGAGATTGGGGAAATTAACTCCTATGAGAATTAAGATAAAGTTTCAGGAATGCACTTAGGGTTTCTTGTTTTGTTTTGGTTTTTTTTTTTACCTTGTCAAGAGAATTGCTCTTGTCGCTTTGTCTGTCTGGGAGACTGTTTCCTGAGTCCGTACTTATAAGAGAGCCTCTTGAGTCAGCACTTCTCACACTATTAACATTTGGCGTTGATGCAGTGTATGGGGAAGCTACAACAAAAATTCCAAACAATATAAAAATCTGAAACAATACATATACTGAAAAAAGTAACACCATTGTTTAGTCAGACTTCTAAAGCCACCATATATGTATGTATTTTTTAAGAAGGCAAATAATTAATTCCATTTACTTTTAAGGAAGACAAACTTATTCTATAGTTTCAGCAAAGTATGTATGCATACACTTAATCCACTTAATCTAGTGCCTATCTCTGACAAAAAGCCCAACTGCATATATACACACAGACTTCTGTACAAATACATACACACAGATGTAAAAGCCAGATGTAGCAATACACACTTACATGACAAAGCATGTATATTAAAAATATTAAAAATGCGGAAGGAGATTTTTTCTTTTTATTTTTTTTTCTGACTAGTAAGTGACACAAGTAATCACAGCAAACATCAGAAACAGTAAAACACACTAAAACAAAGGACTGGAGGGTGCCCACACATGTGAAGCAGCAGCACTCCACTTAGAGGTGGTCTTTAACATCCTGTATAAAATTGTGGATTATGACACTTCTGCCATAAATTACTTAAGGCTAGTCTTGTCTCCCATTTCTCTGCAGCAAGACAGGAAATATCACCTTTGAAAGGGGAAAAAGCAGCATCTTGCAGGAAATAGCTTTAGTTTCAAATACAAAAGCAAAACAAAAAAATTCTCAAATGAAAGATTTCATGTGCAGACCATCAATTCTGACCCACACTGAACACCTGATTGCATTAGGGTTCTGTTAATGAAAGCATCAGTAATATTCAAGTATTATGTGAAAGCAATCAAAATTGGAGACAGAACAATTATTTCTGGTAACAAATGAAATTTTATTTTTAAGTGCTTACCAATGCCAGAGATAACACCAAATAGATCCTTAGGAAGATTGTTATCCAATGTGTTCCCTGATTTTTGCGGTGTTACTAGCTGACTTGCAGTTGGCAAATTAAGGCCTTCGTCCTTTGCGCTCTGTTTGGAAAAGAAAGGAAAATGTGATTACTGTTTTCCAATATTACGGACTTAGTGACTATGACATGCTTAATTTTCTAGAGCAGTATTTGTTACATATTTCTTTCTTAAATTTGGATTTCTATTAAATATGCCAGGATCTACAAGAACAGAGGTAACTGTTGACCCAAACTGGCAGGCAGACCCAAGGGATGCGTAATTTTTTAGTGAAAACCAGACAATTTCATGAAAACTCTTCTCACAGAAATTGTACCAAAAATGGGTAATGGATACAATTGGAAGGCCATTAAACTGCAGAAACAACTGATATTTTTTATTTAAAATACACTATTTCTTCAGCTTCTTTGTCTGCTCTTCTTAGCACTCAAAAAGATGAAGCAGGTCCAGTTTTGTGTGGTCTACAGTTTGTACTGAAACAGAGGCACATGCACCAGAGATGCCGAAAAAGCATGATGCTACATAGCAGTATAACCATGTGGCATTAGAATGATGCTGTGGCAATCTATGTGCCCTAGCGCTCTCCAGAAATCTTAAGAGGTTTAAGCAGAGATTAACAAGGACACTGGAACCTGTATGTAGGACTAAACTAGCTGATTATCATGTTAGGCATAACTTAGCTGGACAAGAGAAACTGCAGCCAAAATCATAAAGGTTAACTAAGCTTTTAAGCTCAGAAAAAGCAGGGAGAAAAAACTCACAGAATTCTGAAGCTTATGAAACTCTGTGTTTCATACAAAAGTATGCAGTGCTTCATACATGCATTGCCCGTAAGTTACAACGAAAATAATTCAAGCTATCAAACAGAAATGGTCACTTACATTGCTGGAAGGGTTAACAGGAAATGGACACACATCTTTAACATTGATCCGCTGAACATTTTCTATGAGCAGTCCAAACAGCGGCAAATACATAGTGGCTATTCTTGCTTGGTGGCTCTAAATAGAGTTTAACAGTTCATTAACAATTACAGATTTATTTTTTACTCATGATTTTTTTAAAGCTATTCAACCCTATATTACAAAAAAAAGAGAGAGCATTTAAGAAATAATCACCAAACCAGACCCCACATTCAATATGTTCACAAACAGCAAAAGCAGTGATCACCACTGTATTTCAGTCTAATATACAAAAGGTCAGTAAATTAACAGTTTCAACATAATGCAGAAAAACCCCTCTAAATTAATGTGATTTTAGCTAAAAAATAATGTGATTTTAGTTAAGGCCTTGCCAAGTAAATTAATATTAAGTTAGCTTGATAAATTAATGATATCTTCCATTGAAAGAGCTTCTCCACAGCACAACCCATGTTAAAAAAAATAAAAATAAAAAAAAAATTACTCAACATTTACTACCATGACTTGTAGCTTTCTTATACTCATTTTATGAATAATAGATGATGAAAGGACAGCTGCCAAATATTAAGACCTAGCGTCTAATGAAAATAAAAGATCTAAAAAAATTTGTAAAACTCTGATTACTTTAAGAACAGCAGTTAGATTACATTGTGCTAAAATGTAATAAACACACGTAATTATGTTCACAGGTGCTTTGTGCTTTCTTTTGGTAAAAATATGTGATTTGCAAATTCATTTTGATACAATTTTCATATTTATTTTCATGACGGTCTGCACAGAAATAGCACAGTAATCCACTTACCCTGGAGGCATATCTATCATCAAAAGAATGTTTTATCATCAAATTCTTGAGCACACTAATAGCAATCTGCCGCACGTCTCTGAACTCTTGTAATGCGTTGCCCACCTCCCTTAGAAGCAGTCCCACTAAGAAGTGATTTTTACAGAACTCATCTGTTAATGAATAGTCCAGGTGGAGGTCTAGAAGTAAAGTGCAAGTTCAATGTAAGGAATGGTATTATTTAAATCAATTTATCAGTTAACTTAAGGCTGAAGTAAAATGTTTCCAACATTACTGACAATAATATGTAATCACAGTTATTCATATATCCCTGGCCCAATTCACTGTAATGATGCATTTATTAAACAGACAACGATGATGTAATGTATATTCAATCAAAAGACGCTCGAGAGAAGTATAAGTATTAAAAAGTATTAAAAAAAATATTTTAAACACTGCCCAATACTCAGAAGTGTTCCTTTTAAATTTACCTGGACCAGCATCTTAATAGCTCCAAATTCAAATTTTATATCTATATTCAGGCACTAAAAACACACCCAGTGAATAAAGGTTTTGCACTGCCCATCTTTCAGGAATTTAGTTGTATGATGGAAATAAAATTTAGATAGTCTGTGGTTCAGTCCCAGGTTAGTAAATTTGAAGGACTGCAAGTGAAACATGGATTAAGTTTTAGATTCTGTACTGCAGTTTTAGGTTCCTTCTTGGTTATCTTACACATGTATCTGTTGTGAACATAGACTATAAAGCTGTGATCTTTGTTAAATGATATTCTTTAAAAAAACTGCCCCCCAAAACTTGCAGTGTATAGAAGTGTAATGAAGAAACTGCATTTGCAACAAAGGTGTCCAAATTAAGCCATTTCTTCTCAATATATCAGAACACAAAAGTACACATTAATATTTAAACACGATAACTAATATGAATCTATGCAAATTTGACCTGCATTATAATATAGTCAGCAAATTTGCTACAAGAATACTGTATTTTGCAGAAATACTTATATATTCAGCATTAATTGCAATAGAATTGTAATTAAAGAATATTTTAACATTTGTGTTTAAACCACTGCAATATAATTTTATTTTATAAAGTATTTCTACCTGTAATTAGCTGTAAATCTTTACTAAGGCCCATAAAGTATTTAGATATTACGTAGACACACACAAAACCCCAGCACATTTGACACAACAAAGTCAAACTGCTCACTTTTAGAAATCTGGTTTTGTGTAATAACATAATACAGCTCATTTATGTACTGGATATATGACAGCTTAACAGCAACTTCAGCTTGAAGGCCTTATTTATTAGAATGCATATGAGTTTCAAATTTCAGCTGAGGAGGTATTCAAGAGTTTCTCATTCACTGCCATTGTCTAATGCAGTAATCAAAAAACAGATTCTAATCTCAAAGCACTTTCATTTTTCAAAGAACTCTTGCAGCAACGGAATCCGTTAAATCAGAAAGAAAAATAAGTAAGACAGCACAGACATTCTACAGGATGCACTTTAGAGCCAACCACTTGATCCAAGATCTCTTCTGACTGAGAGAGCAAAACAGAGCCAGAAGCACTCCTGATAAAGGTTTCCTTTTCTGGTTGAACTCCTAGTTCACCAGGGAGCAGCATTTTAAACTGTTCTTTATTGTGTAATCAGAAACACTATTTTCTCTAGCTTTGCTCTTTTCTACTCATAGTTCCTTTTCTACAGAAATACTCATGCAGTGAATCAAAGATACTTAATGCCACAATTATTAAAGACACTCCTAAAAGCTGAAAAAGACAGACAGAAACAAGTTCTATGCAGCTATCCAGCTCTTAGTCCCAAATCTTGGTGAAAATCATGGTGAAAGCATTAATTAGTTATATTCAACTTCACTAAGCCAGCAGTCTACTGAATAAATACTTCAGAAAAAAATAACATAATCTACAATACTATAAATGTTAGGCACGTTTACTTGCACCTCTAAAAGCACCTTCCTCATCTCTGCTCACTGATGTCTGCTATAGTTCAATGCCTGGAAGAAATTAAAGTCTTCACAGCCACAAATGCAATAGTTAATATACTATTTGTTTTGGCACAAAGCTAGAAGTACCAGGAGCCCAGCTGGGCTAAAGAGGGAATTCCTGACTGAGCTCCAGTGGGGAAAAAAAGAATAAAATAAATAAATAAAAAAAAAAATCACATGAGGTGGAAGCGAGAGCAAGCAACAGGAGGAACACAGAAGCATTAACCAGGTATAGAAGCGTTGTCCTATGCAGGGACAGTGTCAGAGAAGCCAAAGCTCAGCTATAGATGAAACTTATAATGGACATCAAAGGAAACAAGAACAGCTTCTACCATTACATTAGCATTAAAAGCCTGAATAAGGAAAACATGGGATATTTACTGAATGGGGACTGTGGTAAGACAGTGGACTTGGATAAGGCTGAAGTGCTGCATACCTTCATTACCTTATCCTTCACTAATACGGTACTCAGGCCTTAAGAGTCTAGTGACCAACTTCAAGAAATAGAATTATCCACAGTGGATGAGCACCAGGTCAGGGATCTCTTGCAAGACCTCCAGTCATGCAAATCCACAGCACCAGATGAGATACTGAGAGTGCTATCTGGTAACACTGGAAGACCACTCACTTTCACCTTTGTTAGGCCACAGCGATCAGGAGTATAACATAATTGGGACACTGTGATGACTGAAGGTAGACATTGCACGTATCTTCAAAAAAGGGCAAGAAGAATTCAGGGAACTACAGGCTTCACTTTGGTCCATGGAGCAAGTCCTCTTGTAAGCCATTTTTTAACAAGTAAAGAGGAAGAGTGTGACCACAAACAGCCAGGATAGATTTGCCCAGGGTAAACCATGCTTGACTAACCTGTATTGAAGGAGCTCAGCAAAGGACCACCAAGGTAGTTAAAGGGTTAGAGCACATGTCCTGCCAAGAGAAACTGAGGCAACTGAGCTTGTTCCAGCTGGAGAAGGGAAGGCCTGATGTGACCCGAGCAGGAGGTTGCACTACAGACCTTCTGAAGTCCCTTTTCATTTGAATAGTTATATGAAAGAAGAACTAAAAACTATACCAAACCTCACACTGCACACCTATGGGAGTGTTGCAGGCTTCTGCAGCTAGTGAATTAAAAAGCTAACTCATGTAAAAAAGCAAACAATCACAGCAGAAAAGGGAGGCAGAGTCAAGGATGTAGTTCAACATATCCTTCAATGACTAGATTCTTTGGCTAGATTACTCTGCTACCTAAACTATTCCTTTAAATTTAAATGAAATTATTACAACTTTAGGTTTCAATTTAACAATTTCAAGGTTTCCAACATCTCACAGACCTGAAGTTACAATATCTACAAGTATAATAACAAAAAGGTGGCAATTGAGAAATGTACCATATACTACAGAAGAAGAATTTACCTTGGTATCTCTGAACTCTGCCTTTTCCAAATGGCATTGGTAGATTCAAAGGTATATAGTGCTCATGATTACAGACTACACGGAGAAATTCAAATTTGAATTCAAAAAGAGTCTGCAAAAAGAATTCAAGGTATAAATTAAATATCTTATGCAGTGATTGGAATAACACATTAAAAACAGCTTTTTAACACAAAAGCGTGATTTCCCTCAGCCTTGTGGTATGAGGGATATAGAACTCTCAAAGTTCGACATGTCAGTATAAAATAATTCCAGCACAGTTCATACTTGACAACTCAATATACTTCTATTTACTATTCCCATTGTCTGAAGTTATTTAAGTTTACTAAGATGTTATGTATTGATGAAAGAAAAGTTTGAACCCACAGAAGAAAGTCTTTGAATACCTGGTACATGCTTTCACCACTACAGTAAATGTACAGAAACTTAGCAGGTATCAACTCTTCCAACTTTAGCCTTTCTCACATTCATGTTCAAAAGTTCTGCTTACTGTTGCACACCCTCCCCCCTTTCACAGTACACACAGTCTAGGGTGGTAAAGTTGCATCTGAGGATGGAAACCAAAATATGAAAAGTGATTTGATGGAAAAACCCCACACTCTAGGCACAGTACACGGATTTCTAACGTAACTGGGAAGAAGTCTGAAGCCTTAATGCAGTACTCTATCCACATGCATCAAGAGGCAACTCCTAAAAATAGTTTGTTTAAAAACACTAAGTACCTTTGGATCTCCTGGGGCAAAGCAGCTGATGTAGTTATTGATCTGCTTGAAAACAAAGCCTCTATCCATAAAAGTAAAACACCTCTGAGAAAACCAAGCAAAACCAAGATACAATTGATTTAGTACTGTTGCAGTGCTCAGTAATTACATTTTTGTATTCAATAAGTTTATCTTCTAAACATATTATTGGTATTTCAGTTTGAAAATAAAAAACAATAAAACAAGGAAGCTAAACAAATTTATACATATATAAATACAATTTTTTCCCTTAAGACAGCAGAATGTAAACAAATTGCAAATGAAAAGGATTTTCATGAAAATGCCTCTATCTTGACAGAAACAAAAATGCCATA
Organism: Lathamus discolor; assembly: GCF_037157495.1. Lineage (NCBI taxonomy): Eukaryota > Metazoa > Chordata > Aves > Psittaciformes > Psittacidae > Lathamus > Lathamus discolor. The sequence goes on along the minus strand of NC_088887.1, from coordinate 72,932,717 downwards.
CCACTAGCAGCTTCTTAAAAGAAAATATTTCCCATCCTTTTTTCTCCCTACTGGATCTTATTGGCTTAAAAAGGAAAGACACTGCAAGTCTGTCTATATAAAATACATGCAAATAAGTCATTACTCGAGAAGATAACCTAGATGATAATTCTAAAGAAAAATACCCCGAAATTCACTTTTTGATAAAATAAGTTCATTTTTAAAACTATCAAACTTCTGAACAATGGTCTTCTTGATTATAGAAGACGCAAATTATAATTCAGTGCATTTTAACTTGGACATAAAATTATATTTAGAAAGAATTATGTGTATTCAGTTTTACATGAGTTGGGTTTAAGATTCTTTAAAATCCATGAAGAAGTAGTATTATTGAAAAAAGTAACCAGAGAGACTAAGTCGCTTGTGTACCTACTTTTATAAAGGTAGCAAGGCTATGGTTTGCATTCTTTGAAGCCTCTGGATTGTCTCTGTACTTCTGAGTGATGTGTGGCATCAGCATATTAACAACCGTTTCAACTGCATGGTGAAAGGAAGCTGAAAATCTCTGGTTTCGCAACAGCTAGAAACAAATTCAGATACAATATTTAATATGGTTTATAACACTAAAATAGATCAGAAAATTTCATTTAGATTAGACACAGATACCCTGACAGGGAGAGGGGAAACAATGAGTCTTCAATTTTTCTCATTTGTCATTTAAAGTAACATTTCCTTTAAATATGAGATTTTCCTAAACTTTCTAGACTGAAGGGGGAAAAAGAGCATTGAGTTAAAAGACAATATTACTACCTGCATTGACATCTGTAATTAAAATTCAACCAAAGCAGCCTTTGAATACTATACAAAAACACATATATAAAAGCTAAGTGCAACACATTAATATTTTTCTAGACTGCAGTAAACTTGATGACAGAAGCTACGAATAAAAGGGAAACCTTCCACATTACCTATTTTCCTTTCCAAAGCAGATACCATCTACTTCACATATAGTAACCCAAAAAAACCCAAAAACAACAACCAAAACAAAAAAAAAAAACACCCAAAACCAAACCCCAAACCCCAAGGTTCAGAATCTTACTTTCTATATGGTTTTAATTTTCCACAATTAGAACTGTTTTCCCTTGCTTTTTGGTAGTTCGCCAGTTGGCTTAGAAGATTCACAATTCTTCCTTTCCACACACCATCTATATTATCTTCAACTTTTTGGCACTGCAGAGCCTCTTACATTTATCTATATCTTACAATCTTTAATAAAGATTCTGGTTTCTGGCTGAAGGGACTTAATGACAGGTGATACGAAGCTCAAGAACTTGATGCTGACAAGAGCTGTTTCAACTGTACAGTCACTATGTCTTTTCTTTCTAAAAACTGAAAATCAAAACATCCAAGTTCTCTGAATACTTTGTTACTTAATAATTTTTTGAACAGTACTGAATGCAATATTCCTAGGCAGAACAAGTCATTGTCAAGACCTTGCTATGATTATATCATTTGCTGTCTGTGTTTGAACTGTGCTCCAAAATCTCTAGTTCTATTTTTCAAAAAATAGATGTTAAGACTGAAAAAGATCCTTGTATAAATATCAACATATGTCATTAGTATTTCATTAATGACATAACAATTAAAAATTAAAAATTCTGTTAAGTGGGTATGCCAGTCAGTGTCCTGTCATATTCTTGTAACTTAAGTCTTTGTTGGACAGTAATTAAATACTTTTTAAAATATTACAAAATTCTTGCTATAGAAATAATTTTGCTGCACCCAGAAAATCATCTTTTAATCACATATCCTAAGTAGGAAATGCGTGAATGCGTGTTCCATTTACTACTTCACCCAGTAAGACAGAAAAAAGCTACCAAGCACTTCATTTGATATTCAAAGGGCATGTAAACCAAGAAGCGATGCTCAGGAACAAGGATACATGCAAAAAAGAGGAAAGCCCTGCTCGTATTTCTTTCATGTCACAGGTAAGATGACAATGAGGTTAGTTCTAAAACTGGAGATGTCTTTTTTAACATGAAATGTGGAGGCAACAACAAAAATCACTTCAGTAGTTTGTAAGCTATGATCCTTACTTCATGTTATTGCAAGGAAGAATGACAAAAAACAGCAACTCAAGGTGACAGGCAGCAAAATACTAGAATCTAATGGTGCCTGTTAAAAGAATTTCTCGTATTTGGGAGTTGCTTTTGAAGATACTGTTAAAAAACAAAAAAAATATTAACCTGAAACTCCCAATTGGTACTTTCTACAAAATGTGTGTTTACAACTATGCAATTAAAATGAAATATAAATTTTTAACCTACCTAAAAAATTTTGTATGGTGGAAAGATTACTTAAAATGACCAAATTTTTCAAATTTTATATGATCATGTAAACCCAAATAATAGACTAAATTTGATGCAACAAGTGGATGCACAATGCCACTTAAATACTGTCATAATTCCTAGACCAATCTTCAGAAATATAAACATACACTGATTTGTCTCCTGCCTACATCTTTTGGTACATTTTAATGAAAAACCCAGGCATAGTTATAACAACCCTTAGGAATCTATCTCAGAAGACCACAAAAGACCATAGCATGTAATTTATAGCATACAGTAAAACACAAAATGAACTGCTTAATCTTTCAAGTACAGCAAACCTGAGGCCATTGGAATTCAGCTACTGGTTCTTACTACTGAAAAAAGAAAATATTCAGTGCCTTCCCTTATAGTTACTTAGGTCACCTAGACATAAAGAGACGGAGGTCTTCCTGAGTAATAATCATGGTTATGCCTATCCCAATTCACACCGTAATTCTGTAACATCAGGTAATAAAATCAGTCTCAGGCACCTGTAACTGACACATTATTCCCTTATCAACTTCCTTTTCCCTAAAATGAAAGTCTTGTTCCTTGTATGTATGTGCTGGGGCTTTCCAAATATCAATTTATTATTAGAATTACATGGGTCAGTAAAGACACACTAGCTCTGAGCAAATGAGTCAGCGGAGCACTTGTAGAGGAAAGAAATAACTATAAAAAAATGGAAAAAATATATATTAAGAGCTAGTAATAATGTGAATGCTCCCCAATGGTAGCATGCCATACTAAACAAGAGATGTAAATTACATCGGCAAGAATACTGAAAACACGAACACTGGTGGAGCTATTCTGAAAAGTAAACTGCATTCGTTTTTTGTTTGCTTACAGGTTCATGCTTTAAAAATGTTATATTCTGCTGTGCTTTTTTAATCCATCTTCTGATCTCAATTTAAAAATACAATTCCTATTGTAAGGAAGTAATAATTACATTAAGGAAATGGGTTTGCATGACAGCAAGTTAGTGGCTTCTTTGAAGTTCTTTTTTAAACCAATACACTGTTTCCTAACTTGTGAGGACTTCTGTAAGTTTGTTAAAACCAGAAAAATTATATAAACTTTGTTTAGCCAAGCAAAACCAGCATGTTGTTGTTTTCAGAGCGTCACCTACCAAATCCAAGAGAAATCTTCCTTGAGCTATAAAAGTTTCACATACACAATGTGAACCTTGCCCAGAAGCACCACATTCTGTTATTGGAAAAACTGTATCCTTCTCAGAGAACTGAATACTGTAAAATAAAAAGTACTGCCAAAAATGTCAGGTAAGTTCTAGAACCAACAGAAATTCTGTCAGTGTTTTTCAGTAATAATTTAACTGATTAGAAGATCAAAATAGTCGTGTGAAATAAGAAATACTCTGTTCACAGACTGACCAGAAGTGCAAACTCTTTGCTCAAGGAACATCAAATCAATAACAGAAATTTAAGTTTAAAAACCCTGAATTATTCAAACAGATGGTATGAACTGCTTTAGACCGAAAGATGGATTTAGATTAGATATTGGGTAGAAGTTCTCTACTGTGAGGGCTGGTGAGACATTGGCACAGGTTGCCCAGAGAAGCTGTGGCTGCCCCATCCCTGGCAGTGTTCAAGGCCAGGCTGGATGGCGCTTTGAGCAACCTGGTCTAGTGGAAGGTGTCCCTGCCCATGGCAGGGGGGTTGGAACTACGTGATCTTTAAGATCCCTCCCCACCCAGACCATTCTGTGACTATATTTAAATGGAGACAAATCTTTTTCCTTATATGAAACGTCAATACAACAGCCAGCATCTCACAATGCCACAAGCAAAAGTTTGAATCACAGAATCAGAAACACTGAATTAACTAGGTTGGAAAAGACCTCTAAGATCATTGAGTCCAACCATTACCTCAGGACTGCCAAGTCCACCACTAAACCATATTGCTAAGGGCAAACTGATTTCCTCTCATGGCTGCCCCTCATGTCCTCCACTCAGAGTCACTCATCATCACACCTCATCTCCCCTCAACATCTCCCCTCATGATCTCCACTCACAGCCATCCCTCATTTACCTCCCATAGTGGCCTACTCTGTATAGCTGCTTCCTCTACCCCTCACAGCCACCCCCCTTACCTCCCCTTAAGATGGGTGGCCCTTCTGGCCACCCTCACGGCCCATGGCCGCCCTGCTCTCCTTTCATGATCCCCTCTCAACTGTCATGTCCAGCCCTCTTCTCCCCTCACAAAGGCCCCTCATGAGCTCCCCTCACAAGTGCCCCTCACGACCTCCACTCACAAGCACCCCTCATGCCTGCCCCTCACAAACTCCCCTCACATCTGCCCTTCACAAGCTCCCCTCTTCAAATGCAAAATAACAGGATGGAGTCAGACATTCTTTGCTTATTTTAGCTACTCACAGAAAACAAAGTCAGAATAGAACACAGCTGGGCAGACTGAGGCGGGGGGAGGTTTAGCTTAAAATACACAACTGATTTTGGTACTAAATGAGGAGCCTGGCAAACTGAGCTTCTCCTGCATTCCAGAGGAACGGGAAAAATAGTTGTGTGTGTAACAGATTTTTTTCCTTATTCTATTCTGATTGTTTAAAATTAATTAATTAGAATTCTTCCCATTTCTACAAAGTGTGCAATTCACTGTTCTCAGAGTCATTTTATATCGCAGCTATTGTGCTGCTCAGGACAAAGCCCACATATTTCTGAGTAATGCTTACATTAAAGTGCACAGTGTTATCTATTGCTTCCAGCCTCACAGTACCGTAACTATTAAGAGATCTCACTAGAATCTGCAGATTTACACAGAGAGCTCTGCTGTATGGATTTTAAGGGGTTTCTAACCTTTTACAGTAATGCTGAATCTAGCCCTCTGGTTTTCCTGTCTAATATTTCAATTGCTTTCTCCTGCTGCTTTGCTCTTTCCTCCTCTTTCTTACAAATCATTACATATAAATCATAACCAATATAAAAAACTTTTTCTTCTAATATGCAATAAAAATATGTGATTAGAGAAAGCAGAGACTACACAAATTTTATTTAGAATAACATTTTCTTGCAAAAGTTGACATACCTTCACTTTAGAGTTTTCTATCAAATGCTGAGCCATTGACTTTATCAGAACTTCAAAGAAAAACCATGAATACTGCAGAGAAAAGAAAACATTCTGTAAAATCGCCACATGCATTCAACTACTAGTTCAATGCAGTTATTCTTCAGTTATGACCAGGTAAGAACACAAAGTATGGTTCAATATATACCTTAAGTAGCTTGTTGCTTGTAAGAAAGTCAGCAGATGGCTTTAAAATCGTTGTCATGGACTTTGTCAGCTCTTCATGCACTGTCTTATATTCAGAAGCAACATAGGGTTCAGCTTTATAGCCATACTTAGGGAGGAAAACCAGAATTGAAATAAAACAGATGCAACTAAATTTACTCTTTTTAGAGAAACAGAAAAAGGAAACACTTAAATTACTTTTACCTACCTTGACATAAGATCTCAAGTAGCTATCCAAGCCTTCTTCATGACACTGAGCAACAATATGGATAATGACCCTAAACAGAAGTCAGAAACCAAATAAGCCTACAAAAAAGCTATGATAGCAACAGTAAAAATGCTACTCAGTTATAGATTTGTGTGATAACCCAGTCACCACTTAAAACTCTACAAAGCACTGAAAATTCTTTACCTTGTCACATTGACTGCAACTTCCTCTTGAGTTGCTCTAGTGAGAACTCGGAACAACTGGTTTAGAACAGTTGGCAGAAACGCTATCATCACATGGCCTTCCATAGCGTGAAGGCTCTAAAAGAAAGCAGTAATACCGTTACTCCCTTAAAACAATGGCATTTAAATCACAAGTTCTGCAATGATAAAATTTAGGGCAAGTCTTCTTCCAAAAAGACTTACACACTGCTCGCACTGCTCCCCAAAGAAATACTGCACGGGAAGCAACCGAGAATAGTTTCCAACATAAATAGTAAATATTTTCTACATTCAGGTAAATTAGGGATAAAAAATAAGTTTTATTCAAAGCATTTTAGAAGTAGCTATTTGTACTTTTCCATTGAAATGCATTCTATGTAATGTGTACACCACAGCAACCAGACACTGACACTCCGGTATAGTTTGCTATTTTCTCCACCAATGCAGACATTTAGCAAACAGAAGTTCCACAAAAACATACAGGTTGATTACACTTGATAAGTGCAATACCAGTTACAGTAGTTACTGCAAAACAACAAACTAATATGGTAAAAAACAGAATGAACTAAAATCCCTAACTACCTAATGACGGAAACTGGAGACAGCGTATTACTAACCACTCAGCTTCTTCATGAAATGCCTTTGCATTCCACCACATGCAAAGGATTTTATAGACATAACCACCTTGACATAAAATGCAGTGTATGGCATCTCATTGTTTTGTGCCATAAAGTCCCCTGGAGCTAGAGTAAGCTGGACAAAAAAAAGTGTCTATTTGCTGAACATGCATATAGACAACAAATTTCAAACATTTCTATTTAGTGTTAGATAGCTGTCTTGTGCTTAAATGTTTGCCTGTATGCACATTCACACTATTCAGAACTCTAAATAGTCTTCCTTCCTACATGATCTGTGATTCTTCTTGGAAACATCAGTCATAAGCTACAGCATCTTTGCTCTAAACCTTGAATATCAGAGCATTGGGTAAACATGCAAGTGGAACTTCAGCTCACACTTCTTTCCAGGATGCAAACATTTTTTGGTAAAGGAGCTGTTTGAAGTAGCACTCTGAAGTGGACTTGTGACCCAACTTCTGATGCCTTTGAGCATCAATTACACTGAGACTGCCAGAAGTAGCTGTGCCCTTTGATCTCTCAGGCAGCAATGGAAGTAACTACAAGCAGATTCCTCAACTTATGAGATGCTAAGTGACGTCTGGACTCATGAAACATGAAGGAGAGCATAATCAGGTAAGTCTCAGAAAACCTTTAATTAGAAGTGTCAGATGGTGCTTTCACAAAATCCTGTTAGGGAGAGCAAGAGCAGAAAGAAGAGAGAATGAAGGAACACTTGTCAGGTTCAGCAACCCAAGTTACTCTGCCAGTAGCACACTGACTTCATGAAGAAAATTAAATCCTAAGTATTTAAATGTGTTATTGTACCATAAATATTACCTGCAGCAAACTGTCATCAGTGAACTAAAACAACTGATCTTTAAGGAGCATTTAGCACCCAGGCTGCCAAATCTGGCACAGGCAGGTACAAGCTGACACACAGAAGGCAACCTCTCAATACAGGAGAAGTAAAAAGTATTTGGGTCCCTGTGAGATCAAGCTAGACAGGAATTCGGCCAAACGCAACTGAAAATAGCCATAAGTTATAGTTGACATAGAAGAAAGCATTTGTTTTCTGTTACCATGAAGCAAGGCAATAAAGAAAATATGATGTGTTAATCTAGTATAAACAGTAGGAAGCAATAGGTAAAGAGGTTCTCAGTGTACACAGTTAGAAAGACTACTTTGAAAAGTGTCAACGATGACAGGATTTGCAAGTGTGGTATAACAGAGGGTTTCTGCACATAAGCTGTTTCTAGCTTCAGCAGGACCTCAGTACTGCAGAGTGCTGACTTCTAAAGCCAAACACTGCCAGGCTTAGTGCTAGTGTCATCTAAGTGGGGACTGTCTGGTACAATAACTGCAGCAGAAAGCAGAGGAAATCAGGATGGCTCCAGATCTTAAAAAAACAATATAAAAAAATAAATAAAAAAAACCATTGAGGCACTTGAAATAGATAGTTCAAGTGAGAAAAGCAGAGAAATGACATCTCAAAACAAGAATGTCAGTAGCAGAAACCCAAGTGAGAGGCATCTCTAATGACACATTCTAAGTAACCATGGCGGATGATGAAGTTATGCTACAAAATTATTTGTTCTTTGTTTTACCCTTTTGATGTGAGGCTACAATAGCCAGAATCCTTTCTAAGAGGGTGCATGATTGTCACATGCTTTGCCAGCATGTTTTAGGATTGCAAAATTTCAGAATGATAAGGACAAATAGGAGATGGAGAAACAGGTCTGTCAGTAAAAAATGCTAATAGTAAAAAAAACCCGAACACCTATTTCCAAATAGACTTATTCATTATTCTGCTGCTAATGTAATGTGTCCTGCTTTATACCAAAGCTGATCACAGAAATCTTGGGACAAGGAAGAAGACTCTGAGCCATGGTTCTGACATAACCTGGGTCCCAAAGCAAGTCCAGTTTAGAAGTGTGTCACATTTAATAGTCAAGTTCTTACTTAAATGTCCTGAGTAGAAAGTCCAGTTTTATTAACCGATGGTATTCAATTACAACTACAAATTCTGTTGTGCCCAAGAAAAATAGTTACCTGTGATACCTTACATAGATTTTAAGGTGACTAAATTTTGGGCTTCACATTAAAAATACAGCCTACTTGGTTAAGACAAAATTGCTGTGGAAACCATGCACTCTACTGATCTAATCCTGAAAGAAAACTGTTGACATGACAATTATGACCTCCTAAGAAACATTTTAGAAAATCAGGAGTCATCATTCCTTGCTATTCCCCCATGCAGTTCAATTTGATTATTTTGACAAACTAAGCCATCAGTATTTCAAATTTATCACTCCTAAGGCTGACCAATGCTGTCTCATTATTTCCTCATGGTTTCCTCTTATACTGCAACTGTAATTTATCTAAGGCAGGAAGTACCTTTTTGTTCTTTCTTATACTGATTATTCCATTAATGAGATCGAGAAAATGTCTGAAGCTCTAAGGCTTTGCAAAAGTATAAATAAATAATTTATCTCTTATTCATTGCCATTTTATACCTTTAGATATTTTACAAGATCAGTTCCTAGTGCACGAGCTCCAGACTCAGTTTTCTGACAGTACTGAAAAAAATTATGCAAGTGCTGGTCCTGTCAAAGACAAAAAGAACAACAAATTAAACGATATCCAACATCGCTATCCATAATCCAAAGCAGAACACATTAAAAAGATTGATATGTAGAAATCCATATAGGTGTCCACAGATTCAATTTTCAAAAATAACTGAAGTTCACTATTCCAAAGACTAAGTTAGTCTACATGTAATGTTTATTTTTTTAATGCACGTAAGAAATTTCCAGTGATTTCTGAATACAAAACAGCACCTGTATTTGTTTCAAACCAATTGACATGCAGAAAATAGCACACTTAACATTCATTATCCCAACCAATTATATTATATATTTTGTAAGTAGCTATAACAGGACTCATTGCTTTGTAGACATTCCAGTAGATAGCTTTCAGACAATTATGACCTCTCATCTAACAGTGAAATATAGATTGGAATGGATGACAATTTTAGACAAAAGGCTCACATTTTAATAGCTTCCATGTAAGATCTGTTGCTTTTCACAGCTGATGTAAGAGATACTATGCAGAGCATCCAAGAGACAAAGAGATCAACATACTGACTTTAAGAAACTTCCCAATAGTCTATATACATAAAACAAACACACAGTATTCCTAAAACCTTCTCTAATTTAATTTGTTTCATAACTCACCTGTGTATACACAGTTGACACCAGATGAGTGGATATTTTCAACAGTTGTTTGCCTCCATCTACCCATTTAATTTCAGGACCAGAATGCTGCATGCACATATGCAGAGGAAAAGTAAAATAATGTAGCAGTATACTAGAGTAAAACAATTTGTTCATAGTACCACAAACAACAATTTTTATATTTTTCTTAAACAGGTTGAAGAAATGTGTGCAATGAATAAAGTCATAAAAAAAGGAAAATTATGCAGGCAATATTATCAAAAGCACTTATGAAGCTTAAAATGGTTTTTTGTAAGTCCCACAGAGGTTTCCTCACTGGCTAAAAAATCTGCTTTTCTATAAGTCACAGATTTCATGTTTCACCTACAACTGCAAAGAAACTTCTGACTAAAGAGAAGTATCTACTAGTTTTCTGAGAAAAAAAAATAAGAATTTCCACAGATACTGACAGAGTTTAAACCTTAACAGAGGTTACAAACAGGTAGCAGCCAGTGCTTCCTTTCCATCCCATATCCAAAGAACTAAGAATGGGAACACTCAGCTGTCTATCCTGACCAGGTAGGGAGAGATTTTACTGCTGGATCTACAACTAGTCTTATTGGTCCTAACCTTCTACCTGTGGGCGTGAGCAGAGACAAACAGCAGAGGCATAAAGAATACACCTACAATGTGAAAAGATGAGATGTGAAGGAGACGATGGCTGGAAAGCTTACAGCAGAGTTTAAAAAAGAAATGGTGGTAGAACAGGAGGACAGCAGCACCTCTTGCTGCTGATTTTAGGCCTCTTCCTCCAGAATGAGTCAATTTCATCTCTGCATTTCATTCGCTTAGTCAAATTGCCTATCACATTTTACGTTTTGTATCCTCCTTGGTATAATTTTTATTACTACAACTTTGCAAGCTTTCTGCTTTGAAAAGTACAACCATAAATTTCACTCGTGAAATATAAATATCACAAAAAATCAAGATGTGAGAATAAGACTTGTTCAGGAATAAAGGACTTACTGAAAGGAGACAGCATGAAATGCTAAAAAAAATTTAGTACAGGACTTCAGATTATTTGCAAATCTTCATAAACTGAAAAATAGTTTAATATATTCTAAAATTACTGTAACTTCTAGTTAATTATTACTAGAAAAAATTAAACATTTCCCAAGCACATCAGTTAAATAATAACAGAAGTAAGTACTTAAAAAATCTAAATGAAAAACTATATTCAGATAGGTTGATTTAAACTCTTGTAAAAGTCAGAATTTAATCATAAGTTTTGTCTCCCATTTCTACTTGTGTTTGCTTGTTTCCTTTAAATCAGATGTCAGTTTTGCAAAGAACTCTATTTCAACTATAAAAGAAAAAAAATTCTACTAGAAAATTACTTAAATCTTATCAGACTGGGGAATTACATTCAAACCTTCTCTCCACATCTTTTTTTTTTTTTTTTTAATATTAATTTTATATAACATACCTTTCCAACCCCCACTTCTTGATAACTAAGATAGCCTGACGGAAGATTTGCCGACACTGGGATGTTTTGCTCATTGGTCACCACTCTTCCATCCTTTATTAGAGGGAGCCAAGAATACCCGACTACAGAACATGAAAGACAAGTAGTTTTAAGTGTGTTATGAATCCGGACATAAACCCTTACAAAAGTCTTACTTCTGATATGTAATTCATAAGACAGAAAATGTTACTGTAAAGGTCAAATGATTTGAACTCAAACAATTAGAAACCATTACAAAGGCAAATAAATTGTCACCAAGCTTGAAAAAGCCCCATATATTTGATAAACATTCTAAAACAACATTTGAAACATTTGAATTAAAATAAATAATTAATGAAATCAGTCAGTAAAATGTAATTAGAAAGCATTATTTAGATCATGAAAATCACGGGTTACTGTATAAGCATACCTCAAAATCTCCCCAGTAATTACTGAAAATAAATCATTAGTGTACAAACCTTGTGTTTCAACAGTATCTTTCTTCTTTGTACTCCCTTTGCTTGAATTATCACAGCTGACATGGTAAAAGGTGAACAACAAATGGTGCTTTTCATGTAACTGAGTGGGCAACTCTATTTTGATCTGAAAGGCAAAGAATCACAACCTTTGTAGAACTCTTTAGCTAGAGCAGTGACATGCTTTACTGATTTCACACTTAGAAAGCAATTCCAGAGTATGTGTTATTTGAAGCAAGATCAAGAATTATACACACAAAACTTACAAACGTACTTCAGTGAAAACGGAAGCTGATTTACCTGAAATCATGATCAAGAACTTTGCAATCTTCAAATTTTTTACTGTATTTTCGAATTTACATAATACCTAAATCAGTAAACATTACCTTAGAAAGGTAGCTTACCTCATCATAAAACTCTGGATTTTGATGGTGATGCAGAACAGCAGCAAATGCACTTCTAGTAAATATTGGTCCACCTGGCCTACCATAGATACACTAATAATCAAAAAAAAGAAAGAACAAAAAAAAAAAAACCCTGTGAACATTTTCCACTCTCAGCTTAGAATCTGCTTCGTCTAGAAATTGAAATATTTTAACCTTCTGTTTATAGAATCATGGAACATTTAGGGTTGGAAAGGACTTTAAGATCATCTAGTTCCAACCCCCCTGCCATGGGCCTCCCATGAGGGACACCTCACACTAAACCATGTCACCCAAGGCTCTGTCCAACCCAGCCTTGAACACCGCCAGGGATGGAGCATTCACAACTTTCCTGGGCAGCCCATTCCAGTGCCTCACCACCCTTACAGTAGAGTATTTCTTCCTCATATCCAGTCTAAACTTCCCCTGTTTAAGTTTGAACCCATCACCCCTTCTATCGCTACAGTCCCTGATGAAGAGTCCCTCTTCTGCATCCTTTTAGGCCCCCTTCAGACATTGGAAAAACATTTAACTTGACTCCTTCACATAGACAGGGGCTCACATGATCTGTGGACTGCCTGCTGCGCAGTAACGCTGACACTGTGATTTCACCTCAGATTTCCTATATATTTTTCTATTTCTCTTCTTCCAGGAACCTCTTCTACACTGTGGTAGCCCATAAACAAACACAGAGCTCGACTCTGCAGTTGATCTGAAGCTTTAAAACAGTAATTTTAAAGAATTCCTCCTGTGGAGCAGGCATAACCCACACTTATTTGCAACAAGTTTATTTTTGGAATTTTCAATGATATAAGGAAATTAAATGCTCTGAGGGTTTTTTAGAAATCTGTCATAACTAAGCAAGTTATCTAGAAGTTACTCTTATGCCAAATGCAAAAGGATGACAGAAAGCTGCCATCCCAAACTAGATAAATTAATTCAATACTACTGTGTTAGCTAAATGTTCATTATTTTATCGGTCACAAAAATCAAAAGACTGACCTTTAAAGGCAAAGAATCCTCTTCATCAGAGTCCTTGAACTCAATGCATATTGCAATATTTCTAGCCTAAAGCAGTATTAAAAAACAAAACCCCGAACAGTTAATTGTATGGATCATCACAGAAATACAAACAATCTTAACTAAGCCTGAGAAACAAGAACATACAGTTTTCCTCTACTCACCTTTGCAAAGGACTTTTGACTGTCATATTTCAAGTACTTTGGATAAACATAAAGATGATTGTTGTAGATGGTGAAAGGCTGAGTATGTTTAGGTATACAGGGAACAAATTCCTCTATTTCAAAAGTTATTAGTGTCTTGGTACTGCTTTCAAACTGTTTCATGGGAATGTATGATGAGTTAACATAATCTGAAAATACATAAAAACCCAATAAAAAACTGAAGAGAAAAAGCTGAATGTCTTATTTAACAGTGTTTATTAATACTCACTTGGAAAATCTGGTGACACATTATCAATTGTAACATCCAGATTTCCTAAAATAACAGGAAGTTTGGCCATCTTTTCAGGTCTATAGGAAGGAAAAAAAAAAAATCTCACAGTCAGGCCAAATGCAAAACTATCAGATGCCAGAGTAAAGAGAAATAGGAAACAGAAGCAAAAGTAATATCCTGAAATAGGAATATGAGAGGAAAGGTAGTTTGGGGGTGGATGACTGATCTGGTCTGGCTTTTTGCCTAGATTCACAGCTTTTCTTCTTTAAATTATGAGGAAAAAAAGGGTAAGGCTTGGTTAACAAGTGTGGAAAAGGTTAAGAAAAGCATCATGTTTTTCTTTAAATCAAAATGGAAAACTTTGTTAAAGGTAAGTATGTTAGCACATAATAACTCACTATAATTTGCAGCAAAGAGGGGACATATAAATAAAGCTTTTTAAAATCTCAATGGCCAGTGACAAGTTTGTATGGTAATGGGGTAAACTTAGGAGACGAACAGAAGGGGAGAGAAAGCAGAAAGTTAACAAAATGTGTCTTCTACTCAGTAATTTTTTTTCCTACCTCATCCTTTTTCTAAAGTAATAACTCACCCTGAAAAACATTTACGATTAACTACCCTTCAATGGCACTTCTTAGATGTTATCATGAAGAGAACTCTGAAGTATAATTTGAAGTAGGAGTATTTTCCATGTTAAAACACACATGCAGAACCTTTTATTAGCAAAGATAGTCAGGAGCATTATTTTTTTAAATTATTACAGAGAAAGTGGATGCAGTATTTTCACAAAATGCAATCTCATGCTGTGAAGCAAACAACTTTTTCTGGTTGGAGTTTAGATTCTAATTTCAATAGCTAAGCCTTAGACATTACAATCTATTAATAAAATTTGTGTGACGTACTCTACATGATTCCACAAGCAGGATGCTGAAATAACCAAAAGCATTTCCTTAATTCACAAAGTAAAGTGATGTTGCAAGCTGATTTACTCGACTAGTTTCAGTTTCAATAATACTGTTTATGGCAAGGAGTATCAGTACACAGCAATTTCAGTGCTATGCAAACTCCAATGAAACATTAACCAGCTTGCTAAAATGGAATTAAAATGCCTGCTACAAACCTCATCTCCTATCAGATTTGATAAGCATGAATAAAATAAACTATAGCCCAGGCTTTTTGCTATTAGCAATTATTCATATTAATAAAACTCCAGCTAACTGTACCATAACAGAATTGGAAATATCTTTGCAACGCAGCAGAGATTGCTCTATAATTTTATTACTGTCCTGGGTTCGGCATAGCAGTCATTTTTTCTCCTTCTTAGTAGCTGGTGCAGTTCTGTGTTTTTGACTTTCAGCCTGGGAACAGCGCTGATAACACTGATGTTTTTAGTTACTCCGGCAGCAGGGCAGGATGGACATGGACGTGGCCGTGGACTTGTATCTGACCATCCCGCTGCTCCTCCCCATCCCTCCGGGAGCAGGGGTGGGGGGGAGAAAGTGGGGGAGTGAGCGAGCGGGCTGCGTGGGTTACTGACTGCAGTTAAACCAGGACAATATCCTATTTAATAAGAAAGGGTACTAAAACTATTTGTTAATAGGATCATCTGTCAGTAAGAGATTCTTAAGCCTTGCACAAACTGCTGCAGTCTTTAGGAATACTTTGTAAGAAAGAATGAGCAATGTTATTTAAGCATCCTGAGAAACATGCACTCCCAAGAAAGGTGAACTGGATATTGGCTTGAATCCCTTTCCCTGAGAGCTAGCATTTTCTGACCAAGGTCAGTGAACATGTGATGCTCACACTTGTTTTCCTTTGAGAACTAGAAGAGTGTATTGTGCAAGCATAACACCTAACATAGAGCTACTTCAGGATATGATGCTTATTACATGTTAGACATGCATAATACTTCAGTCCTGCTTATAGCCAAAAAAACACTGCAAAGAAAAGATTTGGAACTTGCATGGAGGTCTTGGTAATATTTATACAACTTCTATATTTGAAGTGAAAAACATACAAATACATCCATCAAAACACCAGATGCTCCAGTTCAAGACCATAACAAAAAAGGTGAGTTGTTAGGGTTCTGTTTTTTAAAGTGGGGAAATTAGACTTACTTCCTGAAATCTGCTAACAATTTCAGCATGTCTTCATTTGAAAGTTTATTACTGTCTTGTCTGAAGAGAGGAGAAAACCTTGCATTTTTGTCCAGGGTTCCTGAGGCATCTTTAAACAGTGTCCTGAAAGTAAAAATCTTGCTTTCAGCTGAGTTTATGAAAGTGTTGAAATTAACTCCAGAAAATTTCTTCACTACAAATTAGAACATACTGCATCATCCTTCATATTAGGCGTTTATTACTCTTGTCATTGTAAGGTGAGTTTTAACATATAAATAGCTTGGTATAACAAATCAAGTGTGAACCATTTCATTCATAGTAAAATAAAAAATAATGACAATAGAAAACAGTTGGCAATATTCAATTGTTTGAATAAGAATACAATGAATGTTTATAACTTTTTTCCCCTACAACCAAGCTGAAGTATAAAGTTGACTGTCAGAAATCTTTGGTTAATTGAAAGTAAAACAAGAAATAATTTAAACAGCACATGAAGTTTTACAAAAAGTGAGAAGCAGAAAATAATGTTAAAGGAAAGTCAGGAAAAAATACAGCTTGGCAAGATCTGTCCTCACCTAGCTGCCCAGGCAAAAGGCATCCTATATTGACCTAATCTCTGGCATGCCTGCTTAGCGTTCTTCAAAACTTTCTGTGCAACCTGCAAGGAACATAAGAAATAGCCACGTTTTAAAAGCTACCTTTTTTGTACCATTAGCACACAAGGAAAACCCTACATGTTGACACTGGTATGAACTGGAAAAATCTTCTTTAGAAGATTAAACCTAAGTATGTGAGCTAAAGAAACGAAAATACCTCTTAACAATTCATGTCAGGTTAAGCAGGACCTGCCGATTTCACAGCATTTCGTGGCTGAAAACACAAACCCATCTAACACTCCTGATGATACATATTTAATTAAGCAAGAAAAAAGTATTATACACAAATCCCACACAAAAGAGCAAAATTCAAAGACGAAATTGTGACTCCAGATAAAAATGCCCCCTTCCCCCTTGCTTCCCTATTCACCACCCACTCCATGTACCAGAACACATTCCTGCAAATAGTAAAATGCTTTGCAATACTTGTATTATATGTACACACAGACGAGTTGTATGAATATCACAGGGACAATTCCATGTATGGACATTGCAACACTGTTTTCACTAAAACTTTAATTTTTTTCTTTTGCTAACTTCCAAGCGAACAAACAATTCCATTACACAGAACCAACGTGTAACAGAGCTAGAAACCCACTAGTGTGATGTTCAACACAAGAGCTGAACCACTTGATCTAAAGCAGAGCCTCCTGACAGAGCAACAGCCTTCTCTTTTCCAGAAATCAGCGTTTCTTATATGCCTACACAAAGCAAAATTATTTGCCAAAGGCAAAAAAGCCCCATGGGATAAACCTGCCTGAATATTATCCCTGCTCTATACTGTTGAGATTATGAAGAGCTGTGTTTATTAGTGTGTTGTTTGAGCCAACTCTCCGTTAGCCTTTCCTGTAAAAAGGGGGAAATGTCACTCAGAAGCATAGAACCTTGGCAAGTAATCATCACTAATTCACCATAACCAATGTTTAAGGGGAGAACAAATGATCTTGTGGCTATAGAATTTGCTGCTTCCATGTTTTTTTTTATTGTTCATAGTTGTAATTCTCTAGGGAACTGGAACTTGCTCATTGTACTGACACACATGGAGGCCTAAAGAGCTGAGCCACTGTGTTGTTTCAATTTAATACATTGTAATCCCCAAGAACAAGAGCAGGAAAAAAAAAAAAAATCACACTAAGTGTTCAACTGTATAAAACTATAAGCAAATGAATACCAGAAATGCACAGTATAAGTTAATATAGCCATGGATGTTCCTGTTGGCTACTCTTATAGCGTAGAATGACAGAAGCCTAACACTCGGAGTCAGATTTGGGAACACTTGGGCTTACTTAACCTTCCCATTTAGCTCAGACCTAAGACCACCAAAATCAGTTACTCAGTTCAGGATTGTTTCAACTGATAATAGTCAGCATATACTTCAAAACCAGACTCCTAAAATACAAAGCTGCTGTTTTCCAACAATAACTGAAAAAAAATCTCAAGTATCCCTGGAAAAGCAAATCAGTAGTCTGATCTATATTAAGATCAAGAGAAAAATACAGTTCTTTTATGTGTATCTTAGCCAGCATTAAGTCAGTAGGAAAGAACACTGCTCCTCTGCAGAGACTGAAAGTTAACCATTCCTTCTTCCCTTTCACTAGCTGAAAACAGGAAGAATGTTAATAGTAGCTGACACTACTTACAAAAATCTTTTCTCCTGCTATCCTGGTCAAACTATTTAAGCACAACTGTAAATCAACAAAATTAAAACTTTCTTCAGCTACAAACAAGGAGCAGCAAGTGACAAAGCTTTTTCTAGATATGTTTCAGAAAACATTCAAATGTTATGTCATCCTGGACTCCAGCAAACTTCGGATGTTTCAGTGGCTTATTTCCAAAAGTGATCTGGAGTTACATCAAATCTGCACTCATTTTAAACGTAAAAATAGAGGCTTAATGATCTCAATGGTTCTGAAGAAAAAAAACCCCACGAGAGTGCAGACAACATCACAGTAAACTGTGGTCACCAAAAAGTGAGACAAAGGAAGTCAGCAACAATGATACAGTAAATAAGACAAATTAACTAAGAAACATACAGTTAATTTCTGACCTATATTGAATGTTTCATTGTTCAGCAATTTTCAACTCAACTTTCACATTAACGTCCAATACTTTGAATTCCAAGACTCTTTTGTCAAATCAGTTTGTTTAAATCCATTACAAAAATTGTAATTGAATCACAATTATAAAAAGCTAGACAAATATTTCCCAATAATATAGAATCACAGAATCATAGAATAGTTAGGGTTGGAAAGGACCTCAAGATCACCTAGTTCCAACCCCCCTGCCATGGGCAGGGACACCTCACACTAAACCATCCCACACAAGACTTTGTCCAACCTGGCCCTGAACACCGCCAGGGATGGAGCACTCACAACCTCCCTGGGCAACCCATTCCAGTGCCTCACCACCCTAACAGGAAAGAATTTCCTCCTTATATCCAATCTAAACTTCCCCTGTTTAAGTTTGAACCCGTTACCCATTTTCTCATCGACCAGCACCCTCAAGTCCTTCTCTGCAGGGCCGCTCTGAATCTCTTCTCTGCCCAATCTGTAGCTGTGACTGGGATTGCTCTCACCCAGGTGTAGGACCTTGCACTTGTCATGGTTGAACTTCATAAGGTTGGCATCAGCCCACCTCACAAGCGTGTCAAGGTCCCTCTGGATGGCATCCCTTCCCTCCAGCATATCAACCAGACCACACAGCTTGGTGTCATCCGCAAACTTGCTGCGGGCGCACTCAATCCCACTGTCCATGTCAGCGATGAAGATGTTAAACAAGATCGGTCCCAACACTGATCCCTGAGGGACACCACTCGTTACTGGTCTCCAGCCAGACACTGAGCCATTGACCACAACTCTTTGTGTGAGGCCATCCAGCCAGTTCTTTATCCACTGAGTTGTCCATCCATCAAATTGATAGACTTTATCTATAATGTTTCAATTGATAAGTTACTAGTAATAATACAATTTACTGAGTCAAATTATCCAGTTATCTGAATTTCCTAAAAAAAGGACTAAGCTTTTGGTTGACATTTACTGATGTGAAATCAACCTGTCCCACCTCAGCACTTTTTACACACCACAGAAGAAGGTAACATACCTTTGAAGAATCTGAACTTTTCATATATGGTTCAGCACAATGTGTAATACTTCCTTGTAATACTTTTTCTATTCTAGCCACAAGGAAAATGTCAGTATGAGGACATGTGACTGAGAATATTCCCTAGAAATAAGAGAGAAAAATAAAAGGAAAACGCACACACATTTTACATCACATAACAGAAAGCCATCCCAAGTACGTAGGAAAACTCTCTACTTGGATCCAAAATCCTGCTGATTTTTTAGGTTACTCGTTCTTACCTGCTTTGGATATTGTAATACAGTTTCATGAATGTCTTGAATTCCGTGTATGCTATCACCACTGCCATTCATCATCTGTTGAGATGCATTGGGTATCATGTGCCTTACTGAGGCGTGGTTCAAATCAACATGGAAATCTGCTGAAATCTTCCGGTTGTTTTTAATATCAAATAATGATAATGTGACAAAGAAAGGTTCTACCTGCACATTAAAAAGAAGAATCAAGTGTCATTGCTGGCATCTGATATTACTGTTAAAAGTATATGAAGGGAAGATGAGTAACATTCGTATGAGTAACAAGTGCATGAAAGGAAGATGAGTACACACGTCCATCACCCTACTGTCAGCAGGTAAAAAGATAGTAAAATAAAAATTCCACCTTCTACAACACAATGTAAAGACTAGCAGCCAAGTTGCTTCTCATTGGATTTAGGGTCTTATTCTTATTATAAAGGAGTAGAAAAAAGCCCACAACGTAAGTTTCTCAATCACAGCAAGGAATTCCTGCCAATAAGAATAGTGCCAACACAATATTAAGGCATTCATTATCATATTAACAAAAAATAATTATGTGAATTATTTACATTTGTTGTTGGTCCTTCTTCATTTTCTGCAACACAGCTTTGCAAATTAAATGATAAGTCATTACACTTCACAAGAAATTTTTTTCCAAACTTTTCTTCAAATGGCTTCACTTCTGGTTCAATACCAGAAAAATCAAGTTTCTTTAAAAAGAGAAAAGAAAAATTTAGGTCAGGGGTTTTTATCTCAAAAGGATCAACATAAAATAAAGTAACATGCTTCTTTGTAAAAACTCTAACCTGTGCATCTGGATCCAAGGCAAAAAGTTTAACTCTGCTTTCACTTTTCAACTTGATTTCTGCTTCTCTGGTACTCTGTTCAAAATTAGAAAAAAACCCCAAACCTTAGTATCACACTATTTTAAAGCAACTTGCAATTTCATTACTTTTTCTGTGATGTTCAAAGCTCTACATGTTTCTGATTCATGCATTCTTCTCTCCCTAACTCAGCTCCTTAATTTAAATTGCTGTATCGGGTCCAAGTAAAATGTGAAAGAAGACTCCTCTCCTCTAAAAGCATTTCCAGGCCTAGAAACACAAAAACTTACATCAGCAACATGTAACCTTCCAAGCTTATGGGAAATACACTCCAGTGTAGCTCATACAGCACTTTGCCTCCTTAAATAGTAACTTTCATAACACTACTTTAAAAGAAGTATGAATGTAGGTTGATGCTCAGAGCTATCCTGAGACCATGAGATTGCTCAGGAAATAACAGGACACCTAAATTAAGGAACACCATCATAGCTCTTTTTCTTCTTTTTTTCTTTTTCTCCTTTTTCTTTTCTTGAACTGTACTGCCAAAGAAGCATTTTTCTGTGGGTAGATGGAAACCCCTGGAACTTCCAAAAGTTAAACCCCTCACACCTAAAAGTTACTTAAGCAGAGTAGAATGTACACTGATCCTGCCTGTGATCTGTGGATACCTACCTATTAATAGTACACCAAAAGTAAAATGGAACAAAATAGAATGTGAAAACTAACGTTATACACACATTACTTTTGAAAGGAAAAAAAAAAAAAATATGATTTAAACAGTATTCTACGATTTTTAAAGTCACAGGACATGACAAATAAGACATAACACATGCACCAAAATTACCCAGGTAGGAGAGTTGCCATTCCCAAAGTAGTAGCTGGCTAAACAGGGATACAAAGTATTACATTACAGACAGCTGTCTATTTCTGGATCAGCTTGTATGCATTAAAAGAAGTTACCAACCCGAAATTCTCATCATTGACCATCGGCTGGTAGTGATCTACTGTCTACATCTGGAGGCTAAAGAAGCTCCCATTATGTCTCAAGAAAAAAAGAAAAAAACCCAAAACAAACCAAAATCAACTCTAAAACCTCAAAATTCCATTTTAGGTTGATAATGTTATTTAAAGAAAAAAAATATATTTTATTTGACTTAAAGGATGTATTACAAATAGAAACTTCTGAGGTGTGATTTTGCGTATAGATGCCTTAATGGATTTAATTTACTTTACTTTGTTATCGTTAACACAGGAGAAAAGACAATGAGTTGCTGTGAAAGACACGACCCAGATACTCGATACCAGTAGAGTATTGACAGACTTCGCTTGTTCAACAGCCAGTATGATTGAGAAATACAAGACTAAATTGTGTAGAAGTTTATAGATGGCAAGAAGGTTGCACGCATGTTTTAGAAAAGGAATAGTCATTGGCAAGAACTGAAGACGAAGATGATTTTGTCAAAGGAACAATACAGAAACTGTTTCAGCTAAAGCGTCTTGAATAGTTTTAGATGGTGGTTTATGAGCTACAGAGACAACAAGAATATGCAGGGGCAGTCGGTCAGAAGTCAAGAACTTAAAATATATGTAGTCATCAACCCTGTCTATAGCACAGCAGTGACTCTAATTCCATTTCCTCATCTGAAAAACAGGCACATTTTCCTACCTCAAGGAATACTTGGACTCATAATGGTTAAGGAGGTACGTAAGCACACTTATCATGACAGTCACATAGTTAAGATAGAGGTCTAGTTTGTTTTTCTCTGAAGATCGAAAAAATACCCAAACAAACAGACCAACAAAACTCCTGCATTCTTGGTACTTAACATATAGATAAGTTACATATACAAGAAACATGAAGCAGGCAGGACAGACAGATAGATATATATGTGTGCACATCTGTGCACTGAAGTGCAAAATACCATCCTATTTAGTTTATGTTATAAACTAACAGTGGCTGATAGAAAAATGGAGGCCTGGAGATGTACTCACAAGGGTTAAACCTTTCCTAGGAAGACTGTTTTTCCCTGTATTGTCAGGTGCTCTACAATCACCCCTGAAGGAATTTCTCTCTCCTCATACGGATATGAGGTCAGCTATTGTGAAAATCTCCTTGTAGAACCAAGAAAAATAATAGAGCAGCTATAAACTCTTCTAAAAGAAGGCTCAATGACTTGCAAGTCTTCCACTGGGGAAAAAAGAACCAAACCCAAACCACAGCTGAAAAGACAGTGCAAGAAAGAACAGAGGATGAAAAAATCCTCATAAAAACCAGCATTTATATAAAGTAATCAAGTGAAGGCACAGTGTACTAATGTAAATGGGCAGATTTTTCCCCTGTACTTCGCAAGGAAAAAAGGCTAGAAAAACACATTAAATTATTTTGAAAGGTAGTATTTAGTAAAAATGAAATAGAATGGGAAAACAAAAAAAAGTTATTTTGAAGGAAACAGAAATTTTAATGGGTTCTAACCATGGAATTAAAAAAGCCAGTGCTTAAAAGAGCTGAGAAAAATAACATGCTAGAAAAATACCCAGCTTGAAAGAGCTGGCCCACAACCTCTTGACCAGAAGGTTATGGAAACAGGAAGCAGCAGTTGTAGTACTAAAACTATATGCAGGTGCTGCAGCCCTAAATAAAAGTCTCCTCTGGAAGTCATGTGGAACCTAAGCATTGCAAAACTTGGCTATAAAGAAAGAAAAATATGCCATACAATAAGAGCATCCAATTTTATATTTGTTTCTGAAATAAATTTTCATAGCCTCGTGGAAGAGCTTTAAGCATCAAACAGCACACTTATAAGGAAAACTTGATTGCATGCACCACAATCCTAATTAATTTCCAAATACTGGAAGTTAGATTATCACATAATAGCTTTTTGTGTACATGTGCTAAATTGATTACAAAGCAGTCACAGAAAGAATTAAGTCAGACAACCAATTTGGGTGCTAAAAGTCTGACAATCTATTCTGACTGGATCTTTTGATATGTGAGCTATCGTAATAAATAGAATCATCTCTATTAAGATGCTATTAAACTCTGCTGGACTTTAACTATGACAGTAAAACCTGACTCTAGTATTAACTACATTTCTATAGAAATACTTTAGCACTTACCTGCATGCAATAAAACAACACAAAAGATGCAAAATACAATAAACTAATAAAATATAAACCATGCTGCTTTTAAACACCATGTCAAGACTTATATAAGCAACTTTAAGACAGTAGCTAGAAAATGAAGGAGCTCAATAACCACATCTATACACAAAAGAGCTTCTAAGCTTTCAAAGCACCACAAACTGACTGGTAGCTAGAAGCCAATACCTTACCTTTATTGAAAGTTCATGTGTCTTAACTTATGTTTAGTACTTCATAAACTGAGTTGGTATTTACAATATATATTACCTTGGCTATTTCAGGATAGTAGTTATCAAAACTACTTGATGAGCTTTCCAGTTTGCTTTGTTCATCATCTGAAATAAAAACACATTAAAAAAAATAAACCCCCCAAACTACTCACAAGACTCTGTAGCAAAAAGTATTTCTGACTTATTTTTTTTTTTAACTCCTACCCCTCAAAAATGACAATGCTTAACATAAATGGGTTGTAGACAACTCCATCATTTAATTCTGATGCAGTGACTTCTTGGAAGATACAACCAGTTACATAAATTGGTAAAGTAGCAGCTATTTGGAATCTTACCTAAAAACCAGCTTTAATATTAATTTTGGTATCTGTCTGGGGAAAGGGGATACTCAGTGCACAAATTTACATTACTCTTTCCACTATGCATTGTAATGTGATTCAAAACAAGTTCCCTCTGTTCCTTAGGTCCCCAGCTTTACCCTCCTGGATTTACTGGACTTACAAAGCAACTATTCAGGCAGCTATAAGCATCTTACGGTTCTAAGGTCAGTTGGGGACTGCTGACTAAAATGTCTTTCACAGAGCTACAGGCTTCTCTTCTTCCAATCTGCTTTTGTTTCAAACATCTTGTTGAATTCCAGCAATCTTAACCTAAGACTGTGATATCTCATTTTAAACTCTAATGATCCCTTTTGGTATACTGTGCTATTTATAAGCAGAAAAACCTTCTATAACATCTTTCAGGTTCTTCTGGATACACTTGGTTTCATACCAGCTGCCCTCCACATCCACTGTCAAGAGGAAAAATGTACAAGAGGAATACTGGACTACCCTTTTGCCACCAAACTATACCAACATCACATTCCTTACAGATAGCTGCTATACCCATTCTTAAAGTGGTCCAACAGAAAAGACTCAACACTCAAACGATCTATTTCAGTACTTCGGGGAAAAATTTGTGGTCAAGGGAGCTAAATCTAAGTTTTAAGCCCCTTACTGCAACCACAATTTCTTATTCTTCTACCTACAGTGACCACAGAAGCGATTATTCCATTTTGAGCAGCATGTTACATGCTTCAAAGCAAGTGCCTTGTAAATTTTCTCTTTTCCTTAAACTGTCTCAGTCCTGATTTTTCATTGTGAGTTCTATTTTTCTAGACTTCTGATCAGTCTCATTCTCTTCTGGACTTAATTCAATGGGAATCAATACAGAGCAGTGTTATTTTGATGCCAAAAGGTCAAAACTCTAATTAGTTCAAACAGACAGGGAAAAGGCCTGTAATTTTTATGACCAAAGAAAACAAAAAAATTTTAGCTGCAATGAAGCCTTTCTTTTCAAATGCATGCACGTGAATGTTGTCACATAACTATTAGCACTGCCAGAAACCCTGCTTACCTTCATGAGACTCTCCATTTCTTTTTTCTTGCATTGCAGCCTCAAAGTTAAGCTGGAGGATTTTGTTCAGCGTGTTCATCCATTCTTCCATTTCAAGTTCACTATCTGCTGCTAAAAGGTAACTACTCTTGTCTTGCATCTTGAGCTCAAACGCAAAACGTCTGACTTTATTGTTCTGTAGGAAAATAAAAGATCTTTATAATATCTTTATATACTGTCTACTCACAAAGAAAGCTACATGTATTGCAGATCTCTTAACAAAAAATATACAGTTTGATATTTCGAACAAGTATATTATAATTACACTTTTTTCTATCTGACATTTCACCTTTTGAAGTTATTTGTACCTCTGCAACAAGTGGAAGTATGAAAGGTAACAGCACGTTCTTCAGTTTCCCGTCCTAATTCTGCTTGTGATCATTTTTAAAAACAAAAATATCTAATTTCCAAATATCCGATCTTCATGTACTCATAGCAAAATGAAGCTAAAACCTACTGATTAAAAAAAGCATTAAACTATTAACATTTGAGTGAGAATCATTTGCTTGTTGGGATTTTCTACCAAAGGTTAATTGTAACCAACTTCAACCCTGAATGCCCTTATACTATTAGTCTTTAAAACATGCATGAAGTTGTGAATAAGTCCTCCTTTGTTCCTCAAACATTACTGTCATCCTTTTTGCACAATTTAAATCAAGGCTTTAAATGCTACCTAGCTTGACTCAAGTGTCTGGGAATGAATTCACAAACCTAAATGAAAAATCTGTATTATCATAATTTTAATTCTTAAAAATGGTAATTCATTAAATAAACACTAAAATAAACAAGACAGACTTGATGGTCAGGGGATTTTTTTGTTTGTTTTAAGTTAAATGCCAAATTACATTTTAGTTTCACTATAGCTCAGAATTTTCAATTAACAGAAAAACTGTTGGCAAAACAGTCAGCTTTCTACCAAAGATGGGTTTCTGTAAGAAGGATACAAACAAATGTATGGACTCCAGATCTAAGCCAGTCTTTCCAACTAAAATCAGTACTGAAGTAAATGAAAACTCTCAAGAATGGTAACCTTTAGCTTTCAACAATATAAAACCTTGGCACAGGTGGTAGATATCACACTTGTCAGTTTTTACAAATCACTGAATTAGAGCAATTGTGCCTCTATGTATGACTCTATGTGTGATATAGAAACTGCATATTATTATACAACTGCACTTCTCTGTGATGCAGAAAAGTCTCAATATGCTTCAGTATTAAAACAAAACAACCCAAAAAAGCCAAACCAGCTGCTCTTCATAGGACTGATGCTCCATCCTCCATCATCCTCATAGCCCTTTGCTGGACTCTCTACAGCATGTCCGTGTCTCCCTCTTCCTGAGGTGCCCAGAACTGGACACAGGACTCCAGTGTGGCCTCAACCAGTGCTGTTCAGCTGTTCAGAGAAGAAGGATCCCCTCCCTCAACCTGCTAACACCACCCCATTATGGAGCCTGGGACATCATTAGCCTTCTTCACAGCAAGCACATCACTGGCTCATGTTCAACTTGGTGTCCACCATGATCTGCAGATCTTTTTGTGCCAACCACTTCCCAGCTGGGTGGCCTGCCCTGTGTACACTGGTGTCTGGGCTTGCTCTCTTCCAGTTCTCTTGCAGTGCCTCTCTTTCATTTGTAACTTCTGAAAATCTCAGTGTTTTCTGATGATGTAAACTAATGTTGTAGTGTCTGCCCACAATGGTCATGTAACAGAGCCACAGGCTGAGAACCAGAAACAAGCCACTACCTAAGTGGGAAACAAAAGGTGCCAGAAGATGGACAGCACATATTACCAGAGAGAGTGGCACAAAAGCAGAGGAAGCTGAGGAACAAAAGGAAAGAGACATCTTAAGTGCAAGACAAAGTCTTGCTGGTTTGTTCTAAAGAGACAAATCAAAGTTGGCCAGAATTGTACACCTAAGGCAAAACAATCCGCGCAAATCTGCATGTAGAACTTGCAATATGACTAAATTTATTACAGTTAAAGACCTTCCATGAAAAGTATCTATTAAATGTGTATCTGAAAATATTGCAATATTTGAAAAAAAATAATCTTCTGAAGGCTGCTGTATCTCTGCATAAATCTTCAAACAATTTAATGCTAAAAAACCCCCCAACTATTACACAAGAAATACATTTTCTTGAACGTACTCGTATTAACAAACCCCTAAAGCCCAGGAGTTTTTCCAGGTATACTATGCCTAACAGAAGAGTTACATGCTGTACTGTAAATACATAACAGAATCACAAGGAAAGAAAATAATCTTTTCTTTGGCACTTGCTACTGACAAGCATTTCACTAAAGCCCTCAACTTTTTAAAATAAAGACAAGCACATAAAAGCAGTGTTATAAAGGTCAAATGAAAGCATCTGGAAGGGTGACTGAATTTGATACAATTCCCACAACAAAAATCCCACACAAGAAGCTATGCAAAACATTTTACAGCTCATATAAGCACAAAATGTAACAGAAACAAACTTTAATTTTATGCTGTCATTAATTGTCCTGATTTAAGATTGGGGATTTGTGTGTGCTCACCTTAATACTTCATTTGATATTTTTGATAAATACTTGAAATCAATCAGTAATTTCTCTCCTTTTCAGAGACTTACAACTCAGCCTCCTGCCCTCTAAAGACTTATTCACTGTTTCTGCAAAATGCAGTGTCTAATGTTCCTCTGCAGAGTAGATACTTATCTACGTCTGACACAAGTTACCTGTCTTTTTAAAAAAATCCTTTTCTATCAAAACCAGAATTAACCAGAGAACAGGTAGAAAAATTATAATTACCTGAACCACCCCCATGCATGAGTCTAGAAATATTGATCCTTTAGGTTCTTTTGATATTTTTTCATCTTTGTAGAAATTGAGGTTATAGGATCCATCACCAAGTTGGATTAAGTGGAAAAATCTTCTTTTAAATGACTTGTGAAAAGAAAGGAGGAAAGAAAAACAATTACAACACTGGCATTAATCAGCTTTACATTACAAAACCCTTAAGTGCTATTTACACAATAGGTTTTAGAAAAAAAGCTTTTTTTTTTTTTTTACACATAGTTTATTCAGTATCCTCAGAAAATAAACCAGAAATCATTAATTATAACAAATTAAAAAACTAAATTAAAAACCTGCAGCAACATTGTACTGACCGAATTTTTGACACACTGAAAACTAACCCTACAATATTAGATATTTGTTGAGACAACCATAAAAATAACTTGTTTGTTTCTAAGTAAAGAAACACTATAAATAAAACCTCATATTACATAGTCCCTTTTCATAGAATCATAGAAAAGTTAGGGTTGGAAAGGACCTTAAGATCACCTAGTTCCAACCCCCCTGCCATGGGCAGGGACAAACTCACACTAAACCATGCCACCCGAGGCTCTGTCCAATCTGGCGTTGAACACCGCCAGGGATGGAGCATTCACAACCTCCCTGGGCAAGTTATTTCGACTAATAACAAAACAGGGTCCAGGTTAAAAAAATTCTTTAAAACACTGGATTTCTCCCATCAGATGCACTTTTTTTTTTTTTATTTAAGTAGAAGAAAACAAAGATCTCACAAATATAAATTACATACAAGCTTCCCTCTCTCATCCCCCACTATTATTTTTCGTAGCAGTAATCCATATAAAATTCACTTCTCAAAGGCACAGTGGCATGGTAAACATTAATGTTCAGTTTTTATCACACGTAAGACATGCTTAAGCTTACTCTCATTGTCACACTGATTGCACTATTCATGTTGCCTTTGTACAGCCATCCTTGTTTTGTTATTCCACCCTTCTGAGACCCAAGAGACGCTGCATCCTGCAGATAAAAAAAAAGGGAGATGGGGGAAGGTAGAAGAGTAGTTCTGCATCACAGTGTGAAACTGCTGTATTTATCAAAATTTTCAGAAGTCATTTTTAAAAGACGGATTAGCTATGCTCATAATGTAGTGACAATAATGTACTATTATCCCTGCTGAAACTCTATAGCTTTGCAATTCTGATTATTTTATTTTAAAATCAGGGATGAGACTGACTTCATCTAACCTTTAATAGGTATCCCGGCCACTTATATAGGCTTTCTCTACGGCTAGCAGAATGATTCACTTTCTAGACAGCTGAATACTAGTCAAGATAAATCCCACTGAAACAGCAGAAAGTGGGAAAACTCAAAAACACTTATTACATTTACTTTTTAAGTTTTTCATATATTCTAATCTTCCAGTACAAGACTTTTGACCAATTTCTATTACCAAAAAGAACAATGTAAACTCATGCTTATCCAAAACTTCAATCGAGATTTCTCAAACCATTTTGCTTTATATGCACTATTTCAGCAACATTGCTTAGGAAGTTACACAGAACTAAGTCTTGAATTCTTCAATTGGAGCTGCCATTTTATAGATCTGAATCAAAGCTTTCTATAGACAGCAAGAGCAAACTTGGCAGTAATGGCAAGTTCACAAACAACAGATCCAATGCATGCATCACGCATCACACCCACTGGCACTGCCGGCATACCACTTCCAAATGCCAGCTGGTGGAACTCAGTACCTGTATCAATACCCATAGGATGTTAACAACTACCAAAAAGCAGTACTCTACTATCAAAACCAAACAAAATGTCAGATTTATAAGTGCCACAGAATAAGTATTAAGTCCTCAGTTCAAGTAATCTTTTAGAATAGTACCAAAATGCCTTTACCATTGTTTTCAGTCGATGTAACCCATTTTGACACAAAAAAACACCCTTAATGAATTAAACATGTGGGAAGATTTTCAACCATCTAAAGCAGAAATATTCCTGATGAATTATTATCCAAACATTCAAAATTAGCTGAGTATCCAGTCGAAGACAAAACCAAAAAACTTCCTCATGTGCCTCAACTACTTTTTAGAACTCCTCAGCTATTAAGAGAACATATAACAAAAAAATGATTACATGGTGGGGGGCAGAGTCATTAGTTCAACAACTGAACATTAAAACCAAATTTTGCAGTTTTATGAATTAGTTTCTGGAACTAATCCAAGGAACATTCTGTAAAAAGTTACTAGTTAGTTTATTTACAGCCTATTTAGTCTGCCTAGCTTGCATACTCATATGCACATGTGAACTTCCAAAACCTGCAAACAGAAGGCCAAAGCTGCAACAATCTGTTCCCTACAAAATTCTAGCCAGCTTGACACTGTGGAAGTTAAGCCCAGTAAGGATGACATGGTCACCAGCTATCAGAGAATCTGACATAATGCCCCAGAAGCACAAGAGCAGAAGTAGTAAATTTTCACATGCCCCAGTGAGTCTCACTGCCCAAACAATACAGTCTACTTGCTGTAGATATGATATTTTCAAGTCATTAGCCCCCACCCCTTTTCTATATAGCTAGACAACATTTTTCCTTATACAGTATACACAGACAGCAACTTAACACACTGGATTTCCAACTATGATTCTCCAACTCTGCTGGTGGGATTTATCCCCAAGGAAAGGATGGCTTAAAACCACCTTTACGCGTGGAAGACGATGAGTAGATGACGAGTTATTATCAAAACTTGGCACGAAACAACCAATGCTTTTCTGTAGTTTCACAAACCATACATAGGATCACCTGACAAGAATTCCTTCATTACCTGTGTTAACAAAAATCAAGATTTAGCTCTATTAAGGCTATTTTTCCCAACCCCACATCTTGGAGGTGCACTGTTTCCCAACTATGCTGAGCTGCATGCTGTTTTCTAGCAATAAACCTGATTGCCATTTGAGTGTCTCTAGTTACATCGTTTCTTTCTCTCAGGCAGAATTCCTGCCTACAGAGCCAAAAAACTACTGAACATTTCCAGCTGACCATCTGTTAATACAAAGGAACCCAGAACCCAGTTGTTAACACACAAATTTTACATTGAAAACATATTTCCTGTTTCCAACTGCTAAGTTAATTTCCTCACTTTTATTTTTACTGCTGCACACTGTGCTTCACTTTTTTAATGATCTTTCCCACAAACTCAGCTCCAAAATTTACTTCAACAGCGACTGTTTCAACAAAAACAATTCCATATCTTGATCCCATACACCAGGCTGAGTTAAAAATTCCATTTACAAACATCAACCTGACGGCCTGATAGCCCCAGTTAGGTTTGGAAAGGCAATTCTCTCCTTTTTAACAATGCAAGATTAAACTAATCTTTATCTGGTTTTCCTTCAATTTTTAATCACTTGTAGCTTTTTGTTTTCTATCATTCTCTTAAGAAACCAGCTTTCTTACAAAAAACAAAAAAAAACAAAAAAAAACCCCAAAGAAACAAAAAAAAAAAAAAACCCACCACAAGCAAAAGCTAAACAAAATGAAGGCCAAACAACTTTTAGTGTAAGATTTGCATGTATGCTTTTTGGCATACAAAAATGTTGATGTTTGAAAGAAAGACCTCTTGCATTAATCCTTCCCTTGAGGAAAGGATCTATGTGGTATGTATGTTTCCTATTCCCAATAAGCTCCCTTTTTTTCCTAACATGCTTTTCTCTTGTATTTATATTTTAAGTTCCTCAAAGAGCAGCAAACCCCTTCTCCAGTGACTGTACTGGAGATATCTGAAAGATATCCCAGTCCTGCCTGCTCTAACAGGAAACTGGGTAGAAGGAAACAGGAAGTCCTCTCCACTTATACTTCCTAGGAAAACACACAGCAGCTGGTAACAGGCAAGCTACAGTTTTTCAGTGTTCAACTAACTCTATCCGTAAGCCTTTTTCCTAGACCAATCTTAGTCTATCATATCACCTTCTTTTCTGATGTTTAACTGTTTTCTAAAACACTGTTGTCACACTAAGTAATGACAAGTCTTTTTAATTTCAGTATAATAGAAATCATAATTATTCCCATCTTACAAATAGGAAGATTTGGATACAGATGCATGAAATTATTTGTCCAAATATCACAGTGCAGTTTAATAACAGTGCTGAAGAAAGAGCATCCTAAGAGTATCTGTTCAGAAATCTGCCTACTCAGATGCACTCCCTAAATTACTTTTTCACATTTAATCCAGGTAAACTTGTAACAAACTGCTATTTCATATGCAGCAGTGCTTCAGAAGCAAAGTAACTGTCAAAAAGTGAAAACCACAAAAAAATAACAATTTTATTTTTGTTTTAATTCTTTTCTGTGATGCAGGAGTTCAAGTACTCGTAAGAAAAGAAAACACTGGCATTCAAACACTCTGTTTTGAAACAGGGTGTGGTAAAAATTAATTAAATCACAAAAATAACAGAAGCAGTTACTGAAAAAGGTCTTTTGACACTGGAAACATACTTGAAAATTGCTTGAGGCTATGATTTCTGGTTTCCCTAAGCCAATGACAAAAAAGAAAATACCTTAGAGTTTTATTCAATTATTTTACCTTTTGTTTCCATGATGGATCTCTTACCCTATAATCAAATTTGTGACAAGCTAATTTGTGACTGTATCCTATTGTCACATATGCTTAAGTGTGTGCACTGTCATGCTGGAACAGACTGACCTACGATTTTACTCATCTTCATGATTAAACTGCGTGAAACATTTCTATCTATATGCCCATCTACACAGAAGCAGTGTATAACATGACAGATTTTATGAAAGCTATTTTTTATCACGTACTAAAACTTCAATTTCACCATCTGCCAAAACTTGTTCTACTCACATGACAGATCTCAAGAATACAAGGAGAAAGGAGAGAAGTAAAATAACTGTATTTGCTGTTCAAGCTAATCTCTGTTTTCACTTACTGATATCAAAACTTAACCCAATTTGTAACCTCTCCTTACCCAACATTCTTTACTGAAAGCAAGAGAAAGTAAGGAATTACTGTTATCTCACCTCATCTTTATCTGCTTCTTCATCCACTTCATATAAATGAACTGGAAGCTTCTCCGATTTTGTCCCTTTACTAGAAAAGAAAAAGCATCTAAAATACTAGAAATTTTGTGATGTTAAATACCTTACAGCTATAAAAAAAAAAAAAAAAAAAAGAACTTATTGTCTTAATTGAGGGGGAAAAGGCACATGAGTAACTGAGTAAAAGCATGTATTTTTCATGAAATGCATTTCTGTGCCAGCAATTTTCCTAATTTGCACATTTGCCCAGAGTCTTTCTATTGTTCTGCTTGTCACTGTCCTTCTGTGTATCTGAAGAGAACCTATTAGCTTCTCATTTACTGCACTCCTAGTATCTTAGGAGCAACAATTCATACCTGGAACCATTGGCTCATTTTAGAACATGTTTACTTAAATTTCTACTGGTTATCGTGGTTTCTGTTCTCGTAATAAAACCCACGTACTGACTT
Organism: Lathamus discolor; assembly: GCF_037157495.1. Classification (NCBI taxonomy): domain Eukaryota; kingdom Metazoa; phylum Chordata; class Aves; order Psittaciformes; family Psittacidae; genus Lathamus; species Lathamus discolor. The sequence goes on along the minus strand of NC_088887.1, from coordinate 72,898,914 downwards.
TTACAAAACCTGTGAGTATATCAGCACTTTTCATGGGGAAAGAAAGCTATTTCTTAACTGACAGATGCAGGAGAATAGGTATGGAAGATACAGATATTCCAGAGTTGTGGGATTCAGAGTATTCATCTGCTCTCAGTATTTCAAGTATTCAAGTTAATTCAAGTATTCAGGTTTCAGGTATTTCAAGTTAAGGGTCCAATCTCTATAATCTCACTATGAGATTTTTTAAATGTTGGAAAAGATTTCTCTAGCAGATGGCTTAGAAAGTCTGTAAAAAATGTAAATTAGGCTTTTGCTTTGAATCATCCTGTGAAAATCTGCACTAGTTCATACACTTGCTCTAACCATCTCAGTTAGGTTCTACTCCCTAACCTCCTAGAAGGAGTTCCAAAAGCTGCCTTTGAAGCTACAAAAACAGGATATCACCATTTTAGTTTCATCTAAACATTAGCCTGTTTTAGTTTTCATGTTTATATTTCACATTGTCAACCATATAATTTCTTGGTTTGACCTGTCTATTAATAAGCCAGTATTTATTATTACAGTATCTTTCCAGAAAATGGTTTAATAAGATTTTACACTCTAAAGTTCATTAATTCTACCCCAAAAATATTTATCATCTCTACAGACTACTAAACACCAATATAACATACTTTAAGATACATATTACATGTATTAATACATTTCTGTTATAAATACATTTATATTAAACACAATTAAAGTTCCTTCACAAATTCAGAATCTTTATTATACCACTAAACAACATACTTACTTTGGAAGCTGTCGAAACTCTCCTGAGTAATCTTCATATCTATAGTTAACAACATGCCAGTCCGAATTGTAGGTTTTAATGCACTGTTTTAATGAAAAAAAAAGTATCAATATTATTTGGAAGAGAATTAACAGTATTCCCTACACACGCACACAAAAACCTCGAGATATGGCTGTTTATGAACTACAATGGTTAAATATCAATCTCTGAAAGTTCTGTATACTTCCCTTCTTTTGCAATAGTCTACTGCAATACAGCTTTTTGCAACAAGTGTTATATTTCAGTAGGATGTTAACATCTGCTAGATGTGTATATTATAAAACCAGAAAATGGTGAATACACTCATCATCTGGATTAACCATCTTCAGTTGTCTGAAAAGCTGAAGTAGTGTTTTGCTGCAGCTGAAAACATGACTGAGCCTTTAGAGAGTCAGCAGTGACATACAGATACCGTATCAAAATAAAATACTCCATTTCACGTGTACTGGTACACAGAAACTAAAAGATCTTTTCCTTATATTGATACCTCTAGTGCAATTAAATTAATATTTAAATTCAAACTGCATGGTTGCAGTTGTTGAAAAGCAATTATGTCATTACAGTCTGGTCCAGATCACAGGAAATACCATTTTACTCCACCCGTATTGCTACAACATAAAAGTACTGATTTATCTTGGCTTTGATAGAAGTAAGATAAAACTGACAACATCTACTGCCAGAAATCATATAATACAAAATTTTATATTTTACATGAATAAACTTACTTGTACACAAACATAATATCTACTAATTCAAATTATTTTCTTTGTATTTCAAAATACAAAAATCAGTATTTGCCAAGCTATTGTTTCTACAGAAACTCTCTAAACTGTATGAATTACCAACAACACTCCTCCCTCCTTGTTTACCTTCTTCATATTTATCTTAGAATTGTTTAGGTCAGGTATTAAGGATATGTATCATTGTGGATAAATCACTCTGAGTCTTGAGGTATATTCAGCTATTTGGAGCACCTTCAGTCTTCTTGGAATTACAAGACATTTACTTGTTTTAGATCTTAAGATATCAGCTTAAAGCATGTCAGTAGAACACCAGTAGATAATATAAAAAAGACAAAAATTTTAAACACATCACAGTCAGAACCAAGAGAATGCCAACACAAGCAAGTAGTTGTGAGAAACTTCAGGTTTGAAGATATTTCTTCTACATACATCATACAGATTGAGCAGTCAAAATGAATTTTGGCCTCTACAAATGTTACAGTTAAGAATACCTCTGTTCCAGCAAAGCGTGCAAGATTATTACAAACAAACTAAGAACTGGGGTGAAACACTTTATCAGGAAAAACAAGTCACAATGATTCATTCCAGATTCACTATTGCTCCCAGTATTATGTATGGAAATCACACATGTTCATCTGGAAAAGCCAAAAGCATAAAGAAGGTGGGGGAGAAGAATCTGCAAAAGCCAATTACACAAACAATATTCTTTAAAGCTATCCTGTAATACTTCTTTTCCAGCCACCAACAGAAAAAACACTAGGTTTTCCGGGAAATTTTCCCTTTAAGTCACTGACAAGTAAATAGCAATAAATATTTAAATTTTTTCCAGTTTTTTTTTTCCCTGTGTCTTAAATGTAGAAGAAAAACAATTCAGGTATTACATTGTTATTACACGGAGCCAAGTGCAATTCCAATATTACCTCAGTTACAAATAAGCTTTGAGCTTCCTTCTCTGCGTTTTCAGGAACTGTTGAACGAACATATCGACTCTGCCGCTTCAACAACGCTGTCTGAAAAGCAACAAAAACAATTGATGAAACTTGCAATTAAAGGAAATACAATACATTATAACATCAGTTATATCACTATAACTGAGACAGAAGCTCAGCAGAAAACATCCTGTGAATACGCTGTTTCAGAACTAATGAGGATTTGCTTTCATTCAAAGGCCAGCAACATGTTCTTTCACAACAAGGGCAAGATTGGAATTAGTAAGAAAGAGATGCCATCGAAAAGTGTTTTCCTCTATTTTATTAACATGGGCAAGAAAATACTGGTAAAATAATTCCACCCTGACAACATAACTCAAACATTTTGAAGACAGGAATTAAGGGAGTGTTATTACTACATATAAAAGATATTACTCAAGACAAGTAACAAACCCACACCATAATAAGAAGAATCACAGAATCCCAAGGGTTGGAAGGGACCTCAAAAGATCATCTAGTCCAACCCCCCTGCAAGAGCAGGGTAACCTACAGTACATCACACAGGAACTTGTCCAGGCGGGCCTTGAATATCTCCAGTGTAGGAGAGTAGTTCAACTGCAGATCTCAGCCAGCAAGAAAAATACAGGACTTGTACTATTAAACTGATGATTTATGAAGAAGGCCTAGACCACTAAAGTATACACTACAGCCCATCAAGTCAGAACTTACTCCTATCTTATGCCAGAGTTCAGAGAGGCATCAAAAGGCTACCACAGAGCAGGAAATCTCTCTGTGACCATGAAATTCTGCTTCTCAGACCAGTGCTGAAGTAAGCCTTAGGATTCTTTAAATTTGTACACATATTCCAAGAGAAAAATCAGGAAGGATTGTCTTCTCTACAAACTTTCTTCCCAACTACAGTGGTTGAACTGTTTCAGCTCTCTGGGTTTGAGCTAACATGTGATTTAGGGAAGCATCAGGAGCTACAAACTGTCTCATGCTCTCAAAGAAGATTAAATACAAAACCCCCCAAACTTTAAATTACTGTGCTGTCAACCTATGAAAAACTGCTTTAAACACTAGCCAGGATTCACATGCACTACTAAGGCACACAATTTACAGACTCTTTTATTTATACTGCTTCTTGAGCGAATTCCAGGGATTTAGGATTGTAGCTCTAAGTGCTGAAATTTCAAAGAAGGTCACAGCAGAAAGGACATTTCACCAACTCTCACAGCCAAGGAGTACTTGCTAATCAAAACCTGACAGAATAGGGAAAGCAAATCTGTCCACAACCAGTGCAGACTGTAACAGATACAGTTCAAGATTTCCAGTCTTTCTGTCACGAGGCTGTTTGCTAGTGAGACCTAGCATTATTTAGGATCTGGGAATGTGTAACTTGTTCTTGAAATTAGATTTCCCATTTTACTTATCTCAGGTTAGAAGGTGTTTTCATATTCTTGATAGTTTTAGCAAATCGCTCTGTTTCTGAGGTTAAAAAATAACGTATTTCACAAATGTTAAAATCTGGCATGCAATTTTTTGAGTCATGTTACTCCCCCTCTCCCATGCTTTAAGACAAAGTAATAGCAAGATGTGCAGGGTTCTTGTTAAGGCAAACATGCTTGTAGGTGACACTAAAGAACTGCCTAGAGACAGCCACATATTTTGTAGTGGGATGTCTTAGCACAATGTGTACTTAAGCATTTAAAACAAATGTTTACATGTGTGGCTATTGTGGGCCTTTCTCCAGGTCACAGTTTATATAGAATTCAATGCTGCAAAGTATGAATCAACAAAATCAACCTTCAGTTCTATCAAGATTGTATTGGGTTTACGTGGCAAGGTTTTGGTAGGGAAGGGACTAAAGGGATGGTTTCTGACAGGAGCTGCTAAAAGCTTCCCCTGTGTCCAGTAGAGCCAATGCCAGCTGACTCAAAGATGGACCCACTGCTAGTTGAGGTTGAACCCATCAGCAATGGTGGTAGCACCTCTGGGATAATGTATTTAAGAGTGGGAAAACGTAATGCTCCTTTTGAGGCAGCGCAGGATACAGCTGGCTTTCTGGGCAGTGAGTGCACGCTGCCAGCTCGTGTTCAGTTTCTCATTGACCAACACCCCCAAGTCCTTCTCTTCAGGGCTGCTCTGAATCTCTTCTCTGCCCAACCTGTGCCTGGGATTGCCCCGAACCAGGCATAGGACCTTGGTTCAACTTCATGAGGTTGGCATCAGCCCACCTTACAAGTGTTTCATGGTCCCTCTGGAGGGCATCCCTTCCCTCCAGTACATCAACCGGACCACATAACTTCAGGTCATAGACAAACTTGCCGAGGGTGCACTCAATCCCACTGTCCATGTCACCAACAAAGATGTTGAAAAAGACTGGTCCCAAACAGATCCCTGAGGGACACCACTCGTTACCGGTCTCCAATTGGACACTGAGCCGTTGACCACAACTTTCTGCATGCAGCCATCCAGGCAGTTCTTTATCCACCGAGTGGTCCACCTATCAAATTGATGTCTCTCCAATTTAGAGACAAGGATGTCGTGTGGGACAGTGTCGAATGCTTTGCACAAGTCCAGGTAGATGACATCAACTGCTCTACCCCTGTCCATCAGTTCTGTATCCACATCATAGAAGGCCACCAAATTGGTCAGGCAGCATTTCCCCTTAGTGAAGCCATGCTGGCTGTCACCAAGCACCTTGTTGTTTTCATGTGCCTTAGCAATGCCTTCCAGGAAAATCTGCTCCATGATCCTGCCAGGCGCAGAGGTGAGACTGACTGGTCTGTAGTTCCCTGGGTCTTCCATTTTCCCCTTCTTGAAAATGGGGGTTGTATTTCCCTTTTTCCAGTCGTTGGGAATTTCACCTGACTGACACGATTTTTCAAATATGATGGACAGTGGCTTAGCAACTTCATAGCCTTACTCTTAATGTCTTCATAGAATCATAGAATCAACTAGGTTGGAAAAGACCTTTAAGATCATCAAGTACCATTACCCCAGGACTGCCGAGACCATAAATTAACAAGGCTTGGCTTCCTTTTTAGGCAAGGGTTTTTGAGATGGTAACCAATTTAACTTAAGCACAAGGAAAAACATTGTGAAAATAAAAACTGAATACTCTAAGAGGAAATAGCTTGAATAGGTTTTTACACAATGGTAGGAGTTTCCACCTATAGTCTGTTCAAAGTGCATATACAGGTAGTTGTAAATGTTCTAGTTCACTATATAGGAGAAAACCAGAAATTGTGTTCAGGTCTTACAGTGACAAGGGATAAAGAAACAGGAAATCTGACTATTCCAAAATTATGGCTACCTGAAGGAAATCCTCTGATGTAATACACACTTTAATGACAGCCACGATGTAAATCTGACCATGGAATCCAAACAAAGGATGACAAAAGGCATTAGTTTATAAACATAATTCAGTCATTCCCTTTAAAGGAGCAGGCTGATAACTATGGACTAGCTTCATTCATATAGGCATGAGCTTAAGAGTTGCAGAAGAGGCATCCCCCAGACTGCTGAAGCAAAATGCCTGAGGATATTCTTGATAGGTCTGCTTCTTCTCCATTGTTTCTTCCCCATTGATAACTCAGAGCTATTCACCAAAACGACCACCAGTAAGTGAACTAGCTAATTAGGTGAGAAGTAATACTTGGCAGAAGTATTCTTGATACCTCTTGATCTGTGATACTGAAGAGTGACACTGTAGAAGGGGATCTGGGTGGGATAGCATACTCATGCCCTTCAGTCCCAAGCCAACACCTGGTGTAGGGTATCATCATAAGTGATCTAGTATTTGAACACTACTATAATTACATAATGTTCATAGGCAGTACAACTTCCTTTCATAAGTCTTACTTGCAGTCCTTCAAGCTTTCACATGTGGCCGAGAACACATGAAGCCCAAACTATTCTCTAAATACCTGCAGCTTGCAAAATCACAAATTCTAGCTCAGAGTGGGAATGCTACTAGTAGTTACTCCTGTAAGAATGAGTAAAAATGAACTACAGAGTCTATATTAAAAACAGAGTCCAGGTGCACTCAGGTAAATACTTTAATAGAACAAACAGAATTAATGAAAAACTCAACATATGCCTTTTATGGGACTTTTTATGTCCTTCTGTAGAAATACACCAACTCAGCGCCAACTTTTCCCATTATAAATATAAACTTAGCTTCAACTATTTGGCTAAATAATCAGTTTCCAGGTAGGTTTCTAAAGAATTCTAAGGTATTCAACTATGATACAGTACCCAGAAGTAGTTAATTTATAGGCAGTTCAGATGTCTGCATACTTTTCAAATACAGATAGATACTTTGACTGCAGGTATGGGCATGTGTACGAGAGACTTTCCTCACTATTTACAGCAACTCCAGTCTGTAAGATGTTTGGTTGTTATTCTAACTGGATCTATGACGAGATTCAAAAACACCTGTACTTAAATAAACTATTTATTTAGATAAACACGTATATTTTACAGAAATACATCAAGATGATAACAAATCTTGCTTAAGTCTGGCTTAATCAAGTCCCAGCCCTGTTATGCAATGGGTATTTTGCCAAAACCCAATTTTGGCTGATAGCATGCAGCCGAGAGTAACAGCTTTGATTTGAAAAGATTCATGCCCTTCACTGTTAATAATGGGGAGAAAATCATTAATCATTAAAAGAATTAATGCAGGACAAAAACTAGATGCTTTTTATTTTTTTCTTTTTGAGCAAACATAACACTGTTTCCTAGGTCAGGAAGAGGTGGGAATATCTAAAAATGACCTATTTCAAACACTTATTTCAAAATGCAGTAAGACTGCTGAGTTGCGGAGACAGATCTTATAATCTGGACAGATGAAGAAACTGTGCTATTGCTTTTTATGTAACCCAACAGAATAAACTGAGCAGTGTGTAAAGGGACTCATGGCAAAGAGTAGGGAGATGGGGGGTTGTAGTTAAAGACAGTTAAGAAACAAAGAAATGGGAAATTATCATCTCATGATTGCTACCGCTAAAAATCTTTTACAACAAAAAAACCCCAACCAACCAAAAAAAGGGGGGGGGGGGGGCGAGAGAGAGGAGGGGATTAAATTACCTGAAAGTCATCATATGGGAACAGTAGCATCTCACGTAAAGCATCATTCAAAATCTGTGTTTTCCTCTGCACGATGACATTTTCATAGTCTATTGGTTCTATGAGCTTTGGTTTTGCCTAGGGGAAAAATAAAAAAATCAGGTATATTGAGGAAAAGTTCCAATTGTCAACTCATTTTCAGAAATTACTCTAAAAAACTGGCAGAATACAGTACTTCAAAATGCAGACTTTATGTCACATTATGGCATATGGATAAGAGCAACTGATAATTACAGAGACAAGCATGCTAGCTGGTTCAGAAAGAAGAGACAGAACTATTTCACAAAACACACTAAGTCAGAGCGTATCAGAATAATCACATATGTATTCTCACTGAAAAAAAAAAAACCAGAAAGAAATTAGCAGTCTCTTACACTGGTGGTTACCTTTGCTTGATACTACCTGGAAACCTCTGATCTGAGATTAAAGAAGTGATTAAAACAATCTTAGCTCAAAGCTAAGACTGAGCTTTGTTTTAATTCAGTAGTAACCTGCAGTAGGGGTAGGCTAATTGACATTCCTCCTCTCTATTTGATAAAATTTCCCACAGGCCATCTGCTTCCTCTTAATTGTTCAAGCAGCTTTCTTCAGTTATTATGCACTGATTCAACATTAAAGCCTATACTACTGTCAAGGCATTACAGCTGGCTGTACACAATCAGGCAGAGAAAAACCTTCGCCCTGCCAAGCATTCTGTTAAGCGGTCAGCTGGCAAAGCACATCTAGAGAGAGCTCTCAATCAGGCAGCACTGCCTCGAGAGTGCAAACTAATGCAGAAGTGAAGTTATGATCGAGCTTGCACGTCCTGCAGCTAAAAATGAGCGTTACAGAATCACACATTTCCAACTGTTATTTTCTTAAGATCAGTGATACTGATTTCCAAGAAAGATAAATTAAACATAACAGCAGCACCAAGGCCAAATTATGCCATCATTACAGGTAATCAGAGAATATCTGATTTATATGTGTCTTTGCACAACTTACGTTAATAACCTTTCATGTTCCAGCTGTACTACACAGAAGAAATATCTTTATATCTAGCAGTAACTGCTATCAATCATTAGTATATTAATAGTATTAATGAAAAACATTACAGGAAACATTTTCTTAATCCAAAAGTCAATCAAATATACCTGGTTTTTCAAGGAACTAGAAAGCTTTAGTTAGAGAAAATTACCAAAGTTCTCAAGCTTAGTTCATAGGCTATTCAAAAGTTACTTGAGATTCCTTCATATCTATTACACACCAGTTTTACTGTTAAGAAAGATGCAAGAACATAACAGAGCATAACAGCTGAAAAGGTCAAAAGAGCAAAATCTGGAAAACAAATCTACCAAAAAATTATGAAATGTAGCTTTGTCAACAAAAATGCCTACTATTTACAATCACACTGGACATGCTCAGCACAGACCAATACAGCTAGGAGCCACAGTGAAAAATGCTTATGCTGAGCTTGCCATCAGCTTATGCTGAGCTTCTCCACCAGAGGAGATGGAGAACAGCTCTTCAGGTCACTGTATATTGTACGCCAGCACATTTTGAGAGCTTAGCACCTGAACCACAGCTGCTGCTACATCTTCTTCTCTCATTCATGAGCATGCCTTATCACAAAGCCAAAAACTTACACCAATGTCCATCAGAAAAGGCTTAAGTTTACTTTCATGCACTCATCTGTAGCTGCAGTGGGTGGACCGTTTAGCTCACTCTATCCTACAGTCACAAAACTGTAACTCTATCCTAAAGTCACAAACATAAAATTGGTAAAAGAGAATCTTAACAGAAATGTGCTTTGCTTACATTTTGCTTACAAGCTGCAAACACAGATTAAAATAGAATCCACCCTTTGTTTGAAGCTTTTAAAGAACCAAAAGCTCTCTGGGGCTGAAGCCCTTTATATACACCTCTCCTCCAGGTCAATAGAACACAGAGGTAGCTAATGGTACCAGAAAACAACACCACCTTCCTGTTTAATCAGGAAAGTACCTGATTTGCAGAAATACAATTTCTGTAAAAATTCATGACGGATTTGTCTCCTCAGGTTTCTCCAAAGCGTTAGTCATTTCTTTCTTAAGTCATATGTCAGATTCAAAGGGAACAGGATGTTTTATCAGTTTGAATCAGATATGAAAAAAGAAAACAATAAACAGCACACTGATACTGGCAGTTGGCCAAACCCACAGCAGCACAAGGAAGCAGATTTCTCTCAAGCTCTTCTTCAGAAAAAAAAAAGATTTTTCCGGTCTATTATTTAATGTAATATAAAAGAGAAGACGCTGGGTAGGCACAGTGTTATTGAATATGATTTATGGACCAGCTGATACAGATAAAACTCAGCCCAGTCAAAACTGCAAGATCAAGTGTAGAGGCACTAAAAGTCTGTCTTTAAAACAAGGCTCAAGTTCTCCTATCAATGTGCAAAACCAACATTTTTATTTCCAGAATCTAAGAAAATGCTAAGAGCATAGGGCTTCATGGAGTCCAGCCCTCAAGCTGGCCAATGCCATATTTATAGGAAGATAAAACATTAAAGCATCTGCTGCATCACTTTGGGTTTTGCTGGTGTGTTACAGGTATGGAAACTTGTGGAAGTAAGAAGCGCTTCAAAACAGCAATCATGACACCCACACGCTAACCATTTTAATCTGCCAGAACAGAGTTTACATATTTGGACAAGCAGTGTCAAAAACCATCAGATAAAAGAATTTTCAGTCAGGAGTTTCATGACTGTCTACATTATATATTACAGAAAAAGATAATACAGTCAATTTTTTCTTGTATGTTTAAATGAAGAGAAACGTTATCTTCCTGTTGCCTACTCACAAAACAAAGGAAGGTCAGGTTAAGCTCACCGGGTATTGTTAGCCTTGTGTTACAGAACATCATTTACCTTATGAAAAGATACACGTACCTGCAAATTAACAAGTGCCCATAAAGAGAAGAACGGAGCTACAAGCACTAGCAGGCACGACAGCATATAAATTGATGAATATATGATATTACCTATTTCTCAACACAGGCATGAGGCAACCCACTTTAGACAAATAATATGACTATTTAATCTAAACATGGGTAACAACTCCTTGTATCTTATTATCCAACAATCACAATAAACTCAAACTGCCCAGGTTGGGTTATTTTTTTAATCAACTTAAAATACCCATTCAAAATGTTATATCTATCCTAGAGCTTGTTCTTAAATATTACAATACTCAATTATTCCCTTTCTTAGGTATGGGTAACTTTTTGATGTAAACTTTGGGGCAGTGGGAGCAAATAAGCTGCTACAGGCTTACGTAAAAAACCCTACCATTATGCATACATTTAGCAACAATATACTTTCACTGACAACCCCAAAACTTTTAAGTCACCAGGATGTAAAAGAATGAAATGCACTAAGTCACCTGTTTTCATGTTTACAGAAATAGATCAGAAGTGCTTATTGGGGCGACAGATGCAGAGCAAACCCCTACCAGGAGCAGACAGTTACACAGGCTTTTTTGCACACTGTTTCATTGGTTTTTTTTAGAAAACAGTAATTAACTTTTTTTTCCCCTCCAGTTTAACCTGCAAGCCTGAAAACTGTTGTTCTGTTGTTCGCCCAGGCCTTCAGGGGCTGTGACAGAAGAGAATGGAGGTTTCCAAAACCCAGTGAATGCAGTCTAAATTACAAACCATCATGCTTTTCTTAATAAGAAGTATCCTGTTGATGGTGAAGGTCCATTTAAACACAAGAACACTCTTCAGAGCTTAAGCATTTTGATAAGACCTGTATTGCTAGTATCTACCTCAGGTTGTTAATATGGATGCAGTTGCACTTTTTTAATTTCAAGCCTCCTCTCTGATTTGTTTTAACAAAGTAGCATGCTGTGTCCTATAAAGTCCTCTTATCAGCACATAAGCTTCTAACACTAGAATCAGACTTGAGCAATGTGCTGCTGGACAGAGGAGCAGCTCAGCTGTCTTACATTTTACACTGCCAGTGTGTGTCCAAGCAGAAAGATGGCCTCCAGAAGTTCCAGCTTCTCAGAAACATCTGATTTGCTAAGCAGGTACTACTTCTGACCATCAAAATGCAACTGGACAGCATGCGTACTGATTTGGTAACGTCTACAACAGCTAGCACAACAGCATCTCATCCCAAGTAAGGTTTTGAGGCATCACGTGGAAAATCTAAATGCTTTTTCCATGGGCTCTTCTTTCTTAACCTCAAAAGCAAAGTTATGACACATCTAATTCAAATTGCAGGAAAACAAGAGGCACACATAATACACACTGGCACTGAAAACAGCAGATGACTCCTCTTGTGAACCTACCCACCTCTCCAGGAAAAGTTAACTCAGGCACAGTGCTCCATCAAACGACACTGTTCTAATATCACATGGGGTGCTTACAGTTACAAATACTCAGTTCCCTCAACACTCTAAGCAGACTGTGAACTACATCTAAAAGAATTAAATGAATATCACAAAAACCTGTTGCTTCCTTCAAGTCCTGACAGCTGATTCTTTCTCATCTCCATGAAGAAAACTCAAAACTTGAGTGCTAGGTAAATCACACCCTTACAAAAGGGATACGTCCACACCCAAAAGAATGTTTTAAGCAATAGCTGGTGAAAAGTATTACTAGAGTAAGCAAGAAGCCGCCTGTTACAAATGCTTTTGAGGATTGCTATCCAATACAATTACTAGGTTTCAAGAAGTTCTGCTGTTTACATTTGTTACGCCAACTAGCAACGCTATCAGTCTTATTACCTCACTGCACCCTATACCAATGAGAAAATATCTATTTTCACTGTGGCAGTAGAAATCTACCGCAACGTCACCACCGAATGAAATCAAAATGGACCCAAATGACAGTGTTAAACGGAACATAGCACCCTACTTTTTCCTTTGCGCCTGGCAGTACACTTGATGCAAAGTGTCCTTCATCTATTTTTCCTCAATAAACCAGACAAAAGCAGAAGCAATAAGGGATACTATACAGTCTATAATTATATGCCATATATACACTTGTCTATATATGTAACAGATTAAGACCAAAATAGCAACTGAAATGACAATGAAGACTTTTTTTTTATGTGACCTAAGTAGAACCTAAATGTTCTTCCCTTCAAATATTGACCTTTTAACCCACCCTCTTCATCTGAAAATGAAAAAAAGGGAGGGCAAATACTGGGGGTATATTAATCTGTGAACATGAAATGGAGTAGCACCTGGAAAATTATAAGGATGTACTTTATAAATGGTTATAGTTAAACACAGTAATGTTTTACAGCTGGGTTTGTTTTTATTTAAGTACATTGCTTGCTGATCAACCACAGTACTCCAAGTATCTGCAGAAACACTAATATCCTCTCCGAGTATTCATGGGGGAATAAAAACAGTTCTAAATAAAGTTAAACATTCCAAAAGCAGGAAAGCACACATAAGATTAGCTCATATTGTACTGATGAAAATCTGGACCAGAAATCAGAACACACCCATACAAAAAAAAAAAAAAAAAAAAACAAAACACATTTTACTAACAACTGCTCTGAGTAGAACAGAACTAAAGAAAACAGTGCAAAGGAAAAGAAAATCTGTCTTACTAACACAAATGTAAACTTTCAGTTATAATCAGTACCAATTCCCATAAAGTTACAGATGTATATTACTCAATATAGATAGACAAGATGGTTTAATTTGATTCTTAAATGTGTAACATGAAGCTGGAATAAAGGGGGGAAGCATAATTTGAGGATCCCAGCTCCCACTAACTTCAACCACAGCCAGATGAATAAAGAGGAGAGAGTCATCCTTTAATGAAGCAATTAAGTATGAGATATTACTACGTAAAATTGGAGTTCTAGTAAGAACTATCAAAGTACTTCCTTCTACTGATATAAAAGTTATTAGTTTAACAATCCTCCTCTGTTATTTGAAAAGAGTTTATTGTCCTAGCTTGAGAGAGTTGGTGGATTCATTACAGCTTGCTTATTATGTTCTCTTGCTGTACTATTAAAATTCCAACAGAACTTAGTGTGTAGCAATAACAAAAACAAACCCCAAAAAGTTCTTATTTGATTACTTCCCCCACATACAGAAATATTCCCTTTTCCCTCACTGGAAGCTACTTTAAATACCTAAATAATGTGCACTGAAAAATAGATCCTTTAACAGAAGTACACCTGAATTATTTAGACAGTTCTTAGAACATCTAAGTAAAATTTAACTGTTACATACACAGTCTTTAAAGAGTTCAAATAGATTTTAATTGAAAGATATGCTGGCAGTTAGAAAAACAGAGGTGCTAGAATGTATTTTATAGCACAAATAGTTTTCATGCTAGCTTCAACGAGCTGTACAACTATGCTAGATAGAACAGACACTGAAAAGCAGTTAGTATGAAAACCAAATTCCAAAGTCACTCCCAGAGAGAACCAAGGATTTGGTTAAAACAGAACAGCAAAACTTAATTAAGAAGGCAGACAACACACAAAGAATCAAACCTAAATGTTAAACACACCTTCTTCACAAGTGCTGGAACTTCTCACTAGTGTCAGATAAAGCAGTTTTCCACTGGCAGACAGAACTGCAATTACTAAAGAGAAGAGATACCTTGTTTAAACAGTTCTTACCAGCACTACCACCGGACTCTCCGCTTCCACTTCAGAAGGACCTGCATCTTTGCACTGCAGAGAATCTACAACACGCTCTTTCTTAGGATTTCTGTTTGTTCTTGCCTGCATTCTTTAACTGAAAATACAAGCAGCAGCAAACCCGTATGCTTTTTGGAATCAAAGTAATGAACATCCCAGTGCTCCAGTGAAAACAATAGCCTTTTCCCTGGCACAAGCAGCAGAAAGTACAAACTAGTCTAACTTCTCAGCTGCGGCTTGCTAAATCTGTCATGGTTGGGAATGCATGACAGACAAAGGCCAGCCCCTAAGCATGTTGTATTCCTCTGGAAAAAAAAAAAAAAAAGAGGTGGATCCAATTTAATGCCTTAAGGTTATGAGTCAAATGCAAAAGAGAAGTTGCATTTCTAAAATGACCATATAAAACAGTCGTCTTTCACAGCATTTAGAAAATCAAGGCTTCAATTTTTCAAAATAGTTTTATTGTAAAAATTAGCCACTCATTGATATGTGGCCTCTTTAGCAGTATAGAACCCTAAGCATCACCTTTTTTAACATTAATATCACTTATTCAGGTACTAGCAACAACCAGCCACTAACCAAGTACGTTCTCGAGGATCAATGCACCAAACAGGTATGTTGCTCTTTTTTGGGGGTAGGGTGGGGATGCTCTTTTTAATCTTAGTGCTAAATTCATATTAAAAGTTTACTTTAACAAAAAATTATCTTCACAGTAAAATTCTTATATACTCTACAAATATACTAATTCAAAAATAAACCCCCAACTCTTTATACCTTCAACTTTTAAGCACTTAACTCTCAAGTAAACTACCGGTCTCCCTCAGCCTTGTTCCTTGCTAGAGCCAGTTAGTCCACTCCTGCCTCGCACATTATTAATGCTCACTATTATCAGCTCACTCCTCCCTCCTCAGAACCCTATAGAATTGTAACTGTCCATCAGTAATCACCTTCTTAAAAAACCAAACCCTGAGAAGACAATGCAACAAAATCTTCCCACATTTTGATTCAAAACTACACAGCGCTTGGTGGTTAGAACCTTCCACTCCTGTCTTTACAAACTCTGATCATGCGTAAAGTTTGCTTCCACAATCCAATCTACTCTCCTACTATAGCATTATTTACAGACACTGTTCAGCACACACACACTGGCAAAATAAGAGGCAGCAATTTTTCATAGAATCATGGAATGGTTTGGGTTGGAAAGGGGGGACACATCTTCCACTAGACCAGGTTGCTCTGAACCCCATGGCAGCCACAACTTCTCTGGACAACCTGTGCCAGTGTCTCAACATCCTTAGAGTGAAGAATGTTTTCCTAATGTCTCATCAAAATCTCTGCTCTTTGAGCTTAAAGCCATTCTCCCTTGTCCTGTCACTACATGCCCTTGTAAAAGGTCCCTTTCCAGATCTCCTGTAGGCCCCCTTAAGGTATTGAAAAGCTGCTCTGAGGTCTCCCCTGATCCTCCATGCTGAACAAGCCCAACACCCTCAGCCTGTCTTCATAGGAGAGGTGCTCCAGCCCTCTGAACACCTTTGTGAGCCCCTCTGGACTCACTCCAACAGGCCCATGTCTGTCTTACATTGGGATCCCAGAGCTGAATGCAGTATTGCAGGTGGGGTCTCACAAGAACAGGATCATTTCTGTACAATTCTTCAGTGTAGCACAAAGCAGTTTTACATGCAATCAATCTAGCTGACATTTTGGTAATTTTGAAGGTTTGACTAACCTAGCTCCCCATGCAGTAGTTTTAACATACGGCTGTATGCTAAATTCCTCCTAAAAATCTGAACTGTGATAAGCAGTTTCCTCCAGGCTTATGAGAGGGGTATTTTGGTTTTCCATTGGTTTCTTTTTTACACTGATGAGTTGCAACATACAAAGCACACAAACCTCAGTGGCTGCATTTACCAAGTAAAAATACATCGGACAGAAAATTCAACTCCCCAAAGAAGCACATCCCTATTTTAGACTCCCTGTCCACTAGAGCAACCAGACAGCTGCAAAAACTAAGCCACCACCTTCATTCAGTTCTCCACTCTGCTCCATTTCTTTGGACAGTTAATTATCTCACTTCAATATATATGACATCCTAAATTTAACTTGACATGAATTTTTATCTTTTCTATAATAGAACAGAAAGTCACCTTAATCTGCAGAAAGCAGATCAAGTTGTGGAGAAGCACAAATACCCTTCTTTAGTTGCTAGTATTTTAAAAAAGGCGTAACTTCAGGCACAGGTTTATTACCTTTCAGACCTAACATAAGATGTTAATATCCCTTTCTCTTCCCCTTCTCTCTGCTCTCATGCCTGCATAAGATAGTTATTTCAGCTTACTGCAATCGTGACATTGAATCTGATCAAGAGTTTGCCTACCCCATCCACAATGCAAGCATATGTCTTACGAGTGGACTGAAAGAAACAACAAAATTAACTATCAGAGAAGAAAATAATGATTTACTGAGTTTCAGTCTTTTTCTCTAGGAAAGCAAGTTCAGTGCATTCACTTTTTAAGCAGTCTCTTTAATATATAGACAACCATACTCTATAAAGTTTTATGAAGAGTTAACAAGGAAACTAGGAGTTTAGTCAAATTCACAAAACCAGATCTTCCTGTGTAAATCAAGGTAGACAATAGTTCAAGAACATTTAGTTACGCTTTACTTTTATTTTGCACCAGCCCCTTTGTTTGCAGAAAACGGAAGTTCAGAATAGTTTAGACTAAATTGTATCATTACTTGAGGATGCAGCTGCCAAACAGGAATTTCTTTCATTGAGATGGGCTGCAATTATACTTAACTGCAGCCAGAAATGCACAACCTTATTAGGCACTTACAAACACACACACTAATAAAGACTTTAAATAGCATTTCTCTGGTTAATTTAACAAAGAATTCAACTTTCAAGCTGCAACTTTGTTTTATCCTGCTCAGGTACTTCTCTTGAATGCATCTGGATTACTTTATTTCAGTAGAAATGCGATTTTCTTTCCCCATCATTCTCCCTATTCTTCTCAAAACATGACAAGAGACAAAAAGAAAGCCTACGCTTTTATAACATCAGTTTAAAGATACAGAAGTTATTTCTTCCTACTGAATGGTTAATGTAATTTGTGGCTTGCATTTCATTAACACATATACACCTTTACAGCAGGTGCTTTTATTTAACAGCAACAAAAGTGTGAAGCTGTACTGCTGGAGCTACATCCTGCGTGAAATAGACCTGAATTGCTAAATTGATGTATATTTCCAACACTTATTTTCTGATGAGATCTTAGTGATTATCTCAAAAATTTAATTCGCAAAAAAATGCTTCTTTTTTTTTTTTTGTGAATTAAAACCAACAAAGAAACATACCATACTGCTGACCCAGGCACCACACAAAAGAGGTAAGTTACTTTATCAAAGAGGTATATTTGAAGTTTTTGCCAATAATGCATTGTCATTCAAAAACTGAAAGAAGAAAAAACACAGCCTTAACACAGGCTGAAAATTCACCATCTTGTTACATGACCTGGAGTTTTAAACCATTTAACTTTAATTAAAGAAAAAAAAAAGATACAATTTGCTGTATCAAATCAGGCAGTTATCTGAATAAAGATCAACAGGTTAACAATGCACATACAAAAAGGTCCCTGTACAAAAGTTATTTGACTGCATTTCCAACATGGATCCCAAAATTATAGGAAATTACTAGCTAAATAGGGACGTGTCTGCAAAACAACTCAGGTCATTATGGAAACAATGCATTTCATCTTTTTACAGTGGCTTGAAGGACTTCCCATGGTACTTTAACAGCAGTAGTTTTTATATTACTTTCAATAGCCAGACAGTTGTCTCTCTTCTTGCACCATGTACCCTTAAGGAATTACCTATGTAATTAGAAAATTACATAGGTAGAAAAGTTCTCAGTATTCCCAGCATGCCTCAGTGATTCATTCAGCAAATTTGCTGCCCAAAAGACAAGTGCCCAACATACACTCTCTTATTCCTTCAAATCACTTTTCACTCCAAAAGCTTGCTTCAAATGCACAATACCACATAACGAAGAGTAAGCAATAGCCAGGGAACAGGCAGCATATGAGAATTTCCTCTGAACTCTGGTGGAAGAAAGGATAACTAACCAGCTTCACCATAGGAACAAGCAAAAAACTGAGCAGTTTGGTTTAATGGCACTTCTTTTGCTCCAAGTCCCACTTACAATCTGCACCAATATCACTAAACCCTGCTGAATGGCCAGTATCAGCATTCACTAAATCTACCAGCTGTAATTACAGCCATCAAACTTGTCTCTCTTAGCTCTTCTAGCAAAAGAACTGTTGCAAATGGTGGTAGGAAGGGAAGAAGAAATAATCTTGCTGTAGGTTTGCAAGTCCTGTATACATTAAAACAGAAGGATTTGACATCATAATTTACTAAAACCCTACACC
The DNA here is from genome assembly GCF_037157495.1 of Lathamus discolor. Classification (NCBI taxonomy): domain Eukaryota; kingdom Metazoa; phylum Chordata; class Aves; order Psittaciformes; family Psittacidae; genus Lathamus; species Lathamus discolor. Next base: position 72,880,231 of record NC_088887.1, on the reverse strand, counting down.
TTTACTCCTTCGCGGCTCTTTAAATTCCCTGGCAACTCACTGCATTTCTTAACAAATAACTTTCAAAAATCAGGATGGATGAATGGAGGGGGTTTGATGCTTTGTTTTGTTGGGGGTTTGTGGAGTGGGGTTTTTGGTTGCTTTTTGGTTTGGTCTGGGGTTTTAAAGCAGTACCTCATACTAAAATTCAGGCCCACTTTAGCAGACCGACAAGCACCGTTAAAAGCCGATATGTCTTGCTCTCCTCTGTATTAGTAAAAGATACTCTAGCGCCAGCACTGCCTTCCTACACTTGGCAGCCTGCCTTGCAGCTGTATTAAAGGCATAAAACATTTCACATGTCAATGGAAGATCCAGCATTGCAGGTATACATTCTAATACTGCCAAGTTTCATAAGTGACCAACAGATACGTGCTTGCCCTGAAAGAACATATTCACAAGTTCAAGAGAAAGGCTCAGCCAGCTAGTAGCTCCCATTTCCATGGCAGCACTGACTTTCCATGGTAAAGCAAGAATTAAGCATGCTCTGGAATAGCTAGGCCATTGCTATCTGTCAGATAAGATACAGTACCTTAGTCTGGACACTCTTAGTCTGTGACAAATACAAAACAAAATAAGTTTTAAATCACAGCAGAGCTAAGCAAAATACAGATTAACTTAATTCTTGTCCATGTCATACTTTTGCATACTGTTATCTATGAAGTATTAACTTAAGCTGCACTTGCTTGACTAGCTGGTAACTGAGTCATTTCATACCATCTTAGCAGACATCATTCTGTTATCGGAGAAAACCTGATTTCCTTATGGTCCCAGGGGAAAGAAAGAATAAGAAGAAAAAAACACCAAATCAGTGGAATTTAGTCAGGATTAAAGACTTCTAGGTTAAACCCACACTTTTGCTCAAGGATTTAATTATTGCTCTGACATAGCTCCTTAAAGAAAGGACATGTACAGGCAAACTGACAGACTGTGAGAACAGTACTAGAGTAAAGATGGCTTTTTTCCTACCTGGGCAGTATCTCACAATCATCAGAAACTAACAGGACAGCACAAGCATCAACCCAAACACAAAAACAAGTCAAAACCCCAAATCTGAAGATACCTCAAACTAAAGTTCTGCACCAAGCAAGCCTGAGGCAGGAGTCTTCCCACTGAGTAACACCAGTCTTAGAAGACTTTTTCAGGGCGCAATTTGCTCCTTGAGAAGACTGTTAATTCACCTCTGTCCTTAAACTGAAGTAAGAGCACATCTTGATTTGCCTCTGAACTAGAACACAAACCTGTCTTGAACTTCACAATATACAGTTCTAAGAAACGAGAACATTCCGAGAGTTATAAGCTGGGTCCCAGCTTTACTTTAACTGCATTTCATTTCAGGACAGAATAGAATACCTGAACCTGTAGATGATTCAGATGAGCATTTTGGGCTGTTCCTAAAGCAGGTGGGAGTAAGTGTTAATCAGGAAGAGAAGTTAACCCCGTTTCTGCATGTTCAGTCTTGAAAGCACCACCCATGCAGCTTCTCCACCCCAGATGTCTTCTTCTCATTCCTCAAGATCATGTAAGGTTTTCAGGTTTTTGGGGAAGGGGGTTGTTTGGTTGTTGGAGGGGGTTTTTTGGTTATTTGAGGTTGTGCTGTTTGCTTTCAAAGCTGGGTATCTAGCTTCCCCAAGATTCCCTGCTGCTACATTCAAAGGGAGCATGTTTTCTATGTGTATGCAACCTAACGCCATGCTTTTGGGGTCAGATATCTTTCTGTGCTGATCCAACCTATGTTGTCAAGGATGAGCAATGACTTATGCCTGTTGATTTGACCAACTACCCTCAGATTTTATCCTCAGTCTTAAATATTTTTTCCCCTGAAGATACGGTGGTTTATCTCACCATTTGCATGCCAGTGCACTGAGTGCCTACCAACCTATGTCTAATATTCCTCTCCCATGAATCTTTCCAAGAAGTACATTTGCTAAAGGAAATACACGTTTGGTCAATTTGTGCTGCTGTTTCCCCTGCTTAGAGGGCAGAGGGAAACCAGAGATGGACATTAGAGCATTATTCCCAAAGGAGTCTAATGAAGGTCAAAACAAAAAAAGTCTATAAGAAACCATCAGGAGATACAGCCAAAACTACAAGCCAGCACGTAGGACACCAGGTTTTTATTCAACCAAAGCAGTAAGATGAAAGGAGATAAAAGAATTGCTCTCATTACATTGACCCATGAAAAACTATGCAACAGTTAGATGCTGTTCTCATACATGCCTGTTTCTTCTTTATTAAGAGGCTTAATGAGGTCCAGTGATCCAGTTGCTGATGAATAAAAGCCACTTGTAATACAGTTACAAGCTGAAGCAAGTTATGAGTGAAATAACAGGCTAAGCCATACAAATTATCTGCACCCCATTACAGAATTGCTGCATAAGCTGTTAAAGCCCATTAAAAAAAGCAAACAAAACAAAGTCTTCCACTTACTCAGCAGAATTACTTCCTTAGAACTCTCTCTTTTATACATTCCTACTTTATTTATAGTAGACAAGTTCAGTAGACAAACAAGTTGATACTAATTTGTTAATTCGGACAGCAAGAACAGGCCTTAATACAAGGGCTTTTAATAAATGAATGTTTAAAGGTTTATTTTCAACACATCACATCAACAGAAGTCGGGTTTTTTTTAATCATACTCATATAATTTATTATATTCTGAAATCAAAATATTTGGAACTTGAGTGTCTCCTGTGAAGTTATTTCCAGAATGACATAGCTCACTGCTGTCATTAGTCAATCTTCCTGCATGCACCGTGTTAAAGATGTCACAGTTTCACAGTTTATTAATAAACCAAATGACTCATGAGCAGCAGAGAGCAGTCACACAGCACCTCAGTAACACCTAATGATGACATTGCTGTCAAGTCGACAGGTGACATGGAATAAGAAACTGCAGTTAACAAAATATAAAGTTAGTGGTTCTTTTTCCAGAAAAATACACAAATCTATCCCATTAAAAGCTGGACATCCACTATTTCAAAATGCCCTGCATATCTTCTCAGAAACTGTGTAAGCACAAATTAAGTAACAGTTACTCAAATTAAGACTATTTTTCCCATCAGGCAGTAAATCGAATGGCTACTTAAAATTACTAGCCCACAACTTGCACACATGACAGCTACAAAACTACCTTAACTAGGTTTACCAAACTACAAGTTCTAAACTTCGATGACCGAAATGGCAGTGTTGAACAGGCCATTAGAAGCAAACTGAGCAGAAAACATTGCAAGCAGGGAAAAAAGCAAGTCGTGTTCAATTTTCGGACAAATATAACAAAAACAACAGCAGTGTCCTTTAGTCCAGTTTGTCTCACTTTACAATTTTCTATCTCCTCCACTAACATTGCTAGCAGACTCACCTAGCATTCTCCTTCAAATACTTCAATGGGCTTATTACCAAGAACTTAAAAAATGTTGTTTTATATCTACCACATCATTCTTCCTTGCTCATTTTCCATCCTTGTCTACCACCTGAAACAGCTGTTTTAGGCTCGAAACCGTACAGTAACATTTCACTGTTGATAGCCATTGGTTATATACAATGATTACAAAAAAAATGGAATGTGAAGTAAAGGCCACAATAAAAACCCCTCCTAACTCTAAGACGCTACAACACAGCAGAAACAATATATAATATCCCTTTGAGAATTTAATAAGATAGGAAAATCAAAACAAAGCAAGTAATGTTGATTAAGCATACAAGGTAGCATTTTGAAACCGTATTCTTGAATTTACTACAAAATTAAACAGAATGTTTTGTCATATTTGCAGAGAATAAATATGCCCTAGCGGACATTTAGGGAAAAAATATTTTCATTAATATTGAAGCAACATTTAATACTGCTCAAACTAAATTCATGATATTTTACTAGAACATTTATTTTTATCTATGTGGACCTAAAGACCCTAGAAGATCCTGTGCTCTAGCAAGATAAAGTGTATGTGACAGGCTAGAAACATTCCCAAAGATAAGATACAGCATCTCCATTGCAAGTTTGAATGACATCAGATAGATAGAAATAAACTGCTTTATTCCAAAAAGACATTCTCACCCAGGCTTCATTTTATCTTTCCTTCAAGCAATCAAAAGAGCAGGCCTGCTTAATATAAAATCTTTAATTATATTTAATTAGACTTTACTATAGCCTCCTGACCTCTGGATTACAGGGTTAAATAAGAAAACTGTATGCTAAATCAACTACTTCTGTCTCCTTATTTCTCCTAAGGAGACTTCTCCTCCCATGAGTTACTTCCCAAGAGCTTTCTGATCACAGGAAATTTTCACAGGTTTTCAGAACCAGTTTTGCAAGTGGAACGTATTATCTGCGTTAAAGGACTCCCTGAAATTCAGTGGTGTTCTGACAACAGTTCTGTACCAGGAGATACTCGATCCAAAATAGGCAAAAAGACCGTGTAGCAGGTACAGCCAAAAAGGCAGAGGTAAGAAGTTGCAGCTCCAATATGTGTTTCAGAGAGGACAAATAGGTGAAAAAGAAAACACAGGGAAGTGACACACTGCCACTCCTTTTTGGTCTTGACCATACAGTTTCTCTTCAGAGGATTCCTGTAAGTCTTCACCTCCCTACATGGCTTCTCAGTGAGAAGCGAGGCAATTTCTCCTCCTGAAAGCCACCACTTCAGAGGAGGAAGAGCTGGCCAAATTAGCTTTTACAGCAAAGAATAAAAAATTATATAATTTAATAGTTCTGTGTATACAGAGTTTCACAAAATCACTTGCCACAGTTGCCAGGACTGCAGTTATCTTTCCCACTCTTCCCACTTTTCAGAGAATCCTGCTTGCTACTCTTCAGGGTAAGTGAGTCAGTAGCAACTGCTCCCCCAGCCTCAGACAGCAACAGCCAGTGCCAGCTCTGGTTATCAAGAGTATGGCTTTTTAATGAAGCCCCACTTACTTGTAAAATTCTGATTCTACACTAGACTAGTGTAACAAGCAGGAGACATTCTGACCCCTCAGTTCCATGCACTCTCCCACACTAACCTTCAGGTATTTACCCCAGGAAGAAACTTACCCTGATCCACTACTTCTAGTTAAACCAAGCTGACAAAGCCAGACAGGAAATAAATAAAAAAAAAAACCCAGTATCATTCTTTAAAAGCATCTAGAAATTTTGGAGCTGGGAAAAAAAAAGTAAGTCCTAAGTCACAGATGTGGAACTTCAGTTGTAAAGTGCTTACTAAGCATGCTTTGTGCTTAATCTTGCCAGTTTGCAAGCCAAAATGGCTAAAATACAGAGGAATTATTGCTGGAACAATACCACATGAAACAAAGGAAAAAAACCAAAAAACACATTATATTTAAAAAAAGTATTTCTTCATTCACTCATCTAACTTAATGTAGAATTTCAGGCCAGTAAAGGGGTTAGAGCTTAAATCCAATGGAGTACAAAGTTACTGAAAGTATTCATTGTCCAGAGTTTAACAAATGTCTAATAACCATCTGTATGAGGCTAACTTAAAAATGGCTAACAGTGTAAAAAGGCTTCTCATACCTAGAGGAAGCCATTTTATTTTTAATATCAAACCATCCTAAGAAAAATCAATACTTCATGATGGCTAATAGATATACTGTAAGTTATTTTAAGCATCTGAAGACAGTTCAGATTATTCTCGATTTTTTTCCTGGAAGCTTATGTATGTGTATCCATGTACATAAATATACATATGTGTGTGTGTGCATATATATATATACAGACACACGTGCGTGTATATACATATATATACACATATATATACACGTACAGGTACATCCATACACGTACCTTTTTTTCTTGTATTTGAGTTCAGCTAGAAAGGACCTGACCATCATAAAGCCAGGACAGCTTAGTGAAATTGTTAAAGGCTTTCCCTAACTGCAGTTGCACAGCGTGGGTACGCCAGCAGGCACTACAGGCTTGTCAAAAGCTGTCCAGCTATTTCCGTGTACCACACCCCTCTTATTCCAACTAGCTAGCTAGTGACAAAGCAATTAACAAGTAACCCCAAATGATTTTAAAGAAGTATTTAAATCCTTAGCTAGCCCAATTCTAAGGCAAGCAGTGCACATTAGGTATTGCAATTCCACCCCCTCAAGCCTAAATGCAATACATCTGACGCACAAATGCGTCATTAACCTGGGGGGTACAAAGATGTCACTCTCACTTTAAAGCCTGTTTTCTTTGCATCAGGCAACACCTAAAAAAGCCTTCAACAGCAAAGCAGATTCGGAAAATAGTTATTACTCCCTTTAACCCTTTTTTTCTTCTAGAATGCTCCTGCCTCCTTTTCAGCAAGTTAAACAGAAATAGAACAGCTTCAGAGAAAAAAGGGGAAAAAAATATAATCAAACTCATCTGAAAAAAATAAACCTTAAATCCTGTGTTACTGTTTTCCCAACAATGCATTCCTCAGTTTTTCCAAATAACGGAATCATCTGTTGTTCTTCAACTCAAGTGCCAAATACATTCCAAAAGCATGTTTAGAAAGATCTAACAGCAGGCTATCTTCTGTAACAATCCTGTTCATGGAGCACAAATTCTTCAGAGCTGTCAGTACAAATCTAAATGGTATCATGAGTATAAATCCTCAGTTTTAACATTACAGCTGCATGCACACGTGTATTACATGTCACATACATGCACTAACATCCTACAAAATCAGGACAAAGCATATTCATGGCTGTACATAGATGTTAAATAAACACAGCATCCTGGTTTTAGTTCAGCTTTCAATTAGCAGACAAAACTGTTAATGAAACAAGTTTGTATTTACCAGGGATGAATGAATCAATATTCCTGAATCTTCATTTGGCAAGCTGAACGCTGTGTATTCAAGGGCATTGTTTTCCCCTTGCTGTTTGCAAATATAACCACAGTTTCTCTCAAAAACTGTACGAATGCCCTTAAACAGAACCACACTTGTAGTGCAACCCATTCCAAATCTGTTGAATTTTGCATTTCTAGCAGCCCTGATTGCATTTGTAGAACGCCTTCTTCCTTTGCTCGACTCGGATAATTTTCCTGGGCTTCACAGAAATATTTCTTTGTAGAATCTTCATTACGTCCGACATTTAGTGTGATCGTTGACTAGAAACCATCAGCTACTGAAATGTAATCCTATTTGCTTAAGCCAAACACTGCCAAAAATCCAGCCGCAGATGATGAAAAGCAAAAGATACCTCAGCTGTAGAGGATAGGAGGTGTTCAGCATGTGCTATGCTCTGCAACAGAGATGAAAAGATATTCCAGGGGGTCAGGGAAAGAGCTCCTATATTTCAGAGATCCTCAGAACATAATGAAAGATGAAAGGAAACTGCAAAGATACTGCTGCAGTTTCTGCTGCCAGCCACAAAGAATCCTCATCTGCTGCAAGAAAAGCACTCTCCCAGAATGCTTAGCACAGAGTTCGTACTGGCAAACATTTCTTTGCTTGACCTATATGTGCTTTTTAGTGTTTAAAACAAAAAGCTCAATATATGAGGGGAAAATTCTTAACTCACTGCAGCTACAGAAAAAAGTCAGCATGTTGGATAAACCCACTTCAATCAAATCTGTGTGCTACCAGCATGCTATTAGCAGTTCAGGCAAACCACAAGGGAGCTTAAGGCTGTCTTTACTTTTTCCTTTCTTCCTCACGTGCAAAGTAATCAGTCAATTCCCACCTGCCAGAAACCAACTTTATCTTGTCCTTGACTGCATATAATCAATAGTCATTTAAAAGGGGGAAAAAAGAACACAACTGACTATCTACCTCAGATCAACAACCACATCCAGAACCAAAATACTGATGGAAGTTTGTAATACATAAATTTCTTGGCTTTATAGTGAATCACACCTGTACTGATTGAAGCTATTACTACAGGATTCTTCTCCACATAACATACTGGTATCTGTTGTACATATTTGTAAATACCTTTAACTGACACTGAGAAGAAGCGTTAAGTTTCTTAAACTACTTTTAAAGACAAAGAATTTGCAAAAACCAGCTGTCCTGATCCACACCGTAACAGTATCAATCACTTTGTCAGAGATTGCTGGTTAGTTTTATATTTCTGCTAATCTGAAAGCACTGAGATGTATTTACTTATTTACTTACTAAATTGTAAAACTGGATGAAAGGGTGAAGTTGCAAACTCAAGATTGTCACAGTGGAGTTAAAACAAGCTACATTAAAAGGACTGAAGTGAAGCATGACGAGAGGAATAAACAGATTAATGTCAGCTACCCATTTGTCTCCATGCAAGTTAACTATCTCAAGAAAATACTTGCATGTTAAAATGAGACATTCAGGAGAAATATTTAAGATTTATTTGTATGTTTCTCTAACATCTGGCTAGTTAATACATCTCAGTATGCTTCTCATTAAGTTTCTACCCTAAATACATCATAACAACATGCACTCACATGGATTTGTAAAATTAAAAAAAAAAATAAAAATCAATATTTGACAGTGATCCAAATAGTTCCTGCCAGTCCCATATTCTCAAAGGCAACAGTTAGCACATTCCACACATTGTAAGAAATACAATTGTGTTAAGGCAGTTTTCTTAATAAGAAATAGCTTTTTTTTGGGGGGAGAGGCAGAATAAAGAAGGTAATGGTGAAGAATGTGGCATAAATTCTACTCTGAAGGGCAAAGATACTTCTTAACATCACCATGAACGTTGAACAGCAATGTCTTTCTACCTTGTATCTCTCTGCCTCTCCTACCCTCTTTGAAAACAAGCAGCAGATCAATGAAGGAAATGCTCTGCTCAATTCACTAATGTTGGATAAAGACATCCTTGCAAACACATGGGGGAAAATAGTCATAGGAGTTACCAGGGAAGGCACCTCCCAAAGATACATTCAAATTAACTGTTTGTAGCACAGAAGCCCACTTCATTCCCACATGGAATGTAGAATTACAGAGACCTGCCCAAGTTCAGGTTTCAAACAAAATATCAAAAGTAAATAGATTATTAAAAGAAAGCACCGTTTAGGTGGTTTTCCATGCAATTTCAGCAATTTCATAGTAAGAAATGTTTCTATGGGAAGGAGAAAAAAAAAAAGCAGCTTATGTCTTAAGAGAGTATGAGTAAAAAAGTAGTTACAGCAAATTATCATGCACTAGACAGTTCTTTCAAATGCCTAGAAAATGACCTCACTTTTAAAGCACTAGGTAAGATGTTGAGGAACAGGTAGACAAAAAGATCTCATTTGGAAAGACAAACATCTTGACAGAATTGTAGCCTAAGTCAGACTGGAAGTGACGATGGGAGGCATTTAATTCAAACCCAATTAAGAGCAAATTTAATTCCATCTATATCTTAAATCAATTTAGTGTCACATTTTTGTACCATTTTAGAAAAGGCAACTGAAACTCACTTGGATCAACACAATGGTAACAACAATAACATAAAAAGCATTCCAAATAGAGCTTGGGAGATAAATATGGGGACATGAAGGGTGGGAAGAATCCACATGGAGGAAGGAGGAACTTGACCAGACGCTTATATTAATATTATGAGAAAGTACAAAGTAAATACATGTGCTTGAAATCAGACAGTTCTAACGAATGCTTACAAGCTTCTGTTTGACACTGGTTAACATTTATGAAGGTAGAAGTCTTTAGGGAATCATTATCTGGATTGATACAAAATCTTCAGGAGATGCTATAGGATTCTTATTAACAAAATGAAAACTTAGATAAATCTAGGCAGAAAATGAACAGTTGAGAGAATACAGATCAAACTAGGGAGGCCTTGCAATCAAATGTGTTACCACAAAACATCAGCATTCTCTCTTCAGATGTGCCCTCACTAAAGCAAAATATTTCATAAAACACAGGCCCGTATCTGCAAGAGAGCATACTTCAGGCAGAATTCAAGCATCTAGGTCCTAGCATTAGAGCCACAAAAATACCCTTTATCTCTTAAAACACTTAAAGTAGGTACTTACATTTTTATGTACAAAGTTCTCTTTGATATTTAACATGCCCGAACTGCTGCCATCTTGACAGGAGCGAACAGCTGGTTCCTCACAGATCTTAACACATCCTGACTGAATTCAGCTTTTCACAAAAACGTGACAGTATTTGTAGGTGGAGCACTACCTTCCATCTGGCAGCTGCCTGTATACTGGCACAGAAAGCTAGAGATGCAAGACTAAACCCTCCTCAGCCCAAAGGATTAAAACCGACACTGCTTAGTACTCTGTAGTGCTTTAACAACATGATGATAATGTATCAAAGCCAAGGTACTCACTTCTGCCTGATAAAGCTATTCTGCAGCAAAGAACAGAAGATCCAATACCCCTGCAAGAGGAAATAGAAGTGTATATACAACACTTGGTATTTCCTAGAGAAGAGGAAGAAGAGAATGCTGGTTCCTATTGCAATGACTGTTTCTGCAATGACTGCTTCATGAAAACTTCAAAGAAGAGATTTGTCAGGTAATTCTCAAGAACCCATGTTTCTTCAGAAAGAAGGAACTAGTCCAGAAGCTGCTTTGTGGCCACAACAACTTCTACTCTGTCTTAAAACCTTTAAGCACTTGATTTGTTGAAACTAGTGCAGAGTGCCTGGATATGAATTATTCTGAGTTACCCTCATATCCACTTTCCAGAATCGCAAGAAGGAGGATACATGGAACCACAGGCTTATCGGATTCACTCCAATCTCCATGTAGATAATGATGCAAACCCTCCCGGAAGCCATTTCCCAATATATAAAGAATAAGAGGATAGTTCCAAGTAGACATCAAGGACAAATCATGCCTGACCAACATGTTTGCCTTCTGCAATGAGATCCTTGGCTCTGTGTGCAAGGAGATAGCAACAGACATTGTATAATGTTAATAAAACAAGCTTCTGACAGTCTTCCTTAGCATTTTTGTAGTCAAATTAGACAGATGTGGTCTGAACGAGTGGATAAGGATGACATCCTGTTGGGCAGCAAGTTGAACATGCTGAGTAGGCTTTTCAGTACAAAAAAGATATTGACATATTGCACTGCGTCTAATGGAGAGCCATCATGATGGTTTAGAAGTGGCAGCACATGATATGAGAAAAATCTAAGAGACCTTGGATAGTTCAGCCTTAAGGGAAGGCTAAAGGAGATCTTACTGCTATTTGCAACCACCTCATGGGAAAGCGAGGATAGAGCCAGACTCTTCTTGGAGTCAGGAAAAGAGGCAACAGACACAGAATATTCTATTTGTATAAAAGGATTTATTTTTTTTTTCATAACCATGAGGGCTGTCAGCTACTGGGGTTAAAGTGTTTTCCATCTCCGTGGATATTAAAATCAGACTGGCATAGTCCCTGAGCAACCTGCTCTAACCAGATCTATTTTGAGCAGGGGATTGCTGTAGGCGACTTCCAGAGATTCTCCTTTCAACCTGTACATTTTCATGATTCTGTGGCATTACACAGGGTAGCCACACACTAACCACAGAGACAGAGAAAATTCTGTTCTTCAGGAGAAAGCTGGTATGATTACTCCAGGAGGTCATCTTGAGAACAGCATGCTCTGATTCCTATGCAATTTTGACTGAGAACCTGCACACTCAGCAATGCCCTAAGAAAAGATCTGCATCTGACAAAAACAAAAATGTCACCAAAAATGTGTCATTAGAAATACTAAGTCAGAAATACCACCAGGCCGAGAACTACAGGTGGTCGATCATTTGTAAGATTCCCCTAATATCGAAGACCATAACAAAAGTAAAAGAAAACCCCACACTAATTAATTGGAGCAAGACTTGTAACTGACAAACAAGGGAATGTTTGTGTCTGTTATGCTGTCATACATTTAGAGAAATCAGGAGGAGGTGTAAATGATGCAACTCAAGACATGCTATTCCACATCTTGCATGCACGGTATTATGCATGTGCTGATGGAGAGACATACATGAATTTAAAACCCTGCTAGTTACAAAATGCTAAATATCTTAGCTAATAGTTTTAGGTTGCATATTTGATAGCTGCAGAAAGGTCAGTCTTCTCAAGTCCATTCTTACATGAGTAACAATACATTTTCAACCATAGCTGAGCACTGGGTGCTGCCAGTAAAGCATGTGCCGTAAGTTCAACTTAAGTACAACTTGAGCACCAAGAATAACCGAAAGAACTTTAGGAAGTTGTTCAGTTTAGATTGACTTGGACAAGTAAACATTTATCGTTAAGCATGAGACACAAAACAGCTAACCCTTTTAGATGTTTTACATTTTAAGCCCTAACATTGATTTCTAGTATTGAAATATGCTCACTGAACTCCATCTAGTGGTCACATAACTTTCAGCTTCTTGAAGTGATTATTCTGGGCTTTTAAGTAGCTGATAAGATAATAATAATAATAAATTTCTGTTGTGGTTAAGAGAGCTACAGAAGAAGTCGCTAATTATAGAATATTAATTTCAGAAACCCTGATGAAACCATGCCAGAATAAATAATGCTCAACAGTATAGTAGACAAAAAAAAAATACATATATTAAAACCCAGGTTTTGAGCAACCTGACTGTGTTCAGGGAAAACTAGCAGAAACTTCACGGCTCATGCATACTTTTAATGCCTCTGCAGAGGTTATTCTGATTCAGGTCCTTCTCCTTTCCTTTGTTCCTAGTTCAGTCAGGAACAAGTTCCAACTTCTCCTCCAGCAGACCATTAGCTGCCAGAATACTGTGCTGGAAGTACTGTTCCTGAACTTTACCAGCAAGACTGTACACAGCAGGGTTTTTTAGGTTTTGTTTTGGTTTTTCCCTGTTAGAAACCTCATATTTCATGAGAGGAAAAACTTACTGGATCATGACGTATGCAGTGGCTGGGAAGAAATTAATATGCAACACTACTGAGCCATTTAAGGCCACATACAATACCAGGCAAATAACTCCAAAGTGATAACAAGCCTGGCAAGCAAGAATCCCAAGACAATTTCTGAAAGGAAACTAGAATAGCATCCTTCAAATAACTATGATGTGTGTCATCTTTTCATTAACCTGAATGCTCTTTTTAAACTCACTGACGTTTGAGCTCCAACATGAATTAAAAATCCCTCTTGGACTAGCAAATAGTAAGAGTGAAGCCTCCTTGAACATTGCTTAAAGGCAAACATACTAATATGATTTTCAGCTAAACCACCTACTAAATCAGATGACTTACATTGCACAACTGTTAGTGCCAGTACAAGTGGGTGCAAATATGCCTGGCAGAAAGAGGTCTGAAATACCACTTTATCACTGTACGAGGGCAAGAGATGAATGGGCTAGATGAGGTGACTTTCAATCTCATTTTCACAAAGCTTCAGTTCTGTATTATTTTGTTGCCTGGCTGTAGTCACTTAACAACCATGCCTATAAACAAGCCTAGAAAGGCATGAAGAGAAGTGCAAGCAGGTTCTCCATCAGTACCAGCACCTCTGGGAAGAGCAGTACTTATAAAACCAAAGGATATAAAGACCATTATACAACATAAAAAAGCAAAGAGCATAAAATAGCATTGGCAATGCAATCGAAAAGGATAACAGGTTACTACCTTTCCATCACCTCAAAACCATGTTTTAACATGCACAATGCTAGCCAGCATCTCCTTTTGCCTTTGATTTCTTCACAAACCTGTTAAAATAAGAACAACAGCTATCTCACCAGCCTTTGCCTCTCCCACTGAAAACACCCAGCTGTTTCTGTGGAACTCCTATTTATCCTATTCATGTATGTTTCAGTACTCCTTTCATATGACCAGCACTGTGCATTGGGTAACCACTAAGGTAGCAAGATCATATATCTTAATGTCAAAACATCTAAAGGCAGTGGAGGCTCTGGACTTGTAAGCTGAAACCAAATTAAATGGCTACAAACTCAGGTACATTGAATTACAGGCTCTTGAAATCAACTATATTTCACTTATGGCAACACAAAAATTGCAATGTATTACATCCTGCACTGATGTAACCAGAATACTTTCCCTACTTAAAATTATGCAATCATTATCCATTCTGAGTATAATGTACAGTCACTCTTTGTTGGGGAATTAGTTTTACAGTAGTAAAAATATAAATACATCTTATCACTGAATTCACCAAACTCCTTCCCACCCACAGAGTACCTGAAAGTACAAAAGCAGTTTAGCCCATTCTTCAAATTTCCAAACCTAGATCAGTATCTGTCAAGATGCCACCTCTTTCTAAGTCAATAGTTAAACCCGAGTACCAAAAAGCTCCCAGAAGGACACAATACAGCAGCTAAGGATTATTTATTTACACTGATGGATCTACATTACAGGCTTCCCTGTATTATAGCATCTCTGGATCAACATTACTCCTTTTCAACTTTGTTGTGACCAAATTTAAATCTTAATTTTTTTTTTCTTTTTCTTTTGTAATCATTGGGGGAACTTTGTTTTTCTTGTTTTGTTGGGGTTTGCGGAAGTGGGATTGACTGCACCCTCAGCAAGTTTGCCGATGACACCAAGCTGTGTGGTCCGGTTGATATGCTGGAGGGAAGGGATGCCATCCAGAAGGACCTTGACACGCTTGTAAAGTGGGCTGATGCCAACCTTGTGATGTTCAACCATGACAAGTGCAAGGTCCTACACCTGGGTGGGAGCAATCCCAGGCACAGCTACAGATTGGGCAGAGAAGAGATTCAGAGCGGCCCTGCAGAGAAGGACTTGGGGGTGTTGGTCGATGAGAAAATGAACATGAGCCGGCTGCAGTGTGCGCTCGCAGCCCAGAAAGCCAACCGTATCCTGGGCTGCATCAAAAGGAGCGTGACCAGCAGGACAAAGGAGGTGATCCTGCCCCTCTGCTCTGCTCTTGTGAGACCTCACCTGGAGTATTGTGTGCAGTTCTGGTGTCCTCAACATAAAAAGGACATGGAACTGCGGGAACAAGTCCAGAGGAGGGCCACGAGGATGATCAGGGGACTGGAGCACCTCCCGTATGAAGACAGGCTGAGGAAGTTGGGGCTGTTCAGCCTGGAGAAGAGAAGGCTGCATGGAGACCTCATAGCAGCCTTCCAGTATCTGAAGGGGGCCTATAGGGTTGCTGGGGAGGGACTCTTCGTCAGGGACTGTAGTGATAGGACAAGGGGTAACGGGTTCAAACTTAAACAGGGGAAGTTTAGATTGGATATAAGGAGGAAATTCTTTCCTGTTAGGGTGGTGAGGCACTGGAATGGGTTGCCCAGGGAGGCTGTGAGTGCTCCATCCCTGGCAGTGTTCAAGGCCAGGTTGGATGAAGCCTTGTGTGGGATGGTTTAGTGTGAGGTGTCCCTGCCCATGGCAGGGGGGTTGGAACTAGATGATCTTGAGGTTCTTTCCAACCCTAACTATTCTATGATTCTATGATTCTATGATTCTAAGAGCTGTGTTTTAAAGCATATTATGATTACTCAGTTAATTTTAGGTGAGGTTACTTGGTATTCCCACTGCATGAACAACTATGTTTCTTCGTAGAAGAAACTTCAAAAGGGACTACTCCATTTTAACTTGTAGGGACTGAAACATTGTTCATGCACAAACTCATTCATCCCTGAGAATTTCAACAAGTTTGGAAAAGCAAGGTATCATTTTGAAAAGTGAATGGTTTTGTTGCTTTAGATTTCTTTCCTAGTGTCATCCCTAAAAGAAACTTTCCAAGAGTACTACAGAAGCAGTTAGGAGAAAGACAAAGACATCCTAAACCATGTTTCCTTGATTTGCTCAGAGTTACAAAGTTGACATTCCTTCCAGAACAGCATGGACAAACCAAACAAGGTCTGCTTTACCTTGCCTGAAAAATCTGAATCACAGATTCTTTGGAAATGTTCAGCCTCAGCTGACTTACTTCTTCCTCCTCATTGTCTCAAGATAGAAAAATTATCCAGAACTTTCATGTTCTTTTTTGGCACAACAATTCCAGGGGCTGCGATTTCCTTCTTATGCCACCTGACATCCTTTCCTTCAGCTCGTGAGCAGAAAGAAATTCTAGCTGGTCTTTTAATAGGAATAGGCCGTCTTATTCAGAGAGGGCCTCAAACCAAAGCCTGGCTTGAGCCCAGAGGCTTAAATCTAGAATTTCAGATAAGGCCTTGATTTACACTGACACCAGCAGCAAGTACTCCAGTCTGAATCAGACTGTGATCTGCTTGCTTCCTCAGCACACAGAGCTAAAATTACTTTGTTCTTAAAAAGCAAACTAATACCTCACAGAACAAGTACACAGAAGACTGATTTTAGGCTCCCCAGCACAAGAGAGCCATGGATGTATTGGAGAGGATCCATCAATAAGCCACAAAGTTGAAGGGACTAGAGCACCCCTCCTATGAGAAAAGGCTGAGAGAGCTGGGACTGTTCAGCATGAAGACTCAGGGAGCTCTCGTCAATATATATAAATACTTGAAGGAAGGGTGTAAAGAAGACACACACAGGCTCTGTTCATTGGTGCCCAGTGACAGGTCAAGAGGCAATGTGCACAATCTGAAACACAGGAGATCCACTCTGAACATCAGGAAACACTTTTGCACTGTGAGGGTGACCAAGCACTGGCACAGGCTGCCCAGCGAGACTGTGGAGTCTCCATCCTTGGTGGTAGTCAAAACCAGCCAACACATGACCCGAGGCAACCCGTTAAAAGTGGCCCTGCTTGACAGAAAGGTTGGACCAGATGACCTCCAGAAGCCCCTTCCAACCTCAGCCAGCCTGTGACTGCGTAAAAGAACCGTGGCACCCCTTTGCACAACTTCCCTTGGAGAGAGCTCTCGTGCTGGGGTTTTTTTGTTGTGTTTTTTTTTTAAATCATCATTATGGGTATTTACCAGCAGCCCCAAGGCAACACCACTGCCTTAAATAAAGCACTACTCAGAATGGAGTGGTTTCACCAGTCTGAGGTGCCAGATCCGGACAGAGGTTTTAACCAAGCCTATTGATTTCTTCTCGTTTTTCCCTCATTTGAAGTGACAGAGCCTCCAAACCAGGCAGCAATCTCTGGACACAGCAGGAGAATGCAGAAGACAATATCTGGATTCCCTGTTCCTCCTCTTATATCTGATTCACTGGGCACAGATGAGGAGATGACAAACTGTTCTGAGACACAGTACTTCTTCCTTACGCTAACAAAGAATCACATCCCCCACCCCTGCAGATCAACAGATCACAATGGGATTGTCGCAAAAGACAACCTCAGCTACAGATGCTGGATTTCCTTGACAAAACATTTGTGCTCCAGAACAGTTTTCTCTATAAAACCCTCTTCAGAGCTTCTGCTCAACTTTCTGAGGACCTTTAGATGTCTCAGTAAACTGTTCTGCAAAGCAGAGTCCATCGTACCAATTGAAATCTGGCCCTTGCTTGGTACAAGAAATCTTGTCCATAACATTAACCAGGTAGGTTTTTTACCTACCACTGTTTCATAGATTATTATATTTAAGATACTCCAGTACATGAGTGCCTCTGGACTAAGACAGAATGTAAGCCTGACTGCACAAACCTATATGTCTTTTAAATGAAGGCCTAAAATAAGTTACATGGTCATAATTATTAGAATATATCTCATTTTTAGATATAATTTACTTAAAAAATATTTCCGTGAGAGAGGCATTGTGTAATACACGGCCTACTTGTGTAACTTTATGCCTTTTCTGGTTTGCATAATTAATGCTTTTCCAGGACACAGACAACGGAAGATGTGTGAGGGAGAATGAATTTGTCTTTTCCGTCTTCCAAATGAAGGAGTTTTTCCTTCAGTATCTAAGTTAAGTACTTGAGATCACTCAAAAATCAAAAATAGCCACTAGCTAAGGAAGCAAGTTTTAGATACATTTTTAATATACAGTATTTTTTAAGATCACTGCACTAGTTAGGTCTTCAAACACAATCAGAAATTTCACGTCTAAATAAGATCTTCCTGAACAACAGCACTGAAGATGTTACACCTTTTCTTTATATCCATAAAGGACCACTGGCACCAAATCAGCTCTAACAGTTACAGAAGTTCTTAACTAAAAGCAATATAGGCAATACATTTCTCAGGAGGAAACAATCAAGTTTGTTGCTATCTGGAAAACTGAACTCCCCTTATTTGCTTCAGTGATTTGTCCGTAATTTTTTATCACTCTTTTTAAAGGAAACACACACAAATTTGGCAGAATCTTGCAGCTACCTCAAAAATACAAATCTCTGGTTAAACTGCCAAACTCACAAATTGTTGAGCTTGCATATACATGCATATATCTGATGCTTATCTAATCTTAGGCATACACTACTCACAAGTGACAACTCAGTCTGATAACCATATATGCTTAAAAGTAACTTGAAAATCTACACCTATGCAACAGGAAAACTCATTGGCGTTAGAGGTCTAGTTTTCAAAGTAAGTAATTGCAGACCCTTTGGAAACATTTTCATAGAAGCACAATGCAGCATAGCCAAATGACTTGAAGTGGGATATACGTTTTTAGTTTATTGCCCAAGATCTTCAAAACGGGAAAAAAACAACTGTGGAGTTGTGAAATTCTCAAGTTTAAATTCACATCTAAGGAGTTCTACTTCCATTGAGATACAAATATGTCAACCTGATTGAGTATTAAAGGGCATGAGCAGGGAAAGAGAGGAAAGAGAAGGTATACTGTGGTATTATTCCATGCTGCATGAGAGCTACTGCCACCATACACTGAAAAGCCAATCCAGCTTCACCCTACACCTGACATTTGCTGTATTAGAAACAACTATTTTTAAAGTACTTACTCGTCTATTTTAAACATAATTATAGTCATCTAGCAGGAAAGAAAAAGTTCCAGAGAATAATAAATAAGGTACCACTAACAAAAATGATCTAATGTTGTTTAATGGTTAAATGTACTTTCGCTCACACAGAAATTCAGCTGTTCTGCATTTTCCCCCTCAAATTCCCTTTCTGAACAAGAAGCTTATGGACATTAAAAATTCAAATAAGTTTAACAGTATTTATTAAAAGAAACTAGTACTATAGTCCAGCCTCCAAATCTTCACAACCACAGAAATGTCTATCACACCCAGTAAACCTTCTTAGCAGTATCAGACTCGACAGAAATAACAGCTAGTTTTCTTAGTAGTATCTTGTATCCAATCAAACAGGTTTTGATACGCACTTTGCTAAAATAAAACCAGCATCTTTATCAACAAGATCTTATACTCTGCCAATTTTTATTTCCTTTAGGAAAGGTAAGTGGCACATGCCATAAGCTCAGTAACATCTTCAGGGTTGAGTATCAGGTTTTTTCTTCCCCCAAGTAAAGTTCAACAGTTCAGACAGTGAGTAAGCATTACCATTCGCATGGAGTTCCTCCAAGGTGAGATGTGTTAGAATGACGTTCATTGTCAGCAACAATTTTTCCTTTCAAATCGAGTGCCAGTTCTCATATCCCTGCTTTCACACATCCATCCATCACAATTTGCTTCTTCCAAATTCCTTATGCATACAATTTCACATTCCATTTACAGAAAATTCAACTTTATACATGTTTCCAGCTTTCCTGTGCCCATCAGCTATAAACAATCCCAGCCCCCCTCATCCTTTCAGCAGTACATACCACTTTTGAATTCCTAAATTTCCTGAAGCAAGCCATCAACTATCTCTTTCTACACAAACACTGCAACAGAAATCTCATAGTTAATGAGGTTCCAAATACTCCATTCATTGTATACAGAGAAGCCACTTTGCAGAAAAGCACACAAGCCCTCTGTGCACAGGGCATATGAAAGGATACACAAATCAGAAAGGAAAATACCAGCCCAAAATGAATACTACATGATCCTTCCAGGACCTATATTCTTGGAAAAGCTACATTAAAAACATTGTAAAAACATAGCACAGAGTGCACCTATTGATCTTTTCTTCATGGAGTTGAGATTCACAGAAAGCAGAGATCAGGACTGGAAAGACAAATGTGACACCGTGTTAAAAATCAAGAATAAGTCTTCTTTAAAAAAAAAAAACAAAACCAAAAAAACAGCAAAAAGAAAAAAGATCAGTGAGTTTGAGATCAAAGACTCATTAGGAGATGCAAACACTGCCTTTACGATGTACTGATTTTCCTCCACATCTGAAAAACTGAATTTCTGCAACTTTTTGAAGCCAAGAGCTCTATCAGGTACTTTAAGTTAACACATAAAACACAAGATATGATATGCCTTAAGATATGATGATATCAGCCTTCGAATATTTGAACCACTTTATACATCAAATCAAGAAGGGGAACTGCACAGAACTATCTAGGAATCGCTCAGATTTCATCCTGGTTTTCCATATCTCAAGTTTCTTCCATACAGTGTTAATTTCAACATAGGTAAAACAACTTTTACTGCATTATTTGGTACATATAAACATTTTCATTAACTGCGTATTTAATAAGGGTGTTTTGTTGACAGCTAGGCAGAAGCAAACCAAATCTGGCATGCCAAACATTCTCTTAACTGCTTATTATCCTTAAGTGTCAGCTTAATTTAATATAGGATAGAACGTATTGATTTGTCACTGAGATAATTTATCATTAACACACCAAGACAACACATACTCTTCCTGAAGTCCTACTGATCTGTATGCAACATGCATTGAGTAACTTAACCACCACTTAAAGGGACCACTTCCAATTATGTGTAATACTAAAGTTGCACTCAAAACTGCTCTGGGCAAGATTGCTAGTTTAAGAAACAGGACTGTCATCCCCATAGCCTTCCTCCCCTGACATAAATGTATTTGGGTGGCCAGAGGCATCACATTAAGTCACGTACGTGGCTGGTCTGAAGTCAAAACAACATCAACAATGCACAAGGCTATATATTCAGCAAGGATGTTACTTTCAAGCACAAAACAGCAGAACCTGAACCCAAATAATCAAGGTAATATATTACGTGCCTTACCACACTCAATAGCTGATTGCCAAATAAGCTTCAAGTCCAGCCAACCAAACTGTACATGTTGGTTCAGCAAACTAAATCTAACAGAAAGAACATATGAGATGTCAAATGCTGACAAGATAGCTTGTTTCATTCTGTAATGAAAACTAGCTTGACTAACCACATCTGCTTAATGCTTTTTTACTACTCAGCCAACCTATTTAGCCTGTCAGTGGGCTGAAAACCCCTGACTTTCAGATCCAATATAGAGCAATCCAAAAATGCAAGATATACCATGCCATCCTACTGCCATTCTGCTTTCAGTCCTCTTTCATACGATCCTAAGAACATTTATAAAGCAGAACAGACAAGCTGAAGTTAGAAATATGATCTAATAAACCTCATTTAAAGATGGGAATGACTTTTGGTGGTTTTTTAAAGTATAGCAATACACTGTTGATGGTAAAAAATAAACGGCGCTGTTAAACAGTAGCCACAAATACAAGTTAGAGAATCTGTGTACCACTTCACAGGTATTAGCAGTTCACTTTTACCTTCTTCTGCAAGTAATGACTGAATGATCTGCATCACTAGCCAGTACATTGTGCTGCAGAGATGTACAGTCAGAAGTGATATTTGGTTGTATGTAGCTGGACAGATCACCCACCAAGAACTGCTAGTTTGAATTCATTCTTTCCTACCCCAAAATTCTACACCTCAAGCCCAGCCAATGGAAAACAGCTTCAGTATTTTCTCAGTATTGGAAAACTTCAGCATCTGTTCATGAGCAAGTAATGACAGACAGATCCCGTTAGTTACTAGTGCTGAACAGTGTTTTAAGCAAGACAGTTTGTTGATGACCCAGTTAAAAACATCCTGGGGAGATGCTCTATTAGAGCTTTGAGAGGCAGCTCAGGAAAGAAAGTGGGTCTTCTTTTCTTTAAAGCCATACATCTGGCTGGAGTATTCCACGACTATTATAATACTGGGAAGAATCCTATGTTCACTGGGTCAGCCTGTGAGCTTTTCAGATAATACAGGCCAGACACTCCAACAGCTAAGAAACAGGTCAAGCTTATGGAAGTAAATATTTACAGCCAAGTACTATCCTACTTAAACTCTTCCTTTAAAAAGATACTTTCATACCAAACATCACAATGCTCAAAAAAAGACTGACAGTACATTCAAAGGAGGAAGAAATGGTAAGAAGGTAAAGGTAAACCTGTGATCACTTGCCTTTGCATTCATGCCAAACAGCACGTGAGCAGGAACATTGGAGTTCAGTGATAAAATGAACAGCATTTATGACAGTAGGAAAGACGTAACAGCAGGGGCAAAATGTGGCTGAAACAGGAAGGTGAACTTCAGCACAAGTCTGTATGGAACAGGGATGAGGATTTTACTCCATGCTTCAAGCTAACAGAGAAGGATCACAACGTTGACATGAACCTGAAGTTGCTATGAATGGTAAATCACTATTTTTGCTTTCTAAAATAGTGATGGAAGACCTTATCCAGAACCAAACTCAGCCAGTACACCACTTCACACCATCACTTCTTTCACCTCCTTTAAATTCTGCAAAAATACCTGGATTTTTAGTGAATACCATCCTATCCTGTCTCTGGTCAACCTGCATGAATTAAAGAATCAGATGTGTTCCAACTAATCTCAGTGACATTAGTCATAAGTGAACTAAAAACTTCTAGAGGGTGGGAGGGGGGAGGTCAGAATTGCCAATTACTGCAAAAGAAGCACTTCTTTGTGTCATGAAAATACCTAATGTGCTCTCTTCAGCATGAAAATATATATATATATTCCTAGGAAACACTTGATCACTGGAATACTGCTACCATATATTGGATGGTCGTTACACATATATGTACTAGTGTCTTGTAGAAAACTGTCAGTATTCAGGTGGACCCTGAACTATGGGTATTAAGTCTTCTATTGTATATTCCATATCTCAGAGTTAAATAATAATTTAACATTAGAGCCACTGTTTTATTAAAGAACTGTGGGACACAGAATGTGTATAATAGAGGACTAAATACACATAGAAATGCCCCTGAATTACAGCTACAGCATTTGTTACTCTCACACACATCACTACCATACGACAAACAGTCTTCTGACAAGCAGTTTAAAAAAGTTAGAGAAGCCCATACTTAGCATCAGCAAGAGTGAAAAACAAATTACAGATCAGCTTCCAGCATCAGGAACCCCTGCAGCAGAAAGTCTACTTACACAGGGTTAAGCACTTACTAAAACATTCCCCTTGGAGGTAACAAAACCACATGGAATACAATCGCATACCATGAATTAGAGCCCCGAGAGAGAAGTTCTGAAGAATCTTGCTGAGGCTGTTTAAGATGTCGTCACCTGGGCACAGTCAGGCCAAAACCCATACCTCTCTCTGTCTCAGCTGCCTCAGTTCGCTGTCTAACACCTTCAGACAAATGTACTCTCGGCAGTTTCAATTAAATTAATAAGCCTGATTGTGAACTGGCAAGATCAACTGCCATGTGCTAGCACAGTGACAAACAGCATTCAAACATCCCTATTACACTTGACAGCACTCATCTTTCATACTGTAGGACGCAGCAAAAAACAACCCGTGGTTTAGTTGTAAAGCGTGGGGACAGTAGTACGATGAAACATCACTTCTGCACCGCTGCTTTCACACGCACCGAAGCGCTTCAGTTGCACAGGGGGAAGAGCTGCACCCGCTCTACAGGTGGAGGAGCCGGGAGGCACGCAGGCCCCTCGCCTGACCGAAGGACGAGAGGACGGGGCCGGGCGCTGCCCGGTGAGATCCGCTTGCCCCGCCGCCCCGCACCGCCTCCCGCCCGACACAACTTTGCAGCGGGAGGACGGGAGCGCCCGACCGTGCCCGCGGGGCGCCGCGTCCCATGGCGCCCTCCGCGCCGCTGCCGCTGGGCGCGTCCCCACCCCGCCTGCGGCTGCACCGGCACCGCACCGCACCCGGCCCGCCGCCGAGATCCCCCCCTCCCAACCCGAGCGGGATCAAAGGGCCCGTCTCGCCCTCCTCAAGAGGCCGCAGCGGCGGCCGGAGCCTCGCCCGGGCCGCTCACGATCCGCCGCAGCACTCACCAGCAGGACGGAGCCGCGCACCACCTCGGAGACGCTCTGCCGCAACTCGGCCGCCGTGCCGGGCTTGCTCAGCGCCCGCGTGAACTTCCGAGTCTCCGGTGCCACCAGGGCCATGGCCGCCCGCTGCCCTCACGGCACGGCCGGCCCCTCACGCGGCGGCGGGAGGCGGGAAGGGCGCGAGCCCCGCCGGCGGGCGCCGCAGCCGGTGCCGCTCCCGGCGGGCAGCCCCTCCCCCGGAGGAGCGGGCGCGCACCGCCCCCCCCTCCCTCACACCGCCGCGGAGGGCGATTGGCGCTGCAGCGAGCGGGGCGAAAGGGGCGGGGCCGAAAGGGGCGGGGCCGCGCGCGCGGCAGCCCGGAGCCCCGCCCCCACCTGTTCCCGAGCCGCCTTTCTGATTGGGCTCCTGGTTACCTGCCCGGCTGCGGATCCCCTCCCTCATTGGCTTAGCGCGGACCCGCAGGCCAAGGTGAGGGGCGGGGCCGGTTGGAGCCGGAAGTTGCCGCCTTTGCCGGGTAGGCCCCGCCCCCCCCGGCGGCTTGTGGTGAGAGGTAGTGGCTGCGGTTTGGTGTTGGTGGTGGGTCTTGGGGTGCGGGGTTGTGCTTCCCCCGGACCGCAGCGTGTGGCGGTGAGCGCGGCTCCGAGCAACAGAGTCGGTGGCACAGCGTTGCCGGAGTGGCCGCTGTTGCCTTTGGGGGCCGGGAATACGCCCCGGGAATAGCGGCGGTGGCCGTGCCGTCTGCCCGGGCTCTGTGCCGGCGGCTTCTGCTCGTGTTTGTACCTGCAGCTGTACGTACGCACTTGTACATGCGTCTGTGTGTCCCGTGGTGTAGTAGGAAGGTTAGAAAGGTGGAAAGTTGGCGTGTTCGGTGTCCATGGCGCTGCTAGTGCATCCTAATGAGGCTTCAGTTGACAGCGCTTCCCCTTGGCGGTTTTCTTCTCACAAACGGCTTCTGGGTTTAGGTAGAGTTGCATCAAAGAGGGCCTGGATGTAGCTTTTTTAATCGCTGCGAATTCTGTCTGAGAGACTGGCCCGTCTCCGAAGGTGCGCAGGCATTACTCACTTTATGACTACGTTGGGGAGCCTTATCTTTCCCTACAAATATCTGAAAGGAGGATTGAGCAAGGAAGTGGCTGGTCTCTTCTCCCAAGTAACAAGTAACAGGACAAGAGGAAACGGCCTCAAGCTGCGCCAGGGGAGGTTTAGACTGGATATTAGGGAAAAGTTCTTCACAGAGAGGGTGCTCAGCATTGGAACAGGCTGCCCAGGGCAGTGGTGGAAGCACCGTCCCTGGAAGTGTTAAAAACCGTGTAGATGGGGCCCTCAGTGACATGGTTTAGTGCTGGGCTTGGCAGCGCTCGGGTAACGGCTGGACTTGATGATTTAAAGGTCTTTTCCAACCCAGGTGATTCTGCGATTAAATTTTTTAAATGCTTAAGAGCATTTGGAGAGCGTTAGGGGGTTGTATGCCTTTACCTTCTTAGGCATCTCTTCTCATAAACCAAAACCACTTTCCTACATTGAATATGGTTTAGCACAGGTGGAGGGAGCAACTGAGTGCTGTGCACAGGGTGGGGGTGGTTTTCAGGTGGAAAAAGGTGGTCACAAAGTGATTGTGTCTGAGGTGGTGTACTCAAAAAACCACCTGCTAGAGAAAAGGCCTGCTTTTTTTGATGCTTCACAGATAAATGTGTAACTAATAACATTTGAAATAATTAAGGCAGTTCTTACAGAATGACAGAGGATAAAAAGTCTAAATACACAAATGTGTTGCTTATGGGGAGGGAGGTTTTTTTTGATGAAGGATCTTTCAACAGGTACTTTGCAGACCTGTATCAAAGACTCATTTACTTAAATGTTGAGCTATGGCTCTTTTAGACATCTGTCACAATTTGAGTGTTCCTATTAGTTTATACCTTTCTTTGGGAAAGAGTGTGCAGGGACAGGGGCTGGTCAGGCTCATTGAAGTAACTAGAGTTCCTGATTTCACAAATCCAAGACCTGGTGTGTTTATGAATCAATGTTTAGGCTAATAAATCAGAAAATTAGATCCTGGTGAGACAGATTGTCTGAACACAGAGCTGGATGAGCAGCAATGTAAATATGTAGCTGGAGTAAGTAGAATGAGGTATCTTAGGGTCATATTTTATTTTTTCTCTTAATCTGTAGGATATGTCTAGATGTCAAGCCTCCACAGGTAAACATGTCCTAGATTTTATATAAATAATAGATTAGCATTTTCTAAAATAAAATCATGTGTTATTTTTGGAGCATTCAGGTGCTTTGAGTTCTGACAATTCTGGCAAAAAAAAAAAAAAAAGTTGTCTAGTCTACTGATTTTATGGTTCCTTGAATGTAAAACGGGACAATTTAACTGTATTTACTCTGTATAAATATTTCCCATCTATATTATGCAACTTTGCTGGAAAAGGGACAGTTTTCCAAGCCTGGAGAAGACTCTGAATGATACCTGTATGTGTAAGAAAAATGCACCAAATAGGTAAATGGTAGTTTATTTAGGAAGACTGTATAGGATGCCCGTAAGATGATCTTACCACAATCATAGAATCATAGAATAGTTAGGGTTGGAAAGGACCTTAAGATCATCAAAGCTTCTCTTCAGCTGAATGCATTCAGTTAAAGAAAGAACATGAAAGCAACAATTAATATTGTGTAAAATGAAAGGAAAAACACAGAAGCTGATAAGCAGAAATGGTAAGCTAGCAGTTGTCAAACAATGAGAATGAATAATAATAGCTAAATATATGAATGAAAAGTCTTGGCTCATTGCCTAAAGGACAAGGGCAATACATTTTCTTTTTAAATGTCAGGGTCAAGGAAAAAAACAATTTGACAGTGGCATGGTTTCCCATATACATTTTTCAGTAACAATGATGATGTATAAAAACATTTATTTAATAGAAACCTGGATAATGCAGTAATGCTGCATGGGTATAATTGCAAATGTTTTATTCAATCATTACTTAGTAAGGATGCTAAATACCAACAGGTAAAAGTAAAAGACATTTAAACTTTCAGGACCAACTAAGTAATGTCCTGGAATTTTATGCAGTTCTGAGTCATTCATGGTAATGATCAACCTGTGTATGTTTGTTCCAGAAATGAAAGCAAGAAACTGATTTGGTGCCATGAGAAATGAAAACCAAAAGGTTATTCAAGTTAAATAACATGGCAAGAACCTTTGGAAAAATCATGAAAGTAAATGAAAATCACATATAGGAATTTAATAATTACTGAGTTTCTAGTATCAGCAGGTTTTCCTGGAATTGTTGGAATTTGATATTGTTTAATGGGATTAGCATTTCACCTGGCAAAGGTAAATGTATAATATTGAGCTTCTATTAAGACATTATGCCATATTCTGTTTAGTGTAAATATTCTCTTTAAAAATATGTTTATACAAAACTTTCAACATACATTTATCTGAACAAAAAAAATTACCCAGCAGGTCTGAAAAGTGATTCTATCTTGAAAATTATCATTGAATAGAGACCTGTTTAGCAAAATTAAACCAGATCCTCATTGTATCCCCAACCTATTCATAATCTTTATGAACTTGTGTACAGAAAACATAAAATCATAGACTCATAGAATGGTTTGGGTTGGAAGGGACCTTGAACATCATCTAATCCCAAACCTTTACCACGGGCAGGAACACCTTCCGCTATACCAGCTTGCTCCGAGCCCTGTCCAAACTGGCCTGGAACACTGCCAGGCATGGGGCAGCCACAGCTTCTCTGGGCAGCCTGTGCCAGTGCCTCACCACCCTCACAGTAAAATCATCATTAATACCTTAGATGCATCTGTAAATATTTGTAGGGAGATACTACTGAAGCAGAGACCGTTTTGTTTTTTTTTTGCAGGGCAGGTAGAATGGATCTTACTGGATTGTTTATTTGAATACAAATTAGTAAAAAGGCATCTAAGTACAAATATTTTTAAGTCAAATTATAGAGACATTATAGTGTGGTTATGAGCAACTTAAAGATTCATGCTTATGGTACAAATCTTGGATGTGGAAGCAAAGGAATATTAAGAAGTAGTAATAAAGTTATATGTAGCATTTATCAACCTATCACAAAAATAGTGGTATTGTATTTTAACACAAATAATAAACTAGAAAAGCCAAGAAAATCTGCCTTGCTATGATACTAAAAAAACCCCAACTCTTTAGCTCATACAAAAGCTTGATCACAAAGTACTAGGATTTGCAAGAGAAGAAAATTTCAAATGTTAAGTCTCTTTAATCTGCCAGGTGAGGTGACAGTGAGAACAACTAACTTGCAGCTACAATTATACTAATTTAAAATAAGCACAAGATCCTTTTATTTTAGACACAGGAGGAGTTGTTTGTTATAATATCCTTGAGGACCCGCTAAATTCTTTCCTCCCAAATTCTAGATTAGGATTCAATATATTTTCTAAATCTTGTGCTCCAAGTCATCCCTGAAATTAGGGACTCAAAACAAAGTTCACATTATAAAATTTCTAGGCTGATATTGCTATGGAGGTCAAGCTTGGTGATCATCATAACCTCTCTGGCCTGCAAATCTGTTCAGTGAAGAGAAGAGCAGGTGAGCAATGGCCACCAAGTCATAACAAATGATGTGGTTGGAATAAGTGCTAAAAGAATAGAGAAGGCTGGGAAGTGCTCAGTAAGCATTAGACACACAGACAGTATGGAGGTTTTACAGATAATAAACGACTTGGAACTGGATCTTAAAATCCAGATAAGGTGCATTCCTTTTTTTGCACTCTGAAAGGCAGAGGCATAAAAAGCTACATTTTGATAACATTCTATCAGCATTTTAATGTCAAAGGAGCTACTAGTTCTGTATAGTTTTAAAAACCAAATTAATGGATGGCTTGCTTAGCGTCCTCAAACATGCTAACCCATTCATTGGTGAGCTGAAGTAGGTTCGAGATCCCTTTTAAAATTCTCCCAGTGCCTGAAAGGAATAACGGAATGGTTTTGCTGCATGTGGCCAAGACTGACTTTTTCACAGACACAGCTAATCTGTCCTTCCTAATATTATGCAAATAGTGCACACAGATATTTCTGAACAGCAGCTTTTAGTTCTTTTTATTTATTTACTATTTTCTCAGTGGAATATAACAGTATGCCAAAGTTTATGTACAGGATTATGCAAACATTTACATATTGGTTTGATTATACCACACTGATATACCCCATGAAATCCTTAGTATGCAGTCTTAAGGTGATATAACTTTTTAGCAGGTGGTGTCTTTCATTCATTTTAAATTTAAATACCTGAAACTGTCTATTTAGAGAAAATGTGTATTTCCACTGAGCAGATACACCATAAATTACTTCAATCGTGTTTCTTTTGATTATATTAGTAAGAAAGAGCACACGTGTGTATGTGTCTCTGGCTCATAAATGGAAATTATTTTATTCCGTACCTGGAAATCTGGGTATATCATGTGGTGAAGGGCAGGAGGATTTAGTGGAAGTTTCTCAGTAACTTCCAGCATGTCACTGTTCATAAAACTCCATGCACTACCTGCTCTGAGGCATGATGTCACCAGTTTCAGTGTAACTGTTTTAGGCTTAACTATTGCAACCTTGCCAATAGGAACTTGAGGAAGGACCAGGTAAATACTCTGTGGCCTTTCTACCCATTCGGCTGCAATTCTAAAAGCTCATTCTTCCACTTATACTTCTCATGGTCAGCAGAGGTATTGCAGGATTAATATAAGCAACTGAAGCTTTTTCTGCACTGAGGCATGGCATAAATATAGCTTTTTCGTTGTTTTTGGTGGGTTCTTTTGTCTTGAAAGCAGAAGGGGTGTTACCTCTCATGCCCTGGCTAAACTCCAACTAGGGTAACTGTAGTTCTCTTTAAATAAATTCCTATGCAAGTTTGGAAGGATGCAGAATAATTCACTTCCTGCCTTTTCCACTGACTCATAAGACAATTATGACACTTCTTTCAGTTTATCAGTCAATTAATCAGTTTCATTCAGGCTTCTGGGAAAATATTCCTTCTTCATGGCTAAATTCTTATAACTAACACAGAATATTAGTAACAACTTTTAGGAAATTAGTCATGTAATGTGAGCAGAATGCCGCATCATTTTCTTCTATTTTCAATGGAGTACAACAAATGTGTGATTTTTAAACATGATAGTAAATTGATGCAGAGTGGCTGCTCTGCTTGTGGTTTTGATTATTTAGGTTTGTCTAAACTCAGTTTAGCCAGTTTGTGTTAAACTGAGGTAATGAAGGCTACAGTTAACAAAAGAAAAATGGATGCGTAAGGTTTTGTACCAATTTACTCAGATTAGTAAATTACTAAGAGTTTAACTCCTACAATTTAAAATCTTTGTTTATTTCCACAGCTTTCGCTGAACTGCTATGTACTCTTAAGAGATACCCCATGTCACGACCACCAGCAGCTGCTGAAGTGCATACCATGGGACACATCTTTCTTTTATTATCAACATAAGGGTTGTTTGTAGCCTTTAGAAGAGGATTTTTCTGCTCAGTAGTGATAGAGATTTCCAGCTAAGCCAGACCATATGCTGATTCCTGGATTTCTTATCTGTAATCAGTCTTTCTTGATGTTGTCAAACATGTTCCCATTAAAAGCACAGAATTATTCTGGTACTTCAATTCTTCAGTGTTCAGGTACAATATTATTATTCCTTACTACACAAGCCAGTAATACATTTCTTGCAGTGGTTGTATTTGTGACTCTCCAGCCACTTAAAAACTAAGAGCAGCATGGAGAGAATGGCTCATAACCTAGCACATGAAAGTACTGACAAGGTCTCCTGCAGACACTGTAATGCAAAGTAGTCTTTATGACTACAAATCCCTCATTATTGAGTTGCCTGCTCATTCCCTTAACTTGGCATAGCTCACGTTTTTCATCTGAGTAGGTAACTTCTTCATACACAGAGAATTTGGATAAGTGTTCCTTGTTTTAGATTTAGTTTAGAGTCTGTTCCAAGACACGAGCTGGGAAATAAGTAATAGGATACGAGCTGTATTCAGCAAAGCAATCAAGTGGTGATTGTTTACACTGTATGTGAGTCCAAAAGCTCATAGTTCTAACCTCCATGGCAGAGTAACTGATGAAGCAGAGATCTTTGCTGGCACTAGGAAACAGTTGTTGCTATGTGCTGTTGACAAGAAAATGAAAACAGAATAGGTATTTTTATAGTGCATGCTTGTCCGGTATCCATTGCAGTCATGTATTTAGGAGCTTGTTTCTCCAGAATAAATGCATACTCAAAAATATTTGACTTTGGTTACTATGCTTTCTTCCTTGCCAGTTCATCTGGCTGTCGCTTAAAGTAATCATAGCAATTACACTACCACAAATAAATGTCATCTACTGTCATGAAATAATCTGTACAATATAATAAGTACAGATGCTTACATCTTTATGCAATATGCAGCTAATAAAAATAACTGCATAATTGCTAATTTCTACTGGCTAAGGGTTTGGCAGATTTTGAAACTGCCTGCTCTCCTGTGATTAACCGACTTAAAGTAAATCAGTGGTAGCAGTTTTTAAACTTTTTTAAATAGCTGCAGGGCAATCTTTAAACAAAATGAAACAAAACAAAAATCCAAGCAAACCCAAACAGAATGCCTGGCCAAACCCAGAAGAAATTATTTAAAGGGTTTGAAAGTTTCCTGTCCCTTTATAATTTTTGCATATTTGTAGCCTGTGATGGTATACCACAACAATAAGCCTTATTCATATGGGTAACCACAGTGCAACTACTAGAAATAATCACATGAGGAACAGCTGCAAGAGTGAATTTGTGGATGTGCTGTAAATAAGAAAATTGTAAAACAGAACGCTGAAATGATTGTGACTAGTACAGAATGAAAGGGCAAAAGTCAGATATCTTTCCAAGAAATAATTACTTCTTAGTTGATCCTGGACTATACAACAGACTTTGACATTTGTTTTAAAACTTTCAGATATGACCAGTGTGCCCTCAGATAAAACTCAGATTTCTTAGAAGGGCAGTTGGAATTTTCTTAGCTGTTAAGCACAGCAGTGTTGGAGGAAGATCCCTGTGTGTGAATTCATACAGACCAGCTTAAGATACCTACTGTCTCCTATTTTCCTATGAAACATGATGGATGGGAAGCTCATGAGCATTTGTCAGCCTTCCTCTGTAAGGACAAAGGGGGGAAAAAGTCATATTAGGCTTGATTTCCTGGGTTTTCCTTATGTACTATTTTGTATGTATTTACGTTGTGTAAAAAAATAATACACAAATGGAAAATAAATTTACATTCAGAACTGGTCTTGCTTGCTACATAGGTTTTCCATCGCTTAGATGTTATTCTTCTGTCTTCCAAAAACTACCAGACAGTCCTTACCTTTAATTTTAACTGCATGTGTGAACAAAACGAGTTGTCAACAAAACGATCAGGTTTTTGTCTATTTGCAAGCTGCAGCTATGCTGTTCTGTGTGGTATTAGCTGTAGCAACTCTAATGTCTAAGAGCCTTCCAGGAGCTTATTAAGCAACATGTCTTTTCACGGAATTTTCATGTGGCTTTTTTCTCATGGAAAAAGTGTGTCTCCTGGAATGTTTTGAGTGGTTTTTTAATCATACATATTCCATCCCTTCATCCATCCACATATTATCTTCTTTTTTTCTGTTAGACAAGAAAAATTCACAGAAAGAAGCCTTCAAAGCTGGTGGCGTAGAGTGAGGAAGTAATTGCAGGAGATCCCTGGAAGGCTCCGTCTACTTTCTTGGAAGTCTTTGTGGAAGTATCTCACGTGTCAGAAGATGGAGTAACCAAACACATATTTATTTTGGAGCTGTGTTGTCCTTAGGTCCTCTCCTAAACACTCCACAGCTGTCCTCTAGACTGATAAATCCTTCAGAAGCTAACAATGTTTATACTCCAAATATAAAAAGCAGCTGTAAGGAGAAACAGGGCCACAAATTTGCTGGCACGTTCCAGTGGCTGCAGCAGTGATGAATGGTCTGTAAACCTCATATTTCCTATACAAACAACCATCTAAACATACATGTTATTTTTATATTTTACACATATAAAAATAAGTAAGTAAACATAAAGCCTTATGTGTCATTTCTTCTGACGTAACTTTTGTTTTCAGTTCTCAGCATGGTTGCTCAATCCTAAAATAACAGTGAGCAAAATCCGACTAAATGTAATTGCTACTGCTTTCAACAAGCTTTGCATTTATTTTGTAAAGATATCTACAATATGTTGGGCAGTGAAAAGCGGGTCTTTGTCCTTATCTTCTTTCAGATCTGTGTTCAAATAACAGACAGCTAGGATCAAACTGTCTTCTGTCCCTGGGGCTCACTCAGCCAGCATTCCAGCCCTGTACTTTCTCACTTTTTCAGGGTCATCTCCTTGCATGGTAATCTAAAGAAATGGGGTCATCCGAGTTTGCAGAGCACAGATCTGTTCAGGACACCATCTGTCTTGCAGTATCATCCCTAGATGCGCTGCTTGCCGAGCCTTATTAAATCACATTTCCATTTCTTTCTTCAGGTTTTCTATTATGTTTTAGTTATCTCCATACATAGTTACTTGTTGTCTAAGTTATTAAGAAAAATCCCTGTGTCCAACTGAATACACACATTACCTTCTTTCCTTCTTTTCCTGTAGTTTGTGAAGTCTGCTTCAGTTTTGCTCCTTGGAGCAAACGCTGTTTTTATTGTTCTTATTACAGACTTCTCGGCCTACATTCTTCTTTGGATTACTGACCACGTAACTAGGAAGCCTGGAAAAGAACATAAAAAAGAATATGTCTTTAACCTGTTTTAAGAATTGGACACATCCATGATAAATTTAAAGGACAGAGTCCTATAACTGGGAAGGGTTGTTAGAAAATGCTGCTGTAAGTAGATAATCCAGTATAAGGTAAAAAAAAACAGACCTAAGAACAAAGAATTAGAGGTTAGGATCAGAAAGGAAAAAAAGCCACAAAAATACCAAAATAATGTAATTGAAAAATAAAAGAAACAAAGTATTTAAGCTGGCCTGTTAGGGCCAAACAGAAGAGGAATGGTGGAAAGGAAATTCTGACTTCCAGTTAACAATTCTGCTGCTGCAGTTTTAACTTCTTGTAATTGTAACCCAAGAGTTTCCTGGAAGCTGCTAGCACGGAAATGCATTCAGCCTACAGAAAGGCAGGTTTTGCAATCCAAGCATTTTACTTGCTCTTAAAATGAACCTGAAATCTGAATTTAGTCCATTTTTTAAAGTGTATCATCACACGAGATGCTATAAAGCTGCAGTGAACCAAGGTAAATGGGTATAGTGCCTGTAACTATGAGCTTAAAAAAGCAAATTCATCAAAACAAAATAATATAATTTTGTTTTAATCAGGCCTGTGAAAAACTACTGCCCTGTGTCCCCTTCTCCTTCAAAAATTAACTGTTCCCTTTCCCACAGGTCTATACTGGTTTAGATTGAAAAGAGTGAATAACTGATTTAAGGAGCAGAATAAGCGGGTGTCCTAGAAAACAGATCCTGTGCCTTTCCACTCAAAAGAGTATTT
The DNA here is from genome assembly GCF_037157495.1 of Lathamus discolor. Taxonomy (NCBI): domain Eukaryota; kingdom Metazoa; phylum Chordata; class Aves; order Psittaciformes; family Psittacidae; genus Lathamus; species Lathamus discolor. The sequence goes on along the minus strand of NC_088887.1, from coordinate 72,845,698 downwards.
TGTTCTGGCAGCCAAAGAAGTTAAGGAAACCTAGTGGTCAGCTCCCTGAAAACAGGCTTGAGCACTGCTCCACGGCTGCCCTTGTAGCAACACCATTCCCACCAGTTACCCTTTGCCATCAGCTCCCATTGCAGTGTGTCATTTCCAGCCAGAATTTCCAGCCCGTCGCCTTTCCTTAAGCACAGAGACCATTTTGGCTACAGCAGTAGCATGGAGATGTACATTAGAGGAGGTGTCAGGTTGTTTGGATTTCCACTGAGTCATAAAGAGGTACTGCTGCAAATTTCCAGTAACTTTGGGGGTCCCACCAAAGGCGTTGAGTGCAAGTCCAACATGGTGAAGGACTAAATCATGGAATCACAGAATACCAGGTTGGAAGGGATCTCAAGGATCATCTGGTCCAACTTTTCTTGGCAGAAGCACAGTCTAGACTAGATAGCCCCATGCTGTCCAGCTGAATCTTAAGGTGTCCAATGCTGGGGAAACCACCACTTCCCTGGGGAAATTATTGCAATGGCTGACTGTTCTCATTGTGAATATTTTCCTTTTGGAAAATGGCTTAAATGGCTCATTTCTGTTTTCAAAACAGCACAGACATTGAAGTTTGGGTACATCTCATCACATAAATAGTTGCCTAAAGCCCACTAAAAGAATAGCAACACATATCTCCAGAGGGCAGTTCATTTGATCTATTTCAGCCACTTAACTTAGAGTGAGACGAATTGCCCTCTGGAGGTGCCTCTTTCTGACAATCAGCAGTAAAGGAAGTATAATGCAACTGGTATGGCTATGGATAGCCACCTTTTAGATACCTTGCTTTCCTCCCCAGTTGTCTTGTGTGAGATTCCCTCTCAAGCTGCAGCCAGGATTTTGATCTGAACACTTCTCAAGTAGTAGTTTGCTTTGGCACTTCCAAATGCATTTGATTGTACTCTTCATTCAGAGATGTAGAATGGAATAAGCCTTCTTCTACCTTAGAAATACACATGTACAAAACATCATTGCCATGAAGTCTTTGGAGGTCCTTTGATCAGATGTCTGTATTTGATACACTTTTTAAAAGGAGAGGAAAAAAAGGAAGGAAAATTATCTATGGTAGTATTTGTACTGATAGACTTCTATGGATTCTTAACAGATTTTAGAACTTTAACAGTTCGGTAACACTAGGCTCTAAAGCATATTACATGGACTTCAATTATTCAACTGGTAAAATGAAACTCAAGAGTTTATATAATACGGCTTGTTGCTGATAATCTTTCAGTGGAATAGTCAGAGAGTGACTTATCTCTATTCGTAACTAGTTCTGCTTCTAAAAAACTTAGTGGGACTTAAACTTACAGTTTTGAACAGAATGTGTAAAATTAAATTCCTATGAGCTATGACATAACTAAATCAAATGTCATATGATATCCAGAGAAGTTTAGCAAAATCAGTGATTTGATTATGATTAAAGTCTACTTTAAAGGTGTTGCCAGCTCTACTCACACCAAGAAGCATCTTTGTCCCTGAAAATCCCCCTTGAAATGAAAATATTTATTGGAAAATATAGTAAGAATCATAAAAAAATGCAAAGTTAGGGTATTAGAATTCTAGCAGAATCAGTTTCACTTAATGATACTGTATCTGCAAATATAAAATTAGTTAGCCATTCAGGCACTGTCTTAGCTATAGATTATGTGCTGTGGGTACCAATCACCTATAAATATACAAAGATAAGCAAAATGTATGTTTTATTTAATTGCTTTACATATCAAATGCCCTATGATTTTGTAAAAAAAACCTGGTTTCCATAGACAGATTGCTTTACGTACAAAGGATGCTGACACAAAATGTCAGAGAACATCTGCTTTGATAAGAACAACTACTACTCATACTGGAAAACTGTTTAAGTGTAAGCTGCTTTTGAAGTCCAATGAAGTATATGCTTAACTCTGTGAAGATAGTTCCTTTCAGGCTGACTGAGTCTTTGCTTACACCTTTACATCTAATTTTGATGGTGATTTTCTAACCTTGCCCTTCTCAGTAACATTCTTCCATTTGTAAGTCACCCATAATATACTTTTCACATGGATTCAGCTGCTCTTAGGGTTGCCATGACCGGGGCAGTTCAATTACTTCATTTCTGCCTACCATTTCCTTTCCTCATTAAAGCTGAACATGCAGCTTTGAGGAGTTTTTGCAGCACACTCTATGTAAGATGCTACTCAGAGGTATGAATGAAATAGCTGACAATGGTGGTAGTCCCTCTGAAAGCTTCGCATTGATGCTTGAAAGGCTGCAGTGGTTTCCTATTTGTCACTATTTGTATATCAGCATGTTGCAATTGGATCTTTAAAGTGCTCTGTGGTCTGAATCCTATCTATTTTCAATGCCACTTCCCTCCCAGTGACAGCTGAGATAATCACATCTGCTTTGGCTTGCAGCTCAGATACTTGTAGGTGACTAAAATAGTAAAAAGGGAAAAGAAAAAGCCCACCTTCAGGCTGGTGTCAGATCCTTGACTCTGTCAGCAGCTGAGTCCAAGGGCATGTCACAGAAATGAAAATAACTGTTTCAGAATGGTTGCTGTCGTACTTGGGATAGCATGAGTTTAAACAGCGCTTCATGGGAGAAATCATTTTGTTTCAGGCAACAGAACCAGGCTGACCACATCTATATCCAGATGTGGTCAGGAAAAAGTTATTTTATTTTTCATGCAACAGCTGTGGGTTTCTCAAAAACTCTCCACACAGATTCCATTCTTGGGGTGCACATGAACTCGCTGACAGTGTTAGCTGGGGCTTGCGCTCCCACCCTCAACAATACCAGTACATGGAGCAGACTAAATCATCATTTGACATCCCCTACAGCAAAGGATCCCATAGCTGCAGGAATCTGTCGCACTGGCAAAGAAATGGGGATTGTCATCTTCATGTGGGTGTCATTTCTCAAAATGTTACCGCTACTTTTTTCTCCATTAAGAGGAAACGTTAACAGAAATGTTCTGTTCCTGGTGGTAAGGCAGTTATCTAATGGTTTGTCCCTGAATAACATAGCCAAGTAATGACTGTGAGATGTTCCCAAAGCAGCACTGGCTTCTGACATGAGAGTCTTTGCTAAGGACTAATGTCTGGTAAGTAGGAGTCAAAAGTCCTCCCACCTGCTTTACAAATTCAGGCTGGTGGCAAAACCTGGAGGCGCACGTGGAGTTCTGCCTGTGCTCCTAGAGGCTCTGCCATAAAATGCCTCAGCTTTACATCAGGTTATCATGGATAACCTCTTAAAGCTTCCCCTTCTCTCCTTCTGGGAATAGTACCAAATGAGAATATTTTTGACTATTTAATATAATATGTTCAATATAATAAAATATAATAGCCTTGAATTGTTTTTCTTCTGTCTCAACTGAAAACCCTTACAGAATATACTTGAAGCCTATTTTCCTGGGGTGAGGCAAAGTGTAGGAAAATAAGTCAAGATGTGGAAGAGAGTGGAACTTCAATACAGCTGAAAATGGGGATACACTGGATTGAGTGAAATATTGCAAGGACTGCATGCTCAAATGCTGTCATGAGACCCTGGATCTCCTCTGTCCTGCAAGACAACATAACAGTTACCAGAAAGGCAGCCTTTGTTGAAATTCATTCCACTAACATACTTCAGGCCCCCAAAGGAAGTCCAGAACTAGTGAAATGTGACATGATGTGGGCTGAGTGGCATCTGTTAAGTTTTCACAGCCCCTCACAGTATTACACTTCCTGAGGGACAAGCCTTGGCTTTCACTAGAAAGTGAAAATTCCAGAACTAGATGAAAACCTCTTATTTTTCACCACCAAGAACATGGTGTGAGCTGAGCTTTGCACTCCTGTCTCTCATAAAGATTCTGAAGCCTAGAGGCGTTGTAGTGAAGGCCTTGTATCTTATGTGGATTGTCTACACAGCATGCATGAAGACCATGTCTGGACAACTGAGTGCAGCAGAATGGAGACCCAGTGTGGCCACAGTGCAGCACCTGCACGGCTTGGATGTGCAATGCAAATACCATAGTGGAGGTATGGCCTGTGTACAGTTTATCCATTTACATGCAGAAGCTGCTTGCTGACAGTCCCCACGAGTGGCCAGCTACTATGAAAGTAGTAGCTACTACTACATGGGGTCCTGTAAAGTCCGCAGCAATCCCAGCCCTGGCCAGTCAGTCACACACACTGAGAGCCTGGGTTCTGTTGCTGTAGCCTCACACACCTTGACAAAGGCACCTTTCTCATGGCAGGTCTGTATGCATTCCGCGCTTGCCAGAGGTAATCCTTTATTTGTACTGGTTTTGGATTCAGTCCCTGGATACCAGCCCTCTTGCCCACCCCCAGGAATTCGTGGCCAGAGTCTTACTAAGGTGACTCTGAACATTTCCCTACAACTAGCTCAGCTCCCAGTTCACCTAGAGGCAGAGCAAACAGCAAAGAACAAAAGACACGCTGTTAAGTCTCCGGCCTAAAGCCTTTCAGTGTTTGCAGTCCTTGTTTCACAGTGAGGGACTTCAGATTCCCTGCAACCATCCCATAGTCCTGCCCCAGTCTCTGCCAGATCACTCTCCTGAAGACAGTGCACCCCTGTTACTAATGCTCAGCTAAGCTAGGCAGAATTTTCCTTTGCCAGCCTTTTACTGCTGGAGATTTTCCCAAGTGCCAGTGGCCTTTGGCATCAGGCTGGCTGCACACCTGAGCGCAAATATCCCGTTTGTTCTCCGAACAATGCTTCCTTCTTTCCCTCCTTGCTTCGCTCACTCATTCGTTCCCCTGGTGTGCTGTGCAGTCCAGGCTTGTACAAAGCATTCCTCTGAGCTGGTGGGGCTGCTGTCATCCCTCAGAGCCTGCTGTGAGCAACCTGCTACTGCTGGCAAGCTTCTGCCGAGTGATGTAATCCTGTGCAGATTTTACACCACCATCCCAATGCCAGACATTGTATTGGCTCATGTTGTTTATTACGATGTGTACAGCTCCTTAATATTGTTTTATTTTTCCAGAGGATTTAAAATTTGAGCCGTGCTTGTCTTTCTGCTTCTGAGCTTTTCTGTTGGCGAGCTCTGAAATCTCTGTGTTGGCACTTCTGCAAGGCTATTGTCCTTCCTTTTGTACTTTCCAGCTGGGCTAGGTAACTTCCTCTGTTCCACAGATTCTGGTTGTTTTGTTAACATTTAAACCAAGTCTTCCAGCTTTCCAATCGTATGTTCTTGATCCAAAGAGTCTTGCCTCATCCAAGTCAACTATTCAAAACAGTCAGTCTGAGATCAGTCAGCCATCTCCAGTGTTTTACCCACTTTGCCTACCTTCTGATGAGAACAGCTTTCCTTATGATTCATTTTTGCATTTTCACATTCTGTACTACTCTTTCATGATTCATGTGCCTGGTTTCATGAAACAGCATCAAAGGCATTAAGTGCTTCAGCTCCTTGGCAGAAACAAAGCTAGGACCTGGCTGGTTTCCATTTTGCTGCAGTTATAGTATTGTTATTATCTTCCAAGAACCCAGGCAAAATAAATTTTGGAACAAAACAGCACAAAATACTTTTCATTAGCCTGACATGTTACTGGCACCTCTCTGATTTCTCCTTCCAAATGAAGGTCAAAACCATCCCTGCTCATCCTCTGCATTTCCTGACATTTTCAGCACTAGTGGACCAAGGTGCAGCTCAACAGTCCTCCTCAGACACATTCTTAGTTTCTGTTCTTCACAATAGTGTTTTTATTTGCTCAACGATGACTCAGAACAGAAAAGTATGAAAGAGGTCAGTTTATTTGTTTCTGAGGTGTAGTTATCCACCCCAACAGGAAATTCAAGGCTTCTTTGTGAATGGATGTTACAGAGGTATAGAGGCAAGAGAAGCCACAATGCCATGGTCTAGTATGTATGGGAGGTGACTTGGCCTAAAAGAGTTACATTAATCGAGTGGAGGTAAGAATCTTTCTTGAATTAAATATACTGAAAAGAGAAAGGATTTACTATGCTAGGAGGATCCTGAAATGGGTTTGCTTCTCTTTCTGTCCCCTAAAAGCCTGTGCCTTGGTGGCAATAACCTGGAAGGAACTTGTGCAGGAATCCTCTCACCAGACCCATGCTAAACTCTAACAGGTTAGAGAGGCGATTTGTGCAGTTTCAAGGTGGGTAAATAAGTTCAAATGTACAGCTTGTATCTTACTAAGTGAGACCATATAAACAAGCCTGTATTACAATTTGGCAGTCGCTGTGTCACATGGGAAAACATGGATGTTCCAGCTGTGTTTGTAAGGAGACTCAAACAAAGGGGGATTTGAATATTGAGATGACTAGAATCTCCACTGTCTGTCCAAAATCATCTGGATCTGGATCAGCAACGCTCACTGGAGCAGATTGTGCGCATTTCAGGATTTTACATCTGCCCTCTGACTGCAAGGTTACAGTGTTGACTCAACCCCCAGTTTACTTCCTCTCGGATTTCCCCATCTTCAGATTTTGTTTCCTCTGCCTATTGTAGGAGTAAGTAAGTTGTTACAAAACAGGACTTGAGATCCTTTTCTAAACATTGCTTTTGAGTACAATACTGAGTTAATGTGGAGTTACAACATCAGATTTATTGGTTATTAATTGTCAATAACTGACCCTTTTTTGTGGTTGTTGGTTGGTTTTTTTTAAGATTGACACCGATTTCTTATTCCTGGCTGAAGGAGACACAGAATCTTGATTCTGTGCTATCGGCAGCCTTTTGGCAGCACTCTCTTCAGGGTCATGCTCCTTACTGTGACAACTCCCTTCTAACAATCTGCTGTGTAATCTAAAGAACTCTTAAGTACCAAAAATCAGATTTGTTTCAAGGAGCAACTACTGAGAAGTGATAACTCTCTATTTCTTCACTTCTGAACAGGATATGGAGAGCGGTGCAAGAAAATTTTAATTTGGGACAATATCTGTTCTGTGTGATATTCACAGGTACCAAAATCACACTTTAAGTGTTTCTGATGCTTTGCCTATTCTATTAATAAATCCGTACGTCACTCTTTCATTGAGAGACTGCCATTTGGGGAAGGAGAGGCAGGACAACTCCCCTACAGCAGCAGGAGTCATGGGTGGAATGAGGATTGCAGCACAGGATTTCCTGCCTCCCAAATCTCTTCTGGTTCTTCCAGATCAGGCCACCTCCCAAGCAGGTAATTACACATGTATCAGTCACACCTCTTATAATTTTCTTATCTTTATTTACAAGCTGTGATTCTCCTACTTAACTCAGTTGTACTTAACTGCGTTAATTAGCTGTGCTTTACAAAACAGCTCAGAGAAGTTTTTCATTTGTGTGTTCATGAAGTCAGCTCCAAGGAAGGTGTTAACTACGCTTTTAACAAGGCTAGACAAAAAAAAATCAAAGCCCAATTACAATACATTTAAAGGTGCTTACCTCTCTGCCAACCAAGTAAGGCAAAGCTATTTAATCAGCCACAACTATGAAGGTAAATTAGTCACAAAGAAAATTATAGCTGTGCATATTATTTGTGTTCAGGCAAGAGAACTGCATGCTTAAACAAAATGAACTTTAACACAGTAAAAAGAAGCTCACATGTTTTACAAGATGCTTTTATATAAAGTGGTAGGAGGAACTGTATCAGTGCTCAGTTGTGGAGGAGGAAGAAGGCAGATCCTCAGCTGCAACAAACTGATTTGGGTTCAAGGGAATGAATGGATAGAGCTAGATTAACTTAATCCATCTAAGGATCTGCATCAATTTTTCCTGTAACTCATAACCATGACACTTGTGAGACTTTTGACTCTGAAATCCATTTTGACAGGTGGAGAGAGAGCGGCTGTGCTGAGAGCAATCTTGCTTACACATTGCAGAAACCTTTCTCCAATTTTGTTAGATCTGCTGTATAGTTTGATTTCCCTTTTCATTGATCAATTCTGCCCTCCATTTCAATCATGAAGTATTTTATCACCTGGGGTTGCTGGGTTTGTTTAAAAATGCCTCATCCTTTTGACAGTTTATTCAATCTGAATTGCTTCGCCGTTTCTAAGTATTCTTGCCTTTCTAACTCTGTTGAAGAAAGGGCAAACAACAAGAGGCATATCAGCTGCGCACACAGAGACAATGCTAGATGATACTCCCCAGAATACCTACAGATGTGAACATAAAGTCTGAGCACACAGTTTTTGTACACTTTCAACTATTCTGAACGTATACAACTGCAATCCATTTCCCAAAGTTAATCACTTTCTGACCTGCTGCCCCAACTCCTTCTGATCTCCCCAGAGAAGCACCATATTGGCTATCTGTGCTTTAAGATCACCAGTAGTCTTGCTCAAGAAGTTCAAGAAAACACAACAGGGCCATTGCTCTATCCATTGCTTAGCTAGTCTGGATCAGAGAGCAGAGCTTATTACAAAGTAAGAGCAGTAATGCTTTACAATTGGGGTTTTGGTAGAAGTGGTTGCATAGGTGAAGTAGGGCAGAGGTGGCTCTGCATGATGCTGCAAATTGCATTTCCCAAAACACAGGAGTCAGCCTCCACAGATAATTAAGTGGCAAACTTGCATCATGTTTTTTAAATCTTTCTTTACAGTGTCAAGGCCTCAAAGCTTTTCCTTTGGAAAAATCAACACAGGGATTCTTAGGAAATACTTGGATTTCAGTCTCTGGGGTTAGAAGACCACAAAGTATAGTAAGTCTCATAATAGAATTGTAGGATGCTGTAATACACCTGGGTTACCTTTTCGTCTTGCAGTCTCTCCAATGCTGAGGCACACTGGCAAGGCAGTTACTGAAACACACACTACCAGCTTGCTTGTACATGTACTCCAGACAAATAATTCCATGCTCCAGGGCTATCAGTCATGATGAGTAAAATATATATGTGTATATACATGCGTGTGTGTATATATATGATTTTACTCTCATTTCAAAGGAATGTGAAAGAAGAATCAAACCTTCCCCTTTGCATAATTTTTGAGTACTTGTCTGAACAAGGAATGGTCAAACACAAAGGAAATAAGTCAAGTCAGCACATAACCTTGTCATGGGGTTTACAGGCAAGGAGAAATTCCCATATAGCCATACAAGCTGCAGAAATAGTCCTTTCTGAGCACTACATTCATTGATCGCGGTGTGTGGGGCTGTGTGAGCAAGAGGAAATAGCTGAGCATCACAGCACCTTAGCATCTCTCTCATACAAGGCTGTGCTTCTCAAGGGGATAGTATTGGTGAATGTAATGGAGTAGGTGAGTGAGTACTGTACTACTACTGTACTACTGGAGTAGGTGAGTGAGTGAGCTCCCTGAATCACCTAGACAAAGCCCCAGCTAGAGAGGATATTTCATTCCCACTTATAAACCTGCACTGGAGAGCAGCCTTCTTACCTTCACTGCCTTCTTCCCAGCATGTTCTTGTGATCAGAGCAGAGATGCCTGGATGTCTGTCAGTTTCTTTTTATCACTTGTGGCTGTAAGATGACACCAGTCAGCACCCATGTCTCCACACACCCCAACTTTTCTTTTCTCTGTAATTCTTGTTAGTACCACAGCACTACCTAGGAGCTGATGTGTTAGCATAATGCCCAACATACTTCCTTGTTAGGCTTCCATTCCCCTTTGTATAGGGCATTTTTCCTGGCACCTGGGTTTTGAGGCTTAAAAAAACCTGCTGTCTGGGGTTTCTGCACTGTTTCTCCTCTAAGGAAGGGTCCTTTGAAACAGTGAGCAGAATTATCCCCCCCACACTTTTTTTAATCTGGGCGAATACCAAATCTTTGGTTAATGTAAGACCTCAAAATCCTTCCTAAAATGGACATCATGATCTTGATTCAGTCACTCTTGAATTTATTTTTTCTCAATCCCTGTATAACTCTTTGTCTGTTTATGAGTGATCTAGTGAGATTATAAATCATACGTTTGAGACTTTTCATCTACCACTCTAGCATACATTCTAGTTAGGACTGATCACAAGTGTCTGAGAGAAATAAATATTGCTGGTTGGTGAGCACAGGTTATGAAAAATTCCACCAAGCATGTTTACATAAAGGAAAAGCCTGAAAAAACAAGTGTTAAAAAGATGCTGTGTACCAAGTGACAGAGTCTCTTTCTGGTGTTTTATGTGCACAAGTTATTCTGAGCTGGGTTACGCTACACTTGGAGATAGCTTTTCTTGCAAATAGGAAAGTCCACACAGAGGGCAGGTAATACGTAGTTATAAAACTCTAATTGTGTCTCACACCTATTGCACAAGACTTTCTGCATGTAGACAAGCTTAAGGAAAGGTCACTTGACATAGGAAGAGGGCATATGAGGCATTTGGTCCCCGGCACTTTTGTCGCACAGCATAGACTCATAGAATCGTTTAGGTTGGAAAAGACCTTTAAGCTCATTGAGTTCAACCGTTAACCCAGCACTGTCAAGTCCATCACTAAACCATGTCCCTAAGTGCCACATCAACACAGTACCTCCAGGGATGGTGACTTCATCACTTCCCTGGGCAGCCTGTTCCAATGCTTGACAACCCTTTGGGGGAAGACATTTTTCCTCATAGCCAATCTAAACCTCCTCTGGCACAACTTAAGACTGTTGCAAGGTGGGGGTCAGTCTCTTCCCCAAGTATGAAGGAATAGGACAAGAAGAAACAATCTCCTTTCAGGTATTTGTAGAGGGTGATAAGGTCTCCACTGAGCCTCCTTTTCTCCAGACTAAACAATCCAGTTCCCTCAGCTGTTCCTCATCAGACTTGTGCTCCAGACCTTTCAGCAGCTTTATTGTCCTTTTCTGGACCTGCTCCAGCACCTCAGTGTCTCTCTTGCAGTGAGGGACCCCAGAACTGAAGACAGTATTTGAGGTGCAGCCTCATCAGTGCCAAGCACAGGGTGATGATCATTTCCACAGTCCTGCTGGCTACGCTATTGCTGATACAGGCCAGGATTTTGTTGGCCTTCTTGGCTGCCTGGGCACAAGCTGGCCCATGTTCAGCTCCATCAATCAGCACCCCCAGGTCCTTTTCCACTGGTCAGCTTTCCAGCCACTCTTCCCCAAGCCTATAGTGTTGCATGGGGTTGTTGTGGTCCAAGTGCAGGATCCAGCACTGAGCCTTGAGCCTCATACCATTGGCCTCTGCCCATTTATGCAGCCTGTCCACATCACTCTGTAGAGCCTTCCTACCCTTATCCACTAAGCAGGTCACACTGTCATAGAAGAAGACCAGGTCAGTCAAGCAGCACCTGCCTTTCATAAACCCATGCTGACTGTGACTGATCACCTGGTTGTTCTGTACATGCGCTATGATGGCACTCAAGATGATCTGCTCCATAACCTTCCCCAGCACTGAGGTCAGACTGACAAGCCTGGAGTTGTCTGGATCCTCCTTCCAACTCTTCTTGTAAATGGGCATCACATTTGCCAACTTAAAGCCAGCTGGGACCTAGCCATTTAGCCATGACAGCTGGGAAGCGATGGAAAGTGGCTCAGTGAGCACTTCCACCAGATCCCTCAGTACCCTTGGGTGGATCCCATCCGGATCCCATAGAGTTGTGTGCGTCCAAGTGGTATGAGCATATGAGGCTACACCTCCATTTTCATTCTTGAGTCCACATAATTTAGGTTCCTCTCTTGCCATGAAGCAGCATGGCTGATGGAAAGACTAGACTGATGGAAAGACTAGATACCTGTGCAAAGAAACTGTGGCAGAGCCATAGAAGGAGCCAGCTTCCTCATGCTTGGGCAGTGGGAATATGTGGAATCATTCCATCAAATTTTGAGCACTCTCACAGTAAGAAAGAGGCAAAATAATCCCTTGCTGAGGCAGGAGACAGTTTGGTTATGAAAGCAGTATGTATGTCAGCAAATATTCCTAGGCACATAAGTGATTTGTCAGACAGACTACCCCTTTTTTTTATCATACTGTGAATAAAAGACCAGATGCTCATTTGTACACTGTGATTTAAGAGGGTACAGTTACTGGTTCATAAAGCTTTGTAGGAGACAGGAACATCTGTGGTTTAATCACGGCCTCAAACAGACAGGCTTAAATCTAGAGTTCCTTTCAAACATTCTTTTTTTTTCTGGCTTGACTAAATTGTTATTTGTAAATGTATTCAAATCTTCATTCCTTGGACCCGTGGGAAAGCCAGACAGGGTGCTGACAGAGGGTTCATAATTGCTGCGGTCTAGCCAAGACAGCATTAACGCCTCAGTTTTGACAGCATTGTCTGTTGGTTCTCATGAATTCAGCTTTCCTGCTGGATGTGACAGCCCAGGAAAAGAGAGAATCCTGCAGCTCCACCTTTCCCTCTGCTCACTGTGAAAGTTACCTGATTTTTTTCCACACACTAATTAAATCCTTGAAGGTCTTCTTTCAGCAGTGAGTAATCTACTACCCATTTGGATCTCAGTTCTGTTCCTGAAGGTCTGAAACATATTGAATCCAGGCCAATACTTTGTTAATTATGGCTATGTCTGAAAAGATCATCTTGGTTGCTACTATATCAGCAAGACAAACTGAAGAAATATGTGATGAAAGACACACACCTTTTACAATTTTCCATCTCGATAAAGTGTTTCTCAGGCCTCACCCTAAATTCTTACCATAGGTGGTTACACAATGTCAGTGGATGAAATGATCCATTTACTGGTTTTCTTCCTCGAGCTTCTTTCAGGGAAGGGAGAAGCCAGGCTGTGTACTCGCTGGATTTAGAAGGCATTAGCTTCTCACTTGCAAACAACTTTGAAACTTCCTGAAGAGTGCTTGTAGTGACCACCAAAACACTAATGAGTCATCAAATTTTAGTTCAAAGTCTATATGATCAAGTTTAAATTCTACTGGGATTTGTTCCAACATAGCACAATTAGATCCCTTCCCATTTTCAGATGGTAGCAGGCAAGGGCTCATTCTTGTAGGCCGAAGCTGCTAATGGGGCTTTTTTGCATGTGTCATTGATTCTGGCTGCTATGAAATAGCCACCTGATGATCAGTTCAGGTTTCCATTGAGTACTTTCTATGACAGAAGCACCAATATTAGACAAAATTATGTTTTTATCTGTGTATTTTTTTTCCTCTGGAGAGTACCCCAACCTCTTTTTTGCCTCCCAGCGCCTCCTTTGTTTAGCTCACATATAACAGATTGTGTGTATTGTGGTTCTTTATGCGCAATATTTTTTGCTCAAGCACTATTTATTGACAAGCACCCCCCAAGAAAATTTATTTACCTGCACATCATTTGGAGGGGTTTGCTGTGTGTTGCCCTAACCCCCCATCCCCCACCCCACCCCCCGGGTCCTATAACATTTGGAGTTCATAGAATTAAGACACTTTTTGCACCTCTTGGAAACACATGGACTAGCATATCCAGGATACAGGACATGCTAGTCCTGAAACAGTGCAGCTCAGAAAATCCTTTCATTGCATGAACTTACAGAAAAAGAAACTCTATGGATACAACATACAAGGCAAACAGAATTCTTCAGGATAGTTCAGCAACTCTCCTTTTACTCTTCATCACATTATCTCTTTCATTTTTAGTTTCTTTTACGTCCTCATTCTGCCATGCACAGATCACCTGGGCTCCATCCCATTGGTGTTATCTTTCCTGTCAATCCCCTTTCCACATCTCCTCCTCGGGGCTTTTTATGGATTCCTTCTCTGTCAGTGTCAGGTTTAAGACCTGCCAAGTTGCATAACCCCAAGTGTGCCTCTGTTTTTCCCCTGTCTCTTGCTCCACCCCGTGCTAATTCCACACATTCCACCCAGCCTTCCCCTCGGACCACTCCCTTCCTCTCTCTTTTTCTCCTTGCCTTAATATCTTCTTTCATGCCTTCACCACCTACTCAGAGCAGCAGTGGCCTCCCACCCAACATCAGCTATGTGTCCTCCCGCTCCCCTCTCAAAACAAAGCGGGAGGGCTGCAGAGCCCATCTGCTGACTGAATCATCCTGGCTGTGACGGGCACTTTCCATCTGGCCTAGCTCACTGCTGTACTGACTGTGGTTTGGAAGTTTAAAGTGCACCCATCTGCGCCAAACCCTGCTGAAAAAAACAGTAGGACTCGCGTTGTTTAATTCAGGGCGCTTTGAATCAGGCCATAAATCATCTGAGGCCGACACGCTCTATTTCAGTGGGAGTGTTTTTCTTTCCTGTTTTACAGTGTAATGTACTGACACATCTCAAGTGTTGCATCAAATGCAGGTATCTAAGCCACAGACTGGTGCTTTTCCTGGACATAATGTCTATTTCTTTACACAGTGACCTGCAGATAAAAATAGTTTCTGGGGTTTGTATGACATTGAAATGAAGCCTAGGCTAATTTTTGCCCCCAAATGTATGCGTTGCCAGGAAGATCACTGATGCTGCATTCAGCTTGCAAGCTGTTTCTCCTGTATATGCAAACATATGAAGTTCTCACTCATAACTGGATAATATGTTCAAATGATTTGCTAACAAGATCCCAACCATGCTGTTGTGGAAGCACTAACTGCACTGAAATCTGTAATCAAACCCTTAGAAAAATGGCTGAAAATACTTTCTTCTCAATATACTTTCATATATGAAATTAATCAACAGTAGTGACATAAAATCATAGAATGGTTTCGGTTGGAAGGGACCTTAAAGCTCATCTAGTTCCAACCCCTCACCATGGGCAGGGACACCTTCCACTAGACCAGGTTGCTCTGTCCAAATGTCCTGTCCAGTATTCATGAATTAAACTGATATTTGTACTAATACCTTTTTGACACGTGTAACATGACTTGTGTTGTAAATATGTACTTACAACTATATGTACACAGAGACCACACATGTATTTAAGGAACAAATGTTGCAGCAAATGCATATCTTGCATGTACAAAGGAGCTTACAGACTTCACTTATTTTCCTCCTGCTTAAAAAAGCTTGCTAACTTAGGGACAAGCTAATAAACTTGAGTTTTAGTATGAGCTGATTTAGTATTCCATCATTATTTCTTGACTTAAGGGCCAAAAATGGCCTTAAAGCAACCTTTAGCTCGACTGCCAGATCAGTATATGAGCAGGTTAGAGGTCACTGGACTCCAGATGCCTGGTGCAGCCAGTTGCCCGTGCCCCAGAAAAGTCTGTGGCAAGAGCTCCAGCATGTGTGTGTGACAATAGAAAAGATTATTGTAGTGGCTTACACACCCCTTCAAATAAGGCCTTCCAGTTCCTCCTCTCCCAGTGAATTCCCACTTACTGTCTCACTTCCCCTGGGTGCAGCAATATTTGTTGGAGGGAAACCACCAAGCCACCTGAGATCATTAGGGCACGGAGCCCAGGCTGGCATGTCCAGGCTGAAGGCAGCATGGAAAGTCCCCCCGAAGCTTCTTTATTCACGCATTTTGGTGTTTGCTTCAATAATTACAGTGGCACAAAACATTGGCTCTTGTTTCTCTGGTGTAACACCCCAGCCAAGTCTCCCCTGAGAGCTCAGTGTAAAAGCACCCTTGCTGTTATGCTGGCTAACCAGAAAATGGCATCATCCCACCTCCTGGGTGAGGCGAGGAAGCCAAAATAGCAGCCGAGGGCAGGTCCAGAACATCATCTTCATGCCAAGGAAGATTTCTTTGCCACAGATTTCAGGTGGTAATTTCTGCTACAACCAGCTCCATGAACACAGATTTTTGTAGTGCCCCCAACCACAAAGTACTGTAAGTATTAAAAAACAATATTAAAATATATTAAATTGTGCTCAGCAAGAAAAACAAGAAATCCTTCCTTCGTGCAGATAAGGGAGCTAAAGGAACAATAAGAATGCCGGCTTTCGCATTTAACTAGCTTCGTATTTCTTAGACTAGATCTAATCCTCAGGTTTAGAAATGTCTCCAGCAGGTGCTTGTAGACAGAAGATGGCCCACACTGGAAAACACACAGCACAGGATCAAGAATAATTGCAGTAAGATGTACTTTTTGTGTTTCTGATAGCTCTGCTGTATTTAAATGTGATTTGTTAATACACTGACTATTTTCTTTTTTTACAATAGTTCCTCTTTCTGATAACGAAAAGCAGTTTTCTGATGGCAGTGTAAAGGTCACAACTGGGCAAAATTTTACACTTTGGTATGATACAGATTTTTGGCACCTAACTTTGCTGTTACTAACATTTATGGAGGAAACACAGCAACCCTGGGAATGCTTATTTCCTGGAGGCATATATACTTCTATTGCAAATACCACTCAAGTATGTTTCTGGGGTGAACATACTTTAACTCTTTGCAGGTTCCTCTGCAGGATCATTGTATTTCACTAAAATTATATGAACACAAACATCCTCTGGTATGGGTAATTGGAGTGAGTGAAAAAAAAGACGAGACTACTCCTTCATGCTCAAATTTAAATCAAATACAAAGAAGATAATGACATTTGGGGAGAAGAACTGATTAAAGCTCTATCTTTTTCTTTTTTTTTTTTTTTTTGATCTCTAAGCAGTGTTATGCTACAGGCCTGATAACATCATGGTGCAGGTGGCCAAGTACTGCCTTAAACACAGATTTGCCTCCAAGTGTAAATATGGGCGTTTAATAACCTTTGCACTGTGTGGACATACACAGATACGAATACAACAGGGCTGTGAAGCAAGAGAAGGAGGAGATCTGAGACATATGGATAGGTATCAGGGAGAAAAAAATCCCTTGAATACCCCTATAAATATATTCTAAAATCTGATTTTCCAAATAGGCAATTTCAGTACAGCCATACCTGTATGGAACAATGCAACTTGTTTTCTGCTTCTTAAAGACTGAAGTTTTCTCCTGTCTCTGAAAGTTATCGTCATATATTCTGGATTACAAAGGTACTCTTTGACATAAATTCAGTCTGAAATAGATGGCTAGTGCTTGATGTCTAATAAGCATAAAAGAGTACAAATGTGCAAAGTACAAGAGTACAATGTGCAATGCTACCCATAATATTTTCCCCTCCTAATGGATTCCTTAATTGGGTATTCTGAGCACTACGTTTAAATCTCATCATTTTAATAATGCTTTCTGATGTTATGTAATTTACCTTGTAGTAAATTAATGCCCTTCAGAAGAGTTTTCTAAAATCCAGTGACAGCTGCTCAGCCAGTGTACTTTTAATTCACAAGAACGAGGTCTCATCTAAAGTCAAATGGAACACAAACACAGAACATTAAATGTAAAACCTGAGATAAAAATCAACAATTAAGAAACATCAGAATCAATTTGCCTATCTTAAACTTGTCTCCCTAATACGTTTGCATTAGGATCCAGTTTCTGATTACGCTACCATGTATGCTCTTGTTTTCCACATGATCTCAACCTTCATTGAAATAAATAGCCTGGCTTCTGTGAGACAGAATTTAAGGAGGAGAGCTTTAAGGGAGTGTTTACAAGTATTTAGAGACAAAGCTGCTAATCATGTGTTTGGTGCCGCCCCTGAACACAGAGATTCCAAAATGTGGGTGCATGTGGTGTAAGTGCTTAAGATTACATGGTTGACTGAAGAGAAGTGATAGTTAAGACTTCCAGTGCAAAATTGTCAGTGTGCATGCTCAGTCCACAAATCATAGAATCACAGAATGGTTTGGGTTGTAAGGGATCTTAAAGATTATCTAGTTCCAACCTCCTGCCACGGAAACACCTTCCACTAGACCAGGTTGCTCAAAGCCCCATCCAACCTGACCTTGAACTATTCCAGCCACCACTTCTCTGGGCAGCTTGTTCCAGTGTCTCACCACCCTCACAGTAAAGAATTTCTTCCTAGTAGCTAATCTAAAACTACCTTCTTTCAGCTTGAATCCATTCCCCCTTGTCCTGTCACTACCTACCCTTGTAAAAGGTTCCTCTCCAGATTTCTTGAAGATCCCTTTTAGGTACTGGAAGCTCCTCTAAGGTCTCCTCAGAGCCTTCTCTTCTCTAGGCTGAACAATCACAACTCACTCAGCCTGTCTTCATGGGAGAGGTGCTCCAGCTCTCTGAGCATACTCAACTAAGACATCGTGTGAAGAAAGCAAGTTTGCCCCATAGGTCCAGGCAAGCACTTCTCTTCTTGTGCTTCCTCCATGCATCTATGCTCGATGCACCTCACCACTGTTCTCCTCTCCCCTACATTTGAGGGGCATGGCACGAATCCAAAAGGTGGTAGAAGCAGCATGTTTCTGGTGACTTGCTGGGACAAAATGGAGACAAATGGAGATGCAGTGTGAGCTGGTGGCCACCAGCTGGTGACTTCAGTTATTGAAGCAATAGTTACCCACATATCTGTATTACTAGACATTGACATGGAGCTCAGGTTTATCATGGAGTTTAAAGTTCTGCAAAAAATCTCATTGAAATCGCTAGAACTGTAACAAATGGAAAACTTTTGAGCATTCTTCATATTTTTTATAATAGTGTGATGGAAAATCAACTGAAAAAAATCCAGGTAAAACCCAGTACTCTTGCCATTTTTCCCACTAGATTACCTTCCTTTGCACACTCTTTAGAACTTAAGAAATGCCTGAAAGTTCCTCCTTTAGCCATGCCATTGCTCCTTAAATTAACTGTGAGCCTACCAGGTCCACATGGAAAGAACTAATCTAGAAAATGTTCTGTATGTCCCAGCTGCAGTAAAAAATTAAACAAGTCTGTAATAAATGAGCCCACTGCAGCTTAAGAGGACAGCAGGTCTGCTGCAGTATGAAGCTTTATTCACTTCTGGGGGAGTGAGAGAAACTGTCTAATTTTGGAAAGGCACAGAACCAATCAGTCTGATTTCAGCCCAGTGAATCTCTGCCTTCTGCCCTTCCCCCTGTTCCCCTGCAAGCTGCTATCAGCAAGCCGCACTGCCACAGAGATCTCTGTAGAGCATGTATGGTGCATGGCTTTCTGCCTCACAGTCTTCTGTAGGAAGGGTTGGAAACTGTAGGGAGAAGTTATTGAAATCATTAAGCTTAACATTAACCTTGTTTCAGGTATCTGCTAATATTTCAGGTAACTGTAGTAACTGCAGTAACTGCACTATTATGTACTATTAGGTACTATTATGAATCCCATGGAAACCCCAGATGTCAAAGGCAGACCACCTGCCGTTAACTTGCAGAATCATTAACCTGCACAGAGTTAAGCCAGAAAATTCCTGAGGGAAGTGTTATATTTCCACCCTGGTTTACTCTGCTGCTCTCCTTCATTCAATATGTCAGGGGAGCACCTGATTTCGAGATTAATTAGTAATTAAGACTTGGTTCAAAACCATCACAAGTTCAGAGAAGAAAGCAACCTACTCACATTAGAAAATAGTGAGAAATATAAATTCCAGTCTCTTGGGATTTTCCTTTGAGCAGGAAGTTTTAATAACTCTATTTTGAACATACCAAACTGACCCTATTAACTAGATGTAATAAACAAATGGAGATATTTAAGCTGACATTTGAGCAGTGTCAAAGCCTTCTAAGCTTGTTCTGAGTGGATTAGTAGATAAGTGCTAGCATTCCTATTCTGGGATATGTTCCAAGGCAAGCATGAGGACTGATGATTTTAACTCCAAGGTGGACAAACACTGTATATTTAAATAATGCAGATCATTTGTGTAATACTTATGCCAGGCTACCAGTTGATGCTGATAGTGTTGAGATATAAAAACGTCTCTGCTTGTCACTGTATCTGAGGGCAAAATCTGCTTTTCCTCTACCATTCAATCAGTATGGGAAACCATGATTAGCAGCACGGGGCATCTAGTTTTCTCAGAAGCACATAGTGCATCTCACCTGATCTAATCCCAAAAAAACGGATTTAACCTTCTTTTTAAACAAAGGATATCATTAGATGTTTCGTAGACTCTGTAAGGTATTTGTAGACTTAAGTGAGATATTGGCAAATGAATTCAGAGACAGCTCCTTTTGTCCCAGCAGTATTGACAAATCTGCAAGCAATTTGGTAGGTTGTTTGGAGAATCTTGCCAACTATTGCTGCTCATTCGGTTTTGCTGTATCTGCCAGTGATAACAAGTCTGCAAAGCTGCTTTCAAAAGATCTTAAATGTTTGCCTGAATGCCTTCTTATTCAGCAGAATACATGCATAAATCTCCAGTATGTTCAGAGGTTCTGACTTCAATCCAATTCCAGCACTCAATGTTACAGAGGAGAATCCCTCTAATGCGATTACCTTGTAGGACATCAATCGAGGGAAATCTTCCAAACTGAGCTTATAAAACAAGAACACTAGGCCTTGATTATCAGGACTCTAAACCTCTAAATTAATGATTGTCACTCCTTTCTGTGTGACTGTGAAAAGAAATAAAAGCAAGCTTTATCTTCAGCACTAAACCAGCAATCCTAAGCCTATTATGCAGGTAATGCTGGAAAACTTTTCAGGTTTTATCCTCACCTATATGAAAGCCAGATCCACAAAAAGGCTTAATTATTTTAAATGGAGGTGAGTCAAAATGGTGATTAATTAACCCTAACGCTTCAGGAGGCATCCAAGCTTTTCCCAATGAGGTTTCACACTGAGCAAGCTTACACAAGCTTTGCACCTCCTTATTTACCTTCCCTTTCCTTAGAAATGAGGGTTGCCAGTGACATGTACAGTTATGCACATTCAGCATACTGGCAAGACAGAGTTTGCATGTGTAACAACAGCAGCCAGAGCCATTTGCATTTGAAAGAAATAATTTTTGTAGCAAATCACTTCTTCCAGCTGGGCTTTAACAGCAAAGAGTAAGCCAGTTGTTTGTAGCCAAAGGCACAAGGTATGGTACGTGATGGGTTTCGTGTGAATCCAATTGAGATTCTTTGCTGATGAAAAACCTCAGCTTGGGAGAGAAGATTTCCAATGCACCATCTCTTTGCTTCTCCCTTCTAGCAAGTTTAGACTATCTCTTGTCTGTGAAGTGACTGTGAATTCCATTCCTACCTGCCTGACTGAGGGCCATGTTCAGGGAAAGCAAGTGAGTGACACAAATCTGAAATCAGTGCTGGGAGATGGACATTTTAAAATTACATACTGACATGCTAAACTTTGCTGAAGCCTTTGCGGACCCAAGCATATGGTCTTCTTATGTCCCCTTGGAAGTGTTAAGAGATTGTGGTTACAAAGATTCAGGATCTTCACACTTACAAGTGCTATGTAATAGTTGCAGTTGAATGTAAATATTAAAAGGTACTTTATTTTTTGTGGTATATTAAAAAAAACTATGGAATCTAGCAAATTTATGACTTGCTTTAAATTTTTTTGCTATTGAGTGTCTGTTTAAAACTTGTTACCTGCTGACAAGTCACATTTTCCAGTTCCAGAGTGATATTTGCTCCCAATCTTGTACCTGCAGTAAGCTAAATGTGACTTTGAGGCCCTCAGTTCCACCAAGTGCACAAACACAGCACACAGACCTCATTCCACTTCTTCCTGACCTTCACATCTGGGATGCAGAGCAAACCATCATCACCTTTTAAATGCCTAGCATGACTTATTTCAGTGAACTGATTTCTACATGGACTTGAAAGTGTCATTAAAATTTGGTGTCAGAATAATTTCAGTCTTATTATGCCACATCTGTACGAAACTGGGAATTTGCCTCACTTTGTATTAGGTGTCTACCACGCTGGTAGAGAGCTAGGTGTCTAACGTACCATCATAGCTGGTGGTGATCAGTTCAGTACAGTAGGGGGAGCCTAGGGAGCAATTAATTTCATCATAGACACCTTCATTCGATCATCTGACCTTTTGATGTAGGTTGCATCAAAATGAGCATGACCAGCAGGTTGAGAGAGGTGATTCTCAGCCTCTGCTCTTGTGAGACTCCACCTGCAGTGCTGCATTCAGCTCTGGGACTCCAACACAAGAGGGACGTGGACCTGTTGGCGTGAGTCCAGAGGAGGCCATTAAAATAGTCAGAGGGCTGTGGTACCTCTCCTATGAAAACAGCCTGAAGAGGTGGGCTGAAAAAGGCTCAGGGGTGACCTTAGATCAGCCTTCCAGTGCCTATAAGGGGCCTACAAGAAATCTGGAGAGAGACTTTTTACAAGGATATGTAGTGACAGGACAAGGGGGAATGGCTTTAAACTGAAAGAGAGGAGATTTAGATTATGTATTAGGAGGAAATTCTTCACTGTGAGGGTGGTGAGGCACTGGCACAGGTTGCCCCATCCCTGGCAGTGTTCAAGGCCAGGTTGGATGGGGCTTTGGGCAACCTGCTCTAGTGGAAGGTGTCCCTGTGCAGGGTAGGGGTTTGGAACTAGGTGATCTTTAAGGTCCCTTCCAACCCAAATGATTCTATGATTCTACAATCATATGTAAAACTCTGCAGACTCTACTGTCTGTTATTGACCACATTCCCGTTAGCCATAATGAGAAGTCACTCACAGCTCCTAAGCGGGCACTTACCTCACGGACTCCCAAAATTAGGGTGAGCCTCGAGTGCCACAGTTTTCCACAGCGTGAAGAGTCAGCCTTCCATTAGGCACCTACAAATTTCACATTTAAACGGTATTTATAGGGATGGAAGCAATTAGCTATGATACATGTCAACTAAAGCATACTTTATCCCTGCCCAGCTACAACTCAGCTTTGAAGCACCCTTCCCTCCGCCTCAGGGACTGGCACACAGGAGCTGCCCCAGCCTTACCTTCACTTAATTATAGAATCATAGAATCATAGAATAGTTAGGGTTGGAAAGGACCTCAAGATCATCTAGTTCCAACCCCCCTGCCATGGGCAGGGACACCTCACACTAAACCATCCCACACAAGGCTTCATCCAACCTGGCCTTGAACACTGCCAGGGATGGAGCACTCACAACCTCCCTGGGCAACCGATTCCAGTGTCTCACCACCCTAACAGGAAAGAACTTCCTCCTTATATCCAATCTAAACTTCCCCTGTTTTAACCCATTACCCCTTGTCCTGTCACTACAGTCCCTGACGCAGAGTCCCTCCCCAGCATCCCTATAGGCCCCCTTCAGGTACTGGAAGGCTGCTATGAGGTCTCCACGCAGCCTTCTCTTCTCCAGGCTGAACAGCCCCAACTTCCTCAGCCTGTCTTCATACGGGAGGTGCTCCAGTCCCCTGATCATCCTCGTGGCCCTCCTCTGGACTTGTTCCCACAGTTCCATGTCCTTTTTATGTTGAGGACACCAGAACTGCACACAATACTCTAGGTGAGGTCTCATGAGAGCAGGGTAGAGGGGCAGGATCACCTCTTTCGCCCTGCTGGTCACGCTCCTTTTGATGCAGCCCAGGATACAGTTGGCTTTCTGGGCTGCGAGCGCACACTGCCAGCCCATGTTAATTTTCTCATCGACCAGCACCCCCAAGTCCTTCTCTGCAGGGCTGCTCTGAATCTCTTCTTTGCCCAGTCTGTAGCTGTGCCTGGGATTGCTCCGACCCAGGTGTAGGACCTTGCACTCGTCATGGTTGAACTTCATAAGGTTGGCATCAGCCCACCTCACAAGCGTGTCAAGGTCCCTCTGGATGGCATCCCTTCCCTGCAGCGTATCAACCAGACCACACAGCTTGGTGTCATCGGCAAACTTGCTGAGGGCGCACTCAATCCCACTGTCCATGTCAGCGACGAAGATGTTGAACAAGACCGGTCCCAACACCGATCCCTGAGGGACACCACTCGTTACTGGTCCCCAGCCGGACATTGAGCCACAATTCTTTGTGTGTGCCATCCAGCCAATTCTTTATCCACCGAGTGGTCCATCCATCAAATTGATATCTCTCCAATTTAGAGAGAAGGATGTCGTGTGGGAGAGTCTCAAACGCTTTGCACAAGTCCAGGTAGATGACATCAACTGCTCTGCCCCTGTCCATCAGTTCTGTAGCCCCATCATAGAAGGCCACCGAATTGGTCAGGCAGGATTTCCCCTTAGTGAAGCCATGCTGGCTGTCACCAAGCACCTTGTTGTTTTTCATGTGCCTTAGCATGCCTTCCAGGAGAATCTGCTCCAAGATTTTGCCAGGCAGAGAGGTGAGACTGACTGCTCTGTAATTCCCCGGGTCTTCCATTTTCCCCTTCTTGAAAATGGGGGTTATATTTCCCTTTTTCCAGTCATCAGGAACTTCACCTGCCTGCCATGATTTTTCAAATATGATGGCCAGTGGCTTAGTAACTTCATTCGCCAGCTCCTTCAGGGCCTGTGGATGGATTTCATCAGGTCCCATGGACTTGTGCACGTTCAGATTTTTAGGATGGTCTCGAACCAGATCCTCTCCTACAGTGGGCCCAAGGTCTTCATTCTCACAGCCCCTGCGTCTGCCTCCTAAGACCTGGGTGGTGCAGTCAGAGCCATTGCCAGTGAAGACCGAGGCAAAGAAGTCATTCAGAACCTCAGCCTTCTCCAAATCCTGCGTAGCCAGTTCTCCCGAGAGCTTCCTCAGGGGGCCTATTTTTTCCCTAGTCTGTTTTTTTGCTTGCTATGTACCTGTAGAATCCCTTCCTGTTATTCTTAACATCCCTGGTTAGGTTTAATTCTAACTGGGCCTTATCCTTCCTAACCTGGTCCCTAGCTTCCCAGACAACATCCCTGTACTCTACCCAGGCCGCCTGTCCTTGCTTCCACCTTTTATAAGCCTCTTTTTTCCTTTGAATTTTTCTCAGCAGCTCCTTATCCATCCAAGGAGGTCTCCTGGCCCTCTTGCTGCACTCCCTGCTAGTTGGGATGCAGCACTCCTGAGCTTGTAGCAGGTGATCCTTGAATATCAGCCAAGAGTCTTGGGCCCCCCTGCCCTCCAGGGCTATATTCCATGGAACCTTACTAAACAGGCTCCTGAAGAGGCCAAAGTCTGCTCTCTTCAAGTCCAGGGCAGTGAGCTTGCTGCACGCTCTTCTCGCTGTCCTGAGGATCTCAAATTCGACCATCTCATGATCGCTGCACCCAAGGCTGCCCTGGAGTACCACATTCTCAACGAGCCCTTCCCTGTTGGTGAGCAGGGAATATATTCGCTCTACATGGGCTCTTACAGGTTTCGTCCTGCGGCGCTGAGGTGAAGTGACAGCGGGCCCGCCGAGCGGGCGGGCGGACGGGGGGCGGGGGACGAGGTGACGGGAGGATGGCGGAGCCCCTCCCGGCGGGCCCGGCAGGGGGCGCCGTCCGCTCACCTGACTGCTGGGTTTGTCCCCTCTCGGCTGCCGTCCCCGTCCCGGCGCGGTTCCTCGGGGTCTGCCCGGCCTCTGGGGGTTCTGCCAGCGGCGCCGGCCGCGGCTGAGCCAGGCTGGGTCGGGCCTCGCCGCCATGTTCACCAGCACCGGCTCTAACGGGCTCTGTGAGTACCGGGGAGGACGGAGCAGGGGGAGGGAGGCCGTGAGGGGTGTGTCGGCGTCTCCCCCGCTTCGAGTGGCCCGGCCCCCTCTGCCGGGGACGGGGTCGAGCTGCCGGGGAGGGGGCCCCCAGTCTGGGCGCGGTGCTGCCGCTGCTGCCTCCCCCAGGGGAGCCTCTCCCCTTTCCTGTCACAGGCCGCCTGCTCTCGGTTTCACTTTTAAACTCGGGGTTTACCGCGTGTCCCGCTAGGAGGAGCCGCCCCCGGCGTACTGCAGCAGGAGGAGACCTCTGGGGGCTCCGCTTTACGGGCAGCGCTCCGTGGTCCGGCCGGCTGGTGGCAAGAAGGGGAGCGGTCTCTTCTCCCAAGTAACAAGTGATAGGACAAGAGATAACTGCTTCAAGCTGCACCAGGGGAGGTTTAGGTTGAATATTAGGAAAAACCTCTTCACAGAGAGGGTGCTCAGGTATTGGAACAGGCTGCCCAGGGCAGTGGTGGAAGCACCATCCTTGGAAGTGTCCAAAAACCGTGTAGATGAGGCCCTCAGTGACATGGTTTAGTGCTGGACTTGGCAGTGCTGGGGTAATGGCTGGCCTCGATGATCTTAAAGGTTTTTTCCAACCTAATTGATTCCATGATTCCATGATTCGAGGGGCTGTGCCTGGACATAGTGGTCCCAGGACGCCTTCCTGCCATGTATGTGTGGGTATATGTATGTGTCTACACAGATACAGATCTACATGACTTGGTGTTCATCGGACAGGAGAAATAGCTCTTAGTGTTAAAAGAGCTGTGTGTTTGTGGGTAAATATATCTACATATATAGATACAGCTCTACATGCCTAGGTACATATCGGAGAGATATAACTCATTTTTTTTAATGTGAAAAGAAAATAATTGTTTAAACCAGTTTATTGATGAGACAGGTTTAAGGACAAATGCATTCCTAGCTCTGTTGAACATTAGGTTTACATTCACCATGTGTAAATCATTTCATATCCCAGTGCTACCTGAACAAACCTGGCAATCTTGGAGGTTTGCTTCTGAGCTTGCTTGCAGGACAAAGTATCTGCCACATTTAGAGATGGTGATGAAGAACCGAACCAGCTGTGCTGTGGGCTTTGGCTCTACAGTCCTCAGAGCAGGCTGGGACAAACAATAAGTCAAAACTTTGCTTACTAACTGCATGCTTCACGCAAAAGTCCAAACCAGAGTGTGAAAGCACCTCTGACTAGGGATGAATAGAGCTGGCATTTCAGGAGGGATATTAGTTGTACCTGTATTCTCTGTAAGGCATCTAAAGAGGGGGGAGTATTTTTGCAGGTGCTAGCACTATACTTGAGTCACAGTTCTTGATTTTTTTCATTTTTTCACCCCAACAATAGGTACAATAGAACAACAGCCTTTTGGTGGCATATGTCTACATAATTCTAGGAGAAAGAAGGAAAGTAACCTTGTTTGGTTGAATGGGCGGAAAGTGACAGTCAGTATTGAAAAGTTTTCCCAAAATAGGTCCATCAGAAGGATGAGTGGAAAATTGCAGTCATAAGAAACATATTTGTGCTAGGAGAATAAACTAGACAAGATGCCATTCTGCAAAAAGTAAATGCTTTAACTTTTTTCCTCATAGGATCACAGAATGGTTTGGGTTGGAAGGGACCCTCAGAGATCATCTTGTTTCAACCCCCCTGCCATGGGAGCACCTTCCACTAGACCAGGTGGTGCAAAGCCGCATCCAACCTAGCCTTGAATACTTCCAGGGATGCGACATCCACAGCTGCTCTGGACAGCCTGTTCCAGTGTCTCACCACACAGTGAAAATTTTTTCCCCAATATCCAATCTAAATCTACCCTTTTTCAGTTTAAAACCATTACGCCTTGTCCTATCACTCTTACTCTACTTACCTGTTGACCTACAGTGATTTTTTGCATTAAGACTTGGCTGGTTCAGGTGCACTGACAAACTCTAGTAGAGGCACAGTTTTAGGTGGCAGTGACATACACTCATCTAGTGCACGCTCTGGCAATGTAAGATGTGCCCTCAGACTTTTGTTTCTACCTCTGCAGCTGAAGCATCTGTTGCAGTAGCAGCAGGTTTGTAGGATTCAGTCACTGATGGGCAGGATCTGGTGGTTTAGACAGTTAATGAAGCAGTGCCTGATGTTGCATCAGGGATGGGTACATGTGTGTCCATGTTCAGTTTTGCCCCTGTGTCTTGTAAGTTTGATTGCTTCAATTTAAATTAGACTTTCTTGTAAGCAGTTCTGGAATAGCTGAACCTGAGTAGCAAAGTCCTTGACCTTGTCCATGTGCCTTTTAAGGAGATGTTTCATGACTTTGGGCGCTGCAGTTGAGTTCTTAAATAAAGTGTTTTTCTAGTATTTCACATTCTAGTTGGATAGTCCTGGTATAAATCCTTTGTGTTAATTCTTCTGTTCGGTACTCTTTAAAATCACATTCATAGGCAGAGAGGTTCTTGAAAAGTAATATAAGAGATGTGGATAGAACCAACCCCTTCCAGCAACAGTCCAACCTTGGGTGAGTATGAGCTGGTTCAGACAAGTAGATCCTTTGCTAGGAGTGACATGCTGCATTCCAGGCAGGCAGTATTAGGTGTAGCAGATGATGACTGTGTTGGGAGTTGATAACATACCTACTCAGGACATGACACGCACAATTCTGGATGCAGAGATATAAAAATATACATACCTGGTACATGTTACAACTATGAGATATGGAAGTTGGAGAAACAAGGAAGAATACCATTTAAAAGGACAAAGACAGTTTGCCCTTGTTAAGGAAACTATTTCTGTGATCTGGAATATTGGAGGAGCTGATATGCCCTGGCAAAAATAAGGCCAATTACTCTGGGTAGTAGGAAGCACAGCATAGGCATACTCAAATGACTTAGCAAAATGCTAACCTGGTTGAGTTGGCTTGTAAAACAGAATTGCAGCTTATTCAGAAAGCATGCGGCAGCACCTGCCTTAAGGGAGGGAAGGGCTTGAGAGGTGGGCTGTGGTGCTGGGCCCAGAATGGTTTCTTGTGTTGCAGTCTGCCAGCAACCTGAGTCCTATGAAGAATGCTGCTGAAACACTTAAGTGGTTCTACAAAGGCTAGTGTGAGTGTATGAAGACTGATGCTGGGCTGGCTGTTTGATTTACTGTAATACTGCTTAGCTGTGTTTGGTGCTTGTTCACCCAGGAACAACGATACGCAGAAGGCTTTCTGTTATAAGACACCAAGGCCTTTCTAGCAACTTAAACCTGTAAGACCAACACCTAACTTTCCTGCAGACATTGTAATATCCCCTCACAGTATTTTTTGTGCTACGTGCAATACTGCACAAGTACCTTAGGAAAGCCTGTTAGAGCTTATTATAGTAAAATTTGAGTCCATGTTTTAAAGCCACTTCCTACATCTGGAAAATATTTGACTATTTTGCCTACTACACACAAGCTACTTCTTGTAGTAGTATGGAGTAGAGTCTTTTGAACTTTAGTGCAAGCATTTCTGCTAATGCAGCTTACGCTTTCACCTTTGTGTGAACCTTGTAGTGCAGTACTAACAATTTGTTACAGATCCCCAAGGCAAGAAGAGAGTGCTGTGCTCCCCTGCTTGCATAATCTGAAAACCTGAACTGTGCTGTATGTGGGCCTCAGGAAAATAATAAAAGGATGTAAGCTTATGCTTTGTGATATGACTGGAGGAGAAACCAAGTCTGTATTGAATATATCAGACCTCTGTGCATAACAATAGCATGGTACTGTATGGGAGAACAAATTAGCTTGTACATAGCATGCCACAGTGCAGCCTGGTTCAAAATATTTGCTTGAGTCCTGGGAGCAGCATAGCCACATCAGTTCGATTAGCCATGCATTGAACACCACAAAAATGTGGCTGTTCTGCTGCTGTTGCAGAGCTAGCTCATCTCAAGCGAGCGCTGGGGATCTCTCTATGTGGTGGTGTGGTGTAGCCATACCTGATATTCCTGGCAGTGTATACTAATAGTAGTATGGTAATATGCTCTGTGGTTGGGAGGAAGAAAAGGCTGCTCAACCAAGTGGGTGTTTTGTTAACTTCAACCTGTTTCACTTTCTATTTCTTTTCAAATGTTCCTCTTAGAAACAAACATTTTCTTCCTTTTTTTTTTTTCCTTCCCTTTTATTTTTGTAGCATCTCATTCTTTAGTTTGTGACCTAGGCTAAACCCAGCAGGTTTCTAAACAGTAAATATATAGGTAACTGCTTTGACTACTTACCAGCACCTTTTAAAAAAAGATTTAAAGCATGATAATAGTTGGTTTCTTTATCAATTTTCTTGATACACGTACTAACATTATTCACCTCTTAGCTTCTGCAGTAAGTTTATAAGCATTTGATAAAAATGTGTTCCTGCAGTGATACTCTTACTGTATTCACTTGCTGGCATCATGATGGTTAACCACTAGAGTATGCTATGAAGTGACAATCTGAACACAGGGTCCCCTTCCTGAGTCTGTGCCTAGACCAGGGGCTAGAGCTGCTTTCCTGACACAGAATACTTTATGTAAGATTTTCAGGAAGCAGGAATTTAACTGCTTTTGCAGGGTCCTCTTGTATTGCATGTTTTTCCCAAAGGGTGCAATCATGTCATAGAATAATTAGGGTTGCAAAGGACCTTAAGATCATCTAGTTCCAATTACACTGAATTGAGCAAACTTTAAAAAAACATAATATGGTTAAATTCCATCCTACCAGTCAGCATACAGTCTTCTGCTGTCTTCCAGATTCCTCAAGCAGTATTACGTGTGTCCATATTTCTCATCATCCTCCCTCCATGGCATGCTGTCATTTGTTCTTGGCTACTGTTCACGACTCAGCATGTGGTTATAGTACAGAGAAGCTTTTACTCCTCAGGTCTAGTAAGATGGCTCCAGTCTCCCAAAAGCACACACTGGAAGCACTAATTTCCAATTTGTCACTAAATTCCAATTTGCATATCTGGTTTCATCAACCATTACAATAAAGGACAAACAAGATTTCCAAGGAGGAGGTTTTTCATGCTGCCATTTAATCTGTATCAAACTTGCAACTGAAGTGAAAATAGTAAGCAAGAGTCTTGTTTTGAAACGTCATTTTGAAATGTCACTGTCGGTGAACCTGCTGCAGGTTCTTGGGCAGATCTTGGAATGCAATATGTATCTGCGTGATGGCTTCGTGCAAGAGAAACAACCACCTAAAATACACATTCCATTAGTGCATTTGGGAAGTACTGTGCATTCAGATGTGCATCAGTTGTGGCTTTAAAGACTCACAGATCTTGTGTATCAGCATTAAAAATGGTTCCTGCATGTTTCATGCCATTTTAGCAGTAGCCTCCAGCAGTTTATTGAATGTATGAAAGTGGTGTATCTGCCTCATAGCAGCTGGTTTTGGGAAGTATGCAGATGACAATGTTAAAAAAAGCTGTTGCACAGCATGTTTTGTCTGCAGCTGTGGTATGAGCTCAGTAGGGATCCCCACAAAAACTGTCCTAATTTGAGCTTTTCAGCTACTGCTCATCAGCTGGCTTTGGCAACAAGGTCCTCTTCCAAGTCAACACTTGAGTCTCAGGCCTGGAATAACCATCCAGGGGGTGAAGTTGTGGCCTGAAAAGCCCTTCTGAAACAGTAGCTTGGTCTGACTGCCTGTTTTGACATGTTCATCTGCTGTCTTTCTTCACCTGTGAGTGGTGAGCAGGCAGGGAACAGGAGATAATTTCAAAAACTGTAGCTGTTGCTGCTACCACAACTTTCTTCTCATTAGTGCGGTGGTGGATTCTGAAGCTGCAGCTGCCTGAGCAGTTTACTGTAAACCTCCCCCTCCATTTGTGACAGATGGAAATATCCTTTCCTTAACATTCTGCACTTTGAAAGTGGTACTGTCAGCCAGAATAGTAGTAGATGGTGGAAGAATCATAAAATTACTTAAGTTGAAAACTTAAAGATCATCTAGCTCCAACCCCATGGGCAGGGACACCTTTCACTAGACCAGGTTGCTCAAAGCCCCTTCCAACCTGGCCTTGAACACTTCCACGGGTGCCGCAGCCATCTTTGTGCAACTTGTTACAGTGTCTCGACACCTTCACAGTAAGAATTTCTACCTGATAGCTAATCCAAATCTACTCTCTTTCAGTTTAAAGCCATCTTCCCTTGAATTTATGGGCTTTGTCATGAGTTCAGGGGTGGAATGTTGGGCCAGGTTGGATGGGGCTTTGAGCAACCTCGTCTTCTGGAAGGTGTCCCTGCCAGTGGCAAGGGGTTTGGAACAAGACGATCATTGAGGTCCATTTCAACCCAAACCATTTTGTGATTCTATGACTTCAAGTTGGTTTTCTCATGTCACATTTTAGGACCAGCTTCACATTGTGCAGTGGTAGCACAAAGTGGTTGGGACACTTGCCTGTGAATTTATGAGGGCAGTTTTAGGGAGAATTCTGTTGCAAGGGAAGCAAAGATCTGTAGTGAAAGCTAGTTTGTTGACCTTCATCACAGCATGGGCACATTCACCTGGTTATTACAAAATTTCTCTGTTCATCTTTCATCTAAGGATGGAAGCTCAAGTATGTGTGTTGCAGCGCCAGTGCTATTTCTGCCTGTTCTTTGAAAGAATTGCCATTAAAAGATACATTGCAAATTTATTCCAAGGTCTGAAGATAGTATTTTATATATTTTAACTTTTCAGGGTCAAAATGAGAGTTTATCCTTTCATTCTGTTTTCTTTATGTGGTATAGAGGCTCTCCTTGTGCACATTTATATTGCTGCTGCCAGCAGGCACTGGTAGCCCAGTAGGTTGTAGTATACATTTCCACCCTGCACACAGTTGCAAATCCATTGGACTAGGTTTTTTTCTAGATATTACCTTCATGTTCCAAGTAGGGAATTTGACTTGGATGTCAGAATGCCCGACTGTGTGATATTTGGGATTGTTAGTAATTTTTGGTCCTATTGGTTGAGGGATTCCACAGCAGCAGAAGGGTTGCTTCTTCACTGGTGACCTCACAGCAGCCCTTCCTAAGGATCTGTATGCTGTAGAGGGGTAAAGCAAGCTACTACATTGTACAGTGAAACACTTGGAAAGAAACATTTCAGGATGTACGTTATTTCTCTGGAAGAGTTTTATCTTTCTCAAGTTTACTGGATAAGGATAAACTCATCAACCATGATGACACATTGAGAAACTTGAGAGTGGAAGTTTCCATTACTCACATGATGTTCTCCGGGGGTAACTGTCACATTGATGGATTAGTTACTTCTGTGGTTTTTCACTCGATAACATGCTTAAAAATAAGTACTTCTCCTCTGTAACAAGGTTTAAAGCATCTAAGCTGAAAGCTAAAAGGAGGCTCATAACAAAAATGTGAGTTCACACTTTTGGAGAAAACAAATTAGGTTCTGTTGATTGGTTATTTTTGAGTGCATTCAAATTAGGAATGAACTTGACAAGATAACGTATTTGAAGTATTACCTGTAATGTAAAAATAATGATATGAAAATTACAGTAAAATCTAAATATTAAACCTGTATTAAACCTTCTTCAAGGCATTAATTGCTTAAATGTAGTAAGATAAGTGAGTGTGTAAATAATGAACTCAAACTTATGGTTGTGGACCGAAAGAAAAGTTTTAAGTACAAGTCTATGTTAGGATTCATGTAGGAAGGGATGTTTTTGTTTTCTTCATATAATCATCAGAACATCACAAGAGTGCAGACTTCAGGATGATGTGAGCTGAAAACAGCTAACAGTGCCCATCAAAGCTGCTCTTGATGTCATTGGTTGGTAGTTGGATGAGGATCATTCTTAAATTATGTAGTAAGAACTGTATTTTTGAGTGGGATTGTGCCATTATTAAAATCTTGGCTTTCGTGCCTATTACCATCTTTCTGTTCTAGCAGTTAATTCTTCAAATGTGCAGCAGATGTGGTGAAATAGTTTGTGGTAGTCAGTATATCTGGATAGGTACTAAATGTGCCCTGTGTTACACTTTTTAAATGCAGTTTTGTTCTTCCTCTGGTCTGCCTTTTAGTTCCCATTAGTACTTTAAAAGTAGTTTTATCGCTCCTTTTGTTATCCAAGAACAGTGACAACAGGGCTATGGATTTCATAATACACTAACAAAAATGTCTGAAAATCAGTAGATTCCATGCTGTAACTGGAATGGTTGTGAAAGAAGTAAATGCAGTTCAGGTTGCATGTGTGAAAAGGAGAAAAGTCATAGAAGAAATAATATTTCAGAGTTTCTGTATTGGCTTGAGCTGTTGGGCAGGAGTTTGTTTTTGTTGTGTCAACTGCACCAAAAGTTTACACTCCTTCTGGGTAGTTTTTAAGAAATGCATGCTGCAGATGTCTCTGTTCTCTGCTGCTTTCTTCAGAGTGTCCTTTCTGAAAGTCATTTACTAGAGGAAAAGAAGTTCTGATTTCACAGATGTCCTGATTTCATTAATTTCTTTGTTAATAATTGTCATGAATGAATGGAAGGAAGATTAATATCATGTAAATTAACTTAGATATGTTTCCTTGAATGGTGGATCCAAGTGTGGTGAAGAGAAAGTCAATTTGTTCAGGACATTGTTCAGGTGATTCCTGCTTTTCATAGCCTCTAGAAAAAAAAGCTAATCTTAACCCCCGATGCAAAGGAAACAAAGGTATTTATTTTTACTAGATGTATGTGTATATTTTGCGTTTGAAAAGAAGTGATTGTTTCATTTCCCGAAACATGATTGGGCCTTAGGAGGGCTGCATAGGAGGGCATGATCTCTATAGGCAGAGAGCTTAGGTTTAATTATAGCCAAACAATTAATTTCATGAGAGAATGTTGAAAACAAAATGTCTGATTAATATTCAGCTGCCATTAATATACTACATATTATTATAAGTATTAAAGACTTCCTTTGGTGGGTGTGTTTTTCTTATAAGTTTTTGAGACCTTGAGAAACTGTTGAGATAAGTGGTGATACCACTGCTATTGTATTTTTCAATCATCTGTTTAAATATGTTACTTTTTAAATGTGAGAGACTTTTCTCTAAAATGGCTTTTTTGTTTGGTTGGTTTTTGTCTTTAAGATAAAGCACCTTTGTCGAAGAGTCTGTTACTAGTCCCAAGTGCCATCTCGATTCTATTGACTCTGCTCTTCCAACATTATCAGAAGTTCTTTGCATATAACCTACAAGCTATAAAAGAGGATTTTCAGGTAAGAGTCAGTTCATTTTATGTGGAAAGAGGCTGCAAACTGTGCTCTTCTGTGTGATTCTGCCTTCCTCACTCTGTTTCTCTTCTGGTTCTTTCCCTTCTTTCGCTGTTGTATAACAGCTTGTTCTTACCTCTCTATAATTTTACCCCAGCATGCTGCTTTTTCAGAAGAAGTGAGAAAAAGTGATCCGAAACAATCAACATAGCTTTTCACTTCTTTCTTCTGTTTGGGAAATGATTGATTTGTATTGTTTTTCCTTCCAGCCACTGGCATTTGGAAGCTTGCTGTGAATGGTGATTTCAGCTGTGTAATAATAAAAGTATTTTGGTATGAATGTCAGTATCTTATTACGCTTTGGTTTTGAGGTTGAAGAGGGCTATTGTGATCAGGTGGTCTGATTCTATAAGATTTAACAACATTGGCTGTAACTTTCACACTATAACTTCTGTTGTAGTGAGCTACGGGAAACTAAAATTTGCCTGTTGAATAGAACTGCTGCTTCTAATTTGATAATTCCAAATTATGGGAGTTATGCTCAGTTACCTGCTGAATTAATTATCTTGCTAGGCATTTCTTGCTCATTCCTACTTCAAACTGATATCCTTTATCTTCTAGGTAGTGCATTTTGTATAGTTTTGTTCTCAGCTAGATTAAGACTCCTCAAATCGTAACTGTCAAAATAATGCACTTAGAAGTGATTAGATAAGTTTTGTGGGGATTTGTTGTTTTTTGTGGGTTTTTTTTTAGCTTTGGAAATGCCAATCTACTGCTCAGCAGAGAGGTCAACAAATGCCTCTAATTATCTCACTCCATATGTTTTACAGTTACATTAAAAAGTAAGTATGTAGTCAACTTAATGTCTTTGAGGATGCCAACTGTAAGCCTTAAAAGTGATACACTTTGCTGTTGCACTGTCTGTGATTTTTCTTGTCAAGAACAAGAGCTTTGTTAAAATAACATATATTACAACTCTGAAAGAGCACTGATGGTATTTTCGAAGTGTCTTGCTAATGCTGTGCAGCAGGAATACATAAATTAAAAATGTTTTAAAAATGTTACAGCCAAGTGTTTCAAGAGGAGAAGCTGAGAAACTATTCAAAGTTTTAAATGGAAATCTGGTGGGTTTGGGGTTTGTTTGCTTATTTGTTTGGTTCGCAGCTTTTCGTTAGAAATGTCCTCTCTATTTGTTTGATCTGCTGAAAGCCAGTAGTAGCTGTGCTTTATTCAAGTAAACTGTCTTTACTGTGTTTTAAGCATAAACATTTGTGAATTTCTGTAGAAGCTGTGGTACTTTTATTG
The DNA here is from genome assembly GCF_037157495.1 of Lathamus discolor. Lineage (NCBI taxonomy): Eukaryota > Metazoa > Chordata > Aves > Psittaciformes > Psittacidae > Lathamus > Lathamus discolor. Next base: position 72,810,016 of record NC_088887.1, on the reverse strand, counting down.
TGGTGCTTTGGAGAATTTGTGGGTTTGGATGTTTTCTTTCTTGAAGTTGTTGTTTCATATACTGTCATAGCCTTTGGAGTAAGCTGTATACTATATAATTGTTTACCTCCGAGATCAGAGAGAACAGATCATTTAACTCCTGTCTGATGCTAATATTTAAATGAAAACACTTCAAGGAAAATTTATTTAGAATAAATTCATTTACAGGGATGAATTTAGTTGAATGGATTCTTTTTTTCAGGCGCTGAACAGATAATTTGGTTGTTGCATATTTACACTGGTTAAAATTTAGAAAGCATTGGAAATAAAGCATGCAATTGACGAAGAGTACATTTGATTTGGAAGGCAAAATATGAACTGTCCAAAATGAAAAGATCTTTGTTTCCCTGAAGAGCAGTGAAGATGCTCTGTATAAAGTGAAGATCTTGATTATATTAGACCTATATATATTTTTTAAGCTGGCTAAAGTAAAGAGTGATCAGGTTTAGAAGCCTTAGGGATTAGAGTTAGGGATCTCTTAACCCAACCATACATACATAAGTTAATGGACCAGATGGGTTACCTCTGAGGGTGCCAGAGGAGCTGTAAATTTAATTGTGAGACCTTTCTCCAGCATCTTTGAAAGGCCATGGCAATCGTTAGAGGTACCTGATGGCTGGAGAAAGACAAACATCATACCCGTCTTTGGGAAGGGCAGAAAGGAGGATCCAGGTAACATCAAGCCAGTCAGCCTTACCTTGGTCCCTAGGAAGGTCATGGAGCAAATCTTTTTAGAAACCATTTCTCAGCACATGCAGGACACAAAGGTGACTAGGAGCAGCCAACTAAGTGAAAGGGACAGATCTTGTGGGTCAGAATTGGTTGCACAGCTGATGTTTGCAGCAGGGCTTGGGGCTTTGTGCCCACTGGACCCTCTCTGAGGACTGATGACTACTTGGAAGTGATGGGATCCACTTGACCAAATGGGACAAATGCATCCCTGCTAACAGGCAGGCCAGCCTGGAGAGAACTTTAAGACAGGAACAAGACAGGAGAGAGATGACAACCCATAGTCAAATGAGGAGGCAGTGGATTGGGTTAGCCAGCAAAGGGTACAGGGTGATGTGAACAGAAGCGCTCCTGTAATTGACAAAACAGGACTGAAAAAGATCTACTTCAAGTGTATGCATATAAATAAGTGCCTGTAGGACAGCATTGTGTGGAACACTCCCATACATTTTCTGAGGAATCAGTGTGACTGTATGCTAATGCATACTACATAGGAAACAGATATGAGGAATTAAAGGTTATATGTCATTACAGGGCTACAATCTCACTGGGGTCACAGCGATGTGGTGTGTTAGCTCACGAGATAGGAGTGGTGCAACAGGCATGCAGTCTTACTGTAGTGTAAGACTGATGGAACAGAGGAACAGTTTCCCCAGAGAAGTTATGGAATCTCCATCCTTGGACATAGTCAAAACCAGATTGAATAATTGGACAAGAAGATGAGTGGAAGAGTGTCTAGACTCAGTAGAGTTATGGTCATTAGTGCAAAGTCCATTTGGCAGGTACTAATCAGGGGAGGGCCCCTCAGAGATCAGTACTGGGACCAGTGGTATTTAATGTCGTCATTAGTGACCTGGATGATGGGATGAAGTGCACTTTAAGTTTGTGTGTGATCCAGAATACATGGGAATAGTCAGTATGTTGGAACACAGAGCTGCTATTCAGGCAAGCCTAAGTAATGAGCTGATGGGAACTTCTTGAACTGGAAAGTCCCTGCTTCAGTGATGGAACAACCCCAGGCTGCAACAGTGCAGGCTAGGGGGAGCAAGTGCTTGGGTAGTAGCTCTGCAGAGAAGGACCTGTGGATCTTGGTGAATAGCAGAAGTCATTGGTATGCTCTCACAGCCAAAGAAGGCCAGCCATCTCCTGGACTCTGTTAGTGAAAGTGTGTCAGTAGTGTACTCTACACACAGTGCTTTAGATGTGGTCTCACAAGTGTCTGGTTCTGAGATCCTCAGTACAAGAAAGATAGGAACACACTGGAGTGGGTCCACCAAGAGAGTCAGAAGGCTGGAGCATATGACATACAAGGGGAGGCTGAGAGAAGTGGGTCTGCCCAACCTCAAGAAGAGAAGGCAAAGAGGAGACACCTTCTTGCTGTCTACAAGTAGCTGATTATAAGCTCTAAAGAAGCTGGAGCCAGACTCTGCTTGGAGGTGCTCTGGGGCAGTACAAGAGGTAGTGGACATAAAGTAGAATATGGGAAATTCTGCCTAGGTGTTAGATTTGATTTAGTTTTTTTAACCATGGGGTGGTCAAACATTAGCACAGGTTGCCCAGAGAGGTTATGGAATCTCCATCCTTTTAGGTGTTCAAGACTCAGCTTGACATGGCCCCAAGCAAGCTGATCTAATTAGACCTGCTTATAGCAGTACAGTAGACTAGTTGATGTCTGGAGGCTGCTTCAAAAATATTTTTTCTTCTGTAATTCTGCAGTTTATTAGGGTTGTGATTTCCATATGGATTTGTAAATGTAAAATATGGACATATAAATGTATTTGACTTCATTTGAATCGTAGATTTATTTTTAACAGGTAAACCTCTTCCTTGAAAACACTTTAAACAGACTTCTTAAATTCTATAACATGCTACTCTTTTTATTTCCCTCCTTAAATGCACTGCATTTCTCTCACCTGATTTTAGTATTATATTCTCTCTGAGCACAGATTCTGTAAAGAATTTCTCTGAAGGAAGAGAGACTTAACATCGTGATCTTTAACCTTTTAGATTTGGAGACTTGTATGTGGGAGAACTATATGTCTTGATTTGAAAGACACATTCTGCAGCAGTCTGCTCATTTACAACTTTAGAATATTTGAGAGAAGATATGGCAGCAGAAAATTTTCAGTAAGTTACAGTTATTTCTTTTTAACAGAAACTGTTTTCTACACTGTTTAGAATCTTGCAGTCTTGGATTAATATTGCAGTTTATTACAAACATTTTACATAGAAATATATGTTAAAGGGCTTTAAAGAGTATTTGGTTTCCATAAATTTATATTGATATATCTTCCAGTCAGTGTATTATCCTAATCAAAGTTTGCGGGTGTTACCAGTTGAAAGTTATCAGACCCATGGACTTTAATTTTGATAACAAATTTTAACTCTTCATTTTGGTATCTAGACATAGATCTGGAATTATATTGTGCTACATATTTTATTTGTCTTATATGAACTAATGTAGTGGTTTTCTTGGGTTTTCTTTTATTTAGAGATATGTTATTTTTAAACTTCTGAGTTATTTATAATTAAACTTTTTTCTTTCCAGTCCTTTTTACTGGGTGCTTGGATGCTCTCAGCTTTGTTTGATCTTCTTCTTGTAGAAATCACTCAGTATATATTTGGCATCACCATCAACAGCTTGCCTTCTGGTTTGTAAGTAGCTCCTAATGTGTTGATTATTTTAGATACAGTTTCGAGGGATTATTTTGCACAATTTTGAATGAAAAAAACCCAAACCGCTTTCGTCATGCAACCCTTTAAATTAAATTTAATCCTCTTCTGAAGACAGTGTGAAGTTTCTTGGCACAGCTATTATGTGTTCAAACATATCTTTCCTAGTTGTGATCTGTGGTTAATTAATTTATAATTTATTTGTATAATGATTAATTTTTCATTCTCTTAGCCCCATTTCCACTGTCAGCATGATTGAAGCATGACTGGGCTTGCACTGCACAATTTATTGCGGTATTTGGTTTTGCTCACTTCGGTGAATCTGAAAACTGGAATAGAGTTGATGCTTTGTTCTTTCTTAAATCACAAAGACAACACAACTGTAATTCATATCTTTATGTTCACTTTTAAATACATATGCAGCTGTATGCATTCCATACTGGTAGTTTGTATGTGTTACAAAAATGGAGTACTAGAGCATGTTACTCCATTTCATGTTTAGCTTAGTGTTTAGTGTAAAGCTTTAAGGTGTTTAGTGGTTCAGTTTTGCATAACCTGTATTTGAGATTTCTGCACTTAGTAAAAGATGTCCATATTACAGTAGAACCGTAGAGCTTCATACAGACTGGAGTTTCATGTGTTGCACACTCTGAGGTAATAATAAAAGCTCTTGGAGCGAGAGTTTTAATATTAAACACCGTATTAGATGCTTTTCTTTCTGTGTTTTTAGTATGTCTCTTTGTGGTGGGTTTACACTGGCTGGATGCCCGGTGCCCGCCAAAGTCACTCTATCACTGCCCTCCTAATCTGGACTGGGGAGAGAAAATGTAACAAAAGGCTTGTGCATTGGGATAAGGACAAGGAGAGATCACTCACCAATTGGACAGGGAGAGATCACTCACCAGTTACCCTCATGGGCAAAACAGGCTTTACTTGGCGAAATCAGTTTAATTCATTACCAATCAAATCAGAGTAGGGTAATTAGGAATAAAACCAAATCTTAAAACATCTTCAGCCAACCCTTCTTTCTTCCTGGCCTCAACTTCACTCATGATTTCTCTACCTCCTCCCTGCCAGCAGCAGAAGGGGGTGGGGAATGGGGGTTGTAGTCAGCTCTGTAGGTCCCTTCCATGGGGTGCAGTCCTTCAGGAACAGGCTGTTCCTCTTTAAGTCATACTAACACTGATCTAGAGAGAATAAAGCTAATTTTAGAAGTGTGGCATATGCAGTAGTTTCAGGAGCATTTGGTTGTGCAAATATAAAAAATAAATATGTGTTGCATCATAATTCTGCAGTGTTGTCTGCTTTATTATAGTTATGTCTGGCAATAATTCACAGTCTTTTGAGATGACAAAAGTGTTGGAAAGTTCAACACTTATACAAGGTTTTAATTAATTTCAGATTTACAAAAGCGGTTGAGCAAATATAAAAAGTTGCACCAAATATATGTTACTTCTGGCAATAGAACATTCTTCAGTGTAGTCAAAATGCTACAATTCAGAAATAGAATCACTTGTTCACATTATAAAAGTCCCCTGACTTTCTTTTTTATCTCTTTTTATATCATTTCACTGTTCATATTACTGAGTGATCTTACACTTCCAGTGCGAAAACTTTTCCTGCGCACACTGCGAAGGTAATTGCGATAGAGGATTACACTGATGACTCTTGCCTGAAATTGTTTAGAAACAATATAGTACAATATAACATCCAAGCACGTACTGAGATTCATGAGGAAGGTGGTGAAGGCTGCCCAGGGGTTGTAAGTTGTATTTTCATGTTGCAACATCAGGAAGGCAAAGCAAATGTGGAAGGGTACAAAGCAGATGAGTACCTGAGCAATCAGAGTTACTATAATTCTTATGGATCTCTCTTTGGCCTTAGGCTTCAGTTTGGAAGTCTTGCCACGAATGAAATTGTAAATAATGACTAGGTAACACCCTATCATGATAAACAAGGGAATCAAAAAGAAAAAAATCAAGCGAGAAAAATTCAATGTATTTACTTCCTTTAAATGGATGATATCCAGCGATTTCATGCAGGTGGTGAAATTGAAGTGTTTGTCTGGATCAGACTGTAAAAACAGCAATGGGGATGTCGTTGCGAGTGTCATTACCCAGATTCCAGTGCAAGCTAGCATGGCTTTTTTTGTGTTTTTCAGTTCTTTGACATGTTTGGGCTGGACAATAGCCATAAATCTGTCTACACTTATAAAAGTGAGTAACCACAGAGCAATGGCTGGATAAAATATGGTGAAAGCGCTGATAATCCGACAGAATGTATCCCCAAAAGGCCACATTTCTTTCCCATGGTAGATTATCCGAAAAGGCAAGGAAAATATAAAAATTATGTCAAGTAATGCCACATTCATCATATATACAGTTATAGTTGTTCTCTTCTTGGTAGTGCAGCTGAAAACCCATAGTGCAGTGGCATTCACCAACAATCCCACTATGAATACAAAACTGTAGAAGACCAGTGATGCAATCCTGTATTCTTCAGGGTGGTGATTTCCAGGCTTCATATTTCCGTTGAATTTAGGAATAGTTGTTGCCCTCCATAAATACCCTACAAACAGATAAAATATGAAGAGTTAGTCAAATAAAAGCTTTCTTTAAAAACAAAGAAGATTGTTGTGGGATGGGGTTTAGTGATGAGATTGTATTGTTTAGCTGTGAAAATGTGCTAGCTCTGTTGTGTTTTCTGACTACAAATACATTATTGTGCTCTGAAGGAAAAAAAATAGTAGTCATGTGGTAGTTTTAATGAAATATTTATTTACTTAAGGTATTTCTTATATAAGGAGTCAAAAAGTCAAAATCGATCAGCTACTTTAAGTGTGCTTCAGTAAGTGATGATTAGATTGAAACAGCCGTAATTGAGGTAAGAGAGCTGTTTTCTGAAGAAAGTATTTCTTCAAGTTGTCCCTGTTGAAAAATTAAAGACTAAAACTAGTTGTGGAAAGAAATAAGAGAGCATCACATGTACTGACATTTGGATATACGAAGTGAAGTACTGACTTTGCATTTTATCTGTGTAGGAGCTACTTAGCTCCCAAAAGAATAGGTGCATGCTGTTGCTTATGAAAGGCACTAAAAAGCTATCTTAGTAGCTATGTGGCTTCTAATAGAGTATTTAATCCCAGGTCATCAGAACCAGCCACCTGACATATGACTAATTAATATATTGATAGACTTCCTATTTAAAAAAGTAAAAACATGGGAAGTGGTGCAGGCTCTGACCACACCCTGTGTGAACAGTATTTGTTGGGGGGGATAAGTTGCTGGCTGGTAGCCAGCTGCTCCAAAGCACAGTTGTGTTGCTTCTCTCATCTTCGTGATTTTTGGAGTTGGACATCTGAAATGTCATTATGCAGACTCAGGTGATGAGAACTGAAAGAGATCATCCCCTGGTTTACTCTGGAGCCATTGGAGGATGGCAGACCTTACCTTATCTTTGCATGGGTGCCTACACCCCCTCACTTTCCTGGCTCTTCCTGTGGTCACAGTTTCATGACCTTGCGTGGAAGGGTTCCTCTTGTTTGGCCTTTTACCCAGCCCTGTGGCAGCTTCGTGAAGAGGAGGAAAGAGTTAGTTGTTTGTCTTATCTTCCCACTTGTGACAGGCAGCCATGTAAGTTCTGTACATGTATCAGGCACCAAAACTGTTCTCAAGAGCAGAAGAGTACATAATTCCTGTGTGTTCTATCTCCAAAACTTGACAGTGCATTACAAAAAAAAAAAAAAAATAAAGCTTATTGTTTATGCATTCACTTTAATGTTATCAGGTACTTTTTTCAGTGATATAGGAATATGTAGGGGATTGAACCAGTGTTTATCAATATAGCATGCTGGTTTGACACTGGCAATCATCAGCTGCTTTTGAGAAGACTATCCATGGAGTAACTAACTACAGTATGATCTGTTACATCTTTCTGCAGGTTAGCTTTTGCCTTGCAATACAACGTTTGGACTTCTGATTTTCTTACAGTCCCCCAGTTTACAGATGTATAAAAAAAGTAATGCATACAAGTACCTAACCCTGAACTTTCATCTCAAAGGTTATTTTTTTTTTTAGCTGTACAAAACAAAAAAGGTGTGTTTTCTGATCAGATGAGGTCTCTAGGAAATGTAACAGAATTTGTTTTGTATGGGAAAAGGTATTCATATAATACTGACAAAACATTTGGAGGGCATCTGCATGAATAAAATACCTCATTGTTTGAAGAGCAATAAATGTAAAAGAATTAAAGAGCAATAGCAGACCTCATTGAAAGGTCGATGGCATATGCTTGAAAGAAAATTTTGTATCCCATGCTTATAGCACAGTTGAAATATTGCCTGGCATACTGCCCCACTTCCATTACTGTTGCGTAAAGTTGTCCAAATATTGCTTAACACTCACACACACATCCGTTTTAAGTGGGGTTTTTTCATGTTTTGTTCTGGTTTTCTGTCTTGCCAGTGATTGTGTATAACATAGTGCATGATTACCTGTCTCAAGATCCTGACTGATTTAGCAGGTGAATTGAGTAGCCATGTATAGGATAGGTAGAAGAATTCACTTTTTATGGATGAATGTTAATAAACAGCACGAATTTTGGTTTTGTTTTTGTTTTTCTCTCCTTTGGACTTGTAGTTACTGAAGTTGTTTCTGAACAACCAGCAGGCCAGTGTTGATGGGAAGAGGGGAAGCTGAATCTGGCATGAACTTCTATCAGGAAAATCTGTTGTTCCATGCTTTGTTTGATGGTTATTTCAAGTTTATGCCAGTTTTGGGATATATCAAAGAATGGCTTACTGTAACAAAAATGGGATTTTTTTTGTTTAGTTGGTGAAGATGTTGCTTCCAAACTATGCAGGTTTAAATGCATCTCAGTGTTACAATTAGGTATTTCCCCTAGGTTTTAATTTTTAGGAATCGAAAGTTTGACATTTATGTAGCTAAGAAATAATGAGATTTTTTTTAAACTGTGTAGTCACCTGTCTGCATTTACATGTGGATGCAAATATCCTGCTTTTTCATCAGTACTTCTCTGCGTGGAGTTCAGGCTGATATATTGCAGGTCAGCCCAAGTAGATCTTTGGGTGTCTCTCAGTGGACGATTTTGCCCTGTTTGCTGTTTTTCATAATACCCACTTACTTATGGGTATTGATTAAAGCACTTGCTGAAGAGTCCCTGAATTAACTGTTTTGTGGATGTCTGTGTTAATTCTGAATGAAATTCTGATGTTTGTCTATATGTTTTATCAATATGTTTTAATTTTTTAATGATAGCTGAGGTCCTGAATGTCTAATGTGGATTGTGAAGCCCATCTAGGTGCTGTGTATGAGAACCAAGACTTTCACAAGAAAACCAGAATTAAATCTTTTCCTCCAGATTTATACTGCAAGTTAGGCAGCGGTGATGCCATTTAAAGTATTGTGTGTGCATCTCTGTTCTCAATCCCCTTTTTTCGCTTCAGCTATCCCTCATATTTGCTCACATTTCCCTGAGGAAGACATGGCTTTCAGCGAAGAACAGAGAGACCAAGCAACAAGATCTTCTCCTAGTTTTAGTTTAGTGAAAACAAACATCTTTCCTTTAGAGATAACATAGTGGTACCAATGCTTTTAGTTATTGTATATTTTAAAATTTATTTTTAAAATCCTAAGCAACAGTATTTATGGTACTATGCTTTTCCAAATGCAGTGGTTTTGCTTCAGATGTTATCGATAGAATGCTGATACTTTGAAAGTGCCTTAAAGAATTAAATATCATCTCCTAAGTTCTAGAATTAATGCCCGTGTTCAGCTTCTGAAGAAAGAAGTCCATCTTAGCAATTTACATAAACATCCAAGTCACTTTGTTAGCATAGGATAAGGGATTGTTACTGACCTTTTGTGCACTACAGAGTTTCTTCAGAGATCTTCCTTTCCTAGTCCCAAATCTATAGAAGGTTTAGACTTCCTCTTCTGTGCTCAGCTTCGCTTAGCTAAAATAGGTCCTCTTCACAGGCAGGAAACAATGACGTAGTCTAGCCAGTTCTAAGCTCTTTTATTGGTCATACTTAAAAGTTAGTATTTCACATACGTGTCGTGTCTGTGAACTGATATTTCTGGTACCTTTCAACAGGCAAGCTTTTGTAGTATTTCCAGTGTGACCAAACTGGGCTGTTGTACCATGCATCTTTTTAAAATACATTTTTAAATGTTTGTGGTGTATTGAAAGCATATTTTTGGTTAATATTTACATGCAAACCTATCCGCAAGAATGTGCATCTTAGTTATGCAGAAGTCTCTAATCAGCACAATGTAAATGTAATTTCTGTAGAGCATAGTCTGTGTTTTGTGGAAATCCCCATTTTACTTACATTGCCTTGGATAGTAGTCAGCCTGAAAGTGACAGAAACTCGCTACATTTGAAATGAGAAGTTTGATTCACTTGAATACACAGCTTCGTTTATGCTTGTACTTACCGTATTTTACTAATACAACAGCAGTGTTTCTCTGTGTTATTTGCTGTCTGAAATAATAACATGCCTGTTTAAGAGCTTTGCAGAAAAATGCAGTATGAAGAAGGTTTTAGCCTTTGCTAAAATGGAGAAAAATCTCTGAACTGTGTCACTGCAACAGACATCTTTGGTGGGATGAGAGTATTCACAAAGGCTAATAGGTAAAGGAGAGTGATTTCCTACGTTTTCTCTTTGTCAACTCAAGACAAAAATAAATCCGACATTTGAAAGAGCCATTCAGAGAAGGAAATCATTCCATATTCCCTGCAGAGTACTTGCTAGCTCCAGGTCTCTGACTGGCAGTCTTTGGGATATTGAAGCCCAATAACAGAGAGTTTGGCAACTTTGTGCCCTCCTTTTTTTGCTCCCAAATGAACCAGAGAGATGTGTGCTGAGGGAAGGGAACAGTAATGTTTCACTCTCCTCCTAGCATGCAGTGAAGAATTTGCCAGGATGTGTGCATGTTGCCAGAAGCAACAAAGTCCTGCAGTTCAGATGTAGCCAGGATCAGGTTTGTTACTGTAAAAGTAGGGTAGGTAGGTGATCTTCACTTACTGCTAAAGATAGCTTTTGGGAAAAATACCCTCTCTGCTGGAGTTATGTAATTTATCTCAACTGAGTGGATTTGTAGTAGTGTGTAGGTTATTTGCATAGGTCAGTGTGATGGGTGAAGTAATCATAGGGAAGGACCTGGGTATGGTTTTCAGTGTGTAGAATAATAATATCTTTATATATTTGGTCTTTCCTTTTAGGGAAGCTAATACCAAACTTAATATTATTTTAATCATTCAAAAACCCCTTAAATGGAATGAGCTGCAAATCCTACCCAGACCATCCAATAGAAGTCTATTGAAAAGGACGTAATATTTTAGGATTAAGGAGTAACCAGTGTTGAAAACTCTTCAGTGGCTTTATCATTAGCAAAACAACTCTGGAGCATGCTTCAGCAGGATGAGTCACTCATACTGTTTTCAAGTTTAGTGAAAGCACATGGAAATTCAGTGACATGCATATTTTTAAAGGGTTTAAAAAAGGGTGTGTGGCTCCTGGAAGACAATAACTAGGTTTTTGACCTCTCCTAGGCAAGGGTACTGTATTTTGAGAAAAATAATATACAGAAGCCTGGAGGTTGCTTCCAATATGAGCTGTGTTATAAATGTACCGATACAAGCAAGTAGATAGCCAGTGTCCCCATTAGCTAAAGAGGGAGTACAAAAGTAATGCTGGATTTGGATGGAAACCAGGCAGATGTTGAGGCTGAGAAAAGCCACGTGCTGCAAACTGCAGACTTCTTGGCAGAGGATCGGAAGGGTGACATTTTACCTGTGTCTCATCTTGTCCAAAGAGGGTGGCTGATGCCTTAACCCTAGAAGGGAGGATGTGCTTCAGGAGGGCAACTGGAATCACTTCCAGCTCAACAGTTTGCACAGGTGCATAGCAGCAGCTCTGTTGAGTTTACTGGCAGGTTAGTCATCCAGCTGGTTTGCTCTGGCATGTACATGTCATTCTGTGTTCTGCTTTCACTCAGGCTTTTCACAAGTCTGCCTGGCAGAGAGGAGGCCGCCAAACCACTCTGCTGCTGACAGGCTGGAAGGCTCCCACTGAGCATGGAGGAGCAGGTCTGTCTGGCAGCAGTGTTCTGAAAAGACATGTTTGCACCACCAACAATGTGTGCTCCTCCTGCAGCTCAGGCTGGTTGCAGCTGCAGGGTAATAAACATTTGGATGTGAACACCCAAGTGAAAAGTTGCAGTACATGTGGTTTGTGAGAGGCAGTGGACTGCTCTGCTGTGCCACATTCCCCTCTTGCTTCAGTTTCTGGTGTAGGAAGCACCTGACTCTATTTTTGTTTTCTTCTGCTTCTGTACTGTTTTATCAGCTAGAGATGAGTGTCTTGCATTGGTTTCTCTCAGATGGGTGAGTACTTCCACTGCTCCAGCTTTTACTGAAATAAATGCTCAGTTCCCTCCAGGGTCTTTTTTTGCTATTTTGAAGTTTCTGGAGTAAAGGAGATAATTCTATTTGTGTTACGTTGTGCTAAAGCCATTTTTCAGTAGTTAAAGCTAAGCCTATGTGCTTCATGTCTGAGGATAAGGCAGGATGCACGTGTGGTGTATTGTGGTGTCTTCACTAATGGGCAGTAAGCCTTAGAATACATGAGCTTGAACACTTGCAACGACGTGAAAGTGCAGCACTGAAAGGATTGTCTTCGTGCTCTTGGTTTGCCGGAGTAACTTACTTCTGGGTCTTTCTTTCATACAGAAAAGTCTCTTTTGCCTGTCCCTTTACAATTTAAAATAAGCTTTGTCCAGCTGATACAGAGAAATTCTGCACGCAGAGGGGGAGAAGGATCACCCTTGGCTTCAGTTTGGTAAGAAACAGGCTTGAGCTTGTGTTCTCTTTCTCTTTTTGAACTTTCGATGTTTTGAACATATTGAAAAGAAAGAGCTGAAGCTTTTTGCATGGTCCAGTGCTCCAGTGGTACAGGAAGCAATTCTCCCATGTGCCAGTTTGTTTAACTCACCAGCTTGCTGTTGTGGGTGAGTTCACATGCAGTTTTGGATTACTGCTCTCAACCTTGATGAAATTGTGCTTCATTTTTTATTCCCATATTGTGTTGTACCATAATGAAGGTTTAGGAATAGACTACTGGTTAAAAATTGCCATGGCACTGAATGCATAAACTTACTGGAATTATTTCCAGTTTTGCCACTCGTGTATTACTCAGAGGCTGTGTCATGGCATAGCTGCCCCTCCTCTCCCACTCCTCAACCTGGGAGTGTGAATGCTACGTGCAGCAGAGCTGAAGGAATGGGAAACAGCGCAGCTTAAGAGAATTGCAGCCTAGTTAGTTAGGCCTGACGTCCTAATCACCGTCACATTTTGCTTTCTCATTTGGGTAGAATTCAGTATGGTTTGAGGAAGGAGTTCCTGATTTTTTTCTTTTAAAGGAAAAATCAGTACTGAAATTGACATTCCATGTGTCTCTTTTTTTGATTCCCGCCCACCTCCTTCTCTTGCACAGTCAGACCCACTGTCTGTCACTAAATACCCTAAAAATATACAGTGTATCTGGCCTGCAGTTCATCTGTTCAGCAGCATCAGCCTTTGCAAGAAGCAATACTTCAAAATTCAGTTGAGATGAAAGTTGCATCTCTAGGATGTCTGAGAGTGGGGAAGTGGACTAGAGGCAGTGGTTTGTTACATAGCAGCAATCTCAGAATGTATGTGTCTAATATTAGCTCATGGCAAATACCAACACAGCTCCATGCTTGTTGATGAACCCACATTGCTTTTGGTAGACTTCTTAAAATGCTGTGTCTGTGTTCTGCTGTGTTGGGAAGCAGCTTTACTTTCCCCAAACCTGCAGAATTCTCATGACAAATATTTCATGGTTATTTGAAACCTGTTTCAATACTTACGTTTTTTCTTTTCTTTTTTTTAAATCTGTATGCAATGTCAGGAGCTATGCAATCAGTTAGTTGTTCCAGTTTGGAAGTCTCTAGGAGAGCTTTTTAAAATACTCTTTCTTTACAGAGAATGTGGTACATGATATTTTTACTATTAAACTGCTTTTAAAAGTCTCAAGTGTGTAGGAGTACTGTTCTGAAACTTGGTATGCCTCACAGGGATAGAGTTAATATTTCAAGAGAAATGTCCTTACTGGGAGCTGCTTGTACTCAGATTCTTTTGATGAAGTCAAGTGCAGAAGTAGGGAAAACCATTTTAACTTCTCTGGAATTGAGGCATTTGAACAACTTCTGCTTAGTTACTAGCCTGAGTATGTGTTACCAGAAATGGAATAATTAAAGATTGCTACATATGCTTTAGTGTGCCAGTGAAGTGTTTAATCAAAAGTACCTGAAATGAGAGTGAGCTGTGCAAACATTTGAATTAGAGAAAGTGCTGTCCTTCAAACTCAAGGGCACCTTGGTGTGTGTTGTGTTCCTGTGCCTGCTGCCCAGCCCTGGCAGGTAGCTTACTTCTATGAAGTGACAGTCTTCTAATGTTGTTCAGCCTGTGCCACCTGTCTCTGGCACACATTAACTAATACATAATGTGTTGAAGTTGTGAAGCTTGGTGTACTGCACTGGAGCTGAGCTGACACGAGAGGGAGCATTCAGGGTGGTAAAGGGCTGGCGTAGTCTAGATGGGAACAAAGCAGCTCAGTTCCAGCCACACAGCAGTGAATCTAGTTCGTTAGGAACTCTGCAGGGCAGGGTTTCTTGGTGTGTAGGCTTAGCACTGTCCTTGGAGGGAATGGGAAGAGAATTTGGGTGTGAGTATGCTTAGTGCACCTGAATGCTGGGATAAGGCCAGCTGGTCTGTGAGTTGGCAAAAGAAGACAGCAGAGCTGGCTATGGGTAGATTATGTTAGAGAAACTGACTGTACAGAGCTGAGTCCTCTCAAAGGGCTGTGTAGTTTCCGACCAACTATTCAGCCACAAGAAAAATGTGTTTTACACACAGACACATGCACTTTAAAGGAAATGAGCTGAAAACCCAGAGCTTTATCACATCAAGAAGCCTAGCAAAATCAGCCAGAGCATAGATTTGAAGTTCAGTAATTTAAGCAGCAGTCTTCCTTATGTAGGCACCATGTTGGTAAAGATGGCTTTAAAAGAGGATGGGCCAGTGAAACTGAGCTGGGACTTAGGTATCTTGTATTCTCTGCTATCCTTTTCTTGTATTCTCTTTCATCCTTTGTCTCCAAAGTGTACTGCTTGTCATTGTGTTTAATTTTTGTCCTAGAACATCTGGGACATTGCTTTTATTTGCTTCTAAAAGAGCTCTGTGGTGTGTGGTGATATGGGCCACCAAATCCATAGCACTTACTCAAACAGCAGAAATGGGAGGGAGTGTAAAACTTGTTTTGAGCAAGATACAGTAGAGAAAGAAAGGGCAGTAAAGGCAGCAGAATGTTGGACATCTTTGTATGCCTTCTTTCTAATTTGACAGCATATGTAGGTAACCAGAAGAACTATACCAGCAGCCTGTGGCTCACAGCGTTCATTACTGTTTAGATGATTTAGTTTATTTAAAGATGATGGGGCCTAAACTGGGTTAACCTATACAGTTACTGGCTGAGTGCTCAACATAGTATTTTTAGTAGTGATCCTGGATGTGGCTTCTCTTTACTGCCTGACAGTTCCTGGTGCAATGCTTCTACTGCTGGTGCTAAGATTTCTGGCATTTGAAAATTGGGCTTAGCTTCCGATAAGAAATAGTTTTGTGAAATGTGTTTTGACCTCTGCTGTGTTGAAGATTAATTACTGCATGAATGCTGCCATCTACGGATCTTTAGCTAGCATAGCAACAGATCTTTGAAACGGCAGAAAATGGGTATAATGGCATCATTCCTTTATACACCTGCACTTCCAGTTGTGCAGGAAAACTGATTATGAAGAGTGAAAATCACTTGGACTCTCCTATGGAAGGGAGGTACCGTATGGCGTGGCAGCTTTGATCATTTGTAAGGTTGTAGAACTGAGAATTCTGTTATTGTTCAAGGAGTTGCATTTCATAAAGGTCTCTCCTTGTGTTTCTTTTTGAAAAATAAAGTACAATTCTGAGAATGAGTTGTAAGCAAAGACTTCCTTACTGCGCATAGTCTGAATTTATCCTGAGAAAGTGAAGAATTAGAAGACACCTAATGGGGGAAAGGGGAAAAGGACCGGAGGCAACATTTACCATTCTTCTGGCTTTATGATATAATACAAGGATAAAATCTAAAATTAAAAAAATAAGAAACCCTGTGTTTTAAAACCCCCAGGTTTTTTTATTTGGGTTTACCCCCCCAGTTTTGTTTTATTTGTCTGGTATGCCTCTATCAAAATAAGACACAGTATCAACAATTTTCTCACCACAGCACTTCATTTTTCTGAAGAAGTGGGTGTTTGTGTTCTGAAAGTTTTATGATTGAATTATTTCATGAAAATAAGCAATGCCTTCTTTCCTATGTGGGAATAGGGGCCTCCTTTTTAGCTTAATAGTTGACCCTTGAGAGTTATTTTCAGTCTACGTGGGGATGATCAGCTCTAAGAAAATTAGGTTTTCTTTCTGCCTTTATTGGCAGCTTGTGTTTTTTGCCCTTCTCTTCCTCCTTCGGGAAGTAGGAAAACCTTGTTTGTTCCTCGTGTTCAGCCATGGTAAAGGAAGACAGGGATGTGGAAGTCCCTTTGGAATTTTAAAGGAAATCCTGCATCTAATTGTAGATGTCTGTACCAAACAACTCTGTACAAATGAGTTTTGGCTATTGTTTCCAAATTGGGTTGCTGTCGGCGGTGTCCCATGTTACTTGATCTGAAGAAAAACAATCTCTTACTAGTCATTACATCCTGGAAGCATCAGTTGTCTCCTATCTGTAGAAGTTCTGCTATGAGCATGGATTCTACAGCATTCTTATTGTAAGGATCTGATATCCTTTCATATGATGGATAAAATGTCCCTCTCCATCACGGAATGAACTGCCTCCATTCCAGTGATGCTGTACTTCTCTTCCTTCTCCTCATATTTGTAGGGTAGTTAATTATTTGATTGGGGTAGAGGAAAAAGGAAGAAAAATGGATGGGTAATTTTTTGAAGCAGTTGGAGATGTTACTAATGTGAGGAGGTGCTGTTTCCGTCATGTCTTTTTGCAAAATAAAGGGTGTATGATTGCTCTGCTAGGCCAAAGAGAAGGAGGGTAATGGAGTAACTTCACAAAGGAGGTCTTGCAGTGACTGATGCTTTAAAGAAACTCCTCTTGATTTACAAAAGTAATGGACTGAAGTTCATTCAGTAAATTCAGTGGTTTTCTGAGTAGGCAGTGATTGAAACTTTAAAAAGCAAATATGTAGGAGACAGAAGACAGCGTGTATAGTTAGAAAAAAAACTTAACATGGTTGCTTCAGTAAAGAGTTAAGAAACTAGAACGCCTCTTTTTCAGAGTTAAAGGACTTTTCAGAATAACAAGTTTCTTTGGTTGACCTTCTTTTTAAAATTTCCTCTTTGCTTTTATTTTATGCTTACCGAATACTCTCATTTTGTTTAGTCATCACTTTGCTTCAGACACCTTGGTCTCTAGTTGTGAAAAAGGGTTATATGGTGGTCTTAATGGGGAAGTATTTTTGCAAAGAAATCACTTCTCTGCTACAGCTTTTCTATTTTGTTTCTGTTTTGTCATGAACAAGCTAAACAATTTCCTCCGAGCGACTTGGACCTCAGAATACTTACAGAGCTCTCTTTGGAAAAAGAAGAGTTACAGCCATGAATCAAAAGGAGAATGGTATCTTGAAAGAAAAGATTGTGGGAAGCATTTTAGTTTTTCAAGTATTATGAAGTAAACCAAACTGTATGAATAAGATGAACATTAAACCCTCTTTTTACTAGTCTTTAGCCTTTGAAGACATGCTGTGGTATCCATTACAATATACTAATTATAATGAGGTAAGTTATGACTAGAAATCTTTTTATTATTATTTACCAAGAATTCAGAAGTACTTTAAAAATGGCTCGGTGAAAAAATAGTGAATTATATTTACTGTAGAAGAGGACCAAGGGGTAGACAATTACTGGACTTCTACAGAATTACACTCAAAATCTTGAACAGCAGATACGAGTCACGTTTTGGTAGTTAGTTCCAACTTACTGTTTCTACCATGAAAATAGGTCATAATACATGAGTCAAAAATAGCTTAGGTACTTCGCATCCTGAGTCATCATAAATTGCCATCCTTTGGCTCTGTTCTGTATAAGTTTTATGTGAAATACAGATCCTAATAAAGTTTAGTGCTTTAATCATCAGGGAGCTGGAAGTGAAGACCCTCTGCAAGCCATCACATTATGAAGAGTGCCCTTGAGTTGCTTAAGCATGGACTGGGTGATGTGCTACATATGTGAGAGCATGAGGGTGGAGAGAAGCAGGGTTTCTGTGAGAGAATATGGAAACTCGTGGCACAGTGGAGGATCAGATGTCAGAAGTTGGTAGGAAAAGCTGGAGCTGTTATTTGCCTGTGGTGCCCACCTCTCCCCAGCACAGTTATCACATAGCCAAACTTGTCCATGCAAATGCTTCTGTGTGGCTGATGCTATGCTGTGCCTCTCTCTGGCCTTCCTTTACGGCGGAGACATGAAATAGGTGAAGTTCTAGGAGCTGTAAGTTCATGTAGGACATGCTCACTTTGTGAAGAAAGTATTTCGCAGATGAAGTAGGAATGGCTATGAAACTAATGGTGTTCAAAACCAATTGAAACCATAACTCTTTGAATTTAGGCTCACAACATATCAGGTTCCTGGATGACTACTGATCAAATGTATCAACTGTATCAAGGCAAGAAGTTGGCAGAATGAAAATGTATTTATTCGCTACTGAGTAAAAGCCAATCCCCATTGCAAATTGGACCATTCTCAGTATAAGGTTCTACTTCTGAGGTTATGTGTGTCTCAAGGACCTCTTGAAGTAAGCACCCATCTTAAATGAAGTTGCCCATTTGCTTGGTTCTGTAGAGTGTCTCACGAATGGCAGCTTACCAAATAAAGTGTCAAGATCCTTAACAACTGCTAGGCAGCTCTCTACTCTTTAGATTCTTGAAGGCTGTAAAAGGATCAGCTGACCCTCATAGAAACATGAGTTTGTTTGCAGGCTATACCTGTCCAGGCTTAGAAGGCACTTCATCCAGGCTGGGATGTATGCCCCACATCCCTCTGGACTTGTGGAGTAACTTCAGTGAGACGCTTGGCAGTATGCCCGTGCATGATGCTTTGCTCACTGCTTACCTTGCACGTAGGCATAGTTTGAGAGGGTGTACAGTGGTGGTAAAACATGCGCCCACAGGATTATAGTCTTTTGTCTTCAAGTGTTATCAGGTTTGTAGTCACAGATTTCTATTACCTGAGCCAGGAACCTTCTCTGATACCTTTGAAGGGACAGAGACCTTGAGTTTCCTTGTCTGTGTACCAGACATACAGTAGCTTTGGACTGTGTGGGCTAGGTCATTCTTTTGTCCATCAAGGTTCAACTTACCCAAACAGTGACAGCTGACAGTACCATGGTGTATTACGCAGACATGAAGAGTGACACATCACCCTCTTGCTTTGGTTAGGGATGTTAGTCACTTGGTGGAACTTTACGTATTGGCATATTACTGAATGGGATTTTGAGTGCTTAAGTCAGGTGTGTCATGAGCAGGAAACCTGAGATGATTTCCAAGAGCTATTTTTGAAAATGTTTTCCTCTATTCCGAAGCCAGTCAGACATGAGGCCACCTCTTCCAGTTTTCTGTCAATACAGAGAGTTTGGTCAGGATGCAGATGGGTTAGTTGTGATGGCACCACTCCATCTGAGAGGCAGCTTTCATTCAAGACTATCTCAGCTAACAAAGCAGTTATCCCACATCTGCTTCTTGGCTTTTTGTCATTGTGTTCCAAACTGGGCATAGCTTTTAGGACTGGTAAATTACATCCTAAAGTAAAACCTGGTAAGAAACCAAGTCAAGAAGAAACATCAGTTGAGAAGAAACACTCTCTTCCAGTTCTTAAGTGAACTGATTTTGTCTGTGGTGTGAGACAAAATACCTTTCTATGTTTTAAAACTTTGTTCATTTTGTTAATGTGTTTGCTTGTGTGTACACTAAAGAAAGTAAGTGATGGTGGGGGGATACTCAGCAATAAATTCTGTGTTTTTTTGTGGAGAGCTTTTCTAGCTCTTACTTGTTACTGTGAGTTTTATCAATGGCTTGATGAGACAGCTAGTTTTGTTTGTTTGTTTTGCCTTCAGTTAATGATCGTTTTCAACAATGGGATGGTAATTTGGTGTTGTCTTTCCTTACAGTACGGCTCTTTGAGCCAGTGGTCACCAGCTCATCTCAGCTGTTGGTGAATATAGTGTTTTGATAGCTATGTGCTCAGCCAGAAGTGTGAAAGATTCAGGTCCGTGTGGGTGAAACATCTTGTTATAACATCTTGTGCCTTCCCTTTTCTCTTTTTAGGATTCTTCTCAGAATTCATCCCAGATTCCTACATCACTTGTCAGAAAATCAGCCTGCTGGTGTTGCATCTAATCTCTCATATTTCTAGAACTGGAGCATCTCTGTACCTCTTGGACATTAAACACACTTTCTTTTTTTTACATTTATAAAGGTCATTCAGGGATGTTTCTTGTTTCTTCTGTGCAGTAGCTGTCTCTGTACAGACTGGCAGGGTGAACAGCAGGCTGTGAGGCAAGGGAGCTGGGCATAAAGGCATAAGCCTTATTGTCCGCAGTGGAATCATTAAGGAATGTTTCCACTGCAGAAATAAAAACCGGAGTTTTATTTACACCTTAGTGAAAGTGATGCTTTGGCTACAGGCCTGAAACAGCGTTTGCAGTAGCTGTTGTGCAGTCCCATCTCTTACCATGAGCACTGTGTTCATTCTTCAAAGTAACTTCTTTGGGCTGCAGTTGAGAGAGGTGTTTGCAGTAGTCCCAGTGAATGTTCGTACGAATATTCAAAGGAAAAGAAGGACTGTGTGCTTATAACCGGAGCTTGGGAAGTGCTATATATATATGCATACTTCCGTCATCTTGTTCTTAACCCCTTATTTGTGTTGTGAGATGGGCAGATAGAAGAGACAAGGGTGTGCTTCACTCCTTCCACACAATGTTCAATCAACAAGGGGCGTAGACAGTCCACTTTACTGGTACTCTTAAACTGAAAGTCTTTGCCCTTAAGCGCTTATGTGATGCATTTCCAGACTGTTATAATTTATCCAATCTCCAAAAGATCTTAGGTCAAATATGTGCATCAGTAAACTCAAATAAAATAATTTCTGCTTAATATAGTAGTGATTGTGGAAAAAAAAAAAAGAGTAAGGGGACAGGATTTGAAAATGAGACCTACTGTATTGAGATTCTTGGAATTAATCATAGAATGGTTTGGATTGGAAGGGCCCTTAAAGCTCATCTATTTCCAGTCCCCTGCCATGGGCAGGGACACCTTCCACTAGTCTGGGTTTCTCAAAGACCCATCCAACCTCGCCTTGAACACAGCCAGGGATGGGGCAGGCACGACTTCTCTGGGCAACCTGTTCTTGTACCTCAGCACCATCACAGTAAAAAACTTCCTCCTAATGTCTAACCTAAATCTAAATCTCGAGGGAACTATGAAGATCTTAATATGTGGGGCAGGAGAGATGGAATAATGGTAGATAAAAAAATACTCATAATAAATGCAAAGTGGCGCTTGATCAGTGTAAGGAGCTTGAGGCACCCATAATCCAAACGGAGGGCTCTGACTTGTGTTCTGCTGATGGAAAGAGCTGTGCTAGTTCAAAACATAGACATGGCTTCCCCAACTGTGTTCTCCACTCCTCTACCACAGCCTTACATAAAGGGCAACAAGAATAAACATGTGGCTTTGTTTCACCTTCTGAAGGTGCAATTTTATAGCAGGGCTGAGCCAATTCAAGCACAGGCTGCTGTTTGCGGAGCAAGTGCTTGGCCCCAGCCTGTACTTTCCTATCTACCACTTGCAGTGCAAGTCATCTGACTTCCTACAGGCAGTGGTTATAGCGAGATAAAATAATATTTAAAACATGCATGCATATGTATATATTTTTGCAGGAATCACTTCCCACTGGCTTAAGTTTCTAAACCTGCTCACTTCTGGGTGGATGGATGCCAACACCAGAGTGAGGAAAGCAATGGGAACGTACAGCTGGAAGGGACTTTCTTCTTTCATCCCTCCGTACCACAGGATTCACAGTTGATTGCTTCAGCCCAGGTTTGGGTGCTTGAGGTTAAAACATGCATTCTGTAGAGTTGGTAGCCTTTGCTAGAGGAAGGGGGCAGATGGGTCAGGAGACCTTAAGCTCTGACCTGGGGTTGTCCACAGTTTTATCACACCAAGCCCTGATTTTAGTAACTGTAAGAACAGTCACAAGCTCTGCCCTGTGTACAAAGCTGTGCCATCTGAGACATCAGGCTATAATAACAAATGGATAATCAGCTGTTGCTTAACTGGTATCATGGTTTGCTGAGGATCTTGAGGGTGTTTTTGAAATAGGACAATGCTCTATTTTCACAATAATTTGGATACTTACCTCTGCATTGCAGTTGGGATGTGAAGTCTGTCTGTGATCACACTTCTCAGACAGGTATACATGCATGCACAAGAAATACACAGTCGGTAACATTATTTAAGAGGACGAAAGCAATAGGAGGTAATTTGCCAAAAATTGTTACCAGTGGTTAAATCTATTTGGAAGCAAGATGGTATACCTTTGAAGGGGCTTCCCTGAGATGAGCTGCTGCCCCTTTCAGATTCAGAGTGCTGAGTGGCATTTGTAATTGCAGTCTGTCACCACTTTCACACTCAATGTTTTTGATTGCTTTTATTAAGTGGAAAGTACAAAGCTTGTCATTATTAGAGATTTGTGAACTATATCTAATTATTCAAACTGGAAATGTGTTTTTATTTTTGGGGACAGCAACTGGTCTGCCCTGGGGCAGGATTAATCTCTGCTGTCGGTATTCTGTAAGCAGCTTGTGAAGGAAAACAGTACATGTGTCTTTGCCAACTTGGCTAAATATTGCTAGCTGTCTTAACTCCTTTTAAAGATAAATGAGCTGTAATTGGATTTCTGTACTGGATAATTTTAAACAAGGGCTATTAGATGAAGCAGTAATTGTTATGAAGAAACTCCACAATAGACATATTATTATGAGACATTGCATCTCTCTGAGTGATTTAGTATTTGTCTATCAGAATTGGTAATGGAGAGAAACGTGCTTTGATGGGGCATTTCCCATTATTCTTATGTGTGAGGAAACAGAAATAATAATGAAGGTTGGGTTAAGTTGACGTGGGGGGCGGGTGATGCTACTGTGAGTTACTTTGAAACAACATAGTGAACTCTTACAAATAAAACTGAAACATGAGGAAAGATAAATTTATTACTATCTTTTATATTTCTACAAAACTTACAAAAATAAAAACAGACACTGTTTTTATGTGCAGTAATACACTTTTAAAAATAAAATCCCATTCATGGTTAGGTTCACCTGCCCTGAGATGAGTTATATTCCTCCAGGGTCTTGCTCACAGTACAGATTCATCAGTCACTGACCAAATCAAGACTCTCTCGAAAAATACACTTTCTTATCTCTTTAGTACAGCTGCAGTCCAAGAACTGTTGCATATAATAATTCACATGAATGAGACAGTACACTGTACATATACTTAAGACTGAATGTGCGTTTATTACCCAAAGTAATTATGTATTGATTTTACATACATTGATTAATTATACTATTCATTAGATAATGCATACATTGATTAATTATACTATTCATTAGATACGCCTTGCTTAAGTATCAGTCAGTATCTATACTACAGAGGCACATATTAGGTAGTGGTTTCTGAATCACTATTCACAGAGTAGTCATCCATCACTGGCTACTACAGTAGGTAAACATCATTACTGACAAGGTTACTTATGCAACTGCAAACATTTTGGTTCAAAGTACTCCTGATTTTATGATTTCTGATTGATAAAAGAAGTATTGCTGGTCTAAGCAAAGGTCACACAACTAAGGTAAAATTTTCTTTATAGTTCTTGAGTGCTCTGCAGTTCTTTGTGTGTCTTCCTGGTATGCCCTGACATTCTTACCCTCCCACTTGGCCACAGCTGTCATCCACCTGTGTGTGGAGGAGCCCTGTTGTGAGCGGTCGAGTTATATTGTCAGGTTATATAGAGTGTAAATCAAAATCATGTTTCTTATTTGCTTAGACCTCTCAAGTTGAATAAAACTATGAAAAGAGAGTAGCAAAACCTTCTTCCACCAATGTGTCTGTGGTCAGTGAGGTACACTTGTTTCCTGTTTTTGATGGTGATTAGAAAGTGGCATCCCATGAAAGAGCATTAGAATCAGATTTCTGAGAAGTAATTCAGAATTCCAGCTCCATCTTTATACACTGCTAATCACAGCTGTTTTGAGAGAAGATGTAATAAGGGTTGCTCAGTCTTAGAAAAACCAATTAAAGACAAATACTACTTTTTTTCTTTTTTTCCTTTTTTCCTCTTTTTCTTTTTTTCCTTTTTCCTTTTTTTTTTCCCTAGAGCTTTTGCTCTAGCTTGTGAATTAAGAGTTAAAGAGGAAAGATCCTTTGTTTAGTGAAATTAATACAATACCATCTGTTACACCACTAATTTCAGATGACTTGATTGTATTTTTTTTTTCTCTCCACAGAACTGAAATGTTTTCTTCCAGGTCACACTTTTTATACTGGCATACAGTGTGTTATCTTCTTGCAGGCCTCTTTACAGGTGGCCTGTCTGATCATTTGTGTCGATCTTTGTCTGGAATAAAGCAACTAAGATCATGAGATTTTATTAAATTTTGGGGATACGGATGTGAAGCTTTGCTCTCTATCCTTCTTTTAGCATCAGTAACATTATTATGTATTGGTTCTGGTAGCGAGCCCTGACACATTTAAAATAGTTGGTTTGCCCCCATCTGAGTGAATGAAAGACTAAGGTTCTGATGGGTGTTTGGGATGTTTTGAATAGCTGGCATTGTGAAGACCCTGTATTTATTTTTTAAAGAGCAAAAAAAGAGAATTGTCCTAGAGTTGCTTTTATAGTCTGGTAACTTGTCAGGATTCTTCAGCTGTTTCTTTTTGTCAAAAATGCCTCACACATGCAGCTGGCAAGGGTGCTTCATCTCTTCCTGTCCAAAGGGGGAAAAGAATTTGATATTATTACTTCTAGACAGAATTGCTGTAACTTTCCACACTGAGAAGCTATGATATTAAGGTTTCACCAAGTTCTTAGCCCCTTCATATCAGCAGCTGCTGATAAAACACTATCTGGCTGCTTTGTAGGCTAGTAAGTTGAGAATAATCAGTTTTCAGCATCGCTATATTTAAAGTAGGCTGCCTCGGAGTGTCTTCTGTTAACTGACCACAACTTCCCTCGAAAGTTACATGCCACAGGAAGGATGAAATTGCTAAGCCTAGCTTATTAGAGGGAGGAACACAGCTCTGGTGGTGCATGCTATAAGGCAGTGTATACTTTTCTGGAGGAGCTAGGATAACCACAAATGTTGCTGCCTTCAGAACAGGTGCAAAACTTGCTTTTTTAGTTTAGCCCTTTGCACAACATCTGTCACAACTGAGGAAAAGAAAAGAGGAAGAGGATAAACTCATATTTTTGCAGTGAGGAAAAATGAATTCAGCTTTTTGGAAAGAAATACAGGCCGTGTCTTGACCTTTCTTTATTTTAGGAGGATGCTAATGACAGCATTTTGATAAGGGCTTAAATAGAGCAATACACTAGAAGATTTTGAAGTTACATAATTTGCTAACTTTTCTGCAAGGCCAGTGAGTTTCATGTTGCTTCTTGTCTAACAAGTTTTGACCAAATTTGTTAATTGTGGAAGGATGCAGATTGAAAGGAGCCTCTGGAGATCGTGTTGTCCAACCCTGGTAGTGCCAATTCAATCAGGGCTGTGTCCAGTCAAGCTTTAAGTATCTCTAAGGATAGAGATTTCGTAGGCTTTCTGTGCAACCTTGCCAATGTCTGACTAAGCTCATTATGAAAAAATGCTTCCTGATGTTTAATTGTTCCTTGCTGCATCTTTGTGCCTGTTACTGGGTGTTGCCATCTTTTCTGTATGCCTCCCCAGTAGGCAGTTGAAGACAGCAATAAGAACTCCTCACTCTTCCCTCTACGGGCTGAACCATTTCTCAGCCTCTCCTCCTGTATCCCGTCATCATATTTGGTGGTCCTCTGCTGAACTTGCTCCAGTGTATCAGTATCTTTCTTATACTGGGAAGCCCAAAACTGGGTACAGGACTCCAGGTGTGATATCACAAGTGGAGGGGAAAGATTGCTTCCCTCAGCGCTCTTTTGAACATGGTCCTGTATATGTTTGCCATGAGGTTGCACTGACTCCTCTCTAACTTCTTGTGCACCAGGAGCCTGGATTTTTTTGCCAACCTGCTTTCTAACCAGGTGGTACCCAGCCTGCACGGTTGTGTGGGGTTATTCAATCTTTGATGCAGGACTTCGCATTTGGCTTGCTGAACTTTATGACGTTCCTGTGAGCTCATTTTTCGAGCTCGCTGAGAACCTGTTCTTCTTCATTTAATGCATCTGAGTGAGGTTATGCAAATTTGGCAGTCATGGGGCAAGATCCTGGTTTTGAGACTTAGCTGTATGGTCCTGTGGTAGGAAGAGTAGATCAGTATGCTGCTGATCTCCCTGTGTATAGAGATACCTTGTTCTGCTCTGCAACCCAGCTCGATCACAGTTGGATTTCCATTCTTTCTTTGTTTTTGCATTCTTTCCTTCCTCTATCATTTGGATAAAGTGGTGAACAGCTTTGATCTGATTATTCATAGGAAAAAAGACTAGATGACTTGAAGGGGATTTGACACAGGTGTGTAAAATCACGGGTGATGTGGACAGATTAAATGGGCAGTTGCTGTGTTCACTCATTTCTGGTATAAGAAGCAGGGGACTTCAAATGAAACTAGCAGGTGTCACAAGCTAAAGAAAATGGCTGCAGACACCATGAGCAGTTAGTCTGTGGAACTTCTTACTGCAGGGTGCTACAGGCACAGACATTTAATTTGAGTTCAGAAAGGGACCACATGTGCTGATGGAAGACAAATTGATTGAGGACTGTCGTGTTCAGACATGAGACATCTGCCTCAGGAAGTCTGAAGTTAGACATTGCAGGAAGCCAAGAGAGTATTCTGAAGGGAAAAAAATGAGGAAATATGTATGACCATTTACTATACAAGCAGCAATTCCCCTGTTTTAATTCAGAAAAGGATTGCGGCTTGCCTGAGTTTGTTTTGTTCCATAGCCTTAGCTTGCAACTTGGCCAAGAATGCATTAGAAAATAATTCACTCCAATTTATTTGATGTTTTTCTAGTGATTCTTTACGTCCATTGACTGTGTTGTGACAGCAGAATGGGATATTGCTAAGATACAAACCTTAGTTTTTCTTGAGTTCTTCCCCTCCTCTGTACTACAGACGTGGACATAGAAGGGACAGAGTACATTGCTGCTTTTCAGTTTCTCCAAAACTGGTCAATGTAAGGCAAAGCTTCTCTTTCTGTTCAGCTGCACCCTATTTATTTTTCTTATGTTGCAGGCTGTCTGATTTTCTCCTTGGAGTCTGTTCATTCCCTGCTTACCTGAAAACTTCTGAGTTTCAGGACAATGTTAGTCTTTAATGCAACATCTGTTTTAAAAATACAGACCCCTCCATTTTTTTTCTTTATAGTAATGATCTTGCTGGTTTAAGAGGATGGAAGGATGGTTTAAGTCATTAACTGCCTTCAGGAATCCTGTTATTTGTGGTAGCATGTTACTGTTTTCAGGTAGGCTTCAATATCTTTGAGCCCAAGGTGGCTGAGGGAACCCATCTGAGCACTTGCAGTAGTAGTCCTTAGTGTTGCATTCACATCAAAAGAAAACGTAAAGGCAGTAAATGCTCTTTTGCTGAAAATGCATGTGTTTTGATCCTTCACACAATGTACCTCCACTTAGTCATGTGTTCAACAACATCTGTCTATACAACTTTCTTTTCTGGACTTGGACAGAGGCAGCCAAAATTGACCATTTGGCCCCCATCATCATTTTTATTTCTATGTGCTCTGTCATTCCCTACCAGAGATGTCAGCAGTGGACACGTAGTCTAGTTGGAGTTTTCTTAGCATCTGCCTGAGCCCTACACTCTGAACTTTGGAGTGAAGATCACAGAATCACAGAATCACAGAATCCCAAGGGTTGGAAGGGACCTCAAAAGATCATCTAGTCCAACCCCCCCGCAAGAGCAGGGTAACCTACAGTACATCACACAGGAACTTGTCCAGGCGGGCCTTGAATATCTCCAGTATAGGAGACTCCACAACCCCCCAAGATATTCTATTGTTTCATCATGAGCACAGTTTTTTAAGATCCTGACTGGACTTCACGTTCCAAATAGAGATCTAGTTTCTCCAAAGAACTTCAGTCAGATCCTCATAATAATCAAGCCATATGAAACTGCTGCTACTTGTCAGCTGCTTTATTTATATGTGAAAAGAATGAAGTGAGCTCCAGATCTGTATGAGCATTTCCCAGCCTTTCACTTAGAAGGGGGCATTTCCTAGAATCCATCAAAAGCTTTTACCAAAGCAAAAGCTCATTTTCTTCTGCAAAGCTAATACTG
The DNA here is from genome assembly GCF_037157495.1 of Lathamus discolor. NCBI lineage: Eukaryota > Metazoa > Chordata > Aves > Psittaciformes > Psittacidae > Lathamus > Lathamus discolor. The sequence goes on along the minus strand of NC_088887.1, from coordinate 72,781,895 downwards.
ATTCAGGCATATGTTGCATGGCATGGCATGCTCATGTCTTTCAAGGCAGACACATCTATTACTTATATTCAGTGGTGGAGAGGAAAAGAGATACCAGGTTTGTGTATACTACCCGCTTTATTCATGCCTGTGCAGCATGGAGGAGGAGAGGGACCTGGTGTGTGCTGTTACAGGTAACTGCCATTGTAAAACTGTTCCAACAAACAGTACTGGGGGGAGAGTGCCAACAGGATAAATGGAAAGGGCATCTGGAAGTAAACTGGACATTTGAGAACAGCTGTAAATTTTCAGTATTACTGTTCTTCCTTGCGCCAACAGAACAGCTTGTTACCATCTCTCTGCTGATGGCCACCAGCCCCACTGCACAGCTGGGAGAAGAAACAGGACAGGTGCTGTCTAAACAACTTCAGTGCAGTGTCCTAGGCCAGCTGAAACCACCACTGCTACTTTGGGAAGTTTCAGATAAGCACACAGTAAAAGAGTCTCCTCCTTGATACGAGTGTGCATGAGGTGTCAGCCTGTGCTGACAAGTAGCGAGGGGAAGCAGTAGCATCAGATGCCACAGCTATAAATTGTCACTGTCTGTCTGGCTTTAGGACACTTGTCAGGAGCTTATCTTAGCTTTTAAAGCTTTTATTTTTATTGGCTTCTTCAGCATTTGAGAAATACTAAAAGAAGGAGGGGAAAAAATAGCCTTTCTCAAACCCAACTGGACCAACACTCTAAAGCTTATTAGAGCAGAGCAGTGTTTTGACGTAAAGGTAGAAGTTTGAGAATGTTGAAGTGATTTAGAAAGAATGGCTGAGTTTAAAAATAGCAGAATTGCTAATGTGAGAAAATGGTGAGAGAGAAAGATTTTCAGTACAGATCTTCACTTTGTTTCCACTTAGAAGAGAACAGGTATCTTCATTATGTGGTGCTGTAATATGTATGTAAAAAAGTCTTCTTGCCTTTAAGGTTTTATAATCACAGTTAGAGGAAACATCAAAAATTTAAAAAAACCCCAGACATTAGTAAAATAAAATGAACATGTACTGTTGTGATGTTAATAATACTTATCTTTTTATTTTTACAGCTTCTAGGTATTCGTGAATGATCTATCTTTGGCTTTATCAGGTCATCATTTGCTTAGTCTGATAGGAACAAATTCTTAAATAATATTTAAAAATAGTTTATTAGAAAAGCTGACAAGAACAGAACTGATATAGCATACAGAATTAACTCCTGTTAAAAATTGTTTTTGTGTAGCTGCATAGTGTCTTTTGTAACTAGAAACTCAATTTTGACAAAGTGGCATGAAATATAGGGTCTTTTGCATTTTTTTTCCCATAAGAAAGTAATTGTTAATTGAACGTTTCCTTACTGCTGTTCAGATATGACCCTTCCATGTTTGCAGGTAGGCGGAGGTCAACACGTGAGGAAGGAAGGAGTCACAAAGATGACAAATGTAACTATGTTTGTTTGACTTCCAGTACAGCCTCAGTGCCAGAGAGATACAGCTGCAATAAATAACATTTATTCTGACATCTGGCAAAGCTTTTACCAGTAATTACCAGGCACTCTTTAATTTTCCTTTTCCATCACAACCTCGTGGCGCAATTACAAGTTGTATTGGCAGGTGAAGGCATATTAAATAAAGATAGAAATCAAAAGAGAAGACAGAGGGCCAGCGATAAAGTAGGGAAGGAAACGGAGACGTGACGGAAGGGCATGACAGCAGGAACCCAGGGCTTGCATCCTGGATACTCAACTGGTATTGAGCCTATTTCAGCAGGATATGTTTAAGTCATTTGGTGTCTTTCTTGGCCCGATTTCAGTGTGCCCAAGGGGATCCCAGATATGCTGTATGAAGGCATGATGAGAAAGCTTTTTCTCTCCCAGCTAGTCGTTGCTGTTCTCATTTATTGAGAGGTGACCATCTCACATCATCAGATTTAACACATTCATTTACTTTTTGTGGGCTTCAACTGAACATTTATTTCTGTTTCTAAAGCGTTTGTCTTGTGTCCATGTCTGACTTGAGTAGAAGTTCTGAAGAACCCTGTATCACTGCGCTTTTAACTGAAACAGCACAGTTTTTGTAGTACAGTCTCTTGCTTCAACTTATCTTTTGTGTTTATAAATAACTTATATACAACCAGAGTAGGGACTTTTTATAATACACACTAAAAGAAATGTTCTTCTTAAGGAAGAGGAGTGAAGAGATAATACACCTTGGAAAGATGAATGATTTAACATATGGGAGATATTCAATGTTGGGGAAAACCAAACAGCTCATTAATTCTTCATGTATTACATCTGACAATGTTATCTATGTGAATTGTCCACTAAGTGCTCCAAATACTAGAAGGTCAGTGTCACCTCCAAATGAAGCATTTGTGATAGTCAGACATACACAGAAATGGTCCATTTTAACTCAAAGTTTGGTTTCCTTTGGTTATGTGACTTGCATAACAAAACCACTGCTGTAAGTGGAGCTCAAGTAGAGCTCTTGCAACTTTCAGGTGATCTGGTTGTAGTCAGTCTAAATTGTGAGCTATTTGTGTTTAAACCGTTCTCAGACACCCAGACTGTGAATTGAGTCTTTGCTTGAGTTAGTAACATCCAGACGTATGTATGTGCAGTATGGAATTTGAACATTCACAGGAGTGCGTATTTCCTGGAAAAAATGAGATCAGTCAAAATGATACAGCTAGGAAATTATAATGCTGAGTTTCCCTGCTGTCCTGTGACAATTCTCTCTCAGTCCAGCATCACTCCTTGAATTCCTGACATCCTGAGAAACAATCTTAACTTAAGCTGCTGTACAGGGAGCACTAACAGTTTTTACAGTGGGTTTTACCCTGTTTTCTTAAGCTTGCTCCGCTGCAGTACAGACTTTATTTTTCAGGCAGCTTTCCATTGGAAGATTTTGCAAGTACCATCATTTGCGTTTCTCCCATGTCACGTGAGCTTTCTTCGTGGTGTGACCTGACAGCACTTGAAATTGATACACTTACTTGCCGTCTCAGTATTTTCAGTACAGTTCTCTTGTATCCTTTGCATGCAAAGAAATAGATGAAAGGATCTAGGCAGCAGTTAAAATTCATCAAAAACACGGTATAATGGAGTGACTTCTGGAAAATTTTATTTTCAGTGCACGAGGGTTCTTTCTGAAGCTTCTTAATCATGTGTTGTATGATTGCAACATGATAAGGGGTAAAGCAGATGATGAACACTATAATTACAAATATGATTGTATTGATGGCTTTTTTGTTTATCCCTGATTTTTCAGTCAGTGGATTTTCCTTGGCCGTTTGAAACAGTTTGCAGCTAATCTGAGAGTAACAGAACAGTATAATCCCCAGGGGGATAAGGTACCCTACTAAACAGGCAGCAAGAAGTATAAATGGTAGATGTGCAATTTTTTCAAAGTTTGGATATTCCATACACGTAGTCCTTTCTTTTTCTTCTTGTGACATGGGTTGTATCAGTAATGGGAAAGTTTGACTAAATACAAGAAACCAGATAAAGACACAAATGCCCTTGGCATATTTAATCCTTCTGATCTTGTATCGGAAGGGGTGGACAACAGCAAAAAACCTGTCAATGCTCAAACATGTCATAAAGTTTACACCTGCATAGGTGTTGACGTAGAACAAGAGAGCAGTTATTCGACATAATGCTTCTCCAAATGGCCAGTGAAATCCCAGGGCATAGTAGGCTATCCTTGTGGGCAAGGCAATACAGAACAGGAGATCAGAGAAGACGAGGTTTGTTGAATAGAGGGTTGTAGAGTTGATCTTCTTTCTGTTTTTAAAAATGACAGTGAGGGCAATGGCATTTCCAAGCACCCCAAGAATTAAGATGGAGCTGTAGAAGACAGACAGTAGTATCCGTGCGGTATCTTTGTGCTCGTATAAATCACAAGTGGAATTGCTTGTCTGAGAAACTATGAAAGTGTCCATTTTTGTAACCACTGTTGTTTCAGGAAGTTCAGTAGACCTAACATAAAAAAAGAAAGAGAAAAGGGATCATTTTGTAATAAATGTATATAAATTTATTCTGCATAACAATGGCCAACTTCTGTTGCAAAAAGCAAGATTGGAGAAAACGGAAATGAAACTTCATTATGATGAAGTACTTTTCAAGCCTTCTTCCAAAACCAAGGAAAGAAAAAGATGGCTCTTCTGTTTTGATCCCAGTTCCTCCTCTCTTAAAAAAATCAGACCGGAGGCAAAATAATAAACCAGGGATGTAATGTATTTGGAAAGTGAAGTTTATAGATGGTCAGGAAGGTGAGAGACTGTTAAAAGCAATCTCAGGAGAAAAAGGTGTCTGAAGAAAGAAACCATGTGATAAAGGGTCATATGAAGTTCCCAAGGGTCAGACAAGCAGACAAAATCTTCCAAATACATTTCAGTTTGTTTTTAGGGACTTTTTGTTTCTAACAATTCACATTGTCACAGTTTAACTTGTTTAGAGAAACAACTGAATTTTTTCAGCATTGTTATCATATCGCCATTATAATTATTCAGCTTGTTTTATACTAGTTTTAAGGATTGGCTTTTGGAAGCTAATTCAAATATTGTTACATCAGTTCTTAAGACTAGGATTTTAGTCACTCTTCAGTGGTTCTGCAAAAGAGAGACAACCCACAGAAATACTTTACACGTTGTCAATTTAGTAGCTTTTAGAAATTGTTTAGCCTACACAGTCAGAAGTAGCCTGGAAGAGCTGCAGAGGGTCAGTGATTTAGGGGACTTAAAAATGATCCAGCAGAATTTCAGAAATGGGAAGGACCTCATCCTGTGGATGCTGCTTCCCATGAAAAATATTTCTTAGGTGTGTTGTTACCTGACAATTGCATAGTCTAAATGTCAGAAAGGATGGGGCATCTAACATTACTTCTCTAGCAGCTGTTCTGCAAAATGGTGCCTCTTTTAGGCACCATTGATGTATCAAAACAGCAGTCAAAACAAGATTGCTTCTGCTTTAATGTAGAATACTATCTGGAGATAAAAGCTCTCATAACCTGAGTTTTAAGTCTGTCTGGTACCTTTAACTGAAATGTCTAGCTTATTTCTGAGGATCTGCCTTTCAACACACGATATTTACGAACAACTGTAACAATATTGCCTGTTGTACCTTCAAATAGTCTTTCTCGAAAATACCTCTCCATTTTAAGGGGTTTAAGCTACGCATTTTAGAAAGTATTAATTATTCTTTCATTTTAAAGCATTATAAGGCTAGTATCTTCTTTCATGTTTTGAGGAGGTTGTCCTGCTTATTTCAGGTTGTTCACAATTTATGTATCTCCAGCACATGCAGTATTATAAACCAGTCTGATCAGGCTTCTGGCTAGGTTAGTAGGGCTGAATAAGGTCCTCTGTAAACAGTAAAACTGCAGATAGTGGATGTTGTATATTAAAATACATAAATGAATTATATTAATATAAATGGGTTGTATTACATACGTTTAAGGAAGAAATTAGCATCCAGAGAGTATATTAAGCCTGTGTTTGCTGTGGTTGCACAGGCAGTAGGAAAGACGGGTGATTTCTGACTGATGTATGGTGTTCTGATTCTTAGAAACCTATAGAGGATGTACCATGTGTCGAGAGGTGGAAAAACTGCATACAGCATTGGAAGTCAAATCTGAAGTGGGAGTTTTGTAGTTTGAATAATGGAATTAAGCTGGTAAATAGCAAGTCCAGCCCTAGTGCAAATTTAAGAATGTCTGTAATTTTATATTAGTTATTTCTGCATCATTCTCAGTTTCTTGGTGTTAGTGTGTTTGATGATTGGTTAATACAGTAGTTATTACCCTGAGGATAGTTCTGGTATACTTTTCTCCTGATTTTGTTTTTCCCTTATAGAAGTGTGTAGGATGGCTCTTGTTTTATGTAAGTGTAACAGACTGCTTTTTTGCAGAAAATGGTGTGGGTTTCTGTAGGCACCTGGATAAGTCAGTGAGGTATTTTATTTCTCTTATTTAAATGCTTCTGATTACTTGTTCACACTCCCAGCATGACATCTATCGTCTACTCATTTCTTCCTTGAAATTTAGGTAAAATTAAACTTAAACATATGTGAGGAAGAAATAATCTAAGATTTACGATAAACAGGTCTATTGCAGTAACTAGCTGCAGCAAATTAACTGCATAATTTTATTTGCATTGTAAAGTTTTAGTAGTTTGGTCCATAGATAATGTGCTTAATTGTCACAGCCGTTCATAGGTCTTTCTATAAATGCTTGTAAAACATACAATATCTATTATTGTACAAACTCATTTAACTCTGACTCAGGGAAAATTACATAATTTCAATGAAATATATATATATTTTTTACATCAGGAGTAGAATGTCATAGAATGCATGTTACTATGAAGTCAGATCTTTAACGTAATAAATTAACCTAGAACTTGTTGCTCAAAATAGGATATTCACCCTTGCATAAAACCATGGCTGTATTGAGAAGGAGTCTTAGGTGTGATGGAGTTTGTCTATCCAGAGTGATAACGTGAATATACATGGGGAGCAGTTCCATGGCAGGACAAATTGGCCACAGATGGGAAGCAAGCTGGAGGACCATAGCTCATAGGCCTTCCAGGGCAGCATGCATGTCAGCTAAGCTGTGCTCCTTGACAGGGGATGTCGGCAGGCTCTTTTGCCTGCTGTTGGAGTCAGCCCTGGATGGGAAAAGTCTTCTTTTTGATCCTCTGTTATCCCCCAAATATTTTGACTGTTAATGTAGGGAGCACATTTTATAATACCTTACTATTATTTCCTCTATATGTAGGTAATTTTGGGCATTTTGAGCAGTCACCATGGTGTCTAGGTGTTACATTACCTGAATATATTTAATTTAACACACACACAGAGAAAATACTCTATCTGGTTTGGGGCCCAAACAGATAATAGAGTTGCTACCAACTCACAACCTAATGCGCATCACCCTAGCTATGGTAACTTCTTTGTATATCTGAGCTGTTATTGTTGGATGAATTCCATTCAGCTCAGCAGGTATTTCACCTTTTCTCGCCGATCTTGAGCAGGACTGCATTGAAAAAAATAACTTTTTCCTGAAAGGGGTCTAGACTATTAAGTATGTCAAGATTATTATTTTTCTTAATCCTTTTCCTTGTGTCAGGTTGCTGTTTATTTCTTGGCAGCACTCCTTAGTGATCAGCTTATTATATAGAGAGCATATGACGTGTTCCACGGAATGTTTTGAAGAAGCAACAGCAGGCCCATTTTGCCTCCTTTCTGTGGGTTTTGCATTCTTGGAACAAAAATGGAGAATGTTACCTCCGTATTGCTCCAAATCTCAGACTAGCTGGAGTTGGATTTAATGAGCTGTGTGCCTGAATACCTTACAAAAACATGGACATTTACTGTCCGGAATCCAGATGCACCATTGAAGCTGCCCTCTAGAATCCCTACCAAAATGTTTGTTTTTCTAGGTTGTTGGATTAAATAACCCTCACCAGTGGCTTTCTGAGTTTATTAATGATAATGTTTTTAAATATATACTTGAAATTAATTTACCTTACCAATTTAATTATTTAGAAAACATTGCCACAGTTTTTGGCATAGAGGCACATGCAAAATTTTAAGGCACAATGAGGTATTTAAGATTCCTGTCTTTATATCAGTATTGTAAAGAAGGTTGTTCAGGTTTTCATGTTTCCTGAATCTGCAAATACATGATAGGACACAGGCCACTTACTCATTTAATGTAACCTCCTGGATAATCCAAGTTATGTTGTTATTTTATTTGTGTATGGATTCTACTAACTTTTCACTTAAAGCATATTTTCTGAAATGCTGTTTGGTCTTGAGTTGGAAAACTGAAGGGAAAACGTATTAGCCATTTGTACTGTTTTGGTCAGTCAACCTTTCTGTTAAAAAATGTGGGTGTCTGATTTGAATTTCTTTAAAATTAATTTGCAGTTGCTGGTTTTGTTGAGCCTTTCCCCTTTATACAATCTCATGGGTTTGGCAATTCAAGGTGAGCTTTTCAAATGTCTCACTGCAAGTGCTGTGATGTCTGTTCTAACCCCCCTTAGTCCCACACACGAAATGGGGTTCCAGATGCCTTTTCATATCAGTGTGCCAGGAAGCTTACTCAGTACCTGCTTTTTCTGCTCAGCTGGTTGGTTATCAAAGTAGAATTGTATGGCATTTTACTGGGAACTTGTGAAGTTAGTTCACTGTGATCCCAGAGTACTTCTCAGATTTACTGTGTCCTAGGATGTCTCCAGTCTACTGGCATGGCCATTGCTCTCTGTTTCTACCTGGGAAGACCTTATGCCTCAGAGAGTTTAAAATTAATTTGAATGTTATGCCTGGGCTTACAACCACTGAAGCTTGTTCTGTATTGTTCTCTCATTTGCCATTTTCAAGTCTTAGCATTGTATCTGCTTTCTGACCACCAATGGAAAAAAAGGTTTTCTTCAGCCAATTACCTTATGAGATTTGTTACTTAGGCACCTTTTTATCTAACCTGTGTGCTTTCTTGGTGTTTCACAGCAATAGGGGTCTGAATCTGAGTCCTTTCCAATCCAAAAATATCCACTCGGGAAAAATCACAGTACCATGTCAAGCTGCTTACAGAATCTAGCATGTCTGAAATCTGTGCAGGTGTCTTTCTAAGCCAGTTCCATAATCTCATCAAAGAAGGAAAATAAGTTGATTTAGGAGACTGGTTTTCTGTGAAAATGTTTGACTGGCATTATTAATTTGTTTTCCCTTATATTGCAGTACATAAGAGCCTAATTCAGAGTAGAGTCCCCACTGCAAAAGGTGTTTGTGGTAACTCCAGTCTGGAAGTACTACATAATCCAAAATCCTGCTTCATATTGGTGCCCATGTATGATGAGCTTTATATGTAGTATTGTAACATTACATACATATAAATATTAACAAGCATAGACTTAGGCTATGAACCAGCAATTGCAGTGTTGCCATTTTAGATTACACAGGTTTGGATTATGTGCAAGCAGTGATACAAAGCTCTCTCTGTATGTTGTAAATGAGTTTTCTTGTTCTCATCTCCTGCTTTTGCTGAAGGAGCACCATCTGTTTTCAGCAGAACAAGGAACATGTAGAAGGCCTTAGCTGTGTTTTGTAATCTAATGTGTGATTTGTCTGTCTCTCTTCATAATTTTCATCCTTTAGAGATGAATCCTTGGTCCATCTGTCCGGTACCTATTTTGAGAGGGATACTAATTAAGTTCTTGGAAAAGCACATCAGATCATTAGAAAGATCTCTTCTGACTACACAGAGTATGGTTTAGTCCCTTTGAGATGGACAATATTTCTTTAAAAAACAGTATTGAGGAATAATGCTGTTTATATATGTATAGAATGTAAATTATTTAAAAGAAATGGTAAGGAAAGGGATTTCCCTTTCCCTGCAGTGCCTGACCTGAGGATTTACAGTCCTCTATAGATGTACCCTGTATAAGTTTTAGAGAGTTTAAAGCCATTTTCCAGAAGATGGGAAATATGCAGTGCTGTGGTTATGTAGGTTTAATTTTTTCCTTAATCTCCAAACCTTATTGTTTTCTGTTGGCCAATCATATTTACCGTTTGAATTTCTAATTTATCCTACAAGTCATCTTCGTTGTAGAGTGTTTTCTCTGTGAAAAAAGCTTGACTCAACTAAGTTATATATGTTTAAAAGTGTGCATGTTAAGTTGCATAGCAGAATGCTTTGTTAATACAGAAAGAATATACACCTATGGTAACTGTATCTATGTGCATGTATTGGCAGCTGGGGAACTACACGTGGTGTACTAAAAGCTGAGGCAAGAGACAGGCATGTCCTAAAGCTTCCTGTTTCTTTCTGATACTTTAACACTCATAGTGTATTATGTTAATTTACTTTTTTTTTTCAAAAGCTGTTGAATTTTTTGTCCTAAATGACAATGAGTAGGCCTGGTGACCTTAAGACCAAATCCTTGGGTCACAACCCACAACTAGTTTTGGTGAGATAGTTTCCAGGCAGGTGCTCAGGTGCTTTTACTCTTTCTTTCAAGTGTTCAAGGCCAGGTTGGATGGGGCTTGGAGCAACCTGGTCTAGTGGGAGGTGTCCCTGCCTGTGGTAGGGGGTTTGGAACTAGGTGATCTTAATGGTCAAATCCAAACCAAACCGTTTGCTGAGTCTGAATCCCTTCCAACCCAAACCATTCTATGATTCGATGATTATTGGTATAGACACAAATATGTTGGAATACTAAAGGCAAATTTGTTAAGCCATGTGTCAAAGAATCCCAAGTATGCATTTCATGAATGAAATTGTCTTGATGGCTGCAAAGAATTATAATACTCTTTAAGTGCTTAACAGAATATGCAGATACAAACACTGTGGGATCTTTATGGTCCTGCCTTTATCTATTGCTATAGATTTTGCAAAGTTCTATGATGGTTATATGTAGCACTCAAGACTAATAGAAAATACAGTAAGTGAAATGGAAGAAGTTGAATTGAAATGCTGCAAAACTGGTTAAAGAAGTGGAAGTAGTTTGAAAGGTACATCTTGCTCTTATTTGTTGCATTTTATGAAAAGCATGCTATCTAACATAAATCATCTCTGCCAAAGATGCATGTTAATGTGAGGAGCATGTTAATGTGAAGAGCTGTGCTGATGCTGAGATGATTAATCTCCCTTCACTTTACTTTCCTAAGTATACTAAATGTTAAAAGGAGGGAGCCTAAAATACAGCAAATAACCAAAATAAAAACCTGAGCCACTGCCAATTATATATCTGTAAGCAGAAGGAAAAAGGGGTCAGATAACAATTTATATTTTAGTACTGGGAAACATGCACACCTCTTACATGTTTTTTGGGGGGGGGTTCTATTTTTTTTCTGGGTGGTATGGAACATGTACAGGTACAGTCTCTAATTTGGGGGATTATAACTTCAGAACTGTATCTTAAATTTATTATTCATCACATGTATACATAGTCCTCAGTGTTTCAAATAGAAAGAGATGAGATTTGAGCTCTGCCAGGTAGGTATTCAGCTCCCTTGTATCTTCAGGAGGAGCCACAAAAATGTTATTCCATACTTAAAATGTGTTCTGTACTCAAAGGCATGCATACCATCTCTGTTTTTTAAGATAAATGATAGTTGAGTTGTTGTCTGTTGAACCATCTATCTTGTTTTGGCAGTAGAATAGGAAAAATTGATCCTTTTCAATTGGGAAGGTGTATAAATATCATATCACTTGTAATATTTCTTTAGGTTTGTGGCATGAGGATCAGTAATAAGGAGAAAGATACTTGGTGATTATGATTCAGAAAAAGAATTCCTTCTAAAAAACTTTTGAAAGCAGTGCATGTCAGAAGGTAAAAGGAATTGGCTCATGAAACACTGAATTCTTAAAATATTTTGTTGCAATGTTTAGACATGAGAAGAGTGACTGAGGAGTTCTTGAGCTGAAAATAAAAGCTGTTTCATAGACAAAGAGGAAACCTAGCAGTAACAGTCAGAGTATGGATTTGTTTTAAGGCTCTCTCCTGCTATTTAAGTATTCTTGAGGTTCAGTGAATGACTTAAGAACTGCAGCACTTCCCTTAGTACTTGTACTGTAGTTATTTCTGCATAATTTTAATTTCTATTGCTAAAAGCCAGTGCAGTATCAAATGTTTCCCTGTGATCATCAAAAGGCTGTATTATAAGAAAGGGCTTGAAGTAACTTGTTGATGCTGGGGGTCAGTGGATCCTTTAAATTAAAATTAGAATTAACTGGCAGCATGTTAATATATGAACATAAAATATTACAGATTTTCTTCCACAAGCTTTGTCTCTCCCGTCCAAAGATCATTTATCCTTTCTACCACATTAAAATACTTCAGTAAAAATATAATTGAAAATAAAAGTTAATTCTTTTCTCTACTTACATATCTGTAGCTTCTCGGATCCTCTGAGCAGCTGAGGGCATTAACAGGATGGCTTGACTGCGAAAGTTTGCCCTTGCACATTGTTTTCAAGAGTGATTACGTGAATCTCTTTAGTGGGAGGGGTAGGTTTTTTCAAGTGCTTAAAAAAAAACCCCTTGTTTGTATGCTGGTGTTGATTTGCTGCCTACAGTTTTATGGGATGTGAAAGCATCTATTTTTAATCCTTTTACAATTAGTCTGTTCAAAGAGAATAATTGGAAACAGCCCTTTGGCCTTCTCCCTGAGGTTACACGTTACTGACTTTCATATAAGGGACTTTACCCAGAGGTTTATGGACTAAAATCCCCGAGTGAAAACTTTGTTTATATGCTGTTTGCATTTTAAAATAACTTAAATGTAGTTTGTGGCAAAGAGCTGTATGATCACTACACGCTTTAAAACTGCTGCTTACTGATTAGATCTGACCCAGCACAAGAAAACCTCAGAACTGAGGCATACTGAGATGCTGTGTAAAAGCAGATGTCTCATACAGCCCATGTACATTCCCAACACTTATTATCATAATGATGACGCTTTACAGAAATGCCCTTTGCAAATATATGAGGGAGTTGAAGAAATCTGTTGGTTTCAGAGATTAATGAGGCTGTGTACCTTTGTAAGCTGTTTAATGCATTTTGAACAAGGATAATAATACTACACATGAAAGCTAAATACATTAAAAATAAAAGCTTTTCAAACACAAATCTCATTCCCCTAAAGTGATCTTGATAAGGATAGTAGGCTAGGGAATAAAGAAGGAATGGGATATGAAACTGTGAGGTAACCTGTTGTTATTTGGAATAACCTTGTTTCTGAGTAAAGGACATTGATCTAAGAGTTAAATTATGTGTCAGTTAAGAGGGTTTTGGAGATCAACGATAGAGGGGAAAATCCTGTCACTTGCTGTTAGAGGCTGTGGTTGAGAGTTACCTGGGATTTTCCCAAAAACCTCATACTGATAGCTCATAACTGCAAAGAACTTTATCTTTGAAGTGACCTCATTTAGTGGTCTGATTTTAAAGAACCAGCAAGTAGGCACGATGGTGTTATTTTTGGTATGTCTAACCCATGCAGACGGTGGAATGCCTCTTTGGAAACATTAGGGTTGTGTTCACGGCACAAGTGTTTGCTGATATTGTAGTGTTGGAGGTGCGCAGAGATACAGTCTTGACCAATGTGTTCATCACATTGCCTAAATGCAAATCTAATGACAAAGCTAAACTTTAGTAAATGTACCTTGTCTTACGGAAAATGATTTTGCTATACAGAATGAAGTAGAGCCTTGTGAGCTACTCTTGTGCCTACTTGGAGTATTTGGTTGGCCCTATACACTGATTTTTCTTGTGCTGAGCTCCCAGGGCAGACGTGGCTTGAGTCCCGTAGATGCCAGGGATCTGAAGGGCTCAATCCAGGTATTTCAGCTCCTCAGTTTTTATGGGGCATTTATTTTTTAACAGCAGATTCAGAAATCCTTTGAGTGAACTTACTGGTCTTATTCTGGACTTTTTCCTGTCTTGGTTTGGAAATAGTTTTGTAACTATTCAGCTTTATCACAGAGGCTTGTCTCTTTAAATGAAGTAATGAGAATTAAACACAGATTGAAGGTTAATTGCACAGGGAACTTGCTTCATACACACATGAAGCAGTACTGCAATGTGGTTCCCTGACCAGCAGCAAAAAAACATAGTAAAAGTAGAAATTTTGAGATACACAGGCATGTAGTAGTCTTCGCTCAAGGGTGGCTGACATTAGTACCACAGCTTCATATTAAAGGAAGTGTTTATTTCAAAATAGTCTTACCCTTATGAAATAATGCCAGTATGTGTTTCCTGCTCTGATCTGATAAAATATTGCCTGCCTTTGATAAAGATACATTACTAGACTATACCCTTTGAGTCACACTGATGTATTAGCTACCAATCCAGCCTAGCATGATGTGATGTTAATTGCTCAAGCTAAGTGATACAGGTTGCATTGTTTCACTCACTATTTATTCTTCTGGCTATTTGTTTTCTGTTCTTACACAGCTGCTGCTTCTCCAATATCTGTTTGATTGATTTGAACATTTAAATCAAGAAATGGTGTGTGTCAACAGGTGTGATATATGTTTGGGTTTACCGTTTGTGTACAACTGTTTTGCTTTTGGCAGGCAAGGAGAGTAACATATAAATTAATATACTAATTTGTTACTTTCAGAGGTGTGCAGTTAATAGTTTCACCAGTATGTTATGATGCCTGTGATGATGTATTTTCTGTCTGCTTACTTAGTCCCTACTCTAGCTGAGTACTGGGTTTAGCTTTGCAATTTCATGTCTAGAGAGCTACTTACCCAGTGGAAGAAAGAACTTCTGAATTACACGGATGGATCAAGCAGCACAGTAATCCAGCCAGCCTCTTTCTTAGCTGCAAAACTGTCTTTTCTTCCAAAATAAACTGCTTTGGTTTTCTGGAAGACAGGTCATGTGTCAAGAACTAACCTGTAACTGAATCCTGTCTGGCTATTTTGTGGACAAGCATGATTTCTCAAGCAGCTTGAGTTAGAGGAACAGTAAGTGATGACTCACCAGCGAGTCATGGTAACTCTGCAGAGGCCAAATAAAATGTATTGCATTAATCTGGATGAAGAAGAATAAATTAAGCACCTAATCGCAGATTAATTTAGGACAGTAAAAATTTAAATACAGCTGTTGAACTGTGCATCCTCAGCAAAATACTCTGCCATCTAAGTCCCTGCAATGTTTCCTCGTACCTTCATATGTCTTCTGCCCAGCTTCAGTTTCTGTGCCAGATTTAGCAAAGTATGGGATTCGCTGGAAACCCCTGCCTCTTAGAAAGGTGAAAGTTCCTCTGTGGTTTGGTTAATATGATCAGTCATGAAAGCAAAAAACTACCTGATAAGCTGTCACCATCAATCACTTGCTGCAGGCATTTGATACAGAGCAGCAACTGTCAGTGAGTAAGCATGGGTAACTAGCTCTGTAACACCTACTAAATGTTAATAACTTACCAGTTAAGGATAAACAGTTGTCCTTGTGATACTGTACTCATTTGTAGACCAGGATTTGGCCAGCTGTTCCTATACCACTCCATTGATTTCATCTATATCTCCATACTTCAAACCTTCACATGAATGGAAGCATGCTAATCATATATTAAATAAAGGACAGAGGCCTAAAATTAAAAAGAAAAAATCATCTTCACAGTGCTACAAGCTAAATGATTCTTTGACGCTCTGCAGTACTTGTTTGCCTGAAGGCAGTATGTTGTGAATGCGTGACTGAAGAAATTTCACGTTTTATATTGCAGCCGGCTGGTAGAATGGAAATGGTCAAGTACCATAAGCCAGCTTTGCACAACAGAGTTTGAGGGAAGATAGGATTAATTAATCTTTTTAGAAAAAGCTAACTTACGTTAGCATCTTATTAATGGTGATTAAATTAAAACAAATTGGAAGAAAGATTCTAGCAGCAGAAGAGGAACGGTCTGGATTAGCTCACCAATGGGAAGGGACAGGAACTTGAAACTGGTTTACAATGGAGCTGAGCAGTTTACGGAATATATCATTGGATAGCCTTGGTATTAAAAACTAAAGCTTTTTGTTAGGAGAGGTAGGTGTCTGACTCATTAGGTGATTGTAAAGTGTTTGGTTGGTCTCATACTTTAATGAAGCCAAAGTTGCAGTAATTCTGCTGAGTTATCCATGGACAGGAGGAAACTTTCTTTCGCCTAAGATGCACAACTTTGTTCTGTCTTGTTTTTTTCCACTTTCTTCCTGCATTCTTGTGAAATATTGGCAGTTCGATACATCAATATGGGTAACATACCCTAATCCTTTTGCTGCTGTTGAGAGGCTTCAGGGCACTGGGGTGTCCTACTCATGTGTAGCGAAAGGGTTGGGTGCAGTAGATGGTTCCTTTTAGTCCTGGGCTCCATCGACCAGAGAATCCCAGCTATCAAGGGTGGTCATGTTGTGGGGATTTAACTGATTTTAAGGAATGTTATTGAGAAAGTTTACCATTTTCAGAATGAAGACTGGCACCGTAAGTGTAATACAGCAGTGTCCGATGAGCCTGTAGGAATGCAGAGCACTGAAGTAGTTCAGTAACCTCAATTACAAACACAGTTTACATGCTGTGTATTTTCTGCAGCTGCTTTTATAACTGATATTTTTGGTCGCCAGAAAACCATGTGGTTGTCAGTTTGTCAGGTTAATGTTTTTATGAAGAACTTAAATGAAGAAAAAGTACAGCACCGCAGTTAGTAAGTGTAGTGAGTCATCCTGAATCAAATAACAGGCTCTTTCTGCAAGTTTAGTCCCGTGGAACTTAGAATGACAGCAGCAGGTATTTTTGCAGAAGTAATATTTAGCTTCCTACCCATTTGTTCATACATTTCAGAACCAATTTTTTGTATTTGGTGCATATATTTACTAATGTTAAAATGTTTTATTTTAATCTGCATTTAATATTTACCCTTCTAAACTTTAAGTAGCGTGTTTCTCTTGCGAGAAGTACTCAGCCTGATTCTTTCTTCTCTGCCAGTAGTTTCTACATCTCTGGTTTATTTTTTCAAGGTTATTGTTTCTTCACATTTGGTTGTTCTTTTTTCCCTATCAAAACCAATATCGTTACTACACACAATGTAGAATGGTCCCATCTGGTCTGCTGTGTTTCTTTGTCATTGCAAATGTTGAAAATCAAAATGCTCTTTGAAATGAGAATAACACTGTTGTAGAGCCTGCTATTACAGTACACCTTTGGGGTGAAAATGATGTCCATAGAGAGTATTCAAACTCTAGAATTTAATCTTTCAGGGTTAAGAGTTTTATGTTTTATGTTTGACATGTCTCCAGCTCATCAAGGAATGTGGTCCTGCTCCCTCCAATTTGATACCATTCATCAACGTGCTGCAGGTGCACTCTGTCCCATCATCCAGGTCGTTAATAAAGACAACAAATAGTGTTGGCCGGAGTGTGGATGCCTGAAGGGAGCTGCTAGTAACTGGCTGCTGCTTGGACTTTGTACTGCTGGTCAGAACCCTTTGAGTCCGGCAGTGCAGCCAGTTTCCTTCAGATCTGCTTATCCAGTCCATATCTTCCCCGGTTTTTCTTCCAAAGACACAAGAGGAGGCAGAGTCAAAGGCCATCCTAAAGTCCACAAGTTACAACATTTCGTTGCCTTCCCCTTCCTTGCCCACAGCGCCAGATTCACCCTAGCGAAATCCATACAGGATATTACCAATCGCCTTGTCCATCATGTGGCTGTCAGTGACTTCCAGGAGATTTGTTCTGTAACTTTCCCAGGGGCAGAGGTGAGACTTGTGACTACCTGAATCCTCTTCTTGCCCTCCTTGAAGATGGGTGTGACATTTGCATTTTTCCAGTCATCAGGAACCTGCCCTGACCACCACGATGTTTCAGTAGCAATGTTGGCCATCATCCTCAGTGCCCTGAGGTACATCCCATCCTGTCCTGTTGACTTCTCTATGGCCAGATTGGCTCAAGAGCTTTCTAGCTGTCTCTTTTACAGTAGATGTTGCTCCAGTCCCACAGGAAGCTCAGGGGCCTGGGAGGCCTGAGAGCAAAACTAACCAGTGAAAACTGAGCTAGGAATAAGCATCGAGTACTTCGGCTTTTTTCATGTCTTCTGTCACTAGGTCCCTTTTTCCACCAGGCAGTGGATCCACATTTTCCATAGCTATACTTTTGTTGTCCCTTACTATGTCAGTCATATTCTAGTATTGTTACATAGATAACTTCTCTGACAGACCCGCATCTCCATATAGATATTCAAAAACAAGGAGTGAGTAATGCATAGGAAATTCTGAAGGCAACAGAAAAGATCAATTGAAATTTTCAAAGTAGAAGTACAGAATTATATAATGAAAGCTGAGGGCAAATGTTTAATATTAATTGGAATAAATTTTCACACAGTGAAGTCACCTGTACCAACGAGTTTCACAAAGCATTTTGAAGGGCACTAGCTTTGACATTTTTGAAAAGATTTCTGAATGGATATTTGGGTAATACCAATTTACACTAGATGTGAACCTTGTCTAAAAACCAAAAAGCGATAACTTTAGAGGCATATCTGATGTGCCTAGAAAATTACTGGTTTAGGAGAAAAGGTCCATCACTAGGCTTCCTCTAGCTCCTCTAAACTGTCAGGTACTGAGTGGTGTCAGGCACTGGTTTTTGAATTGCACAGATCACTCTTCTGACTGGGGTGGTGCTTTCTGTGGTCTCTGTTGATGTCAATGGTGAATATTAACATATAAGGAACCTTTCAAAATTCTCTAATCTGCTTTGAAAGTGTACTTGCAATTATGGTAAATTCCTTTTTGTACTTTCCCATCTTATGATTGTGTGCAGTCTTGCATGTGAAATCTTTGTGTCTGAGTCACTATTTGTCACAGGAGGAATAAAACCTGAAAAGCATGCCGCAGTTTCGGTAGTCCTCCAGGTTGTTTGGTAAGCATAGAAAGAAATAATTTAAAATTACTTTTCTAAGAAGGGAAAATATCTTTTTTCTTTGGGGTTTTTTTTTTTCTCTCTTCAATTATAAAACCTGATTTACTTTAGTGAATATTGTCTACAGTGGAAGCACTTCTGATGAATTACTTTTGTCTGTTGCACTCTTATGGCTGTGCCGATTGACTCCCACAACTTAAATAATTTGAATTAATTTTAAGAATGTTGTGTGTATTTATGCAGATGTATGTTTGATATACAAACATTACATTGTTTATGTAAGAAGGGTTATGTGCAAAAGTGAATATTTTTTAGTAGCTCCTGAGTTAGCATTTTCTATACGTTAAAGTGCCTCTGGCTGTTATTAAACAGATGGTACTAAAAACGTTTCTGTAATTAAACCATATTAAGTTCTGAGACAGGACGTTTTTCAGCAAGCTGAACTTCAAATATGTAGCAAAATGAAAACAAAATGCTCTTAAGCCATAGCTTATTAAATGAGTAAAAATAATATTTGAAAGGGTGGGGTTTTTTTCATAGCTGTGGGTGTTGCATTTAGCAGTTATTCAGGAAATGTAAGTCTTAATATTCAGACCATCGTTTCACATAGTATTACTCCTATCAGTAGTTTCTCCAGAAGGGAAATGTATTTTTGAGTGAAGCCATTAAATTATTTAGGGTCTGATTTGTGCAGTTTGAAGAATACCTACTGAGTATAACATCCCTTTCATGTAAACTGTGGCCTGTGGAAACTGCAATTCTTGAAAGTTTTGATAAGCTAGCGAGCAGTAAAAAATCACCCTGTGCAGCTTCCCATGCCTGTCAAGCAAGACAGCACGGAACCACAAGCAAGGATTTGGCTGGGGGAGACATGCACTTTGCTGATAGCCTCCCCTGCCTGCAGCTTGCTGCCTGGAGGTCACCACCACCGCAGCTCCACCAGCAGAGCAGGTTGTGTCTACCCAAAGTGACCTTTTTTTCTTTGCCTTCTCTCTACCATAGGAAGTATCTTTTTTCCTAGAATCTCTCATGTCCATGCCTTTGCCATTGGTTCTGCTGTGGTCTTTCTTGTCATCTTTAATACATGGATTCATTTTCTGGGTGTTTTATCCTGAGGAACACAGGCTTTGTACTGAGCAGATGGCTGAAATGCACTAGTTTATGTTCACAACTTCAACCTAAGTATCTGGTCATTTTAAAAGGTGCTTGAGTCATAAATTCTCCGAAACTCCTTCCAGTGATGATTTCAAAACTTGATATGCATCTTGCACTGTGATTACGGTGAGGACCTCAAGAAAGTTATTTATAGGGCCATAGGCAAAGGAAAGTTAAATCAAACTGTTGAAATTTCCATCTTACAGACTGCAGTCTGCTGGGAATCCTCTAACACCTTAAGCCTGGGTAAATAATAGGAGCTTAATATCATAGTTGAAGTGATTTCCATAACCTTTTGGGCAAGGTATAATCCTTACCATTTTACATTTGAATTAAAGATGTTTTGTCTGATGCAGGAGACCATTGATGTTCTTTATTGTGTGCTGTAATTTATAGAAACAGTCTGCTACTAGACTAAATTTGTTGCCTTCTCTGCTGCCTCCAGTTGTAAATATTTTGGAAATCAGATAGTTTTTGTCACCTGTTCTTCTTATTTGCTAATAAATCTGTTGTTCACAATGCTGCAAGTTATCTAATCATTGGTTCCTAAGGAAGAAATTTTTTTGCAAGATGGTATTACATTTTGATTATTATGCACTTAGGATTAATTACTTTTGATTGCTCTACACTGCTGTTGATGGTATCATTCTTATTAACCATCCGTATCTTTCTTTTCTGCAGCTTGGGTCCTGTATTTGCACTGTTTGTACCATTTTATTCCTCCATTCCAAGAGTGCAGGTAACACAAGTATTAGGCTACTTTTCCATCACAAACAAGACGCTGGTCTACATACTGGGTTTACAGGTATGGTATGTACTTGCATATTGTTCTTACCAATGTAGTAGTTTGTATTTCTGTATGTTACTTTCTGAATTTTGATGCTTCCACATGTATGATTCCACATATGTTTAGCTAGTGACTGTCCCATCAACTGAAGTATTGAAGAACATGTGTTGCATTTCTACATACTGAAGTGGTGAGCAGTTCTTCCATTGCCTTCTGTCTTCATTGTCTTGTGCAGGAAAACATAATAGGCAGTCCTACAATTTATTTGTCTTGGGGTCAGCAAAATTAACTAGATGAAAATGGATGAAAACAGAACCTGATGCTAAGGCTTATGTCTCTTTCACCTTTCTTATTTGCTTATATTCTTAATTTTATTTATTTTCCTCTTGTCTGAGGAAACAAACAAAGCTATAAAATACAGTAAAACTGTCAGTAAATAATAAAGGTTTTGGCTGAATTCCACTTTTATATAAATTAATATTATTTGTGTATCAATCATTACCATGCAACAGGTAATTTATAATAGTGTAACATAGAGCATAGCAATATCATGTAGTATTATGTTAAATATGAGTATAAAATATAGGTACTATATTGATACAGAAAGGCAGTAGGTGTTCAAAAAAAAACCACTCCAGCAGCCTAGAAATGAATGGACACTCATGTCAGACACTGACTTGTGAAACAGAAGATATGCAAACTTACAAGAAAGTATACTCATTTTTATAGATTCCAGGGACTTAGAAATAGCTGTAGTACTAGCAACAGAAAGCACCAGAGTTATGTGAAGTCTGGTAGAGAGTATTTTAGAATGAATGGTCAGTTTCAGAATATTGAGTTGTGCTCCATATGTGCATTTCCTTCATCCCTCTTGATGTTCAGCCTTTGGATTCCTTCAACTTCTGTGCCAGCACCTTATTTTCTTGATCTTTCATAAATCTTTTTTCATCTCTTCCAAACACATCAGTACCACTATTATTCCAGTCTTTGAGAAAGCCATGTTACTGTCTGAGCTATTCTCCATCATTTCCTTTGCCATTTGCTTTCATATGCACACCACCTCCAACACAGGTCACATTTCCCTGCTGCATATACAACAGTTGCTGCCGTCACACAGAGGCTAAGGGAAAAATCATTTGTACACTGTGCCCTTATCTCAAGTCACTCTTTCTGTAGTCAGAAGTCTAGAGAGCAGGTGTTCTCATGATTCAATTTGCATCATGGAGAACTATTTTAGTACCTGGTATCAGTCTAATTTTCAGCCCATTTTTCTGGTTAGTAGTAACCTTCTCTGGATGCTTAATCACATACTTCACTAGAAACAATGGGCTGTCCTGTTGGCTCATCAGGATTCACTCCAGCCTGTTTCTGTGATTTCATGTTGACAAATATGCCACTGGGTGAGAACTTTATTTCTTTAATTTTAATGCTTATGCTTAGTTTCTCCGTAACTGCATATCTGAGAGCTTCACTTGCACTGTCTGCCCTGCTTGGAGCTCTTCTCCTGTTGCTGCTGAGTCATTTCCTTTGCATCAGTCTATCTTTCAGACTTGTTTTTCTGTGCAGCCTATAACTGACATCCTGTTATACTTAGTATGCTATATGAAAATAAAATGTATTGTTCTGGAGAAGGAGAACAATTGTTGGATCCCTGTGTTTTTTTCCACTTCTGCTTCTGGAATACATCCTTTTTTAATGTTAAACTGAATTTTCACCAAGATAAATGTCTTTGACTTCTCCCATTGTCATGATAAGTACATAGCCTGTATAATATTGCAACAGAGTAGTTCTTTGTAAAATCGAAATTTTAAATCACTGCTCTTGTCTTCTAGCTCTTAACCTCTGGTTCCTACATCTGGATTTTAGCCTTAAGTGGACTGGTAAGTTTCGCTGTTTTAAAAACCATGAGTTGCTTGAAACACTCTGCCATGTGTACAATCAATGCAATATGTTTAGGCTCATAAGGAATAGAAATTACTGAGTAATGTTTTTTGTTTGTGATGGTAAGTAGAAGGCTTTTGTCTTTAGCTTCCGAAGGTGTAAAGCACTGTCTCTCTGGTGTTAAACTGACAGACAAACAAATGAGCTGGTTAATATTTGCAGGGTGCCACTGCTCTCTGACCCACTAAAATTAGTTTTGCTGCCATGGCTATAGCTTGAGACCCACAAATATAAATGAGACTGTTGAGGAAAGGGTAGAAGTTTTTACCTTACTGTTTATTTTTATTTTTATTTTCAAAAGGTCTCAAGCTTTTAGTCCCAAAAGCAGCTTTTAACAACTGTGCTGCAAGGATTTTTCATGTTTTGCTGTTCCCAGCAGATCTGTAGTATAGCCATTTCTCACTGTGATAACAGCAGTCAGGGTGTGAAATCACTTTCTTCACACCAGTCAGATAAAGTTAGTGTGGTCTGTCTTTTTCCTTCCCAACACTGTTCTTAGTACAGAAGCCACTTAGTGTTTAAACAGATTGTACTGAATCTTCCAGATTGTTAGATATGATGGCTTCTTTTAAAATTTTACAAACTTAGAAATTAGGAGCTCAGGTTCTGATTTCTTAGCCCAAAATATTGTCTACTTTCAAACACTGAAAGTGCCACCGCTTCCAAGGAAAAGTTGATGCAATCTGAAGAAGGACTGAAATTGTGCCCTTGCTATTTAGAACCTACTAATTTGAATCTGCAGTGAGCTCAGAATGAAAATGTCTGTGGATGCGTCACTTATTGCTGCTGTAACTCGGTAGTTAGCTGTCTTACCATTTACATTGACTGTTCCAAAATACCCTATGAGCTTGCAGTATAGCTAACAGGAGTGACAGAGCAGTAAATAGTGAAGTCTGCTCAGCAGTTTGGTCGTACCATAAATACCAGTGA
This sequence comes from Lathamus discolor, assembly GCF_037157495.1. NCBI lineage: Eukaryota > Metazoa > Chordata > Aves > Psittaciformes > Psittacidae > Lathamus > Lathamus discolor. The sequence continues at coordinate 72,758,680 of NC_088887.1, read as the reverse complement.
AAACAGTGCAGCTAACAAGCCAAAATTTCTCTCTTGTGGAGATCAGCTCAAGCCTCTGTGCCTGCCTAAGGATCTGTGACTTCCTCTGAACACAGTATACTTCCTGTTACTCTTCTGACTCTTTTAATAGCCCTTCCTTTTGAACAGGTGCTCATTAGAGAGGAAAGAAAAGAAAAGGAAAGGCGTTTTAACTCCCTCTTTCCTGGTGGCATGAACTGTATGTGTACTTTGTTATACAGACTTTTAAAGAATGGCTCAAATATTTTTTTATAATATATTATGCAATTCCAGTCTTAATACCCTTTTAATGTACAATTTTATTTAGCTGTATAATGCAACTTTCTTAGGATTCTTCTTCATAAATGACCTATTTTTTTAATTGTGGTTGGTAGTATGTTATACATAGGTATAAGTCCATAGGAATAAATAGAGCTTTCTCTATCATTTGAAGTTTTCATATTGCTTCAGTCAGCATGAGTTAAGTCATCATCAGAGACTTAATTAATGACAAATTTGTCACAAACACAATGGTATGTTTTCAGTCTCGCTTCCTTTTCTGCAGCGAGAGCTGCACTTTCCAGTTTTGTAATTACTGCTACAGTGTGGAAAGAAGTTCATGTTATGAATTCCAGCCATTTTTTGCACAGCATATCTGTCAGACTTTTGTGAATGAGAAATCTCTTTTCCTCCTCTGTTAGAAATGATAGTTTGTCATCCTTTGAGTAAACTTGGTAAAGGAGTAAAGTTTCACAGTATATTAAATAATCTGAAGAGGGATATGAAACACTACAAAGGCACCTTGTAACACTGCAAGTGTATGTACTTGATCATACAGATACAGGTACAGATCATAGAGTAGTTTGGGTTGGAAAGGACCTTTAAAGATCATCTAGCCCCTCGCATGCAGTGAGCTGGGACTTTCCCAATTCCGCCAGGTTGCTCAGTCCAGCCCAGTCCAGCCTGACCCTGAATGTTTCCAGGGGTGGAGTATTCAGCATCTCTTTGGGCAACCTGTACCAGTGTCTCACCACCCTTACAGTAAAACATTTCTTCCCCATATATATGTATATATATATGTATACGTACAATTACAGAAATACATAGCTTGTCAAATTAAAGTTAAATCATGCCAACAGCCTATGTATTTTTGTAGTTCTTACTACTCTTGACATTTTCTAACATACTATATCTTTTGGAATGTAATTCACATGTATTTGTACAAAAAGCCTGAGTAAATAAATGCATGAACACCAAGTCAGCTCGTTCATTGCCTGTTAGACATTTCACTGTGTATATTTTTAGCTCTAAATATCACTTAGACATTTATATGACTGTATATGATTCTGTTCTGCAATTTAGCTTTTGTTGCACTTCTGCTTATGTCAGTATTAAAATGGGTGATGCCGGCGCAATGTTTGGGTTGTTGTCAGTTTCCACTTTCTCTTCACCATGTTCTGAGTTTAGATTTATTTAAATAATCACAATGCATATTTTAACTTGTAATGAACGCTATTAGACTAAATGGGATCTGGGATCTGACTTTCCCAGGTACAAGATGTGGTGCTGAGGCTGATTTCCTTATTCATCTTTGCTAGTGCTGTTAGACTTCCCTGTGTATTCGAGGCAGGGTGTAGACAAACTCAGAATTGTACCGCCTTGAGCTTCTTGTTTTGAAATTATCTCTAATTTTGAATCAACATAGGAATATACTCTTAAAGGCAACTTATTTACTCTCTACATAAAACCAGAGTACCTCTCAATTATTTCATATGTCGGTAAGGGCCTGTTATGTTGTGTAAAACATGCTGTTTAAATACATGATGCTCATTTACAAAAAAGAGAGACTTTAAGAAGTAGACTGTAAAGGAATTCACAAATCTAATGTAATCAGTAACCTGTAATGTCACTCCCGTAACTAATGAAGCTAATTTAGTTTACTGTGTTCTCCCAAGAATATACAATACTTGCTACATACAGTCCAGATCTGGTTTAATGATTGGGGGGGTGGGGCTTATGTCATAAAATTAGGAAACTTCTTATTAGGGATGCAGATACATCATTAAAGTCACATAATCTGTTTCCATTTGACTAATGTAGCTACATCCACAAACATGTCCTGCCATGTGTCCTTCATCCACCAGTTAGTCTGGACATCCTCCAGGCATCCACGTTTAGTCATATGCAGATCTTTAGTCGATGTTAAAGTACGATATTCTTTGAATTCTTTGTCATTCTGTAGTTATATATGATGATTCAGATAAGTCTACATCTAGTTAAATGTCTTGTGGTAGTGCTTTGGTGACACAGAAGAAAGTTTAATACTACTGAGTTTGAACAATTTTTAAAAATATATGAAAGTTGTTTATTAATTGCTTTTTATGCTGTTGATTTATAGCCAAACAATATTCAAATTGGAGTTCAGGGTAGATAAAGACAATTATTCGCAGTAAGTGAAATCTCATTTTTAATTCCTTCTTTTCAATTTGGAATTATGAAAAATGATAGTGAAGGCAAAACTTAAAAGTATGAAATTTAAGTGAAACAATATTAAGAAATAATGAAATGATGTGTTACTGTTACGGCTATTGTTGTTGTGTAAACTAAAATCTAATGCAATAATAGCATTTTAAAAAGCTGTCATTGCTATTTTTCATCTTGAGCTTGTTTTCACCCACATACCTGGTAACAGACTGCTCCACAGTCATTTCTGACTTGAAAAATGACACAAAATGGGGTATCCCTAGCAATTTCTTTTAAACTTAAATAGTTTTATAAGTACATTGAAGCCTTCTTATTGCCTATTTATTTAAGTCTAGTTTTGTGAAAACACTGGACAATCAAAGGGGAACACATTTTTATCATTTCCAGTAGCAAGAAACAGAATTTTTAGGAAAATGTTAACAAATGGGAGAACATAGATCATTTTAAGTTTTCCTGCTGGTGTCTTGTCTTTAACTGCAACTGGTGTTTGAACCTTTGGGTTTGAATTCAGTGTGCCTGGTTGGGGTTGGATCTGCCACTTCTTGTTAGCTGAGTGTATGCACCAGTGGTGCAGTGAGCTCAAATGTCATTTTCAGCTGATTACCCAGCATCTTTGACACCGTCAAGAAATCCCATTAAACACCTCATGGGTGTTCTCAAGATACACTGGGCTGCTCTGTATACTGATCTTCATAGCCCTGCATTGGACTTGCCCCAGCAAGTCCATGTCCTTCCTGTGCTAGGGGGTGCAGAACTGGATCCAGTACTCTGGGTACAGTCTCACCAATGCTCAGACAGGTGGAAGGATCACTTACCTCGTCCTGCTGGCAGTGCAGGAAGCTCAGGACATAGGTTGTAAAGTGCATACCTTGAAATAAGAAATGAAAAAGCGACAGAATAACAGAGATTAGGGAATGAGAAAGAAGCATTGTCTGCCTGCCTCCTAACTTTAGGGCAGGTGCAGATATCCGTATGTAAACTAACTAAGCCATTAATTTGGCCGTATCCCACCCAAAACTGATGTATTTTCATGTGGACAATCGTCAATATTCAGTTGAGTGACTGTAGGTAACTTAATTTGAGAAGAGTTGTCTCTACATTCTACTGACTGTATTGACTTAACCCCATCTGTGGTAGATGCTTAGACACCTTGCTCATGTCTAGATGGCTCCATGTAAACATATTATAACTAAGATGAGATTTACTCCTGCATCAACTAAAGCATCCAAGGAGGAAAGGGGTTGATCCATATGGCATAGAGGGCATGTTAAGGTGGAAGGAAGTTGTAATTGTTTCAGGTCAAGGGAGATGCAGATGTTTCCAATTCTAGAAGAAGAAAGTAGTGGGAAAGGAGGAGAAAGGGTAATAGTGTGTCATATAAGATACTTTCTCTTTTCTACCTATGGCTTCCAAGATACTATAGATAAATGGATTTAATTTCCAGTTTGTATTTCACTCCTAAGTTTTCAGTTTCTCCCTCAGATCTGAGGAAAGGTTCTGTGCCCAAAATTTGGTCTACCTTGTCAACTGTGCCAACTGGTTCAGTAATAGGTAGATAGCTTCTATGAAGTATTTCTAGCCTGTACATGTACACCATCATGGTTGCATTGTTGCCATTGTTTAGAGAGGGAATCTTTGAGAGTAATACAGCTGTGTCTGTACTTTGGAGAAAATCTGCCATAAGATGAGTTGCATCTTAACAGTGCCTGTTTCTTGCTGTTAACTCTGAAACCAACCTTAAATAACCAGCTCGCAAATAGGCTTTTAAATTACAGCTGTGTACATTGGGGCAGATAAATCCAATCATTACCTTTTATGTAAAGAGGTTTGGTTAACCATGTAATGACAATCACCTGCAGAACTCTAGCAGAGACCTGAGGGAACCTATCCTTAGGTCACAAGTACAAGTGAAGAAGATATGTGCTGAAATGGCAGCTTGCACACAAAGAACGCGTGAGGTCTGGTAAGGATTGCACCTGACCAATGAAGATAGCATTGGTGGACCCTGAAGAAAAAGCAATCCACGTTATCTGGGAAATTATGAGCCCGGTCAACTTGGAAGTAAATAGAAGATAGTTAGTTTATCATTATTATAATCTTATTTTTCTGTCAAGCTAACTAATACAAAAGGGTATTTATACTCTGACTGTTTCCGCAAAGGAAACTCAAGCATAACAATCTGTTGTGTTATATTGCAGGTTGTAAGTACAAGTTGAAAATAACATATGTAATGGTTTTATTTGGTGGGTGGTTTTCACACGTTCTCTCTTGATTTGAGAAATGTGTTTCTCTAATCAAGGAAAATACAGAATCTAGACACAAACTTTAACCCCTTGTTTTGATTCTAGTTTTACAGCATTTAGAACATACTAAGGATAAAGCAGATAACATAGGTATAAAAATCTCTTTGCTTTCAATTTGTTGCTCTCTGAAAAATAGCAGAGTCTTGAATACATGTGATTAATACACTTAAATTACTCAAAACAAACTGAGTATTTGTGGTCAAGTTCTAACCATTAGGCAAAATAATTTTCAACATCATTGTCTACACCAATCTGTCTACTGTTTTTCCCATTTGATTTCCTTTTTTAACTTTAATCAAGTACAGTGATTTTAGATATTTCAGTAATGGAGCATATGTCTTTGTAATGTAAAATACTGGAGAGCTTCCGTGTTTGGTTTACCTCATGCAAAAGAGAAACTACAGCTGCTTCCTTTTTCTAAAACATGTACAACTTCAGAGGGATATGAGGGAAGGGGATGGAATTTTTGACTTCATACAGGGGAGGGAAGAGGTTAGGAAACTTCATGTGAAGGACCAGTAGTAAGCCAAGATTACTACTAGTAAGATAAGTTAAGAAACTGAAAAAATGCAAGCACAGTTTTTCTGCCCTGTGCCAATTTCCAGTGTACTCCATTTCCTCTGCTTAGCATTGTGTCTCATACAATATGGTGGATGAGGTTGTAGGTTGTAATAACTAAATGCATTTTGTGTTGTCAGCCAATAATTCTCCATTTTAACAATGTAATCAGCTGCAACATCTTTCTGTGGTAACTCTTCAGAGCCTAAAATACTCTGGAGGTTCATCTGTATGGGGAAGTAGCCCTTTAATCTGATTGATGTACAGTGCTAAATTGGGGTATCATGAGATCATTTTATCTTCATTGAATAAACAAAGTTTGTTTACTTTCTTAAACACTAGAAATTCACTACATATCTGTAAAAAAAAAAAAAGGTGTAAAAAGTTATACTTTGTCAAAGCTTGTTTTTTTAAAAAAATTATATATGAAGTTCCGCATATGAACCAACTAAAGAGGAAGTTCTTTGGAAACACTTGACATTAAGATGGGTGTATGACACTAAACCAGACTGAATCATGAGATACATTTTAACTACAAGTGTCTTCGTTCTCGGTTATTGAAAATATGCAAATAGGTATCTCTTCCTCACTAGATGAAACTTGTTGAAAATCTCTTATAACTGAGCACAGCATTTAAGGTTTCATATACTTCCATCTAATGGTTTTATAATTGGAGTAGGAAATCAGAGGAGAGAGAGGAAGAGGAGTGGCACTGAAATCCTAAATGGTTTGGGGTTGAAACTAGATGATCTTGAGGTCCTTTCCAACCCTAACTATTCTGTGATTCTATGATTCTGTGATCTTAAGGTCCTTTCCAACCCTAACTATTGTATGGTTCTATGTGGAGATAAGGTGGATTGCTGTGTATACTTGGTGCTCTTCACCAGTGAGTCTATCCTTCCATTCATTTCTACTTACGAAGTATTGCTGTCTCACGCCATTTTTTCTGAACAGTTACTGGTCCAAAGTAAGTTTCTTGCCAGGACAAGATGCAGAAGATACACTTCTGCTAATCCCACAGTTTTGTCTTGTTCTGTCACCAGGTGCTTTTTATTTTAGATTTTACTGTGAACTTTATATTGTCAGACTTCTCAACTTCCTGCTTTGTGAGGATGGAAGTCCACAGACTTGGGTTATGCAGTGAATTTCTGTCTAAGGCAGGACAAGGAAGGGCCAAGACACAAGTGTGCTGTTGAGGAGCAGGAAGGAGAGAGAAGACAGCCCATTACAACTGGTACATTGACTATAGACCAGGCATGCTACTCCAGTGAGCTCAGTAAAGCTAGGAAGGCAGATGGGAGCCATGTGTCTCACATGCCGTGCCAAGCACCGTTCTTCATTTTAGCAATGTCCATGAACTTTTAGCCTTATAAAGCCTTTTCTTCTGATCAAGTACGCTGGAATGACTTGCTCTCTACAGCTACCTGAAAGGAGGTTGTAACAAAGTGGGCATCTTGTCCAAATAGGACAAGAGGCAATGGCTTCAAGTTGTGCCAGGGGAGATGAAGACTGGAAATGAAGAAAAATTTCTTCCCCAAAAGGGTTGTCAAGTACAGAAACAGGCTGCCCAGGGAAGTGGTAGAGTCACCATCCCCGGTGATATTTAAAAGATGTGAGGATGTGGGGCTTAGGAACATGGTTTAGTGGTGAACTTGGCAGCATTACGTTAACAATTGGACTTTATGATCTTAAGGGTCTTTTCTAACTTACATGATTCTATGATGCTATGACTAGCTGTCTCTACCTAAAAATACATGAGAATGCTTTTATTGATGCAGCTATTAGTGGGTGCGTGCAGTACACTTCCCCTTCTGAGGCAAACAAGTCCCAAAGTACTGACAGTAAAGACATGCTGCTGCTATCTGTTGTATTTTCTATCTTGAGTTGATCAGAGACTGATTCTGTTTGTGGTTAGTGTGTTCAGACACGTGTCAAGATTTATCATACATTCAGGGAGATGAAGGTTTTCCTATCACCACTTGCTTTGTTTTGTTCTAGTGACTTTTTGAAGCCGTTCAAGATTTAAGGTGCCTTGAAATCATTAGACCTCAACAATGTATGGTAGTTGATAAGAGTGAGCAGAGATCAGTAGCTGGGAAGGGCATTTGGAGGAAGTGAAAGAATGCTGGTGTGATGGTGGACAAGGTATTTTGGTTTTGTAACAGGCAGTTTTCCCTACCTGGTTAACACCTATGCAACCAGGAATGTGGGACCAAAGGGGAGATCTGGCTCCACAGCCTAACAACACAAGATGGGAGGAAGGAAGATAATCTGTCAGTTCTGGTGCTGCTCGTGCATTTTGCATCTAAGAAATCATCAGATTAAATGCATACATAATATTTGCAACCTGGTTCAGTAATGCTTACTTCCAAAAAAATTATATTCCTGGTATGGTAGTCCTACAAGCTAGGTTGTCATGAGTGAAGAACCTATTTACATAACTCTCTTAGAACCTACTGGTTAGTCTCCAAGGGACCTTCTTGCTAGGTAGATACCTCAAGTACTACATACCAAAAGTAAGTAAATGGCAGAAGTGATAGGAATTTTCCTCCTCTTACTCTTTGGCAATTTAATTCTTATTTTCCAGTTGATGTGCACAAGGTTTTGTCATAGGCTTACAGTCATCTGGAACAGTTTCACTAGAGCTGAGGAAAGAATTCCTGAGGTCACAAAGCGGCTTCTGTTCCAGTGCCCTGTCATTCTGGAGTCCAGTCAGGACCGTTCCTTGAGTACGGAAAATTTTTGTTAGAGGCAGCCTTTACTATGATGCCAGAGCATGTGGCCTTCCTCTTATCCTATCCCATTTACCTCCTTCCTCATAGCAAGAAAAAGATTAAGGGGATTAAGGGCAGTTTAAAACTGTTGTCTGTCATTTTAGGATGGTAGCCTCTGTTTGGTCTTGTACCTTTATGACTGACAGCAGTCATAAAATGAAAGTAGAGTAAAATGAAAATTAGTGTTTGCCAAAGCAGAATGTATTTTTCCTAAAAGTCTAATTATCTCACCGGATAATTAACAGTAACCTTGTAAATAATCTGAAAACTGTCCCCCTCCCAAAGAATGTCCTCTTCCCAAAGAAAATACAATTTTCCTACACTGGCTCCCTTTATATATGCACCAATGCATTTGGTATGTTTATACAAAAGTGAGATAAAAATGTGTATCCTCCAATAAGCAGCCCAGATGTAGAGTTTCTACATTTGTTCTAGCATAATTGCTTTGCTTAGGTGTGATTACGGATTTAGGGGGGGAGTTCATATCTCTTCCTGTTCATTTCACTCTGTTGTCATAGCATAATTCGTGTGGCATAACAGGCAATAAATACTCACAAGTACTGAAACGTGGCATGAAGGAGAATGCAGAGAGTTTGTGCAAGAGCTTTGTCCTTCCTGCTGGACCATTTTGGGCTCAAGTGGTAGGGCTTTGTAATGGGATTTAAAATGATGGCTGAGTGGGGACTGTGCGTCATTTATGGGGCACATGGATTTCTGTTGCTAATTCTGAATTCGAGATAAAATCAAGCCCCAAGGCAAGCATGAGTGTGAACGCAGGAAATTGATATTTTTTTTATAGGTGGGAGAAGGGCATCACAAAACCTGGCTTTTTCAATGTCATTTTTTAATGAACTGGGGTTTGAATATTTTTTTGTCTCCTAGAAGGTAGATGGGATCCTTTTGGAATAAGTCTGCGTATACTCTTAAGATTTACCTTCAAATCTGCTGGTTTGATTTTGTTCTTACTCTAAGGGGAGACTTGGGTGCCGAGGGCAGCAGCCAAAAAGGGGTCAGCTTTTTAAGAAGTGTTTACAATGCTTCAGCATCATCAAGGGCAGCCTTAATCTTCTCAGGTCAGCATGCGGCATACCCCGACAAGTTCCTTTACTAGAAATGAAAATTTGGTTCAAATTTTGACCTCTTTGAGAAAGGGTTGCTTGGTCTGAGCTCAAATTCTGAAACAAATAAAAAGCCCCAAGCAGCTTTCTGAGTCACTGGCAGTGCAGTACACAGATTCTTAAAAGTAATAGTCTGTAGTTGTGGGGAAGTTGGAGGTAAAGAAATCCCCTATTCTTTCTCTGATTCTTGTCTGAGAACTCTGGGTAAACACAGTAATGAGTGCTTTAGAAACAGAAAGACCAGCTGCTATCTGCAGCAAAATACAAAGTAAATTTGGTGCATTTAAGCTTTTTGGTTTTGTGATTTATTTTTTGTTGTTGTTGTTGTTGTTGTTTTGGTTTTGGGTGGTTTTTTTAACATTTCCTTTTTCATTTTAGGTTTCTGGGATGTGTTACAATAGCAGTATATTAAAAGTTCATCGAATTCTTTGTGTGCCCAGCTGGGTAGCAAAGATATTTTCTTGGACTCTTGAACCAATCTTCTCATCTGCGGAACCAACAAATGAAGTTCGTGTGGGAATGGGAGCAACAGTTGACATCCAGAGGCAGCAGAGAATGGAGTTACTGGACCGTCAAATCATGATGTCTCAAGTTGCCCAAATGAGGAGGCAAAGGCAGCAGCAGGTATTGATATATGTTCTGTAAGGATTGTACTGTTATCAGAAAAATGCATTTTTGGTTCATGTATCTTTTGTGGTTCCTGTTTCTTAAAAAGAATGTATCTCTTTATTCTCCTCCATCAGTCTGTCATACACTGTTGTACTGCTAATAGTCATTTTAGTGGTTTATATGTGTATGTTAAAACCGCTTCACTAGATGAAAGCAGAATGTTAGGCAATCCTGTAAGGGTAAGTACTTCTGGCATTCTTTCACCAAAAAGAGGCTGAAGGGTAAAGTGCTTGCCTTTCAGTGGTCTTTAGTAAGAGCCATTGAGGAAAGTTAGGAAATCAAAATGCTCCTGACTCTTCTGAATATTTGTATTGTTAGTAACCTTGTCAGAGAGGTTGAAAATTGTCTACAGAACTCTTTTGTTTGCAGATGTACTTTGATCAAGGCTTGTTTCTTTTAAGCAGGTGCAGAAATTAAATTCTCTAACTTTCCTACAGAGGTCAACCAACTTTCTGTTTGACTTTGCCACTTTTAATACTCTTGGTATATTTCCTTATTGAATAGAATAGCAGAGCCTTTTATTTTCTCTGGTTTAGTCAAACCAGCAAATGCAGATATTCACATACTTTGCAGTAAAACAAGGTGTCTCAAGTCACTTTTTCCTGTATCTTAAATGTATGTATTACTACTTTATCAAACCTAGCAGACAACATAGGCCTTGCATAGCTTTATGTAAACATATATTGCTCATAATTTAATTACAGCATAGCAATTCAAGGTCTTTACTGAGTTTTCTCTGCCTGAAATGCAGCTCTGACCTGATGCGCAGGTTCTTGTTGTGTTCGAGGTACTGTAGTGCAAGTAGGTATAGCTATGTTAACCATTAATGCTGCGAGACTTAGAGGTGTGATGGCATAAAGCCAGCAACTGGAGTATGGATCTTTGTTTCCAGTCCCTGATAACAGAATTCCATTTTCCGTGATTTCTTATCTTTTCGGACTGATGAAATTGTTCCTCAGGTGGAAAGATCATAATCTACTTCTCTCTGTTCCCATTAGAGTGTTAATGAGTTTTAACATAAGAATTGTATTAGAAATTACTCAATATTTGAACATTTCTGTTGGACTACAAGCTGCTGGAAGGACTGCAGTCAGGTTTCTTCAGTTAGGAGGAAGAAGCCATTTCCAGTTATGAAGGACAATCTTTGTAATATACCTTTAATTGCAAAAAGCGGTAAATAAGTTCAGAACAGTAAATGATAAGAGTTGATAACATTTTTTTCTCTCCTTTTCTTAGGCTAGGAGCAATGAAAGTGGAAAATACTTTTTCATGTTTGACTTCAAATAGAGTTCTTAGAGGTGGAGGGGTTTAAGAAAATAAATGAACATTATGTGTATCACTAAGATGCTTCCCTTTACAAGTTGCTGAAACACTTTCAAGTTTGGCCTTTAACTTGAGAGCAGCACGTAGTTAACTGATAGTGCTAATCTCTGAAACCAGTGTTCAGAAGGCGATGGGATCAATGTATAAATGTTCCAGACAGGCTCCTCAGAAAAGATGTGTCACAAAGACTTTTGTCTGGCCTTTTTTTTTTTAGTGACTCTCTCACATAATTTACTGGCCATCAACTAAATCACAAAAAGCATAATTCACAAATGTTGAGATGTAGCAGTAAAAATGAAAAGCAGATGATTTCCATCTCAAAATTATATTTACAGAAAATAAAACCTGTTTTTTTGGGTTGCTGTACTTCAGTAAATAAAAAATTTCTAAGACTTTTCAGTCTTAAAAGGTGTAATTTGAAGACAGTGGAGTTGAACAGATCACCTTACAGATGGAATTTAGATTATAGTTTTACCTGTGGGAGTGAAGCTGATAGAAATGCAGATCAGTTTGTTAGGGAGTTCTTTTTGTGAAACTGAAAATAATAGAAGTCAGCAAATATGGCTTTGAATTTTATTTTGGGAGAATGGTGAGTACATTTCTGGAGTCCCACTATGCTGTAGAGGTGAGTTAAATTAACGTTTTCTTTCCTGCTATCCATTTTGTTTGGTGAATGAAGTGAACTTTTAACTTCCCTCTGCATGCCATAGTGCAGCAGTTTTGTTTAGCTGTCCCTTGAGAAGGTGCTTTGCCTGTTCCTCTTACTCAAGTTCATCCGAGAAAAGAGCCAATGCACTTTCTGTGCGTATTTGGTAGCATTAAGGAAGGAGAACACAAGAATGATACATGATTTTAATGGTGCTCTTTTGTAAGTACAGTGTGGCAAACTCTGTTCTGGTCATAAGGGGGCCTCTTTCTTAAATAGATGCTTTATGTAGGAAGTTTTTTCTTCAAGTCTGTGCAAGAAAATCTGAAGAATGTGAGCCTAACAAGTTACACAAGCCAACACAAAATGAGTAAACATTTTAAAAAATGAAAAGGAAAAAAATTAAAGGGGAGGGGTGAGGGAAGCACAGAAAGAAACAAGAGGGAAATGTTTCTCATAGGGTTTTACTGTACCTTCAAGATACTGGGATGTAAATGATTTTATGGGGGGGGGGGGGTTCTTTTCTTTTTTTTTTTTCCTTGCTGTTCACTGAGCTTTTTTTTCCAAACCACAGTTCACTTTGGATATTTCCTACAAGAAAAAAACCCAAAAGACCAAAAAACCCCCAACTACCCCAGAATATCTTTGCTGGCAACTCTTTGAGCTTTATCTTTCCCAGGCTTTGTGTAGCTGAAATGTTCTGGTCTGGTCTGAAGGGGCTTGAATCACAGAGCTGTGTGTGAGTGCTGGGTTGTCAGACACCCATAACTGATAGAATCATAGAACCATAGAACAGTTAGGGTTGGAAAGGACCTTAATATGATCTAGTTCCAACCCCCCTGCCATGGGCAGGGACACCTCACACTAAAGCATGTCACCCAAGGCTCTGTCCAACCTGGCCTTGAACACCACCAGGGATGGAGCATTCACAGCTTCCTTGGGCAACCCATTCCAGTGCCTCCCCACCCTCACAGTAAAGAACTTCCTCCTTATATCCAATCTAAACTTTCCCTGTTTAAGTTTGAACCCGTTACCCCTTGTCCTGTCACTACAGTCCCTAATGAAGAGTCCCTCCCCAGCATCCCTATAGCCCCCCTTCAGATACCGGGAGGGCTGCTATGAGGTCTCCACACAGCCTTCTCTTCAAGGAGCATGTGGTACAATTTGAACATAAACCACCAACTTTATTACTTGAAATGCCTCTTTTTAACTCTCAAATGTTCAGTGTTGCTGTGTCTGAGTATGTTGTTAGAAACTGAAAAAAAATATCTCATGTTGCTAGTTTCTCAGGGTAGTGTGGTTACATGGTGACTTATTTTTGTCTTGGTTTCTAGCTGTTGTGGATACAGCCCTTAAACAGATGGTAGTGTGCATATTCAAAACTTTCTGTTCTGTTTTGTCTTCCACGGATAATCCTGACAAATTATGAGCTTGCCATAGCTGGAGCATTACTGAGCATCTCCTCCATGCGCCTTTTGAAGCAGAAGATAATATATAAATAAAAAGTGTGCCATATGTATTCATTCTGTCAGAAAATACCAGCTTGTTATTTTGTTACTGCTTTTAAAAATTCAGTTTCTTAGTTCATTTCTTTCCCACCCTTGTCTATCCTCTTTCCTAATTTAAACGATGTATCCTGTTCCCTCCCCACCATTATCTGATCTCTTTTTCCCCTACATATCACTTTCACATTATCATTCCTCACTATGCCATTTTCCTCCCACATTTTCATCATCTCTTCCTCTTCATCTCCACTGTTTCCCATACTTTGTGTTTGCACCTGTACAAAATCTTTCTTCACTTTGGGGAAGTTTTCTCCCATCATGTTTACCACCAGTAATCATTTGCTGATGCATCGTGAAGCTCATAGGATTTTAGGGATGGATGCCTCTCGCCTGTCTCTGATTCAAACAAGATGTAGTTGTGGCCTTTGTGCACTATTTTATACTTTGAATATTGTAATGTCAATGAACATTTTGGTCTTCCTCTTCTGACTTTTCTATTTCGTGATCTTTTTCTGTTTCCCAGCATTTTTCTGAAGTTTATCATTCTGTAACCCGAATGAAAACCCTGATGGGAAAAGGGAAGCAACTGCTGCATGTGTGCACCAGTGTGGTAGCAGGGAGTCAACTTTCACTTCCCATTGAGAAGCTAGGAGGGACGCTGGCAGATAACTGATTTGTAAATAGATGAGGGAGGAATCTGTGCCTTTACTGACAACACTGTTGTCACTAAAGATGGATATGGGGAAGGTGGTGGAAAGTTGCAGAAAAGGTGGTCAATGCCTTTTGTTGGCAACTAAATACCGCTTCTACTTTGAGCACTCGTCCTTCTGTCTGGGTGTGTGAACCTCAGTCCCTTCATCTTGAAAAAATGCTTGCTATATCCACAGAGCATTTATTCCTTCATTCATGCTGAGCATGTTAATGACACTGTATTACCTGCTGCTTGGTTTATCTTGAGTTTTTTGGCTTAAAAATGGGCTTCACCAGGTTGGTCCAGACTGTGTGCTAAACCTACAGCCATATATAAAAAACTTCATTTCACTACCTCTTTTCTGCCCTATCCTACACTTCATTTGTTCCCTCCTGTCTTTTTGTTCTTCTGTTCCAGTTGCCATTACTTTTCAGTGAGTCCTGACTCTCCTTTGATTCATATCACACAGCATCTCTATATGGGATTCTACAGCTTGCAAAGACCAGACATCTTCTGTAACAATGTGACTTCCTCTAATTGTTCATTCATTAGATGCCTTTCTCCTGGGACACTGGAGAGATGATCTGTGGGCAGGCACACTGAGTGTCTTTATTGTTATGGGGAGTCTCATATCCTGAGAAATGTGCAGGTTTCATACTTTGTCAACTAAGGAATGTGAGGCTAGATTGCTGATTTACCTTCTGGTTATACATAAGTGTTAAACTCCTGACCTTGGAAGAAAATACATTACTAGCATGAAGACTTCCCTGGCTCAAGAATTCCTCCACAGGAATGTTATCCTCATTCACAGTGGCAGAAAAGTATACTCTCAGACTGTCCATTTCTGCTTTCTTAAGTGTAAGAACGAGACCTGAGCATATTCTTTAGTTCTCCCACAGGCACTGAGGTACCACTTTGACAAAGTCTTGAATAACTTCATAAGTTTCAGTAAAACAACTAGTCTTTCAGAGATTTTGAACTCTGAAGGCATTGTGCAACCCCTATACATTGCTGGGTCCATATAAACTCTTGCTCTCACAGCCAGAACATTTGATGGAAGCAGCTTGATCGTGTTGTTCCACAGGTGTATGTATCATTGTCAGGAAGTGATCTGCCAGACTGTACCTGAATAAATGGGTGAGATTTTTCAGCCAAGAGTTACGCAAAGTCATCTTCTCTGAATAGGTTTGCATTCCAAGTAGTCTGTGTTACCTAAGGCTACTTTGGGATTTTCTAACACAGTTCAGTAGAAACTGCCTTTAGCAACCTTGCTATATAGACTTCAAAGACAGCTATATGTAGGGTACCAGTAGAATGAAAAAGTTCTTTGAGCTCAGACTCAGATGTGTGTGTACACAATTTGGCATCATATTTTTAAAGAATTCTGTTAACTAGTAAGTATTTATGGGTTTATTTCAGCCCATGAATGAAACATGTATGCTGCAGCGATAATCACTGGGGCTAAATCTAGACTCAGGATTCCTTCATTCTTCCTTTCCTCTGCATGCCGATGTACTTGCGTGGACTCACCCCAAGCCTTTTTTGAAATCACAGACAACTTCCATTTTTGTAGAGAAAATATTATCTTCTCCTTCAGGCCTCAGTGAGTCTTTAACTCATCCTGTGCTTTTTGGCACTCTTCCGGCATTTTCAAATCTGGATTATTCTCTGTAATTGTTTAATAAAGTTTTCTTTGTGTGGAGAACAAGCCTGTTTTTATTAAAAATAGGAGCTTTACTCTTAGAGGTTGATGAGTATAAAACCTGCAGATAGTGCTGATGTTGGCATGTGTGAACGCTGGTTTTTTGCTGTTTCATTTCCATAACATATTTGCAGCAGTTGATAACCTACTGCTATTTAGATATTTTTGTTTTCTTTTCCTGAATAACTTTTTTCATGGATTCCAGGTGTGAAATTAAAAATGTTGAATTTCCAGAGTGCTGATCCAGGTAACGAACAGTTTGTGATAATTTCATCTACAGGCAACCACTTTATTTTTCTGGCTTTTTCACAGAAATTGGCAAATCCACAAGCTGACAGACACTAGTAGACCTCTAGAAAAAGCTGAATGTGTCTCATTAACATCCACTTGTCACGGTCACAAGGCTGTCTCTTTAACTCCTACTCCTCAGAACCACCCTGCTCACACATTGAACTATCATCTTTTCCTTGGACTGGGATTATGAAATTCTCTTTCTGTCTGACTGAGCTTTTGAGTTATAGCCTTTGAATGTGGTTTAATATTTGTAATCAATTTCCCTGGAGAAGCAGTTGTTGAGACGGTGGTTGGACAACTTCCTAAAGCGAAATACCGTTTTATTTCAAAGCAAGTAAGTTTTTGAGAAATAGAGTATGTTTGTTCTCCTATATGATTTTTCTATATTCTTTGACAATTTAACTTGAGGCAGTCCCCCAGAAAAAGGCTTCCGGCATACAAATCTCCCCAAGCGTTTCCAGAGTATTTAATTCTCTGTTGTCTGATCTATTTCTGTTTACACAAGGCAAGTTTCCTTTTAGCTGTATCTGTTCCTTAATTTCTAGCTTTGAGCATGGGCAAATAAGGTGTCCAGTTTGGGGAGTGATCAGTTATTAGATTCCAGGGCTTCAGTTGTCCTTGCAGTCTGCTCTGAGAGACTCTTGATGGGCCATTCCATCCTCGTATCATCTTCTATAACATGTGGTACACAAGAAGGTCAGATAGGAAGTGGTCCATCTTAGTATTCAGGAACTCTGCTATTAGCACATGACAACTGCAGCCAAGTTTCACTGATTGTTCGTTAGTGCACTGCCTTTAGAGGCACAATAGATACAGAAGTTTTGCCAGATAACGTTGCAAGTATGACACCTTGTATGTTGACTTTGGGATCTCACCAAATGGAAGCCCCTCCTATTTATAACCTAAGACAGAAATTGAATCTTTACATCCCAAAATGGAATGCTAATCTGTTTTTTCCCTCTACCTCACCACAGACTAGCGCTTTATATACTCAACTATGTGTTTCTGCTGATATGTTGGAGAATTTGGTTTGTTATCTTAGCTTGTCAAAACAAAACAATTTTGGAGCTCTGATTTCTCAGTTCTGTTTCTTACTTTCTCACTTTTTTGTTTCTCTACTTACTCCTTATTACTCTTTAAAAGGTTCTGTGCACAAGAGGTGAAGGATCGTCTGTCTAAACCTCATGCCTTAATAACAGGCCACTGTCACCAGTCAGCATCCAAAGAGCCATGTAGTAAGGATTAGAACTGTCTCTGTTTTGTGTAAAATGTCTGAAACAGCGCTAACGTTATTTCCTCAAGTACAGACTCTGTGTTTATGCTAGTGGACCTGCCTTCAGCATTTGGCATGCTTCTCCACCCCCGTTATCTCACTCAGAGGGTGTTGAATGCCAGATATAAGAACAGCTTCAGATCATGTCATCCCTTTAAAGCTCAACTGGGGATTGTGATCAACAGTTTTACCTCTCACAAGGCAGTTATAAAGATTAATTTGTAATAATGGGAACCTACTTTTCAGTATATACCTGAGATTTCTGTGTGAAGAGGTGACAAGCCCCACTGCAAATAAGATGTCGTGGATGCATGTTTTCAACTGATGTAGCTGTGACCATGCCTGTGATGTCACAGCACCAGCAAGAGTCCAGTTTAGGCAAAGAGCAGCTGACACAAGCAAGGGAAGCTGGGAAGCTTGGAAAAGGAAGTGCTTTGAAAAGGCGGTTGAAGGCCTGTCTCTGCTGTCTAGAGAAGATTCAAATCCACATTTATTGTGGCAGATGAAGTCTGAGAGTCCTGCTCAACACTTCCCTAATGTTGGACCAATGAATAACATCAGTGCTCAGAAATGCCATCTTCCAACTTCCGCTTGATATGAAATATCTTTCTTTCTTTTTGGCATAGTGATCCATCACTTTCTGTCTGAATTATGCAAAAGTGACTGTTACTGTGATGGACAGTTTGGTACAGAATAGGTGTTTATGCTTACTGTAACAGGTAAAATGCAGAGTAGTCTGACTCTTGCAGTATCCAGTTTTTGAGAGCACCTGTGCAGCTCTTCACTTACTGTCAGCCAGTCATGTGTCTGAGTCAGCTGGCACCCCTTCCTGTTGTGTGTGACAAGGAGTGGACAAGGGCAAGAGCTTGGGCCTGCAGGAGTATGTGAGGAAGTGTTCAAATCTCTCCGCACCTCCCTTGAACGCAGTAGCAGAAACAGCCATTCCCACTTCGCCTCCAAGGAGCAGATGTGCCTGCCCATTGACATTTCTGGCTTCTGTTATTGTGAAGGCATTGTGCTTTGCTGAAATCCATCTATTGTCTCTCAAGCAGCTTCAGAAACCAGATGAAGGTGTTCTTCCTAGATTTCAAAGGAAATACTGATCAGGCTTCAGAAAAGACCACATGTGGATATCTGAACTTTTGTGATACATGAGCTCCTATGGGACAATGCAGGCATCAAAGTTCAGGATGCAGCAACTAACAGTTGGAGGCAGAGCCTCTTGGCTAGAGAGACTTGTCTGTAGGAGAAGTTTCCAGAGGAAATTGAAATATCATTAGAAATTGCTGGAGTGCTTTCCTTGGTGAAAAATTCCATCATTTAGGACGATGCTCAGAACACTAATACTGTTACATTCCTACCCCCTTTCAAAAAAAAGAAGTTATTAAAATCAAAAGCAAAACCAAAAATAAAAATCAACAGAGGGGTTTTATCCTCACAGAAAGAGGCAGGCTAGACATTTGAATAAGCCTACTGGAAATTTCACCTTTTCCAGTGATCTTTCTTAAGCAGCGTTCAGAGAAGCAAGTATCATGTCATTCATGGCTATGTTTTTTCTTTGTTTATATCATTAGCATGTATTTTGGAGTCAATGATTTGTAGAAAAATTTAGGTCTGGAAAGCAAATAAGTGTCATCTTTTAAAATGAAGCTTTATATAAAAGAAGACATTATATATGTCTGTGCTAAGTAATGGCTCCTATGCAGAGCAGCAAACTATAAAAATGTTACTTTAAAAGGTGAAATGCAAAGCAATTTCCTTTTTCATTTTTCTTTCTCTGCGGTTGTTATGTTAAGAAAGGTGAACAGGACAGATATCAGGAGGTGCTTCCTGTTTGTGCAAACAGATGACAAGTTGGCATTAACCATATACATGATATGAGATTATCAGAGTATCTTAACCACATGCATCACTTTCAAGAGGACTTTTCCAAAGCATTTTCTTTCATTTCCTTTTGAATTAATCTATTAAAAATATGTGCAGATGTGACAGCTACTTAAGTGAGTATTGGTTAATTGTACATAATACAACATTTTTAATTACCAAACTTTGGCTAAGAATAATACAAAATATGCTGTGGCAGGTATGTATATGGGAAACAAGTTAGAGCTGCCTGGAAAGGGTGGAGAGTAAAAAGAGTGAAAAGAAATGGCATAACTGGACTTTCGGCAGGCTGTACAGTCAAGAGAGATTTGCTAGCTCTGGATATCTCTTCCTTACTCTGTAGGAAGGGAGGATACTCCTTTCCTTGTAAATGTATTGTCCCAGACACCATTGAAAAAAAAGGAAGACATCAAGGATGTGACCTCACAAGGCCCAACGTCAGTATGTAAAGCTCTGGCAGCTATTCAAGGGTAGGTCAGCAACATGGCATTTCCTTACAACCTTTTCTGTGATGAAGAGCTGCTATTTTCCCATTCCCTTAATCCAAACTATTCTTAAATCTCATTCTGTATTCACCTAAACTTGTAACCGGTTTACTGTCTTCCTGTAACAGAAGTTCCAACATCACCAGTATTGTAATCCACTTCTAGTAGCCATTTATCCGAGACTAATAAAATGGTTTTGTTGGTATGTTTGTCTCCCACCAGGCAGTAACAAAGAATTTACAGTAAACTGATTCACCCATTCTTTGCACTGCTAAACCAAAAGAAACTGCATTTTTCTGTAGTTCAGAAATTGCAGCCTAGAAGTTAGGGAGGGGGAAGGACTTATAGGCCTTTCTTAGGTGTCCCCATCACCTTTCTAGTCAAATAATTAATGAAGCAGTCTTTCCTGATGACATGTGCAAGACTGTGTTGCAGACAGAAATAAGGGCCCAGCCACCAATTTGTACACAATATTTTTAGAGTGATAGTCTGTAGACTGAATTTTTAATGCTTATCTGTCTCTAGTAGAACAGCAGTCAGGACTTCCAAAACCAGAGTTTTGGATTAACGCCATGAAAACAGCTGGCAATAGAAACTAGAAGTCCCTCATAACATCCCACCGGTCCACTGGGACCAGTGCATGCAACCTTCAGCCTCTTGACTTGTTGTGGTTTAAGCTTTTAATTAAGTTCAGATCAACACCCTTGATCTTTGATGAGCTTTGTGGATACATATGTGCCAATCGGTGTATCTTCTTCCCTGCTCGTGACTTCTAGGCTTGATCTTACACCTGCCTGGTGATCTGGACTTCTGGCTGGCTATTGTAACTGTCAGGTGGACCTGCTTTGCTCTTCTCACTTGGACCCTGTGGGGACACAGCACATTTCAGTGAGGCCACTGCCTCTGCTTGCCTCGTCGTCACCCTTGGCTTTCAGCTTGTCTTTCCTCTTGGAGCAGCACCTGCCCTTGCTGCCCCCCAGCACCTAAGATTCAGGATAAAGAAGAATGTCACCTGGGATAATCTGGGTGCAAGATAGCCAGAGTCTGACAGATGTGGAAACTGGGTCTGGATATAAGAGGTTTGATGCATCCTTCTTACCTAGTTCTGAATCATGTTAAGTCCCAGCCCCCCGACCATTTAGTATTAATTCTTTTAGTGAGAAACTGACAAATCAGAATCACGGAAGAACTGCCTGGATTCCGTTGAATAGATTAGACTGGCAGACACTTGTTACTGAAGGTACTGCTCAAGAAAGGAGCCTTCATACTGGGCCCTTGATCATCCTTACCACTTAATTATTAGCTTGTTTTATGCCACTCCAGGGAGCTCCATTATCTGAGACAAGGCTTCGGTGGAGAGTAAGGAGATGGGTGCAAGTGCATCTGTGCTGTTGGGTGCTAGTGCCAGGATTCAAATATATTGTGAAATGCATAAATACTGGTAGCTGATTCCTTAGTAGGGACTCAGATGATTTAGAGGCATCAATTAAATAAATCAGAATAGGTATCTTCATGTGAAATCTTACTGACTCCTCACAGAGTAAATGTGTTAGCATGATCAGAAAACACTGGTACAGAAATCATCATAAAATTATGGAGGGGAGGTCTGCAAAATAATTTCTGTGAGGCAAGGCAGAGTATTGGTCTGGAAATCTCTGCACATTTGTTAACTGGAATTTGCAACACTTAACAGGTTGTTTTGCTTTTTGGTTTGGGTCAACTTAGAAGTCACAGATCTTCATGTATTCCTGCTGTGATAGTTAAAGTTGTCTGGAAGCGTTTACACAGTCCACACTGGAATTCCATAGCCTTGATCTCCATCTTCTGTGGATCGAAGGCATTAGCTGCACTTCCTAGTTTTCCTTACTTTTACTCTGTGGGATTGGCCACAGTCCCACAGTCCCATAGTTCCTGCTGCAGGTCCCTGAATCTTTGCTTTATTGAGCCTGACCTTGCGCATGTCCATCATGTAATCAGAGATAACTGTGGGGGGGAAACAATTTTCTTGCAGTTAAGATAACCCAAGCGTGCCTGGTTTTGGTCCAGTTTGTAAAGTGACACTCAGATAAGTGGGCCATAATGTTGAGATTAATCCTAAACATCAATGTTCACATACCATTAAGACTTTCAGCCTTTAATACTTACTGTTGTTGTATGCTGGATATTCTTACCTTGTTAATATAGTTAAGAACTGATGGGTTATGTTTGTCTCAGTCTTCAAGGTAATTGAAATATTCTGAGGGCAATAGAAGAAGAGCTTTCCACAGCTATTTTGATCTAATTTGTTAAGTCTGTTATTTCTGGGAAGGGGTTAGCAATCTTCACATGGAACACTCCAGAGTCCATCAGTCCACAGCTGTAGTTTATCAAGATACCTGCTGTAAACCTTAAAAACTAAATAGCTGCCTGTATAAGGAATTTGCATTTTTTTTTTTTTATTGAAAGTAATGGATTCTGTGTATGTTAATTTAAAATGCATGCTAAGGAAGTAGACAGATCTCTTTGTAATGCTGGGTAGCAGCACAGGACAGGGAGGATGCAAAATCAAACTGGAATAGGCAGCTCAGTACTGAAACTGAGGGCACACCTGGAAAGATTTATTTCAATCTTATGATACACTGAATACTGCTAAATTAATACATTTATTGTAGATTTTATATTCTGTATACATTATTCTGTATGACTTCATGTGCTTCAAAGGAATATGTCATAGTCCCGTTGGCATTTTTCAGTTCACCAGTTTAATGTGAATGACCCGTGGAAAGATTATTTTCTTCTCAGGTCTTTACAAAAGAGTAAAACCAGGCAAAGTGGTGTTAGTGCAGTGTTCTTGCTGAGCTGTTGAGCCAAAGTTAATGAATTAAAACTCAACATAATTCTGAGTTAGGGGAACTTATAGATGGGGAAGTACATAGCATGTGATTTTCCACGACCACAGAGTAGTGCAGTGGTGTCAGTAGAAGATCCCTCCCTGGGTTTAAACTACAAACCAATTCTCCTTTTTGCTACACTACACTGTTTGGTTAATTCAAGGCTTATACAGAATCCTTTGGTTAAAACCTCATGACTTTTTTAAGCAAATGTTTATACAGCACACGAAATAGACATGTAGAGACAAACATTTTTGAAATTCAGACTTACTAACAGTGGACACTATGTCTTAAAAACCAGTGATGACTCCTAGCTATTGCACATCTTCACAGGGAAAAACGTGCTCTGGTATATGAGAGGCTGGAACACTTCAGAAGCTAGAGGTTCAAATCTCGTGACTCCCCATATACTTTTAAGTGTGCTATTGCAGTGCCCCCTGTGGTGTCTGGGTTGGTTGGGTCTCCTCTAGTGAGAAAGGAAGAAAACAAAGGAAAGGGCAGGAACACTAAATAAATGCTGCTTTTTTTTTTTCTTTTATTTTTTTCTTTTTTTTTCTTTTTTTTTCTTTTTTTTTTTTTTTTTGTGGTCTAGGAACAGGTTTAGCTGCTGCTGATGTGATTGAACAGAGAGCATGTAATGCTCTGGGGGTACATAAAGGCAGGAAGAGCCCTCGCTGAGAGAAGAAAAGAAAAAACTCTCTTAAGAGGAAGGTCTTCTGAGAAACATTATAGAACCAAAATAGAGCAACTAAAGGAAGGAAGTCCATGTCCTATATATACAGAAAGGGAGGGGGATCTTCTCCATAGTAACAGGGGGAGCAGGGGAGGGGGAAAAGGGACAACCCAAACTGCAAAAGATGTGTTAACAAATTGTACAGAAAAGAGAGATTTGGGGTTTGCTCTCCTTCCCTCTGGTTTCAGTGTGATATGGAAGTCCCATTAAAAAAATTACTTAAGCTAATAAAATGAGGATTAATTCTTTTGGGACAGTTATAAAGCTTGTACTTTAGTATTTGTACTTTATATTCTAAACATCTTATTACTACAAGACTTGAAGCTTGGTTGTTTAAAGAAAGTTTCAGTTCTGTGATTTACACGGTATGTCCGTTACTCCTATGTATTTATATTATTGCTGTGCAGTTACAAAATGTTTTGGCACTGGAATACAGCCAGGTTTTGCAATGGTATTTAATACACAGAAGTCAGGTGAAGTGGCCTGTGTGTCTGAAACAGTAGTGTTGGTGTCACAGGAGTAATCACTTGCATGGAAATCACAAGATATCCTGAAGGTTGGGATGGTTCTGAGTTTCCTGATGTGGTTTTGCTGATGCGCTGAGAATCCATTTTTGCTTTTTCCCACCACTTGTTTCTTGCACTCTTTTCCTCCGGTTAACTCCATCAACAGTCTTGCAGAGCACTTGCAGGACCCGCTGTTGCATGTCTTGCCAGGCAAATCCCTATCAGAAAAGAGAGTGGTCCTTAAGCCTCAGAAAACTAGCGCTGTAGTAAAGCAAATCTGTAACAGTTGGTGTGAAACAGCTTTTCCTCCTCCTGTTAATTTACAGCGATTACTTCTAATAACTAGTAAGGCAGTAACCAGTCCCGATTTTAACTTCAGAAAAGACTGCAGCAGTGTTTGCTGTTTAAAATAAAGTATTTACTCAAACCTTTGCCTTTTGTATTATATGGGATGGATGATCTTTCTGTTTTAAAATACCTGTAGTTGTTTTTGCGAAGACTGACACCAGTGTCTGGTTTCAGGGTGGGATGATTAACTGGAATAGACTGTTTCCTCCTTTGCGACATAGACATAATGCAAATTATCAAGATCATCGCCCGTCTGAACAAGACACGCCTCCGCCTACTGAGGTTTCTGAAGAGCAGGTAAACGCTTTTCTATTATAAAATGTCATTGAAAACCTGGTTAGGAGTTGTCTCTACTTACTGACTTTTTATTATCTATTGAGACAGTTGCTTGAATGTTCTCTATAGCAGCACAAATTAGAGTATCAGATAACAGTCACAATACAGAGGCAGGAAATTGCCATTACTATCCAGATCAGAGTTACAGATCAGCTTGGGAGTTTCTGCTTTTATATGTAACTGCTTGGGTTTTGTATTTAAAGATAAGACAGTTTCACTAGTGTTGGCTGTTCAAGTCTGATTAAAAAGAAATGTTTCAAAGAAGGAGGAATGGCAAACAGATGTAATTATTTGTCTTGTAGACACTTCCTTCACTCAGGTCTCCAGCTTAGGTTTCCAGTTAATTCGTATTGAAGTTCCATTTTTTGGAAATAGGAATTTTATCCTACCTGTGGACTGCAATGCACACTTGGTCTAAAATTTGGATGTTTTCCTGAGAAATGTGGTTCACTGATTTTACATATTGATGCCACAGAGAAGTTTGTGTCTTTTCTATCGAGTATAGATTTAGACTTACTGTGTAGATTTAGATTTCTAGACTTCTGTAGATAAGTTTTATTCTCAAAAGAGATGCATGCAGTCAAATTCTCCAGGTTGTAGCCTATCTGCAGTTAGCTGCATTGGCCATTTTATAGTCTAAGGTCTGTGCTACCCCTTGAGCAAGAGTAGTTTTCAAGGGCACATTTTTCTTTCCCCATCACCCTTTTTTTTAAGGAGATGAGTCAACACTTGGTAGCACTGTGCTGTCATTTCTAGTTACTTTAAAATGAGCTTGTCCCAGACAGAAATCTTTGCTATGATCTGATTTCTAGTTGCGATTCAATGTTAGATTATGTTCAAAATGTTCAAAACTTTAACTGCCCTGGTTTTGACTGCAAAGCTGTTTGCATACATCCAAAACGGGGGAAAGAAAAATATCAGAAATAAAAAAGGAAAGAGGAAAATAGAACCCACACATTAAAGAATGCCTGAAATAAACCCCAGAAACTTAGTTGTGGCTGGGCTGAAAGCCTACTCAGTACCAGGTATGGGGTAGACCAAAAGATCTCCCTCTTTCCTTGTCTTTTTTATTTGTTTTATTGACAAAATCTGATTATAGGAACTTCTATTGTTGGGCTGGAACTGATGGAATAGCTATTAGTGTGACTTACTCTGGATTCTCACCCAAAGCATTTATGCCCAGATTTGTGATAGCACTATACACTTATATTTTCTCATGCACCAAAGTTGTAAATCTCACCTTATTGCTGCCATTTGCGATGCTGCATAGTTACCCTGCAGAGAAAAAAAGTAATATAAGCACCTTTGATATCTCAGGACTGTCCTTATAACTGCACAAGGTGTCTTACAGCGGCAGAAATACAAAGTTTTCTTCTGTTCTTGAAATTAAAATTTGCAAGTATTTGCAATGCTTGTGCATACAAAAATCTCTTCGTTTCTTGTGGGTTTTTTAGCACCTTAAATTACCGTTACCAATACCTGTTTCCTTGAGTTGATTCAGTTTCTGTGGTTAAAATACACGCAGTTGAAAAGAGGTTTTTGTTGTTATTATCTGTTCTCCCTGATACTGGCTGGACGTTTCTGTAAATGGGACCATTGCAACTCCATCCACAGCTTCTTAAGGTTAGAATTCATGGCAACTGCTGTAAAAAAACCTTTCTTCTGAGATGTATTTCTGTGGTTAGCTTTTCTTCCACTGCCTGCCCTTTTTCTCATAAAAAACCCAATCTTAGATGAAAAATCGGAGAGAGGAGACTTCAGAAACTACTTACAGGTTATGAAATCCAGTTTGAAGTTAAACTGGTTGCAGAGGTGTTGAAAGTGACAATTCATTTCTCTGTCTACCAGAAAGTGAGAAACTGACATTGAGTTGTAAGGGGGGAAAAAGGGGAAAAGCAGAAAAATGATCAGTATGATATTTGATATTCAGACAACCAAGATAGCAGTTTTTCAAACGTTTTGTAATGGTCTATTTAGGTTAAGAAAAGGAGGGCCCCCACCTCTGGGCATACTTGGCAGTAGCATATGTCTCAGTAAACCACCAAAGCAGGGAAGATTAAAAATGCTGAAAGTTCTGGGGGTGTACTGCAGGAAGGGGAGGTTGCTTTTAATGGCACCTTTATTTTAAAAGGCATTTAAATTATTTTCAATACTAGCGCACATTGCTCTTGCACACTGGGAAGATTCTTTCAGTCATACTTAATTCAGAACTGTAGCTTCTAAGTTTACTTTAGATTGGACTTTAACCATAAATTAAATTTGATTATGCATACATTGCTTTTACATGTGGCAGTTTGAATATCTGTTAGCACAGAGCAAAAAGCTGAGGTGTCAAGTACACAATATTATAAAGAAGGATGGACATGTGGTTACTGATCACCAAAATCACTGTCTTAATGTGCCCTTTTCCAGATAATCAAGTGTCATTGACTTACGCTGTTTTGAGAATACATAGAATCATTCCAAGAATTTAACTGAACCTATTTAAGTATTCTACTGCCTCTCTTTTAGGGCTTTCAGGTTTATTTTAGAAACCACCTAGAATGAATAGTTTTGTGTTCTTTAATGGCCTCTGAAGAAGCAGGTATTTTGAAGGAAAGTAGAGCTGAGGATGTCTGGACAGGTTTCCACATCTGCTATAACTCCGTATTTTAGACGTTGGATTCTGGAGGTCCTGTTCTTGCCAAGAGCAGCAAGGTCAGATTGTAGTTGTGACGTCTGGTGCCGTACTTTCTGTGTTACTCTTCTTTCAAAACTGGACCAGCTAGGAAAATACAGGTGTATTTGCATTTTTGGCAAACGGTTGGTTTTCAATGAAGTATCAGAAAGCAGTCATCTCTGTGGCAGTGTTCTCAAGTGTGCTGTCCCAGGTGCATCTTTGTGACAGTGCATAGCCGTGCTTGCTTGCTCTCTAGAGAGAGCCCTATCAATGGAAAAGCAATCTCTGACACTGTTAACATGACTAGTGCACACGCATTGTGAATAAAACTGGTTTTAAAGTGGCCTTATGTTACTTCTTTTCCAGGTTGCACGACTTATGGAAATGGGATTTTCCAGAGGAGATGCTCTAGAAGCTCTGAGGGCTTCAAATAATGACTTAAATGTAGCCACTAATTTTCTGCTGCAGCACTGATGGTTTTCTGTGTGAAGGAACTTCCCTCGAAGGGTTTGTACGCATCTGGAAGAGGATCAAAGCCACCTGCTGGACAGACTCGCGAAGGTTGTCCCCGCACGAGCGTCGTCGGAGAAGAGAAACTGGCTCCTCGTGACTGGTGATTCAAAGCAGCGCTAATGAATGACGTGAACTGTTCCCAAGCCTTCAGATCACTCGGGGGTTTCTAGTCTGGTTGTGCTCTTCAAAGTAACTTTAGTTTCTAATTATTACTGGATATCACCTAAATTTATTTTTGAAATAAAGTAGGTGGTTTCTTTTCGTGTAAATCCTTGTTAGACATGTTATCAGGCTTAATGACTAGGAAAAGAAGCTCCAACAACCACAACAACTAGATTCACCTATCAAGGAAAATAATATTGTCTTCATTTACCAGTCTAATTTGTCTAGCTTACATGTTATTTTACAGTACTTGAGTTTTGACTACAGTAATAACAGGTTTGAAGGTCATTACAGTTTCAACTCCGTAAAGGGTTATGGGACTATTATGTCATTCTTTGGAAAGTTTTATTAATGCCTGTAATATTTTATTTCTTGAATTCCTTTTTAAATAAAAGTTGTCATTCAGCACGTAATAAACAGGTAGGATGAGAGAAAATTCATGTGCATCTTGCAAGTCTGGTAAGTGACTGCTGTAAATTTAAACTTTTACAGAGTGAATTGCTATTTAGATACAGGTCAGGAAGAAGATAGATACCCATGGGAAGCAATAAAGATTAATTGAATGATACAATAAGATCAGAAATTAAATGATTTGAATGTCTTCCATGTCTAATTCAGACAGACTCAGTAACAGTGGATGTATGCTGTGTCCCTACGTGCTGGTTTCATTTTTTGAGCTGGCCACACACTGTCTTAAAAGCAAATGATAAAATGCTAACTTTTCTATTTATAGTTCTAGTTTTCTACTGTCAAAGGTGTGGATGACCCTGCATTTGCCAAATCCTCACTGTTGAAGCAACTTGATGTTGATTACGGACTGGAATATTAACCTTAAGGGTGATTCAGGCTTACACGGAAGGTAACAGGATGATATGCCAAGATAGTATAATATTGGTTTTGAATTTTAGAGTGATAAATAAGCTTGCTTGGCTTGACTCTGAGAAATGCTCAGTATTAGCACCTCAGGAGTTTCAGGGTGGAGAGAAGTGAACATCTCTATAAAACCAAGCTGAAGTAATACAAGATTCCAAACTGTGACTCTGTGAAACCAGTATACACATGCATCTCAAGCATTTAATATGTTTCTGTATGTACTTGTGTTTGTATATTGTGTGTATGTGTGTTTATTTATATACACACAGGCATATTTAATACAAGCATTTAGAATAAGATGCAGGTCATCAGAAGCATAAGAGAAAGCAACAGCAGGTACAAAGGGGAGAAGGTAGAAGAATACAGAAGAGAGAAGGATGTTTTGGAAATCAAAATGAACACGTGTGTATTGAAGTATAGATCTGCAGTCTCGCTTGGCCTGGAAAATATACCAGGAAACTACAGGACAAGATTTAGGGAGAGCGAGAGAGGTACCTTTCTTTTTCTCTTTTAATTGACTGATAAAACTGAAAAAAGCCCTTTAGGCATACAAGTCCTTATCCAGAAATGGCATAAAATTTGTGCAGCTTTTGGCACATGACATCGTTTTTAATAAGGTCAGTGTGCTGTATGTATTTTTTAGTATTTTCCAGTGTGAAAAATAAGGGGGTTTTGGAATGACTGTGT
This sequence comes from Lathamus discolor, assembly GCF_037157495.1. Lineage (NCBI taxonomy): Eukaryota > Metazoa > Chordata > Aves > Psittaciformes > Psittacidae > Lathamus > Lathamus discolor. Next base: position 72,729,287 of record NC_088887.1, on the reverse strand, counting down.
TTTCCTGGGTTTTGATCAACTTCCTTCAGGGTTTGGCTTGCTGCTATGCTTACATTATTTAGCCAGGGTCTGCTTTTCAGTTGAAGGGTTTTGTTTGTGTGAAGCTGAGTGGCTCTGTATGTGTGTAGGCTACGGACATTTCTGTATCCACAGAACTGTGAAAACCTGCTCTTACAAAGCAAAGCCAAATGCAAGTTAAAAAAGCCCTACAATTATTTGTATATGCAGACTAGTTAAATGCTTTGAAACAAGGACAGGTTTTAACTTTGAAGGTTATTCCTTCACAAGTATTTTATCCAAAGTAGCAATAAAGAGTAGTGAATTACTTTAGCAGAAGTCAAAATTTGCCTGTAGGAAATAAAGGTCCACCTAGCCCAGGGTATATTAGATGTGACCTGTGCCCTTTCAGACATTGCCCTTCTCTAGGGACAAGCACAAATTACGTGTATTCCTTGGAATTTTAAAATGTGTTGAGTGGCATCTGGGACATGTAAGTGAATATTCTCCAAGTCTAAATCCTTTCTTACTATTACCTGTACAAGGGGTATTCGAATGTCACTGTTGTGTGGAAAACCCCATTTTGCTGTGTATTTCACAAAACATTGTCAAACATAAGAGGTAAAATGCAGGTCTTGGTGATGTCAGTTAAAAACTCCCCTTGACATCTGTGGCAGCAGTTTGTGCTCAAAATGCTTCCAGGGTTGTGATTTCCAATTAAGAAAAAAAAGAAGTGGTAAAAGGAGGGGTCTCGAATGCTGTCGAGCACAGTTCCTGTTTCATGCAAGAGCCATAGAAGAAAGGTTCTCACATTGGAGCTGGAAAACAGCTCTGTTTCCACTCAGTGGTGAAACTTGCATGGACCGTTTCTGGGAACACAAAGAGCATGTTCTTCACATCCCACACAGTGTTTGTTCAATGCATTTTGAATATCTCATCGCACAGTTCCTATTTTGTGTGACACGGGGTTTTTTAGGCCTCCAGAGAATACAGCATACTTTTCATGGAGGGGATTTGCAGTCCCTAGGAAATTCACACTGGCTTTAGTAAAGCCAGGATTTGGTATTTGGAAATAAAAGTAGTTTCTACTATTAAGACTTCTCTGCTAGACTGGGAGTGTTGTCTTCTGAGATGTCAGAGAAATTTACTGGGGACTTTCCTAGACAGTTGTGTGATATTTCACAGTACACCCACAGTGAGGTTTGTAGTTGTGGAATCTGCCTGATAAGCCACCAGGTTCTCAAGCCTTAACTTTTTGCTTAGTTGCCTCTGTATCTACTGAAACCATTTTCCTCTCTCAAACCAAGTGTTAAAGGTTGCCTTCTACTTAGTGAGCACAGGGATTGACGGGGTTGGTTCAGGTACCAGCCTGTGCTGTCTAGAGCTTGTTGTTGCCTTTGTGAACATGTGATGGAGAAAAAGATCTCTATGTTTTTGTCTGAAACAGAACAAGCAAGCAAGCAAAACATACTGCAAGGTACTGGGCAAAGAGCAACAGGCTCTCCTTTGTGTGTGTGTGTGTATATGTATATGCATATATGTGTATGCATATGTATATATGCAGAGAGTAAGTGAGAATATTCATGTATTGCTTTTATGAAAGTAACTGGAGCGAATAGTTTGTTGAAGAAAATTAAAAGTGTGTTAAAAGATACCCATCTCACACAGTCTGTATTTGGAGTCTGTATGCAGTTGCAAAGGCACTCAGATTTGATAACACTCAGAACTACAACTCTGTTGCAGGGGAACTGCATCTCTTTCTGGATAAATAAATGCACAATATTCATTTGAACTACTAGAGATTTTGATACATAAGTGTAATTAATGCCTTGTGTGGGTTCTTCTATGAGAAAAACCTAAATGAGATTATCATTCTTTAATAGTGTAGCCATAGTAATATTTTATATAAATGAATATACTGTTTCATTATGAGAGTCACATAAACACACAAACACTATATGTATTTATATATATGCATATTATATATATATGCTGACTTAAAACATGCTGGGTTTGGTTTAATTTTTGTAGGGTTACATTTCTCGTCTGTGTATATATAAAGGGGTGCTTTGACTTTAGGAAGTCCGCTCCTAGTTGAACTCAAAGAGGGTATGTGCTACCAATAGTTTTCAGTCCAGAGGACAAGAAGCGGATGATGGGAGCGGAGGAACAGTACAGCCTGATGAATGGGTGCCACTGGTGAGAATCTCAACAAATTGGTAGTTCAGCTGTTTGTCATTTGATTTTTTCCAGAGGAGAGTTTCAGAGGAAACAAGAAGTTAGCTGGGCTCACTCGTGTTGGTAGGGGACTGTCTCTAAACCTGGATGGCAGCTTTGGAGAAAGCAGAATATACGTACTTCAAAAACAGGTGAAAAATTCCCGGATCATGGCTGAACTGAAAGCAGGACTTGGTCTTTTGACCGGAGATAAATAGGGACCAGAAATGTCATTTAAGTTTGGCAAAGGAGAGGACTTAAGGGATTTGAGGGAGGTGGACTGAGCAAAACCAGAGAGATTCAAGAAAAGGAGCAAAGCAGAGGATGGGCTGCAGAGGACAGGTCTGCACTCCACTCTATTGCCTGAGTCCTCTTCTGGCACCCCGTCCCAGTGGCAGAGACACCTGCTGCAAAGAGGACACAGCTCCTCACAGGTCCCACTGGTCTTCCCACCGGAAGTTATTTATAAATCCCCATGCCATGAGAGCGCACCACCTTCCCAGGGACACCAGTGTGCCATGTGAAGGAGGCACATCAAGAGCTTGTGTTTTCACAAGGCTTGCCCTCTTCTCAGCGTTTGCTCTGCTTGCGAGGGATAAAGGCACATGTGCACCTCTGAAAAGAAAAAAGTTGCCCACATTGCCTGACCCAAACAGTCACCAGGGCTTGTTACTTGGTGGTCAGAAGCTTTTATTTTAAGTAGATATGTGCGTTTTTACATGACGCTCTTTAGCTGGCTTACAGGGATGAATGCCACAACGTGCAGTAGCTTCAACTGAGGACAATTTAAAGCACAGACTGAAGAGGTTTGTTGTACAGCACAGAGAGTTTACTGACAGATAATGTGTAACTACAACCAGGAGCTGTTGTCCTCCAGTGCCCTCTTAGAAGCTGGGAACCACTGCTAAGGGAAAAACCAATGCTGGTTGAGCTTGAGGTGCTCATTTGCCATCAAGATGCAGCTTGTCAGGCAGGTTGTCTGCAGATGTTCTGTCACCTTTCTGCTCCATTCGGTTGCCTGAGCCCTTTTGCAGCAGTTCAGGAGAAACCTGAAATACACCGATATGTGTGTGTAATACACTGTGTTAGAGGGGCTTGGCGCACAGGGGAGGGTTGAGTTACAGGGGTCACAGCATGAGTTTGCAAAGAAAATCCCAGTTTGCACTGTGTATGTGTATAATCCATATACACAGGTATGGTAGTGTCTTGTGAGCACAGAACGTGTACTCACTGCCCTTAGATAAAAATTCAGTTTTCCCTTCTCAGAAGACAGCATGGCAATAGTCTGCAGACTAGGGTGAAGCGAGAAAGACCTGCATCCTGTGCAGCTATAGCTCTATACGGAGAGCTATCCAGCATCCCAGTGCGCTGGAGTGTGCTTGCTGTGCCTTTCGCAACCACCCTACTTACTAAATGCACCATGTTCCTGCGACACAGAGGACATGTGAGGGGAGCACCAGCTGCATATGTTTATTTAGGTTTCTAGGCGTATTTTTGACCTCAAGGAAGGGTTTCAAGTCCCTCTTCCAGCGTTGTCCCTCTCTTCTCTGCACAGCAGCTCCAAGGAGGCTGCATTCAGGCGATGGTAGTGTGTCCCTCCCAACCCGTGGCAGCAGCAGGGAGGGCTTCACAAGCGTGGGGTGCCAGAGAGGGAGCAGGAGGGGCAGCCAAGTGGAGCTGGTAGTTAAATGGGGATCAGTGGTTCCCAGAGGATTCACCTGTGGGACAAAGCAAGCAGCAGGAAGCACACGAGGTGCTGGGCGGTAGCTGCTGTGCTGGTTAAAGGAAGCAGCATCTTGCAAGGAGCTCAGATCAGGCAGATAAATGAAGTGTAGAGAAAGTGTTACTGTGCCTGCAGACAAAATGCTCTGTATGGTTTCTCTTCCATTTCAGCGAAAAGCTGTTTTCAAGTAGCTGTGCAGCACCCCCAGTTGGGGGAGCTGGTGTGACACAGGATTCCCTCCCTAGGCGATTCTCCTTTGCCCATGCTCCTTCTGGTCCGTCCTGCCCGAGCCCCTTTCCTCTCCGCCACTTGGGTGTCCCCTTGGCTCCAGCTAGCTGCCTGCTCTCCCCGGGTGGGTACTGTCAGCAGCAAAGGGCCCCTGGCTGGCATCAGTCCAGAGGATGGAGGCTGGATCCACTCACGAGCAGCACTACAGGCAGCTATTCACCTCTTTCTTTCTCCGAAAGTTCTTCCTGGTAGCAGGAAGGTGAAACACGGGGATACCTTTGTTACTAAAATACTTCGGAGAAAAACAGGGCCCAGTAAGGAGCAAACAAGGCTGTGTTTATAGTCCACCTGTTTCTGAGAAGGCTTCCTCACAGACTTGCCTTTGCCGCAGCTGTGGGTTCCAGCCTGGCAAAACATCTCTGGCCTGTGGTCTTGAGGAGGGTTGGCCACCACTGTGGACCTGTGCTCTGCTGTTCATGTGGAGGCTCTCTGAGACCGACAGCTACGTACCACTGTCCTCCAGACAGCCCCCACCAGCCACGCAGGAATTCCGAGCTCTGCCCAGCACAAGTGGGTGATCTGAGGGGTGACAGCCACCAGCTCTGGCTGGGGAGGTTCAGACTGGACAGTGGGGAAAACGTTTCCATCCGGAGGGCAATGCAGCACCCCTTGGTGGTGGTGGGAGCCAGCTTGCATGGAGGTTCCAAGCCTTGGCTAGACGAAGCCATGGCCAGCCTGACGTTGTGCCAGCCACAGTCTGGCTTTGAGTAGGCTGTTGGACAACGTGAGGCAGAGAGGTCCCTTCCAGCCAACACTTACATGACAAATTAATAGGGCAGCACAACTGTACAGCAACCAGCTGTAACCAGTAACCAGGCTCCTGTAAGGTGTTCAGACCATTGATAGATTATTGCGTACTAACTCTTCCTCATACATTGTGCTTTTCAGGACACAGGCTCTCTGCAGGCCAGCACTGAGGTCAGGCCTGCTTTGAGGAGGGCTCAGACAGCTTTCTGAAAGGACCTGTCAGAGTCCCTTTCCCACCTGAATTATTTTAGACATCCCTCTTATTCAGCCTTCAGGATGCTACACTTACCCATACCATAAGTAAAACCACCATCATCCAAAAGCTCATTTGTGCACATTCGAAATGAGAAAGGGCTGTACATGACTATTACTAACTTTCTAGGCATAAAGAAAGGTTATTAACTGAGAGAGTTATTTGTATTAATCAAAAGTGTCCATTCAGGTTTACTTTTCAGCAGAATAAAGCTGCTGGCTTTGTTCCTCTTCATGTCCCTATGCAGGTTTCTGTCCCTTCCAGCCTCAACCAGAAGAGCAGAATTCCCAGGAACTGTGAAATCCCGCATGTGTTCATTTTATCATAGTCCTGTGACTTCAGAAAAGAGCCTAGGAAGTCCCTGCTCCTGATGACTTCCTCCTCATTGCACGGGCTCATAACTCTACGGGAACCCAACCCCTTAGCAAGGCTCTCGGACTTGTTAGGGCTACAGGTTCAAGCAAAGGTCAGTCAAGGTCAGATAAGGCTACTCCTTGTCCCTTTTCCTCCACTCCCTTCAAGTAAGGGTGGGAGGGTTTCCCCAGCGAGTGCCCCCAGAGTGGGTTTGCAGCCCCAGCACCGGCATCCCCTTCCTGTCAGTGGGTCCCAGGGCAACCACAGCACTGTCAGCAGCGAGGAAGGGCACCCTGGGCAAGGAGCAGCCGCCCAAGCAGCGGATGCAGGCAGCAGCACTCCCAGGAGCTCTGCAGCTTCACCCCCTCCCTTGAGGAAGGGCTTTTCTGGTTGCTTTTACTGCTCACCCCATGCAGCACCTGGGTGCAAGAGCGGGGATGCTGAGCAAGAGGAGAGCGGAGCTGCTGTTTGTCAGTGCAGGTAAGAAGCTGCAGATGACTTCTGCATGGAAGTAACATCCCAGCCTTTTCCTGAAATGCCCCGAGTCCATGTGCTCCGCGCCAGCTGCCCCAAGGCCTGTGGGGACACTGCCCCAGTGCTCCAGGGCAGGGAGCCAGGACAATCATGGTGGTCACCAGCAGCCACCAGCCCCACAGGGGATGCAGGCAGGGGAGGGAGGATGGCGTGGTGCAGTGCTGAGAAACCCGCAGCTGAGTCTGCCATTGCACAAGCTGCCTCCTCTGGGGATGGGATGAAAATGGACCACTCTGTTCTCCAGGATGGTGGGTCCAGCAGTGCTGAGCACAGAGCCAGCCGTGCAGAGCCAGGCAAGGCTGGGTTTGTGAGAGCCTTTGTGAGAGTTGGCTTTGTGAGAGCCCCTGGCTTCAGGAAGGGGGGCGATGGAGCCTGTTGGAGGTGCTGGTCCTTGCAGCCCAGCTCTTCTAGCTCCTGCCCTCGGGGATGGTTCGTAAGCTGCAGGCCAGAGCGAAAGGGAGGGGTTGTGCCACTAGACAGAGATGGAGCCAGGCTGCTGGCTGTGGCTGTTGCTGTCAGAGGGGGTCTTGGCAGTGGAGGAGGAGGTCATTGAGCCGCTGTTCCTGAAGATGCGGAGCAGCCTCCGCTTGTAGCCCCGGAAGGCGAAGAAGTAGATGATGGGGTCGATGCAGCAGTTGAGGTTCATGAACGCCACAGTGACTTGCAGGGACATCTTGAAGGCTTGCTGTTCGCGGCAGGACGGCTGGTACAGGATCTTCCTGACCATGAACTGGACGATGTTGAGGTGATAGGGACTGAAGCAGAGAAGGACAGCCAGCAACACCACCAGGATGATGGTGAAGGCCCTGTGGTGGTGCCCATTCTTCACCGTCAGAGGGTTCTCCTTTGCTGTCTGGCAGAGTTTGAGGTTGATCCTCACATAGCACACCAAGATGATGCCTACAGGCAGGAAAAATCCAATCACGCAGGCCCCCAGGAGCAGGTAAGGCAGCTTGGGAATCTCCTCAAAGTTGAAGTACTCCATGCACGTCAGCTTGTCCCCCATCCTCCGTGTCATGGGCCGCAGGAGCAGCGGCGCTGTCTGCAGGAACACCAAGGACCAGATGAGGACGCAGACACCCCTGGCACGGCTCATCTTGCGGATCCTGCCGGGGTGCCTGGTGCGCACCACGGCGATGTAGCGGTCCACGCTCACGCAGGTCATGAAGTAGATGCCCACGTAGGTGTTCATGTAGAAAATGAAGGCTGTGACCCGGCAGAACCAGTCTCCAAATGGCCAGTCAAACTCCAGGACATAGTAGGCAATCCTGCCCGGCAGTGCCAGGGTGAAGAGCGCATCGGAGAGGGCCAGGTTCACTAGGTAGAGGTCGGTGGAGTTGAGTTTCTTCTTCCTGCGCTGGAAGGTGATGCAGAGGGCCAGGATGTTCCCGCAGGCACCGAACACCAGCAGGGCAGTGTAGAAGAGGGAGAAGGTGACTTTGGCAGAGAAGTGGTGGTTGTGCACATTGCAGCTGCTCTGGTTGCTGGAGGTGAGGTTGGCAGGTGGGAACGCAGCCTCCACAACAGCCATTTCCACAGTGCCCTCGTGAGCTCTTGCCCTCTCCCTTGGAGTAAGAACAGAGATGAAACTTGCAGCTTATTGATAACAGGAGTGGCACCCATAGGGCCGGCCCTCATTGCAAAGCAAAAAGCCGGTCCCCTGCTCCCTGCCTTCCCCCAGCATCACACAGCTCGAGTCATTTGGAAAAATGCACCTCTTGTGATTTCGGTGCGAGCGCCCCAACAAAGGCTGTGACTCATTGTGTCCTTGTCACCAGCTCCTCTTATTTTGGGGCTATTTTTTCGCAAACCAGTTCCAGAAAGGGAGGAGGGGAGATTCCCTGTCACACAAACAAGGTCCCAAGTGCTGCCTGGTGACAGCACTGTCATTTATTCATCGAAACGGGGAGCTTCATTGAGAAAATGCCCAGAAAGCAGTGGCGGTGTGGAAGGGGTGATGAGGTGGGGCTGGGGTTGCAGAGGTGAGTACCTCTGCTCCCCTTTGCAAAGAGCAGCACCTTTGCAACCCCCGGGTTAGGACCAGAACAGTAACACACCTGAAGGAATTCAAAGAGAGGAAAAACCCCGGCTTTCTCCGAAAACCCCATCCCATCCAAAGCGGGCAGGAGGGAACGCACACCCAGCACCGAACCCCTGTGTCCCGCACACCCTCCCGCCCTTTGCCCTGCTGCGGGACACGGCTCCGCACCCCGCAACGGGCCGGGGCAGCAGCGGGGACCCCCCGCACCTCCATCCCCCGCCTTCCCTCCCGCACGCCCCGGCCCTGCGCTCACCCCACGGGGCCGCCTCCGGGCTCCACTCCGCTGGCACGCAACAGCGGCGGGACGGGACGGGACGGTCCCCGGACGGCGGGGCTGAGATGCTCACACGCACACGCCCCAAAGGGAAATCAAGGCTCTAACCTGGGAGCGGAGGTGCCTCCTCCTTCTTCCCCTCCTTCTCTATTCCTCCTCCTCTTCCTCCTCTTCCTCCCGGCCGGTGCTTGGGGGGGTGGGACAGTCGCTTCGCCTCCCTCCTTGCCCGCACCCGGCTGCGTTGTGAGCGCCTCTTGGGATTCGCTCACATTAAAAAAGCACCATGAGGTCTGGGGGTTTTTTGTTGTTTTTTCTTTTTTCCTCGCTCTTTGGGTTAGTAAAAACGTGTGTTCTTTCTGGGTTTGAGGTTTTTCTTTTCGGTGTGTAAGAGGCATTTTGCTGCAGTGGGGGTTGTTCGCAGTAGTGGCTGAGCTGGAGAAGATAAATGACTGTACCTGCACAGCGATCGCTCCTGACATCTGAGCTGACTTCGGGTTTTACTCTGAAAATTTCTACAAGGATGCAAAATGCGACCGAACAATGACAACAGCCCAACTCTGGCTCTTGTGCCATGCAGAGGGTTCAACCCTGGACACACACGCATGGCCAGGGCAGCACCATCAGACCGTGGTACCTAAAAAAGTCAGGACGAGTCTCCCATGGAGCCTATTGTGCCTGTGGCTGGTGCATGGCATGGCTCCCCAGGCTGTGGCAAAACCCAGATTTGCCTTTCATACACACACACAAAGGCACAGCTCCTTGAGGCTAACATGCGTGGAATGAGACAATTTGCCCTGAGTGGAAATATCATAGAGTCACAGAACAGTTTGGGTTGGAAGGGACCACAAAGACCATCCAGTTCCAACCCCACTGCCATGGGCAGGGACACCTTCCACTAGCCAGGTTGCTCAAAGCCCCATCCAGCCTAGCCTATGAACACAGCCAGGGATGGGGCATCCATAACTTGTCCTGGCAACGTGTTCCAGTGCCTCACCACCCTCATTGTATATTTTCATTATTAGGGTGATCTGTTGTCTGGTCAATGTAGGGCAAAGCCTTTTGTCTCAGTTGGAGCTCTCAGGAGGACAGAGCCTGCTCTGTTCCTGCAGGGTGCCGGGCAGTGGAGGGCTCTGACTGAGCCCACAGGCCTACGTGCAGGTGCTGCTGGAGACTGGTACAGGCAACCAGTACGTTTTCCTGTGAGGGAGAGAGAATATTCCCCCACCCAGCACTTCCCAAAGTGTCTGTAGAAGCTCAGCCTGCCCCGTGGCCACCAGAATGGCTTTCCCCATAGTAGCTATTTAATGGAGACCACAGGGACTTTTAAATCCCAAGAGGATTTTATGCACTTTTTAGTGGTTTTAGGGGTTTTTTGGTGGTGGTGGTGATCATCTTGCTCATTTCATTTTTTTTGCCCTCCCCAAAACTCATAATAAAGCAGGAATTTCCCATCATGGGACATTCAGGGCACTACCGAAAAATCCTGAGGCCAAGAAGTGTCGAGGTTAAGACTCCATGTAAGCTAAACTTACATTTCCCTCTGAGCTAGTAAAGCCCTATCAATTCTTTCATTGCATAATATTCATAATGTTTTACAACACAGTGGCATTAAACTCCATACTAATCTGTGTACTCATGTACTGTGAGTCATTCATATAGAAATTACACAGTGACTGATATTGCCGTGAATTATTACAAGTTGAAGGCACCTAGCAAAAGTAATAGTGAAAACTTGCTAACAACCATCTGCTGGAGATACTTCTGTTGCTCGGAGGGTTTATATCTCATGAAGGAAGAAGTCTGCTAAGGAGAGAATAATTGCTGAATAAATGATTTGTTATACTCCTCGGTAAGACGGGGATTTAGTACATGCACATCTGTCAGGAGTTAAGTTAAACTTGTGTGGGGCTCAAAGGTTCTTGAGCTATGGAAAGTCCTGATGGCTACAACATTAGGGAAGTGTTATGCCTGCAGAAATCCTGAGCCCGCACTGGTGAGTGGATCCAGAAATTTCCTGTCATCTACCTAACTCACTGCATGGAATACAGCTGCAGCTGAAACAAGTATTGATCAGCCCGAAGTCAGGGGTCACTGTGGCACTGATGATGGAAGAGCTGACTTCATGCCCGTGCTTTGGGATGCTTTGCTCCTGTCCACTCTCATTGTGCTCTCTCACGTGAGACTTTAATCTCTAGAGATTAACTCTGTCAAGGAAATAAATCCACGATGAAGCCAGGCACAATGCCATCACCTTCCAGGCAGATGCTGCAATGTCTCTGGCTGGTCACCATCACCAGCGCTCAGCGACGATAATGATGGATGGGGCATTTTGCGATGCAAATTCACACTTGGGACTTTCTCTGTTCAGTCAAACACCCCCCCTTGTACAACCCCTCCTGTTCCCTTGTACAACCCCTCCTGTTCCTGGGGCTCTGCCCTCCCCAGCAGGAAGGCATCGCTGTGTCAAAGCAGGGCTGGATAGAGGGAAGGCCTGGGGGGGAGCTCAGCCCCTGAGCAGAGGGTGAGGTCCTTCACAGGGAGTCATGGGCAGCCAGAGAAGGGAGATGCCCCATGTGGCATGACCAGCCTTGAAAACAGCAGAGAAGCCCAAAGGGGCAGGTGACAGGGCCTTGGGAATAAGGAGGAGGGAAAGCAGTGCTGTCTGCCTGGTTTTATTTTTCTTTCTGCAATGCAGATGAAAGGAAGTGGGTTCTTCTTTTGTGCAAAACATGCTCCTGCCCCGCATGCAGCAGGTGCTGTGCTACAGGAGTGCAACCCAGCTCCACCCCTTTGCACAGGCAGCCCCACCAAGCCCAGCAATGCTGCACTGCACCAAGGGTAACGGCCCCTTTCAGATGGGGGAATGGGGCAGGGAGAGCCCATTCCCTGCCTTTGCAACATCAAGGTGGTTGGAAAGGGACCCCGCACCCCTGGCAGCAATAGGAAGATCCGTCCACCCCAGTTTGCACCCATCTCATTTCAGAGCTGCTGCCCTTTATTGAGGGCAGAGGTTGGATGAAACCTGGTGTGGGACTTGGGGCTTGAGGTTCGACTGCAAAGCTTGGTCCAGGTTTTCTTCCGCTGTGTCCAAGTTTGCACAGAGCCACTTTTCCTTGGGCCTGGCAAGGGTCCTGCAGCACAGGTACTCGTCCCTGGGCAAATGGGAGCTGCTGTCCTGGGGTGTCCCTGCTGCCAGGGGCCCAGCCAGGGCACTGGGGACACCTCCCAGGGGAGACTTATGCAAACACTGAGTATGGAGGGTCTCTTCCCTGACTTGTGGATTGTGACCATTAACCACAACACAACCCCAGCCAGGTCCCTGCCAAGCCGCTGCCCCTCACTGCTTGCGGGGGGTCAGCGCTGCCCTTCCCAGAGCCAGGTGTTCGGTGTTTTGGGATAGATGTGCACCTCCAAATCACGGGGGCTCTCTCTCCCATACTCACAAAGGACATCACTCTTTGTCATCCCGTGAAGGCTCCCTGCAGCCCCCTCTCCCTCCTGGAGACCTTCGCATGGAAGTTTCACCCCAGCCCAGCAGAAAAGCCAGCCCGCAGCTCTTCTGGTATCAGGTCCTTCGGGACATCAGCTGTGAGCCCAGCCATAGCAGTGGGGAAGCTCGCAAAGAGCACCTCAGGCCGGCGTTTGCCCTTGTGTGTGCAGGGAGAGCCAGCACTGGGCTTGTTCCAGAGCTTTGCCTTCAGGTGCAGAGCCACAGTTGGGGTGCTGAGGCTGTTGTTTACAACCCGGTGGGGTTTCCCAGAGTTGAGAGATGATCTGGAGCTGGACCTTCTGAAGGCAAGACAGCATAACAGGTGAGGTAACAGCCTCTTCACAGAGAGACAGCAGGAAGCTGCGCCTCCTCTTTCCATTGTATCATCATCTCCCTCTTTCCTTTCCCTGCTGATTACAGTTACCTTTTCTTTATTCTAGTGCAAAACATTTTCAGGAAGCTTTGGGTTTAGACACAAAAATCTCCAATCCAGGTGCTTTTGGTTTCAATGTAAGAGGTAGGGATTTTCCACAGCTCAGCCCCAGCACCTCAGGCCACCATTTGGCATCTGGTGGTAGAGCAGAAATTGGGAGAATGTCTGATTTTAACATGCTCCTGCCTATTCAATAACAGCAGCTGTGTGGGGAGCTCAGTGTTGGACTCAAAGTGACGGAAATTGTAGAGAAAGCATAATCTGTGCTGAGATTCCTGCCAGTTTGTGACAAAAATCTCACGACAATAATTACTGGGGTTTTGGTACGCTTGAAACCTAACCTGGCCCTAAATCCAGGTGGGGAACACTGGGTCATGAAGCAGCTGAAATCTGCTTCTGCCTGACTTGACCTGATTTACTGCCTGTGCAACACCGGCTCCTGGAAATGACATTGCAGCACCAAGCCACGGCACAGAGGAGTGTCATGGCTCACTCCAGTGTCTTGGGCGGTAGAACACAACGTGGCTGCTCCAGGACTGGGCTTCCTTCTTCTCACCTTCGTTCCCAAAAGGTGGGCATGAAGCCTTGCATGTGGGCCGCATAACCACCACGATTTCCATGTACCTATGGCTTCACTGAGCCTGCCTGTGGCGAGGGGGTAGGTGGGCCAACAGGGGCAACTCTTACTCATGTAGGTCTGGGCAAATGGGTAAGAGAAATACCAATGAAATTCACATTATGAAATAACTTCCTCCAGCAAACATGAAAGGCCCTTGCTCCCACGCTGCGCCGTGACTTAGAAGCTCCATTTTGATTTTGCAGGAATCAGATGAAAGTTTTCTTGGTATCTGATTTCTGTGGTTAAAAACAATGTTTAAACGCTTGTCAAAAAGACACAATCGTAAGGCAAGGCTGGAGAACTGAGGTCCTATTTTTATCTGGCTTTTTTCATATGCACACGCACACACACACATTTGTAACATGCAGCTATGACACAAACAAAAGCAACCAGTGTAGAAGATGATCGCAAAATGCAGAAATGAGTGTTTGTGATAGAGAAAGTGCCAAAAAATTCATCTTAATTCAGTCTGGATCTCCATGACCCTATACAACAACTTCTTTCGGCAAGACATCTTCTAACTTGGTGACCTGCTCATCTTTTTATTCTCCGTTTCCATTTATTCTTTGTATTCAGTGTTGAGGCTGTGCTATGACCAGGTTTTGACCATGTTTGACATGTACCAGGTAAATCCTATGACAAGGGGAAAAATTAGCATCCTCATCACAGCAGCTAGGTTACCCTGCTCTTGCGGGGGGGTTGGACTAGATGATCTTTTGAGGTCCCTTCCAACCCTTGGGATTCTGTGATTCTGTGATCTGAAGGGGGCCTACAAGGATGCTGGAGAGGGACTCTTCATCAGGGACTGTAGTGACAGGACAAGGGGTAATGGGTTAAAACTTAAACAGGGGAAGTTTAAATTGGATATAAGGAGGAAATTCTTTCCTGTTAGGGTGGTGAGGCACTGGAATGGGTTGCCCAGGGAGGTTGTGAGTGCTCCATCCCTGGCAGTGTTCAAGGCCAGGTTGGATGAAGCCTTGTGTGGGATGATTTAGTGTGAGATGTCCCTGCCCATGGCAGGGGGCTTGGAACTAGATGATCTTGAGGTCCTTTCCAACCCTGACTATTCTATGATTCTATGACCTATGAGCATTTCCATGGGGCTCTCAGCACAGTGCACCAATGCCTCACAGAATGGTTGAGGTTGGAAGGGACCTCTGGAGGTCATCTGGTCCAAACCCCCTGCTTGAGCAGGGACTCCCAGAGCTGGTTGTCTAGGACCATGTGAGTATCTCTGAGAATGGAGACTCCACAATCTCTGGGCAGCCTGTGCCAGTGCTTGGTCACCCTCACAATGAAAAAGTGTTTCCTGATGTGCAGAGGGAACCTCCTGTGTTTCAGGTTGTGCACGTTGCCTCTTGGCCTGTCACTGGGCACCAATGAACAGAGCCTGGCTGTGTCCTCTCTGCACCCTCCCTTTAGGTATTTATGAACACTGATGAGATCCCCCTGAGCCTCCTCCAGACTGAACAGTCCCAGCTCTCTCAGCCTCTCCTCACAGGAGGGATGCTCCAGTCCCTTCATCATCTTCATAGCCCTTTCTCCAGCCTGTCAAGGTCCCTCTGGATGGCAGCATGACCGTCTGGCATATCAGTCACTCCTCCTGGTTTGGTGTCATCAGCAAGCTTGCTGAGGGTGCACTCTGCCCCATTATTCAGATCATTAATGAAGTTGTAGAACAGGACTGGACCCTGTATTAACCCCTGGGGTACACTACTAGTTGCCGATCTAGGCTTTGTGCTGCTGACCACTAGCCTCTGGGCACAGCCATTCATCCAGTCGTCAACCCACCTCAGTGCCTTGGCATCCTCTGGTGATATATCTACCCAGCACTTGTGTGCAGCTGGGGTACCCTCTGCTTCATTGTAGGGAAGGAAACCTCAGAGAACCCATGGTGAACAGTGAATAGCTGGAGACCTTGGCACCTGATTTTTTTTCTTGAGAAGTTCATTGTTGCTTCCACTGTGGCCGTACCTGGCTGTAGCGCCAGCCTCAAGCTGTGCATTTCCACCTCCTTGGCCCCAGATCCTGCGGAGTCCTTTGGGAGAAGGTGGGTCCAGCTCACTCTGGAATAAAGCTCTTCCTTACTGAGAAACCTTCCTTAATAAAAGCCTCCCCTACCAGTAGTGGCCAGGGAGAACTCTAGGTTTTGTGGCAATCTCTGCCTAGACATGGTGTGGGCAGAGCAAAGAGAGGAATCCATTCACACCACAACAGTGATTCACCTGCAGAGTGCTGCCCACGTAGCGCCGAGCACAGCACGGTCTCGAGGAGCAAGCAGTGGGTGATCACCCAGACAAAGGCTGTGGCACAGCATGCGTGTGGTGTGTGTGTGTACAAGACCTGGGCTGACTTGCTACAGACAGTCCTGAGGCTGGCATCTCCTAATCTTAAACACTAGGAATACAACCTTAACGTGGCTTTCTGATGTTGCTTCTGTTACTCCCCTCTTCTTTTTATGCTGCTTCACGGCACAGACCTCTGTGCCTTGCTGTGACCGTCACTCTCTCTCCGGGGAGGCGAGGAGCATCACTGTGATTGCTTCACAGCTGCTCTCTAGACAGCAAGGGAAAGCAGAGGTGTGAACGTGTGTCAGTTCCTGCCAGGGGACGTGTTCGACTGTTTGCAGGCTGCCAGCATCTCGCTTCCTCTGTGGGTCTGGCCAGTGCTGGGTGATCCCAGGGACCCCTCCTGGTCCAAGTGTTGTGCATCAGCATATGGATGAGATCCTCTGGGAACTGAGGGCAAACTCTAGCACTTCTACTTGCTACAGCTTGGCCACAGAATGCAAGAATTTCATGTAGTGAGTAAAAAGCTGATGGCCACATCCTTGTAAGCACATCCCTCTGTAATGGTTGTCTCCCTTGGGAGGACAGCATCTCTCTGCAAAACCTCAGCATTATTTTTTCACATATGAAAGGGAACATCTCTCTTTAATTCTACTTTCAGAAATTACTAAGCCATTTTTAGGTGGAATTTTCCATCAGCGCTCACCTCACGTCAGTCTTTTGGCAAAAACAGCCCCAAACCCAAACCCTCCCCTTCTGACCCAAAAGATGTTGCACGACAGAAAGCATTGTGGGTTGTGTAACTGCAGTGAGTACTGCCAGCCCAGCCTCCCTCACTGCTCCCACATGGTGCCTGCTCCCACTCTACAGCCAGCCCAGGCTCAGCCCCTGCTCAGGGCACCTGCGGCTCTCTTGGCAATGCAGCAGGGCATCCCATGGGATAGAGGTAGGACAACTGTGCATATTGCAGACGTAAGGGAATTTGCCATTTAAAAACAGAACTGAGAGCCCAGGATGGAAATGCATGTGTATATCTATGTGTGTCTACACATATCCATGTAACAGAGTACCAGAGGATTTCACCAGGAGCTGGAAAACTGGGAGTAGAGACCATGCACTTCTGGGAATGAATGATAAGTAGAGAGCAATGTCTCAGGGTGAATATTCCTTTCTGCTCTGCGATTTTCCCATGAAGGAGCATGTTCATGTACATTAGATTTTGTTTGAGGCTGCAAGTTTTGCGGTTAGATAGTAATACCCACAAAAAGGCTGGAAGTCTTTTGGAGCAGGGAAGG
Organism: Lathamus discolor; assembly: GCF_037157495.1. Lineage (NCBI taxonomy): Eukaryota > Metazoa > Chordata > Aves > Psittaciformes > Psittacidae > Lathamus > Lathamus discolor. The sequence goes on along the minus strand of NC_088887.1, from coordinate 72,712,734 downwards.
GAGATGTTTTTGCACCATCGAGTTCCATGGTGCAATTCTGGTGAGGGTCTTGGCATCCTTCCCCAACAAAATGGTACCAAACCCCTGTGCAGATCCCATGCAGGGCCAAGCCCTGCGTTCCTCTGCAGCTCCCTTCTCCTACAAAGCTCTTCCCATGAAGTCTGCTTGTGGTGGAGGATGGGCTTCAGCGAATCCTCCGCAGCTTCTGCTCCTTCTCTCTTTGCTGTGTTGCGGCTCTATGTGTCTACATAAGAAAATGTGCTTCTTAAACCAGATTGACTTAAACCCCAAACATTGAAACAGACTGAATTTTGGTGATGCTTTACACGTCTGTATTACATTGAAGGATTTATTTTGCAGTTATCAAATTTTATCTTTTAGGGCTTACTTGTAAGACCAGAAAGATGCATCTTGAAACACAGAATCACAGAATGGTTTGAGTTGGAAGGGACCTTCAAGATCATCCAGTTCCAAACCCCTGCCACAGGCAGGGACACCTTCCACCAGACCAGGGTGCTCAAAGCCCCATCCAACCTGGCCTTGAACACTGCAAGGGATGGGGCAGCCACAGCTTCTCTGGGCAACCTGTGCCAGTGCCTCACCACCCTCACAGTGCAGAACTTCTTCCTATTATCTAATCTAAATCTCCCCTCTGTCAGTTTAAACCTTACTGTCTTAAATGTCCATATTTTTCAGTGTTTGTTGGCTTCATGTTGTTTTACTGAGTTTATTACATGCCTTTGCTTCCCCACTCTTGTCTCCTGAGTCCAAGTTGCAATTGGTCTCCTCCCTTACACACCCGGGAATATAGTTACCACATTATTTCTTCATAGAGGAAATCTTGCTTCCTGGGGTTTCACTCACTTTTAGTGTATTCACAGAAACTGCAACACTTTAGTTGCTAATGCTTATTGAAAGCACTTGAGTCTCTGTGCACTAATGTAGCTGCGTTTGATGCTTAATGCTTTAAATAATTTGTGATTACAAAGAGTATGGTCTGATGGCATAATTGTGAGCGCAGAGACTTCTGAGCATGCCATAAAAACTAGAAAAAGAATGGTACAAGCTTTTTCATCTTTGGAGGAGTTTCCTATATACATGGTAGGTAGAGAAAATTGATTGCAAAATAAAGCTCCTTTTGGAAAAAGCAGAGTCAGATGTTAGTGTAAGGGAAGACGCTTCCAAGAAACAAATCCCCTCCACGCCCATTAAAATAGAGCCTGCTCGGCACCACATTCAGACCAAAAAGCCATGAGCCACAGCTTAAGCAAGCCAACACTCAGCAGGAAGGGAAGAAAAATCAGCTTGTAACACCCCAAGTGAGAGTGCTGGCCGTGGCTTGCTCCAAGACCCTACTCTGGGGCTTTGGACAGTGGGAAGCACCAGCACTTCCAATGCAGAAGCAGGGAAAATCCCCCTCTGTCTGATGCCAAACCTACCCACTGCTCACCACGCTAGCATCAGCACAGATTTACCTCTGCCGTGAGACACGGAGGGATGATTTGCAGCTCACTGACAGGGATCAAGAGGCAGGGAATGAGGTGATCCAGATGACTTCCTTTACAAATTGCAGTGGTAGCATTTAGCATGACAGAGCCAGAAACCTTCAAGCAGGACCTTGCCTGTGAGCCATGCTGGAAAACTGCAGAGGCTGTTAAAATGAAGAATTTGTTATTCAGCAAGTATTTTGCTTGCGACAAAATACCGTGCAGCTTAGCGCGGCGTCGGGGGTGAGTTTCTGGTTATTTTTCTCGGTTTGGCTCTTCGCCAGTGTTAATTGTCTGCAGCAACCCCATGCAGTTCGGAGCTGCTGAAACGCGTAATCTCGAAACGTGCATTCAGAGGGAAATGTTTTGTTCTTCACAGTCCCCGATCAAAGCCTGACCTCAAAGTTGGCTAAAATCCTGATCACTTTGAAAACGTTTTCAAAGGCAGGACCAGGTCTCCAGCCTTACACAGGTGTTACAGCCGGCCGCTGGTTCTTTAGTGCCATCAGACAGAGTGCATGTGGGTATTGCTTCACCTACCATGGACTCAAGTGAGCAGGAGCTTCACTGTCTTGCTAAATGTGTCTTTAATCACCATCTGCATACATTCGTGTGAACGACTTAAGAGAGGATCTGACCTCTCTGGTTGCAAAGGAGCTGTCAGGGCGAGTTAAAACTCGGCTGACACAAACTGGCAATAAGGAAGAGTATTTCTAAATGAGTAAGAAACACAGAGTATTTCTTCCCAAGAGCTGAGGGAAATTCGAGAGAAGCCAGTCATTTCCCATCTCTCCAGAGCTGTAGTCATCTGGTTACTTCAGTTGGCCTTGACCATCAGTTACTGAACACATCATTTCACAAGATGTTTGCTGTGGTTTTATTAGTATTTTTGGTCTGTTTTAAAACTGCATTCAAGTAGTGGGGGACAAGAGAGTTGTTGTCCTAATCTGATTTATACACCCGCTCCTGAGAAGAGTAAAACTAGTCTTTACTAGAAATGAAGACAGTGTAATTTCAATAGCTAGACTTCGCTACTCCTCGGAAGGTGTAGATAAGGATACATGCCGTCTCCCCACCCACACTTGGTTCACAAATTAATAGCCTGGCTGTCGCTGGCAGACCAAATGCCTTTTGCTATGAAAAAGCAGTTTCTGCCTTCAGAAACTTCTTTCTCTTAGCAGGGAACAAAAGGTCTGGTCACAACCACTGCCAATGGAATGCCCAGGGCAGCCGGTCCCACCACATTCTGACGGCACTCAGGGCTCACAGCAGGCGCCTCACACTGCTTCCCAGCACCCAGCTCCCACCACAAGTCACCCCTCAGAGCTTTGTTTCACTTCCCGGCTCTGTACACATGGGTGACCTGTCAAACTCTCAGCAGCCACACCCAGAGTCAGACCGATCAACACAGGCGGGTGTTCACCCGCTGGCTTCATGCTGCTGGGTCAAGCTCCCGCACCCCAAATCATTCTTAATTTCAATGCTTACATGGTTTATACCTCATAGAACCGTAGAATGGTACAATCAGAGAATAGTTAGGGTTGGAAAGGACCTTAAGATCATCTAGTTCCAACCCCCCTGAAATGGGCAAGGAGACCTCACACTAAACCATGCCACCCAAGGCTCTGTCCAACCTGGCCTTGAACACCACCAGGGATGGAGCATTCACAACTTCCTTGGGCAACCCATTCCAGTGCCTCACCAGCCTTACAGTAAAGAATTCTTCCTTATATCCAATCTAAACTTCCCCTGTTTAAGTTTTAACCCGTTACCCCTTGTCCTGTCACTATTGTCCCTAATGAGGAGTCCTTCCCCAGCATCCCTATAGGCCCCCTTCAGATACTGGAAGGCTGCTATGAGGTCCCCACGCAGCCTTCTCTTCTCCAGGCTGAACAGCCCCAACTTCCTCAGCCTCTCTTCATACGGGAGGTGCTCCAGTCCCCTGAGCATCCTCAACAGCTCTCGGCAGGTCCTGGTGCAGATTCACAGAGGTGGTGAAGGGAGGAAGTGGTTGCTCTCATCTCCGGATGATCTGCTGCGGCACATCAATTGAAAAGCCTTGTTCGAGGCCCATAACAGACCTTGCCCTGTGTAGGCAAGAAAGGATGGGGACTTCGTGAAAAAAGAAAAAGCATTTAAGGGAAGAAAAGCAGTTTTTGTAACTGGGGGGCAGGGAAAAGCCATCCCACATCACCTGAAACAAATCAGCACTGCCGCACTTGCTGTAGATCAAGCATGGTGAAGGCCATGCACAGACATTTCTCCACTCAGCAGCTGTTGGTCCTGGGATGACAGGGGTTGCTGAAGTGGATGACAGGGGTTTCTGAAGCGAGCAGGAGGTGGTAGGAGGCCTCCTTGCACTGTGAGGAAGATGTTGATGGGACAGGGGCATGTGCGGCTGGTGCACGTCATTGCTGGCTCCCCAGGATGCCCAGACAGGAGGCGGGCTGACGAGGCTGAGTACATCAGCCCATGTTGGCCAAGGGACTTGGTTTTGCCCAGGGGTCTGCCTGTGTGAGAAGACCACATCCTCAACGTACTCACGGATGCCAAAGAACTGTTGATTTACAGCAAGAAACCAGGAACAGGGAAAGGCAGAAAAAAGAGATTCTAATCCTCATTTCAGGATACCGAGAGATGAAGTCTCCTACTCCCTACCACCACTAAGAATCAGACTTACCTCTTACCTTCCCCTGCACATGAGAGACATCACCTTGGGATTACTCACTAACAGTGACTAAGCACTGCATTAATTGCCACTTACTGAAATAATTAGATTTTAAAATAGAAAAGATAGGGGGAAATATACGCACAGAACACCCACCACAAATAACTTGTGGCTGTAATGTAGGTCCATCTCACTTCAACACCCTTTTGCTTAACTCGCAGAGGTGAAGGGCTGCTGGAGAGGGAGCGGACGGGCGCGGAGAGCCGCCTCCTCCCCGGTGCCGCTAGAGGTCACCGTTTCAACGAGGTACCGGCAGCGGTACTGCCGGCGGTAAGGGCAGGGAGCACAGGGCGTACCTTGGGGAGCACGGGGTTTCAAGCGCGCGCTTTAAGGAGCAAACACCTACATCCAGCTCTTGCAAACGCTGCGGGAAAGGTTTGGTGATGTGAACGGCGCTAAAATGGCTTATTCATAGGAAAAAGAAAGGGGAAAAAATCCGTGGTTTGTGCTTGGAGAGTTAGGACTTCTTGAGTTACTTTGCCGTGTTTGATACACTACTAGTAGTCATTAATATGGTAATTCAGTAAAGTCCAACAATATTTAATTACTACATAATTAATAATGTGCTGGAATTAATAAGTTGTAAGTTGAAAAAAAAATAATTAATTGAGCAGCTTGCCAGTACCTTAAGGGGCCCTACAAGAAAGCTAGAGGGGGGCTTTTTGTAAAAGCAAGTGGTGACGGGACAAGTGGGAATGGCTTTACACTGAAAGAGGGGAGGTTCGGATTAGACATTAGGAAGAAGTTCTTCCCTGTGAGGGTGGTGAGGCCCTGGCACAGGGTGCCCAGAGAAGCTGTGGCTGCCCCATCCCTGGCAGTGTTCAAGGCCAGGTTGGACGGGGGTTGAAGCAACCTGGTTTAGGGGAAGGCATCCCTGCCTACGGTAAAGGGTCTTTCAGGTTCTTTCTGACCCAAACCATTCTGTGATTCTATGATTCTATTTTCTTGGTTACAGAACTTAAAATCATTTAGATGGAAAGGCACCTTTGTTTCGGAGCTTCTGAAATTCAGGGCAGCTTTTGAAGGACACCTTCCACAGCATCCTATGCAAAACCTTCCCTGCCACAGCTCTTGAAAGCTTGTCTTTTCCAAAGGCTTCACCGCCAAGCGTCTCGCACACTGGCACCACCAGCAAACACATGTTCACATTTCCTTACCTCCACCCAGCAGCAAGAAGGAGGGCAGAAATGAGGTCTCAGCCATATTCAGGTTTTACAGGAGCCACTGCACCAAATCTTTAAAATCTTTGCTTCTTACAGTGTACGAATTAAAGGCATTTAAGTAAGAGAGGTGTTAAACTTGCCTGAGGAAGACACCTACAACCAGGCAGTTGTGTTTATCTTTCTTCAGAGCTTCCCCCGTCTCTTTTGTGTGATGCTTTCACCCATGCCTCAGTGAAGGCTTCAGCCTCTTTGGGGAAGGAGGCCTCTCACTTGCGTGCTTCAAACATTTCTGCATAGGGTAATGTTTGAAAGTAAGTAACCAGCCTGGTTTCAGCCAGGTTTCACTTTGAGTCTCTGGCTTACCTCAAAGCAAAACTGAGAGAAAGCCTTGGGCTAACTCTCATATCTCGAACCTCGGACTGTCGCACACCTTCACCCATCGTTAGGGTGAAATTATTCAGAGCCGGTGCCAGCAGCTCTAGGTCCCGTTACGAACCAGCTGAAACACCCTCGATTTCAGCGATGAAACGGAGAGCGGGGCTTGTTTTTGGTGGCTGCCCCCATATTTAGCTGGCGGACATGTCGGTAGCAGTCACCAACACCCAGCAAACCCACTCGCCCTTTCCACACCGGCACCCTCTGCCAAGCTGTGTTTTGGGGAGCGCCTGGATATACAGCCTCACATTAGAGTGGGGAGTGCCACACAGCGAGCAGGATGGGGGGATTTTTAGCTACTGGAAAGTGATGGGTGTATGGCTCCAGCAAGGAAAAACTGATCAGCATGGGCACCCAAAACGCCTTTCCCTGTAAAAGCCAAGCTGCTGCGGGGCTGTGAGGGGGTCACCTGCATGCAGATGATACCATAATGCTGGTGGGCAGTTTTGGGGCAGGCAAACCTTTCCCCTTTGCGGCTTTAAAACAGTGCCTCTTCTGTTATCACACCCCAACTGTTTTATGACACAGATGAGTCTCGCTCACCAGCGAAACTTTAATGCACCCGCAAGAGCTTCTAGTCACCAAGCCCCTGGCTTCCAGGCATTTCCTGGCTGCCAGGCCTTGCAGGAGGAGATGGACGAGGCCCAAGCTCCTGCAGCACAGGAGGCTCAGCCAGGACAGAGCATCACAGAGTATTTCTGGACCTCTGTGTCTCCCTGTTCTCCCAGTCTGAATCCCAGGGGCCAGCAGGTGTTTCCGCATCCCAAAGCATCATCTGCATGCTCACAAGCTTTGCAGGCACATCGTAACAACCTGTGTTTCTCCAGGCAGCGACAAGGAGTTCTGCAGCCATCCAGCTGCCTGTCATGGCAGGAGGTGAGGGAGTGAATGTTGCTTCCTGGTAGACAAAGAGGTGCTGGGGTACATGCTCCAGTATAACTTCTTGTCAGAGACAGACCTTGTCATACAAGGCCAGGTGTGGTGGCTGAGGGGAGGAGGGAGGAAATATGCCAACAGGAGGAAGCACACCACCCTGAGGGCAGCAGGACCCTCATTTCTGGAGGACATCCATGGACGTTATAGCGTTTCAAGGTGTCATCTGGCATTAGGGCCTATGCCATGTGGGAGAGCCTCAGAGTCAAAACCAGAGGCAAGGCAGGCACTTCTCCCAAGGCACGGAGGAGATCTTCTCGGTAGATGGGGAACATAAAGCCAAGGGAGGCGAAGGTGCCACCAGTCCCGGCTGGAGCGGGTGCCACCTCAAGTGTGGGACTTCGCTTTCCTCCCTGTGTAAGGAAATCTCCTCCAGAGGCTGTGGAGAATCAATAAGAAACCCTCGATAATAAACACTGTGGTTCATAGGACTGAGATTATCAAAAGCCAGGGCAGCTTTGCTGTGGTTTATGTCCATTTAATAAAATCTGCTTTTCATCTCCCTCCGAAGGCATGTGACCCCAGTGATTGAAAGCAGGCCGGGAGAAGCCTGAATGAAAAACCTACCATAGGAATGGGACAAACTCCAGTACGGGCTAGTTAGGTGCTGATTAGAGACCATAAACACTTGAACAGAAATAACAGGGCGAGCCAAGGTGCTGGAAAAGCCATTGCCCCTAGGAACCACAGGAGAAGGTGAACTGCAAACCGACACAAGGCTCCATGCGGCACCAGATGGCCATAGCTGGGCTCATTCACACACCGGCTGATAGAGATAGAGGTCTGGGGACTAATTCTGTAGCCAACGTGTAGGGAGAGCAAGGATCTCACTGCATTTCAGCTGTGAGTCACCTCTGCCTGCTTTGTTGGCAGTCAGTGTGGTGAGATCAAAGCGAGGCAGAAACAAGAAGACTACCCAGATCCTCATGTTTGTTATTCAGGCGTTAAATGAGAATCCGGAACAGCTACATGTACCCAGGAAGCAGGAACTTCTGAAACACCTTGAAATGACAAGCTAGCTAGAGAAACAATGCTTAGTAAGCTGATTCTGGACATGGTTCTCACAAGTGATACCTTTATAGGTTTCATACCAAATAAAAGCAATAGATCCATACTATTTTTAATTTGGTGATCAAATGGTCAGGCTTTACCAATATTATCAATGGCTGCTAGAAACATCTTTTCCAAAAAACAAAGAAAAAAAAATCAGAAAGTTGCCTAATAAGAGTTAGCAAACAATTCTGACAGAATTCAGTGAATTAGAGAGAGGTTTTAAGGGTCACAGACTTGCTTTCAACAGGGAAGCTAACCTTAGTTAACACCTTAATCAATTGCAAAAATGAAACATCAGAAAGAAACTAAAGCTCCTGCCAGAAATCATAGAATCACAGAATGGTTTGGGTTGGAAGGGACCTCAAAGCTCATCCAGTTCCATCCCCCTGCCATGGGCAGGGACACCTTCCACTAGACCAGGTTGCTCAGAGCCCCGTTCATCCTGGCCTTGAACACTGTCAGGGATGGGGCAGCCACAGCTTCTCTGGGCAGCCTGTGCCAGTGCCTCACCATCCTCACAGTAAAGAACTTCTACCTTATATCTAACCAAAATCCTCCAAATACTTTAAATTCTACTTGCAACAATGAAAATGGGCCCAATATTTAGGGCTTCTGAATCTACCCAGGAAAATGAAATTCATGACAATTTGACGGACGGTGGATATTTTGAAATACACAGGTACGGCAGGAATGTTTCATCAATGAAATCATTGTGTTGGTGTGGGTGAGATTCAGGATCGCTGGATTCACCCACCTACACCAAGATGTCTGCAGGGCAGGTGTCTTCACGGAAGAGAACAAGCTCAACTCCAGTATACAGACCCAGCCAGTGGAGTTGAGAAGAGACAATATTCTCGAGTTTCAAGTGGAAGAAAAAAGCAGGGAAGTTACAACCTGGTAACCCGGACAGTGAATTTAAAAAGGGAACAGCTCTGTTTGCTGTTATTTCTTAGATTTGGGACATAATCCTGCTCTGATTTAAGTCCGCAGGAGTTTTCCTATTGACTTCACAGGGACCAGAATCAGGCACTTTGCCTGCTCCAGACCCGACCGTTTTATTTGGAAATATAACATTTTAAAATACACACTTTTCTCTTAAAATGCAACAAAGTAGACCAAGTAATTACATTAGGCTCTACCTGAAGCTCTAGAGAATTAATACAAAGGCTGCTTGGCTCTTGCTAACTTTCACTATTACAATTTTACTAGCACCATATGCAGCACGACCTTACCTGCTTGTTTCACTTAGTAAACTCATTGGGGGTTTTGGTTTGGGTTTGTTTGGGTTTTTCTTTTTAAAGGGAACATGCAATATCCACAAACAAAAGCTCCCAGGAGTAGGGACCAGCTCAGTGGCCCATATGGTCCCAGTATCAAAGGAATCAGGGGTGGAGCAGGTCTGTTTGTTCAGCAAGCCTTTTGCAAATGTGCAAGAGTTAGCTCAGGAAAAAATATCCTTTTGGGTGGTTTCTGTTGTTTGCTGTGCAAGAAACTGTGAAGTGAGATTTCTGGTGTCATTTTGAGCACCCCTGTGGCCAAAAAGGCAAGGAGCTGCAAGGCAGGGAGCTGGCTGTGCCAGCTTTGAGGCTGTGGAAAGGCTGAGGACAGTTTAGTGAGGACTGCCAGGAAAGGGTTTCTGCAGAGCACAGATTTCACCAGAAAAAGCTAATCCTGTGATTCTCGTGTGGCTAATTCCAATGCAGGAGAAGAGCCGAATGGAAATTACACACACAAGGCTTCACATAAAGACCAAAGAGTAAAACTTGACAAGGGAATTGTCACCACTGGACTTGAAAATAAAGTGACATCTTGCTGGAAAGTGAGTTCTGAAGACAAAGGGCTGTTGCAGCTCTCTCAGGCTTGCCCAGACTGGGGAGACAGACCTCAGCGTCGCCTGCACCATGCCATGCAGTGGCATGTAAGCACTCACACCCATAACAGTCCTATTTTTGTTTCCGTGAAAATGGCCTGTGGCCAAGGCAATGAGGCATTTGACTCTGCCAGTGTCCTTTGAGACTGCTGTACTTCACTGTGTGGGAGCGGCTTGATAGACCTTCTGGTTGAGCTGGGTCCTCCCCTATCTCTGCGCATGGTTAATAGACAAGAACCTGGTGTGCCTCACTCGAGGGCCAAGTAGAGTAAACTGTGCAACGGGCAGCCCATGAGCTTTTTTAACCCTAAGGATCGTCAGCCGTGAGGTGGGCAATGAGAGGGTCTGGGAGTGCAGTGGGTGTCACGGGGAAGCAGTGCAGGAATGATAGAGCAGGGAGGGTAGGGAGCAGGAAAGGGAAGAAAGGGCTGAAAAAGAAAGGCGAAGGCAATAAACTCAAGGAAGTTTCAAGCTGTTTCTCAGAGGTGGTGTGGTGATTGAATGCAGTGTATGGACAACTTCTGCCCACAGGACAAAAGATGTACTGTATTGAAGAGCTCCATCATTGGGCTCCAGTGTAGTTCAGGCTGTCACAAAACAATCTATTGAATAGGCATGTCTCCAGAAGACATCTTGTATTGGCTGCTCCTAGAGTTTAAGAGAAAAATCATAGGATTTGTGAGGAATGGTTAAAGATTTGAAATTGAAGGTGCAGCTTTCAGCCTCTTTTAGTCTCCTACTTCTTAGTCCACAATGATACTGGAGGGGTTACTGCTAGTATGCTACCTTGTGATACACAAGTACATTGAACCATGACTACTACAAGCCATAACCGTGCAGAAGGCAGACATTGGTGGTTTTAACACACTGGCCAACTAAGGCTGACAGGTTTTGTTTCAGACTTGTTTCTGAACCCCAGCATAGCCCAGTGCACACTTCTGAGTAGGGACTAGGCTGAGACCAGTCTTCCGGAGCCAGGATTTGGCAGAGCTGCCCTCTCTCTCTGACTGAGTGAACTGATTGATGCTTTGGGACATGTTTCTCCCTTGCTCTGTGGAAAAAGACCACAGAATCACAGAAATGTTGGTTGCATGGGACTGCTGGAGGTCACCTAGTCCAATCTCCCCACTCGAAGCAGGACTACCACCAACATTAAACCATAAAGTCAGCCTTTATCTTGTCAAGGCATAAAAAGCCTCCAAGGAAGGCTTTTTTTTTTCCTAATTGTCAGTCTGAACCATCCCATCTGCTGTGTGTGGCCATTGCCGCTTGTTACTTTCTCTGGCACCATCGAGAAGAGTTTGTCTCTGCCATCTTTGTACCTGCTCTTCAGGCAGATGCAGGCTGTTGTTCCATCACCCTTTGAGCTCCTCTTCACTGGGCAAAACAAGCCCAGCTCCCTCCACCTCTCCCACACCGTGCCTGCACTGTAGGGCCTGCGCCATGGTGGCAGCCCTCAGCCCTGAACTCTCCAGTTTTAACACAGCCCCGTTGAAGCAGGGGTCCCAAAACAGGATGCTGTACTCCAGCTATGGACACGCCAGTGCTAGGAAGGTGGAGGGAAGTGCATGGTGCCAGCATTTTGAGCCACAGACTCATTTTGTGGGGCAATGTACAGTGCAGGCACCACCATACCTCCACCCATGTCCTCAGTGTTGGCTGTGAAAGGGGTCTAAATGGTTGATATAAACTAGGAGAAATGAGGCAATTTCAGTTACATCTAAAGCTTCGGTGTCAAAGCATGAGAGAGCCCTCTCCTCAGGATCTGCATATAATTAGCCATGCTTATTCAGTAAATCAGAGCAGTGCCCAATGCTCTCGTGTCCTCTTGTTCCTGGAGTTCATATTTCAGCCTCAGACTTACCAAAACACAGTTTTATATGCTAATTTCCTTATAATAACCCCCTTACTGTATGTCATTCATCGATACGAAGCGGTGTACATGTAAGAGCAGGCTAATATTCTGTGTATATTACCAACTTTATGAGTTCAAGAATTACAATGTGCTTGCTTTATTTAGGTGGTAAACTTTTTTAATGAGTCTGGAGGGTCCTTTACATAAAAGTAGTGACTCTAGCTTGGAATCTCTTTCCATGTTTATTAGAAATGTGTTTTACTTTACCGCGAAGAAAGCCAAGGAAACATGCAGCCTTAAAGTCTAATGAAGTAGTTACTCATGCAGTCAAAGTTCATAAATTTTAAATACATTTAATTTATAAATTGGAAACATAGCTTGCACTGGCTTTCTCAAGATTATTGCTTGCCACAGGGGTTTTAGGATAGCTGCCGGGCCATGCTTGTTACCTCTTTCCTTTTAAGAGCAAGACTGGATCTTCACGATATGCTCACATTCAGTCTGATGCTTTTATTAAAAAAAAAAAGTATTTTCAGAAAGGGAACTTCTTAAAATATTAAAGACCCAAACCCGGCCAGCAGCCTCTTTGTTCTCAACTCAGATAAGATTTGCTTTCAAGCCAACACTTTAATAGAGAGCTCTTTCTCATGGTGAGAAACCCTTTGCCCCTCCAGAGACCTCTTTTCTGAAGCAATTGTGGAGCATAGTCCCTGCAATGGCAGTCTGAGCAGGATTCCAGTCACACAGCAATAAAACCTCAGTGCCAGCCTGGGTTAGGAGTCCAGCTCCCAGGAAGAGGGAATTTAGGGAAGGGGGGAAATGAAGATGCCAGCTCCCCACTTTTCCCCGCTGCAGTTGCTCATCTATCCCTCGTGAGCAACTCTGGCTGCACAAGCTCCACCAGAATTTGTCCTACTTGCAAAGCAATCTCTGATACAAAACACGTCATAGGGGTGCCTGGCACTCAGCTGTCCTTTGCCTGCTTCAGGAGGAGGCGAGAGGAGGACACTGGCCTTGTGCCGTCTGGGATTTCCAGCAGACACTCCTCTGGACACCCTACCTCGTGCCATGAGCCAGCAGCTAGCTGATGACTGCAGGATCGCTGCTTGTTGACTCAGAGTCACTGGAGGTCAGTGCTGGAGCTTCAAATAACTTTATGTGGACGCTATAGGAATGTGAGCTATGATAAGGGAAAGCATCAAGCCCACGACACCTATAATAGTGGCGTTGCTACTTCATGGTTGTACCTTTAGACTGACATGGGCAATCCCCACACGATCCCACCCAAGCTTCTTTCAGCAATGCAGCTGAATAAAAAAGGGAGCCAGGCTCACCTTCCCCATTTCCATGCCTCCAATATAGTCAATTATACTCAAGGCACTTCAGACAGATATTTCTCTCACCTGGCCTCCAGTGATGGACATGCTACAAAATCCCTTGCCCAGGTACTCGCTGAGTCCCTGTCCTAACACATAGATTTTTCCTACATGTAACTCACATAAGGGCCACTTCTGCATGGCTCATCTGGATGACTCCATCCTCAGCCAGCCATGTGCCTCCAAGAACTCTGCAAAAGGCAGCTGTGAGCTGATGCCCCCCTAGTGACTGGTGCATATCCCTGCTCTGCCCCATCGCTTCTCCCTTTCCTCACTCCCTGAGCCCCACAGCCCCCACACTGCTGCTACGCAGGCAGCACACATCAGGCCCAGCCAGTGCAGGGAGCAGGACCGATAATTGGAAAGGGGAATTGCAGAGCACCAAAGCTTATCAACAGGCAGCGAGGGAGCATTCAGCAGCCACCACTGGGCCCCAGCCTAAGATCCAGAGTGGGCTGTCAGCCTTTGGTTAAGTGGCGTGGGGCTGACACACACAGCTGCTCTGCACCATTGTGGTTGAAGCAGGGGAACAGGTCGTCTCCCTGCAGCCTTCTCTTTCTGCTGGAGATGCCAAGCCTACAGATTGCAGCACCAGAACGGGAACCTGGCATGGCACAGCACAGTGCTCTGGGCACCTGCGCTTGCCTGGTGCTTTCAGGGTAGTCTTAGGCACAGCTTCCAGCCTCTGAAGTGCCACCAAGCACTGGCACTGTGCACACAGAAATAGCAGCTATTTTCTCATGTATCTTTTACTCATTAGCTGAGTAGTCTAAATATAGCCCCAACAAGCAGTAGCAAGAGATGGTGGGTGCCCTCTGTGGTCAGGTCTTCACTGCCTGCCTACCTGCAGCACTGGTTTTGTGCACCAGATCCTTCACTTTGCCACGTCAAGTGCCCTCTGCTCTCAGCCCTGGAACAGATAGATAATTTACATTACAGGTTGCTACCACACATGCAGGAAAAGCATTCCTGCAGCCCCAGAAATGAAGACAGCTCCTCTCATGCTCCTGCCATCCCCCTGTGCCCTGTACAGTCCTCTTCTCCAACTCTGCACCAACTCCTGACCAGGTGATATCAATTCTGTCTGGATGTCTGGATAAACCAGGGTCCTGATGCAGCTGCCATGGGTAAAACCTAAGAGTTCAAAGCCTGGCTCCTTTTGCAGGAGTTATTCTGATTCTATACTCATTACCCAGGGTGGGTCCATCGGGACCTCCCTAGTCCTAGCAGGGAAGGATCTAAGCTAATCAGGGAGATAAAACGGAAAGTATTGCTTTTGCTGGGGTCTGGGAAACTTTCAGATGTGTTCTTAGTCTGTGTTCCTGACTTCAGCCTTGGCTTAATACCAGGTAGCAGTATCTCCATACCTGCTGACCACTCACTGCCAGCCAACATGTGCCCCTTCACTCAGCAACTCACTCAAAGTAGTGGGCAAGTGGAGAAGAGGAAAGGCACCCCCTGTCCCTGAGTTGATTTTAGCCTACATCCCAGCTGTAGCTTCTGTGGGAGAACTCACAAAGGTGGTCAAGGGAGAAAAATTAAATGTCCCTTTGTACTTTCTTTAGGGGTTTCTTGCCATATTCTAGGTAAAGGAACATGGTTCTGATCTCTTGCGTGTTGAAATATGATGTTATTTGTCAGGTTATTATTGATTTAATCTTCTGTCCATTCCTAACAAAATAAGCTTTCCAATGAAGTAAAAATTCTAGATAGTCCCCAAAGCAGCCTACCACAAGGCTTTATAATCTCTCCATGGGAATTCTTCAGCTCATCTGTCTCAGCGCTATTTTCTTTGAATAAAAACACTTCTCTATGCCTTGAATTACTTCTATTGCTATACTTGAGGCAGCACAGCATTTCACAAAGAGATAAAAGCTTGTAAGTGGCACAATATCCTCATCAGAAGTAACCTGCCTTTTAGCAAATGGCCTCTCATCCATCCTCCTTTGCCCATGGATAATTTTTCTCTGTAGCCGGAAAACAAACCCTCCACGTCTTCTCTTGGGATAAGAGGATGAGAAAAAAAGATGTCAGTGAGCAAATATTTGGTGGTGAAGCCAAAGGAATCATGTTCTTCGGAGACAAAACTCTCTTCACTTACAGCTGAGTAGACAGAGACCAAGTTATAAAGAATCCAGGCTCCTTGCCAGTTCATCCCCATCTGCTTGTCAGGAGCAAATGCTTTGTTATTTGGCTCGGTGAGGAGGCAAAGAGCAGGAGAGAGGGCAGTGGGCCATTGCCATGCCCTTCTGCAGGTGCTTCCCTACCCAAAGGAGCTGCTCTTGCCTGGGACCTCCAGCACCAATGGTCCTTGCTGCTGACAGAGGGAGGGCCAGGGCTGGCGTGCCAGCAGAGGTAGGCCCCATCCAGGAGAAAACATCTGGATAGAAGAGAAATGAATGAAGATGGATATGTGAGGCTTAAGAAAAACAAAAGCAGCTGTGGGACATGAAGAAAGTCAAGAAGACGAGAGGTTTTCAGTGTCCCTGAGAGATCAAGGCATGTTGTATCACAGCGATAGGGGCTGAGAGACTAGCGGGGACTATGAGCAACTGAAAGAGTTGATAATTCCTGGAGCTATGTTACTGTAACACCAGTACACCGTGAAAAATGTGAAGTTACAAGAAGAGCAAGCGCTCCAGCAAATACAGCACTAAGAGGCTCTACAGTCCATATGAATCCATACAGTGCACTGTCAAATGCGCTGCCAACCTGCTAGAATACCATTCTACCATCCTACTCACTCATCTATATGAAGGAGGAACAGTGCATCCAAACCCAAAACCAGCGAACACCTCTTTCTGGGAGTGGAAAGTAACCTTTGCAGAACTATCTGCCACGTAGGAGTGTTTACAGAGGATTTTCATTGTAAGTATCCTGAGATGTGCCTTGTTAGCAAACTCACATGTCAGGTGAGATTCTTTTCACTACAGCCTCTGTTTTTTGCTCCTGCCTGTGCAGTGATCATGTATAGCATGGAATGTGATCCTCCCAGCGAATGTACTCTGATTTCCAGAGAGAAAAGGTCAGCCAGAGAGCTGTTACCTATTCACCAGAACTTGCCAAGCATTTCTGTCTCTTTTCTATGTAAATCACCTGCAGGGATTTTTTCACATCTGATCAACCTTCCTCCCACCAATGGTGAATTAAGGAGTCAATTGTGTATTTATCTGTAATCCACATAATCTTATTATCTCTGGTGAGATGTGGAAGGCGTATATCAGAATGTAATTTGAAATTTTCAGCATTCTTCTAGTTTGCAATGAATTTATAACACAGATAACAGAGATAATCATTCTCCCAACTAATGTTTTACATCAACTTTTGACATCCTAATCCCATTGATTGTTAACTTAACCCTAATTGTTAATTTAAGCTTTAGACTAGCCTCCATCCTGTTACTGATTGGGATGTATTGACAAACATTTTTAAAGCATGTGTAAAGTAATGATTTAATAAAGATCACAGCAGAGATTCTATACAAAAATCAACAGGAGAACCCCCCCCCCCCCCCCCCCCCCGCCGGTGAACTCCTTCCCCTGAGTTATCTAAGCACTCCTAACAAGACACTTTGCAAAGGGCAACAGGGACACCTGAGAAAGAAGATGAATTGCAGATGAGGGCAAATAACATTATTAAACCCATTATAATTTAATAATGTTATATTACAGAATACAACATTATTAAACCAGTTTGTGGGTGGCAGCTGGAAAAACTCTCTCTTGTAGTCTACCCATTAGAAAAATATGCATCTTGGGTTTTGGGGGGTTTTTTTAATCATTCAAAGTTGGGTATTTACAGACCCCACCCCCTAGGACATTAAAAGGAACTTCATTACGGGAGGAGTTGCAGTGGGTTTGCTCGCTTTTCTCCCTCATTTGACAGAACAAAAAGTTTCATGCAAAGGACCTTAATATTTTTGTCAGCATAGGGCATGTTTGTATTTACTGAGCTGGCAAATCAGGTTCCATTTACAGTCACACACCATTGCTATGAAGACAAAAGCATTTGCATGAAACTGCATTAGATCTGTAATATTGTATGAGGTTTTTTCTATTATTTTGGACCTTTTTTGTTATTCTTGGAGGAAAAAAGGGTCCCCCATTTTGTGCCTTCTTCTCTCTCCACACCTCTTTCTTCCTCTTCTGTCTTCCACATGCTCACCTGATCCCTTGCCTCCTTTTGACCCTGCTTTACAGTAGTTCAATGGAGACCACATGTCTCTAGTTTGCTCATGAGAGTGTCATATGGGACTGCGTTAGAAGGTTTCCTTGCACCGCCTGCCTGCAAGCCACCTTTTTGACTGTCAGGTCATCTTCCTAGGTGGCCACACCGGCCTCTCCCCATTGTTGCTGCAAGCCTCCTGCACCAGGGTGGTTTTTCATTGCATCTTCAGTGCCTGTTTTAGGAGCAGAGAGTTCTCCCGGGCTCCCTTTCCCATTAAAATTCCTTTCCACAAGACTGCATTTACCAATTCTTTGAGCGGGTTGAAGTCTTCTGGTTTAAGCTCATTAGTCCATTGCTTTCACTCCCTCCTCTCCTGAAACTCAAGAGCTCTGCTTGCTGATCTGTGATCCACCCAGATTGCCCTCCTCCAGCAGGAGCCTCTCAATCAGTTTTCCCATGTTAACCATATAAACCAGCAGCAAATCACCAGCTACCAGGTACAGCTGCATATGCCTTATGTCACCGAAACAAAAAGCTTCTTTTTATCCCCAGAACTTCAGGGAGGGGCTACATGATGTGGTCGCCTCCTGAACACATATCTAGGACAGAGTTTCTCCCGCTGTGGGATGTATCCTACAGCAGGAATAGGCATCGCTTCCCCATGTCCCCTGCAGCATGCAGGCACCTGTGTCAAGATATCAGCCCACTGCAGCTGAAGCAGGATGCTGGTGGCTGTGCAATTAGCCCCCTAGTCTCCATGTAAGCAATTCCCTTGGAAACAGGAACCAGTTCTAATGCTCTGGCTCCATGCTATATGGGAAGCTACCCCGCTCCCCATAAGCCCTAGAATTTAACTGGCTGGAAAGAGATGGGTCTGTGAACTTCAAAGCTGTGTCAACACCCCTGTCCCTGAACCAATGGGCTTCTTTGCCCAGCAACAGGCAGTCAGACATTCAGATGCAGTTACTGATTTTGCACCGTTCTCACCTTGGGTGCTGAATTTTTCTCAGAAGTCAAGGAAAGCAGCATCAGGTGCCCAGCAACACTTCCGAGTCACACACACGTTGTCTTAGGAACGGATGAGAAAAAAAACAAAACAGAAAAGCCCACAAAAATCAAGGCATATAAATCTGAAATGCAGACTTCAGAAAACCAGGAAAAATATTTTTTGCCTGGATTTCTCCAGAAACAGCCACTACAATTCTCTGTTGGGCTGAAGATCATGAAAATTATTTTTTCTGTTTACCCACATCATCTTACATAGTATTTTAAAAGTAGTATTATTCACCATAATTTTCCACTTCTAAATGTAGAGTTCTTTAATGTCTAAGTCTAAAGCTTAAAAGAGCTAAGTAAAGTTTTTTCAGTGTCAAATTCCCCCAGAACAAGCGGTCTGGGTACACTGGATTACCATTACCATTTAACACACATCCTCCCTCTCTCTGTCCTGCTTTTCTTTTCTCTGGCCATTTATTACCTTCTTTCCTTTCCCCGCCTTCTATCTCAGGCTGTCAAGGAGAGAGCAGAGTCCAATTCCTGCAATGAAATGCTTCACCTGCAGAGCCTGCTGAGAGAAAAATTGATAAAGGGCAGCACCAGCCCAGGCAATTTTGCTCACAGCGGGCACTCGCAGGTGAAGCACTACCATAAGATGGGGCAAGGTTACTCACCCGCTGCCTCCCAGCACAAGTCACCAGCTGATAGTTGCTTAGTTGCTTTTTTCCACCCGTCTCCTGCCAGGCACCACTTGCTCTGCCCTGACACAAGAGGCAGGAATCGGTCATGTAGACTAGTGTTTGCTAGCTGGGATTAAGCCCAGGAAAGGGCTCCAAACACTGAATGCTCAGCTGAAGCATGGCCTGGCCCCAGGATCACTGGAGTCCTTCCTCAGGACACCTTCCCAGCAGCGACATCCCAGGGAGGATGCAGTCTCACTGGGTGAGACAACAGTCCCATAGAACTGCCACCACTGCAACCACCTCATGGGACCAAGGTGACTTGTAGCTGGTTTTGTAGCATCTGATAAGGGTACCAGCCTAATGTTTGGTGTTATTTAGGACAATCTGCACATCCTTTTAGTTGGTGGCTCGTGCAGATTTATTTCAGCACAGGTTAGATCCCAAGGGGTAGTGACACTATCACTCCAGTATTGCTTTGCCCCAGTCCCACTTTCTCCACTCTGAAAATCCTGTCTATTAGAAGACACCTTTCACCAGCTCAGGAATTTTTTATTTTGATGAAAGTATTCCTCAGAGCTTGATTGATATCAGGGCTGAGATTTTTCCCTTGGACAGCTTAGCTTGAGTAGTCATGGGAGAAACATGGTGATGCAGGGTGGGGAAACTGGGCTCTATCATCTACTCCTTTTTTCAGTATGGGGAGTATGGGATGAAATTTTAAAGCTCCAGATTTGAAACAAATACAAAGATTTTTCTTGTATAATTCATCAGTTATTTATCAAGGTTATTTCACCATTTTGCACCTGAGACCAGAACATTTTGAAATCTAAAAAAGCTTAAGCTGTTAAGGGGAACAGTTAGATCACATTAATAAATGCAGTTAGATCACATTAGTAAAGTGGGATAAAAAGTTATGACAGATAACCTTTCTCATACTTCAGGGTATAAAATTCCAGGAACTGAAGGGATTGAGAAACTCCCTTTCTAAACAGTGCTTTTTATGAAGGGCTGTAATAGTCCTTGTTAGAGACCTGATTACCAGGCAGTGCCAGACACCTGGTAGAGCAATTTCCGCAGTAGTGGCGGGGAAAGTGGTTATGACAAATACTTTCTATGCATCAGAAAATACCCATCATAGCGTTTACAAAATTCAAGGACTGAAATTAAGATCTAAGAAGCACAGTGCAAACTCAATGTACATGAACTCTCAATTTAGCACAAAATTCCCAATAGAAACTAGCGGAAAAATAGGAGTCTCAAAAGGATTTAATTGCCTCACTACCTTCATAACTCTTATCCGGAGTTCCAGAAGCCACATCCCAAATCAGCCCTGCAGTCTTTACAGCGTTATTCCAGAAGGCTTCCCATCATCAGAATTTCATAAATGTGATTTGCTTTACAATGGTGAAAAATCCACCACCAGGAACTGGACTTGGGTAAAGATCTTTGCCAGTGAATGTGGCTGATCGATTGCCACAAGCATTAATACATCATGCTACAGAAGGATACAGGGCAAGGACAAAGATCCTGAAGAGTCTCTCCTTGAAGGAAAAAAAAATACATAGATCCATCTTTCCCAGCTGATAGAAAACACTGATTGTAAAGAGTTATATTTAAGCTTGGAAACTTGGATAAGCTTGCCTATTTAAGCTTACAGTGAAACTATATATTACTGACTGTGCTCACTGCTGAATAGGTAACCAGCTCAATTGATTTGGGACTCATAGGGCTGTAAAACAGAAAGCATTCCGCTTTGGTTTATCCACAGACTTATTCCTATATAAAGGTTGTTTCTTCCCAATCCCTATAATTGGTACTAATGTGAACAGCAATTATATTATTGCACACTGAGGGCTGAACGAACTAATTGGTGCAGCCTGGACCAGACCTGCTCCAAACGTGGGAGACATGGGCCAGGCAGGCAGCAATCTTCCCACACTTTCTTTTGTGCTGCTTTAAAGCTCAGCAGGGACATCACAGAAACCTTACCCATAGCAACTGCTGAAGAGAGTCATAAATGCAGCTGCTCCCAAGGCCGCTAGTGCTCAGACCACACTAGCTGGTGCCATGTGCCCCCTCTCCCTCCTACAGGAGTCTGGTTTGCGTCTGCTGCAAGGCATCGCCACATCCCTCTTGGCACACTCATTTCTCCAAAGGCTGTGTCCCATTGCTTAGGCAAAGGAGTCTGCTGAGCTGAATTTAGCTCTAAATATACGATGATAGCTGTATACTTGTCTAAGCATTTTCTCTTTAGATGTAATTCAGTAGCAGTTTTTACCTGACAGAGGCTGCTCTTTACTTATTTTATTGTCAGTCCTTTCTCTTCGTGATTTGGAGAGTCAGGTGTCAGGCTGGTTGCGCATTTCTAGCACGATATAATATAGTGGGGAAAGGGACATGGGCCTTTATAGTATACCAAAAGCCTGAAAGGATTTGTGTTTAAATATTAATTTGGAGCTGGTCATAACGTCAGAGGAGGTGCTGGATCTAATTCCTGAACAAAGATATTAGAAAAGAAAAAGCCCCAAAACCAAACAGACTTATAAATCATAAATCCTAACGAAGACAGCAATGGCACAACCAGATGAGTTTCTACACGCTGTGTGACTAGTCCAGACGCTGCACTGTTTACTTAAGTAGTGAACTGGCTGCTGTTCAAGAGGATATGCTTTCCCTGGAATGCTGCAGGGATTTACTTTATGAGCAGAAACACACCTCACATGCCACCAAGCCCCACAGTGCATTCACACATTGACCACAGCTGCCGCAATGCTCCTGAGCTGCAGGAGGCCAACATGTACCCACCAGAGGATTGTGCCCTGGCAAAGAGGGAAACCAGCAAGATCTCTGCCCCAGTGCCTCACAGACAATGCCACCATCCATCTGTCTGGGCTGAGGAGTGCTCATGCCACCCCCCTACTTCCACCAGTCCCACAGGTAATGTGGTCAATGACACGTTGCTATTGTCAAGGAAGCTTTGGGTCCACAAAAGGAGCAGGGCACTTGATGTGCCCGACATTCACTTCAGGCACAGAGCTTGTAGCCCTTCTGCAACCCTGCTCTGCTGTCATTCCACTGAGGAGCCATGCAGTTCCCTCTGTTTTCCAGGCTCAAAGTACCCTAAAGGCTGCCTTCCATCACTTGCAGAAGTACCTTATGCTTGGAAGGACTGTGTTTCTCAAACCTCCTTAGGCCTTCAAAAAACAATCCTTCACCCATTTCATCTGCAAGAAGGTCTAGGACACACATGGTAAACCTCCTGAGAGGGAAATTGTCAGCCATCAGTGTTAGTACAGACATCCGAGACTTTAATTCAACCTCCGCCTGATGAGGTCCTCACCTGTACTTCTTTCTTTGTGGAAAAATGACCAACCAGCAGTCTAGCGGCTATTTAACATCAGTGGATGTCCCAAAATATGAAATTTGTCATTCAGTTATTAATGCTGGTTGTCTCGGGAGAGAAAATAGGCATGCTTATTTACAGTACTTGGCATTGTAGTTGTCAGGGCAACTCATCTGCAAGGGGGATTTGGGTTCCAGGCTGCAAACATGTAGTTCATATTAAACATTTAAAAATAAATTCGAAACCACTATTTCAAGTGGATGTCAATTGTACCCAGTTAGCACCCTAAACATTATGCAGCAACATTATTCTGCTTTTGTGGTACTAAAATCACACCCACTGAATTGTAACCTGTGGGGGAAACAATTGTGTGCTTGCACCTGCCACAACAAGGAGTATTTATCTGTTCCACAGCTTGGCTGCTAAGGCACTGTAGCGGGGGGGGATCAGTTTTCAGCACCTTCAGGTAAAGGAAGGAATATGCTGCGAGAAGGCAGCAGCCACTGGGCTGTAGGATACAAGAGACTTTGAAGAGCTTGTTTCTGAAATGAAGAACTAAACTGTGAGAATCTCCATGAGAAGGAGGCACCTCTCTCAGCCCAGACACAAGCAGCAAAAGGTGAAAACCATCACCACAACAGCAAAAGTTATTCACAACAGTTTCTGGTAAAAAGGGTAGCATTTCCAAGGAGTGACACTTTCCCAGCTGTTTCTGACCACTCTGTGTGCTTACCTTTGTATTTTCTTATCACAAGAATTATTTTTCTTTTTTCAGGAAAAAAAAAAACAGGCTGTTCGTTTGCTTTGACTTCTCTTGGTCCATTAATCTCTGAAACAGTAGCTTTCCCTGCGTTTTATTTCACAGTCTTGCATAGCCTTGGAATTTCTGGTGACAAAACCTGTGATACTTGTTCTTCTTGTGCTAAACCCACACTTCCTGGCTTGTAACCAACGGCTGTAAAACCTGTAGCAGGGGAATTTAAGAACAGAAATTATCAAGCAAATTCCCACTGAAGTTCTCATTAAATTAGCGATGGGTTTTGCCGAGACTGAAATTGGATCTCAAGGACCATGGCCAATCCTGGGATTATAACCCATGGTTATACCCACTTGAAAAGAGTTGTGATATTGAATTAATAACACAGCCTACAAACTGTTTTTCCAGATCACCTTTGTAGAGCAGAGAAGAGGGTGCATCACAGCATATGTCATCACATGCACTGAAACGCTGTTTGGAACAGATGGCAAAACACCCCTCAAAATCACCCTGAGTCAGCAGGTTTGGTAGTCACAAAGGCAGAGAAAGAAAGGGGATTTAGATCACAAAGCACACTGCAATCCTGCTCATCGCACAACTTTTGGAGTGTTCTCAAGGAAGATGAGGATTAAATGGGCAAAGGCTTTTAAATATTCTCTCATGCGAAGGAATGAAATTAGGCCCACAAAAGTAATTTGCTTGGAATATTAACCTGGGAAATGGGAGATATGTTTGAACTCCCTAGTGGCAGAAGAGAAACTGAACTTGGGTCATTTACAACCTGATTACCCTAACCATAAGTAATTTTAAATAAAAAGAGGGAACTGGGATTTCTTCTCCAGCTGTGCTTGTCACAGGGCTTGGTCTTATAATTGTGCTCTTAGGATACCTGCAGGATGAGACAAGTAGGAATTAGGCCTATGAATAAAAAAGATAGGTGAACAACTTCAGTTTTAAATATAGAATATAATTTCTAATGTATATAAAGTAATAAATTAACATGTATTTATCTAAAGCTAAGAATGGCTTATGTAATGTAGAAAAACATGTAAAAATGTATCAAAATAACCTTACCTAAGGAGTAGCTTATGTGGCCTAGGTGCTTGGCTCTGTATCTGGCGAGACACTGTATGAATTAACCCACGACAGCCAGGCTGGTCTTCGCAGCCAGGTATCTCCTTTATTGCTTTCTCAGGCACCAGCACATTCCATTGCAAGGTACATACCGGACATCCTTTTGGACGGCCCTGCTCATTCCTCACTGGCTTTACCAGCAATATCTTCCCTGCCTAAAGACACTGGCAAGCTATAGGCCTGTGCAAGCAACAGGGGAGTCCTCCAAACCCAGTGGTATATAGAATGTAGTGTTCAAGTCCAGGCTGGATGGAGCCTTGAGCGACAGAGTCTAGTGTGAGGTGTCCCTGCCTGTGGCAGGGGGGTTGGAACTAGATGATCTTAAGGTCCTTTCCAACCCAAGCTATTTTACGATTCTGTGATAATCAAAGAAATTGGTGGAAAGGCTGTAACATTTATAAATACAGATTTTCATTAAAGGCTGTTTGGAGTTTCTAAAGCTGCCCAAACCTGAACTGATGGAAAACGTTAGGAAGGAGGAAAGATAAAACAAGAATGAGAGCAATGTCCTCTCCTACTTTGTCAAAGCAACAGGCTTTTTATGCCTGCCTCTTCTATAGGTTTGGGTTTTTTTTTTTTGGTGGGGATTTTTCCATCAGGAGATCATGCCACATGACAATGGCCATCAGTGACATGAAGGGAACACACATCTGGGTTGTTCTGAATGTTGAGCTGTAACAGATGCCCACCAACAGATGTAGCCAGCTGGCTGGCTCTCCCCTCCCTCCACTCAGCCGGTGCTAAGTGTCACCTGAAGTTCAGTTAGAATCACAGAATCAACTCGGTTGGGAAAGACCATCAAGTCCAACCGTTACCAGGACTGCCAGGTCCAGCACCAAACCATGTCACTGAGAGCTTCATCTACACGGTTTTTGAACTCTTCCAGGGATGGTGCTTCCACCACTGCCCTGGGCAGCCTGTTCCAATGCCTGAGCACCCTCTTGGTGAAGAAATTGTTCCTAATATCCAGTCTAAACCTCTCCTGGTGCAGCTTGAGGCCATTACCTCTTGTCCCATCACTTGCTACCTGGGAGAAGAGACCAACCCCCACCTCACTGCAGCCTCCCTTCAGGTAGTTATAGACGGCGATAAAACCCCGCCCTGAGCCTGCTCCTCTCCAGACTAAAGAACCCCGGTTCCCTCAGCCATTTCCCATCACGCTTGTGCTCCAGACCCTTCACCAGCTCCGCTGTCCTTCTCTGGACGCACGCCTGTCTCTTGCAGTGAGGGGCCCAGAACAGAACACAGGATTTGAGGTGCAGCCTCATCAGTGCCAAGCACAGGGGGATGGTCACTGCCCTCTACATGAAAACCGTGGGAGTTCTTCACAGCAAAAACCCTTGAGAATAAAAGAAAATAAATAAAAAAACAAAAAAAAAAAAAACACAAAACCGCAAAACGCGTTGTTTTCAAAAATGTATTTTTAACACGAGCAAGGACCGCTGC
Source organism: Lathamus discolor (assembly GCF_037157495.1). Lineage (NCBI taxonomy): Eukaryota > Metazoa > Chordata > Aves > Psittaciformes > Psittacidae > Lathamus > Lathamus discolor. The sequence goes on along the minus strand of NC_088887.1, from coordinate 72,687,308 downwards.
ATAACCGGGCAGGCAGCGTGGCCTGACCGGGACCGCGGACAGGTCTCGCCGGGGGAGTCCCATCCGGCGGCTGGACGCCCGTGGACATGTCCCCGCCGTTCCTGAGGGGTGCCGGGGCTGCCGGGGAAGGGGCAGAGAGGAAAGCAGGCGGGGCCAGGCGCCCCGGCTCCCCCGCCACCGCCGCCCGGCCGCCCCTAGGGCAGGGCTCGGCGCTGCCGCGGCAACGGGGACAGGCGGGTCGCTGCCCCGGAAGCGAACGAGCAGCGCTCGCTCGGGCTGGGCTGGGCTGGGCTGGGCTGGGCTCGCGCGGCGGCCCCGCCCCGTCTCGCGCTCCGTCAGGCGGTCCGCGCGGGGTGACGTGTCGCGCGCGAGAGGAGCCGGAAGTGGCGGCCGTCGAGGGCGGGGGGAGAGACGAAGCCGCGACTGCTGCCGCCGCGGGCGCCCAGGGGCCCTCCCCCCGCCTCGGCTCCCCTCCCTCCGTCCGTCCCGCAGGCCGCCGCCGCCCCGCCATGGCTCTGCGGCGGCTCCTCTGCATCGCCGCGGCGCTGGCGGCGACCGCACCCCCCGTCACTGTCGCCTTCTACCTGCCGGGCCTGGCGCCCGTCAACTTCTGCGAGGCTGGAAAGGAGAAGCCGGAGTGCAAGGTGAGGGGGGGGCCCCGGGCCCGGGCTGCGGTGCGGCCCGGCTTTGTGCCTGGGCCTGCGGGTATTTGTTTTCCCGGAGGGTTTCTAGCTGGCTGGCTGTAGCGTCCCCCGCGGCCCAGCGGCTCTGTGGCTGCAGGGACTCGCAACGTGTCCCCACTGTCATCGGGGAAGGTAGAGCGCCCGCGGCCCCTCGCGAGCTGTCAGCTTAACTAGTGAGTAGTGGTCACGTTGGGGAAGTAGGAAGCCCCGGCCGCTTAGCTCTCGGGCTCTTTTAAGTACTTGTTGGACAGCTGAAGAAGTAATGATCGCAGGGACAGGTCGTGTTGGGGGTGTCTGTGGCTCTTGGCAAGACTGCTAGTCGGGGGCTGGAAGCAGGTACAAATCGAGGTAAGCAGGCAGTGGCTCTTCGCTTGCTGCGGTGTCCTGGCTCCTAGAACTTTGAAGTGTAGGGATTTCTGGGGCCCAGAGTCTCGAGTGAAACTGAAACTTATTTTCATGCCTAGATAAGTGGCAAGCGAAGTTTGCATAACCAGATTGCTTACTTGTAAGGATGTTCCCCAGAGAAGCTGTGGCTGCCCCATCCCTGGCAGTGTTCAAAGCCAGGTTAGATGGGGCTTTGAGCAGCCTGGTCTAGTGGAAGGTGTCCCTGCCTGTGGCAGGGGGTTGGAACTGTATGAGCTTTAAGGTCCCTTCCAACTCAAACCATTCTGTAATTCTGTGTTAGCATGCTGAGGGTACATGCTTAAAGTAGTCTTTGCTCCTCTGTGTGAGCCTTAGAAGTTTGCTGCTGCTGTAATGGCAGTTACACCAGACCATGCTTTAAGACTTGAATGAGGAAGTTCAAGACCAATTACGTTTATGATCCTTTATGTTACTGCTGTTGGAAATGGCTATCTCACGTTCTCTGAGCTCTCTTCTTCTGTGCTACATGGAACTTTGGTCCATGATTCTTCAGAAGAAGAGTCTGTTTGAACCGTATGTTTTTCATAAATACGTTGCACTGACTTTATTTATTTCCTGTCATGAATCAGTAGAGCAAGTAATAAGCCAAATGAGTAGTGAAGGTGCAGTTGCTATAAATGTTGTTTCCCTTCAACTGTATTGTTCTGTTCAAATTGGCCAAATCTTGCCCCTAACACGTCATTGTGAATTTTTTCACTCTTGTTTCCATGCTGCTTCTGTTGTAGTAGTAAGACATTCTGTGGATGTTCTTTTATAGGGTCGTAGAAACTGAAGTGACCTCAGGAGGTCACATAGTCCAGCGTCATGATTGAAACACAACTGTTGTTACTAGATCAGCTCAGCTCTGCCTCACCTCCCCGGGTGACTTGTTGCAGTGCTGCACTACCCTCGTAAAGGATTAATTTTTTTTTTCAAATACAGGCTAGGACTTTCAAGCTGTAGTCTGTAATTTTCACAGCATCCCTGAAAAACATAGCTGTGTTTGAATTATTCCTGTTTTTAAACTAGGGCTGTGGAAGAAAGCTTTTTGGTGTTTTGTTTGGTTTTTTGGTAAGTCAAGTAAACTAGGTTGCCCACTCTCTTTTGTAACCAGCCACATTTATGGGCTGATAAAGAGACATTTATGGGGTGATCTTTCCTCCTATAATGTGTACAAAATGTTTGTCTCCTCATCCTGGGGATTTATAATGTTTTAAATGTGAAATGAGGTACTTGGGTAATAGAAATCTTCCACCAGTGGCCAGCTGAACATTTTAGGATAATGTCAACAAGTGTATTATTGCAAAAAACTGCTGAAATTAACCACCTGTTCTATTACTCTGCCTCATGCCAGCCACTTTACATACTAAGTGAAGCATACGGAGAAATAGAAATCACTTCCCAGATCTAATTCCCTCCACATACCTGCAATTGAATATAGTCTAGTCTCTGGTGAGGAGAAACAATATGTGATCTGACAATTTCTTTATCTATCATAATATTTACATAAGTGGATAAAACTAAGCTTCCCTGAAGTACCTTAATTTTTTACATGTTCTTAAGGAGGTCTTACAACTGTCACTGTTGATTATGATATTGGTAATAATATTGAATTCTCCTCTGCACTGAAGATTTAGATGCACAGAGCAGATCTCTAAATTTTGTGTGTTATAAATATTTGTCTCTAAATATTTGTCTGTTATAATCTCTGTGGATCTCCTGTCTTAGGTTGGCAAGATGGGCTGGAATGTTGGTGGTGGGGCACATAGCTAGCAGCACAAGAATTATAGGACTCATAAATTTCCCCCTTCCTCCAAGTGGGCAGACTCAGTTTGGGTGGTTTTCCCATTTTTGGTTGAAATATCATCAGAAATTTGAATGTGATCTGTGCGGACATAGTAACTCTTGCCCAAACATTAAGAGTCCTTACTCAGTTTAAAACAGTACTGATGGCTCCAAGGAGACTTGCTGTTGAATGGAAATTGTTTGTCAGAGATGCTGATCTGCAGTAATGCATACACTTATGGAAAATTGGGGCATTCAGGTAAATCTCCTCCAATGAAAAATAGCTAATCTAATAGGCTGTGGTTCTGTGACCAGTTGAGGCAGTCTAACCCATTGCTGCTGGAAGTGAGAGATTTCATGCTTGTCTTTCTCTGGGCAGTGTGGCCCTGTCCTCTGCATTGTCCCAGATGTGTTACCTGTTAATCCTTTTTGAAGCTTATTAACATGACAAGAAACTACCCAACTTTTTGCCAGGCTAGTTTTTTGCTGTGCTGGTGAATTGAAGTGGCTTAAGGAATCATGGCAAGCGTACACTACCCAGAGGTAAGCAGCAGGTCTGCATGGCTTAGGGCAGAGGAAAGAGGAACAGTGAGGTGTGTCCTCACTTGGTGAGTCGACCTGACAGCTCACAGCTGCCGCCTCTCAGGGAACTATGTGTAACTTGCCCATGGACAACTATAGTGTATCAGTAAAATATGATACTGAAGTACCTGAGCTACACATGCATATGAAGAATTCATTTTATTTTCTTTTTTTCCCTCCAGAATTTCTTTGTTTGATTAAACTTGAGTCAGTTTTCATGGGGAGGCAAAGCTCTGCTGTTGGTGAGAAAAGAGATTGCTCTTGAAAGGGAGAGGTCTTGTTACTGAAAACACTCGCCTTCCTTTTGCTGTCTCCAGCTCTTGTCTGATTGCCCAGTAAGACAGTTCAACTTGCTGAGCTGCTAAGACTGCTCTTTAAATTTTTTTGGGGATAACTCTTCTGCTATTTCAGCCAGTTGAATTGGTTTACTATGCAAGAAGATAACTGCCAAAACCAGTGTAAGGCAGACAGTTGAAATGGATTTGGTCTGTGGGACTAGAATAAGGGAAGGGATTTTGAGATTAAGAGGGAAGAGTGAGAGACCTCTTCCTTTCTGTAGCAGCAGGCCACCCCATCTGTAATTAACATGTACAGACCAAACTTAGTCTGAAACCACAACAGACTGAACTCGTGAGTTTTTAGTTATTGAGCAACTTTTACAAGAGGGTAAATGTGAATATCCTTGCCTTCTCTTTGGCAAGAGCTGCTGTTCAAACTAAAAATAGCGTATCAGTCTGAATACGTTGTTTATATTCTCATAGTTCGATTTTCAGTTGTTACACAGGTAAAATTGTTGAGCAGTTTAATTATAGGGAGAAGTACTGATTTCATCTGTACTTTTGTTCATGTTCTTTTAAGATTTTTATTACAGATAAGTTGCAGTGATGACTAATATAGCTCTAACTTGGTACATTAAACCACTGGCAACTGTGGTAACTATTATTCTTGTGCATGATTTCTTGCTATCTGGTAGTTTGAATATTATGTTAGCCTGAAGGTGTTTTTTGGTTGGTTGATTTGTTTTGTTGTTACTGGGGACTTGGCTTTTTTTTTTCATATTGTCACTGTTTCTGTGATGGTTAAATAGTGGTTTACTTATGCTATCAACAGGTACATGTCATTGCACGTAATTCTGCATTTGAAGATGTAGAATAGCACAAATCTTACATTTTCAGCTTTTCTTTACCTTGTTCAAACAAATCTATTTATGCATATGTCTGTCAGAATTGAAGAAGTACTTTCATGTAATTGCTGATTATCTCTATTCTTTCAGTCTGGAATCGAACTGTTTGTGAACAGGCTTGACTCTGTAGAGTCTGTCCTTCCCTATGAGTATACAGCGTAAGTATATTAAAGTGTATGTGTCATTTTAGTTGTTACTTCTTCCAAAAATATAAATTTGATTTATCTTTAACTACATTTGCTACAGAAGTTTACCAGTGAGGAATGTCTATTTATTTTGCTAATATAAGTTTACAAATACGTCATTTTCAACTGAGCAGATGGATGCAGACATACACTGCTTCCTTCTCCTTAGTTGTCTTTGTTCATACATTAGAAGTAGTGCATGGATTCATAGGCCCTCATGTAGGTCTGATCAGTGCTTTGGAGTAACATAAGGTTAAAATGCGTGTATGTGTGTGTGTATATATATATATATATATATATATATATAATATTTACTCTTCTGCATTAGTTGTAATTTTATAGACCAAAGTGTTACTGCAGTCTTCAGTAGCCTGTAGCCAGATGAGTGAAAGTGGTAATGAGATGTGAACTCCTGATCAGTTATCTTAATGAGGTGTTAATTGTTTTTCCCTGGTACACATCATAGGAGTGTACAAAATGTATCAGTGTCAGGTACAACTATGGGAAGTTGTTGCTTCAAAGAACATTTTTATTGTTACTGTTGGAGAGGTTAAGCACTAGTTATGTCTACACTTTATTGAACACAACTGTGATACGCTTGAAATTAGACTGGAAAACTTGGAGGATGTGCTATTAAATGTGTTGGGGAATAAAACTGCAATATCCTGTTTATTTAATAGCAGTTGTTGTAAAGGAGCTGTCTGTATGTGTGTGTATATATATGTACATATTTTGTTTTTATTATTACCCTCCCTCCTTTTTCCCCTGCCCAAGAATCTGGCTTGTATGCTTTTCTCTCGGATCTGCAATGAAACTCTATGTGAAGGTTTAATTCGTGGCTAAAATCCCCATTAAAATAGGAAACTTCTAATTACTTAAGGACACTTAATATAAACTGAGTTCCAAAATAGCTGACTAAGAGATTTGGTAGTTAGTTTTGTTTCTTCTTTTGTTGTTGGTTGGTTGGTTATTGTTTTCAAAATGGGACTGTGATTTTTTCACACTTTGCCTTGTAGGCTCAAAGAAAAAACTTATGTAGAAGTAAAGCTGTATAGTTCCTTCACTTGTGATGAAGTGTTGATTTGGAAGCACTATTTGAGGTCTAATATTTTCAGCTAAGAGTATTTTGGTAACTTTTGTATCTTTAATGACAGGTTTGATTTTTGTCAAGCAGAAGGAAAGAAGCGTCCATCTGAAAACCTTGGCCAAGTATTGTTTGGAGAGAGGATAGAACCGTCTCCTTACAGGGTTCGTTCTCTGACAAGGGGTGTTTGGTAATATATATGTTCAAATGTAGCCAAAGGAGATCAAAATCTTAAAGATGCTCTTCACAAGGGCTTTATCTCAAAGAGCTTCAAAATCTGATGTTCTATGTAAGAGAAATCTGTCAATTTAACCTAACTGTAACTATGCACTTCGCACAGTGAAGTGCTGTGGAGGTTGTCTTCTCTTTGGAACCTGCCAAAACCTGATTCTTGCTCCTCAGGTGTCCCCTTGTTAGAGTGAATTGAGTACTCTTATTTCTGGGAACCAGATCTGAGAATACCAACAGCTGTAAGTTTGAAGTATTGGAAGTGGTGTTAGCTGGCTTTTCTTTTCTGATGGTTAGAGCTCCTGCCCTTCTCTATTACATGTAGTTGCAGAGAAAGTTACCAATTGAATCTGCCTGGGACAGCATTGCTGCTGTGAGGTCAAATGATTTGTCTGGTAAATCATTGCAGAAAACAGGTTTTAATCAGTAACAAGGAGCTCTTAGTGTAGAGCTCCTACACTGAACACAGGAGGGTTTCATAGTGCACGCACCAGTATAAAAGCATTCTCTGGGGGGTTCAATATACATAGTCTTGGTAATTTGTTAGGTGGTTTTTTATAACAATATAAGCAATTATAAATGTGTAGGGAAAACTTGTTAAATACCTAAGTGACAGAAAGGTTGTGACAACCCTTTTGCTTATGTGTCTTTCATTTTTCTTAGTTCACATTCAACAAGAAGGAGACATGTAAGTCTGTTTGTACAAAAACATATGATACTACAAAGCCAGAAGATAAACAGAAATTAGACTTTTTGAAAAAAAGTATGCTGCTGAATTATCAACATCACTGGTAAGTTGGAATCAGAATTCACAGATGAGTTAGTCTAGTATGTTGGTGATAATTTAATTTAGTTTATCATTTTGTTGTTGCAACTTAATACAGATTGAGCACTAGGTATTGGCACTTCTGCAGATACCCCTTCTGTTCCCTTCTGCTCTGGAAAAGATGTTACATTGTTGTCCTGAAAAATTTCCTTCCCTGAAGGATAAGCACCAGGTATAATGGAAACAAGTCTGTTTCCAAAAACAAAGCTTTGTGTGGTTTTTGTGCTGCCTCTGTGCTTACTGTAAAACACTGCTATTTCTTTGCATCTATAAATGTAGGAGTTAATCCTGCCCTAGCTTGAGAAAAGGCTTAAGGGACCTTCATTCTGTTGCCTGTGTTGTTTTTGTTTTTCTTGAGAGCCTTTGCACTCCCCTTCAAATGTGTGGCCAGGAAGTAGGATCCATGGTTCTTCAAGTGTTTTATGCAAAGTTTGTTTCTCTTGTAGGAAATGGAAGTGAAAGGTGGCCAGTGAAAATGAAATAATTTAGAGGAATTCATAAACACTTGGTCCTTTTCTATTCTCTTGAGTTCCTCTGTAACTGTCTGAGTCATCTTGAAGCACACTGGGGCTCTGTTTCTGCTTGGCCATTGAGGTCGTCTTCCATTTTGGCAATAAGAGTGGGGCAAGGCTGAATGCCTAGGCTGAATCCTGTGCTGATGTTCAGTTAGGAGGTAGCCCTGCTCTGCACCCACATCCAAGAGCTGGGAAATGTCTGTCAGCAGGCTCCATCTTGACACTGGAAATACCCAGCCACTCTCAGTGTTTATATAGTGCTTGTTGGTACATTGTGCTCACAGCAGCCTTTGAGTGCAAAGGTAGAAGGAACGGCTTGGGCATGCAGTTGTCAGAATTCCTGTAGTGTGTCTTTGCAAGTAATACATGAGCAAAATTAACTAATGTGGCACGTATGATTCCAAATATATGTTCCCCACTTTACAGAAAGAAACATTTTGGTCTTCATCTAGTTATATTCAAACTTTCTGGATATATTAGTAAAAATGCAGGTGAAATGTTGAATGTAGCCAATGTCGTTAAATGCTTTTCTGTAATGCCACATTATATTTCTTCATTTTTGAAACAGCCACCCATGCTGGAAAGGCAATGAGTGTGTTTTCTACTGCTCTTTTGAGCTGATCAGAATTATCCCTTTTCAGGGATAAACTATGGCTCACTGATGTAAATATTCCTTGAACATCTTGAACATTAGTGTAGTTGGAAGTTGATAGATGAGGTCAGAAGGGTTCGCAAGCAGTAGCCATATGTTCATGTAGGCGAACAAGAAGTAGTGAGGAAATCCTGAAAGGTACAGCTACTCTTGCAGGGATTTGAAGTGTATATGCCTAGTGCTGGAATAAGTACAGCTTCAAACATGCTGGATTGGGTTATATTCCTGTTAAATACTGCATATATTTATGACATTTGCACCACTTTGAATTTACATGATGCATGTTGGTCTGGTGTAAAGCTTCAGCTTTAAAAGTTAACGTGTGTTTTGGTGTATAAATGAAAATTAGTTTCCCAAGGCTATGATCCTGTCCCTCTCTGAAATACAAACACTTAATCTGACAGGAACTAAAGCAGAACTGTGTAAAACTAATCACACAGAAGAGTACTTTAGACTGTGTTTTTCCCCTTAGGTTAAATTGTTTTACAAATATACTTATTTTTTAGTCTGTATAGGTAGCTTGATAGGACTGATGAGATTTTTAGGAAGATTTAGTTCTGTTTTTCAGGGTGAAAACTACCTTTTAAATGTAGGGTACTTCTTATATTCTTAGTTCTTTTAATAGCACTTCTACTGTTTTTTGGGGGTTTTTTGCTAGGCCCACTGCCCTAAAACTGTAGAACCAGTGGCATAAAGAATCCCTATTCGTGTCTGTTTGGTAATAAATAGCCCTCCTCAACCGTGACTTCAGAGTGGAAGCGGCTGGATTTTGTGATGAATGATGCATGCTTGAGGAGTACGGTACAGGGGTATATTATACAGGGATCAGCCAAGGTAGCATAAGTCAGGATTTAATAGAGGTTTATTATCCAGCTTCAATTTATCATAAAATTCCTGGGGACCACAGATGGTGCAAAGTACTTTTAAGGTTTTAAAAGCCACTTAATAAGATTAGGAATTGACATACTGAATTGGACTCAGCAGCTATACTGATATCTTGGCTGACAGTGTTCGTCACCAGATGTTCTTGAGAGACATATAAGAACACTGTTGTATAGCCCATTTGCCCCACATGTATAATCTCTTCAAGTCATTTTAAATTTGAAGATTAACTGTGAAACATGATTTGCTTCTTAAACTATCAATTTGTTCCAGCATTGCTGCCCGAAGGCAGCTCTGTCTTTGCTGCAGAAGATGCAAGGGAAAGCCTTTACCCCATCCAAAATCATTTGTAATAGGTTAATGCTTCACCTAGTTTTGATTATGAAATTAAAATACTAACAAAAGCAAGAGGTGTCTCTAGCGTATATTATGGCCGCAGGGGGACGGTCTGCCTCACCTATGTCAACACCACGGGCGTTCAGGGGAACCTTTGCTCCAGCACCTGGAGCACTTCCTGCCCTCCTTCTGCACTAACCTTGTTGATTGAAGGGCTGTTTCTCTCACATCTTCCGGTGCAACTTGAGGCCATTTCCTCTTGTCCTATCACTTGTTACTTGGGAGAAGAGGCCAACACCCAGCTCACCACAACCTCCATTCAGGTAGTTGTAGAGGGTGCTGAGGTCCCCCACGAGCCTCCTTTTCTCCAGACAAAACAACCCCAGCTCCCACAGCTGTTCCTTGTCGTACTTGTGTTCCAGGCCCTTCAGCAGCTTTGTTGCCCTTCTCTGGACTGACTCCAGCAACTCAATGCCTCTCCTGTAGTGAGGGGCCCAGAACTGAGCACAGTATTCAAGGTGCATGAATACAAATCCTGTGAGGCAGTAATTCAGAAGCAGCAGGTAGGCAGTGGAGGGAAGTTTGAACATGATTACTTTCCCAAATGTGTGGTGGCTTACAATTTTTTGCTTGTGTGAACAATCTAGTTACAATATTCCATACTCTGAGGGAACTACAGCTGAGGTCACAGTTGCATGAAATTGCACTTAAATAGCAAAAAACCCCAAACAAATCAGCAAAAACTTGCTCTTCAGCTGTAATACAAAATAAAAGATTACAGAGTGCTGTGAAAAATGTATCATGCAACAGAAGAACCATGAGGAAGCTGGAGAATTAATACTATGTGTGTGTAGGCAAAACTTTTATTACTTTGTATTTTGTCTTAAGCTTGAAATCATCCAGCTTGTTTTAGCTGTTTTAGTGGATGGTTTAGAAAGACAAAATAATGAAATATTAAATTGTTGCGACTTTAGAGTGGGAGAGTTTTGTGTGTTCGGCCATGTTTGTAAGAGGACTTCAGAAACCAGTCCAGTGAATAGAATGTTTTAGTGGACACAGAGTAAGCCTCCTAATTCCAAGCCACCTTCTGAAGAAATAGTATATTTAATTTCTTTTTTTCTAAAAAAAGATGAAGCTTCGGTTGAATAGCTGCGTGCTTAGATCTCATTTGGAAATTGGATTGGCAGTCGGTGCAATTCTATGGGTTAGGACCTGAAAGAGGTATTATTCTTGTAGTTAATCTTCCAGTAGTGAGTGTAGCCAAGTTAGATTAATATCAATGTGGTTTTGTTTCCACTGCACTCTGTATTTTGCAAGGTTGTGAAATGTCACTGTGCCATTTACAGGATTGTGGACAACATGCCTGTGACCTGGTGTTACGATGTGGAAGATGGCCAGAGGTTCTGCAATCCTGGTTTTCCCATTGGCTGTTACATTACAGAAGATGGCCATCCTAAAGATGCTTGTGTTATTAATGTATGTTTATGCAATTAGTTTTTTTCTGATATCCCCTTTTTACTAATGTAAAGACTTATTTCTTCAATGTCATGTTTCTATGGTGAGTCCTCACTATCTTAAGAACCTTTGTTGCCTAAAACTAGGTGTTCTGGTATCTCTGCAGGCACCACAATTTGTAAGCCTCTTCTAATACAGAAGGGCTCTAAAAGATAGAAGTGGTTTAGTACATGTAAAAAGAGAAGGATAAGAACAATATGTCATCCTTCATTGCCTAAGAAGTCTAAACATTTTAAAGCTTGGACTTTACATTTTTGTGGGACAGAAGTGTTTTCATGGAGCAGGTTTTTATAGATGTGTTTGTACCCCTGCATGTAAATTAATGCTTCTTGAAGGATTGCTTTCCCTGGGACTGTGTGTGCTACTGGACGAAAGCAGAATGTAACATTTCTGAGTGAACAAAGCTTCTCCTGTGAGAGACAATCTGTTGTATTAACTGATGGAGGTCCAAATAAATGCACTGCAAGCATTATGGAGATAAGAATGCAATAAAAATTCCTGGATGTCTTCAGATTACCACAGACTTCTTCCATGGAGAGGTCACTAAGAACCTCAAATAAGCTTTTGGTTTTATCAGAATGGGTGGTTTTACTTAAGAGATCTTACCGAAGATGATAGTTTCTGCAGTTTCAAAGTTTGTTTCCTTGCCTCTGTAATGGATTGGTTTCAGAGGCTCCATGTGAATGCATGTATTTATGATCAAATATGTAATCTGGCGGTATTCTTTTTGTCTTGTTTAAATATTTGCTTTTAAATAACATTTGAGGGCCTAACTGAAGGACTGTAGTACACTTTGTTTTTGTCACTGTTCTTATCATTAGGATACTTTGTAAAACAGGTGGGGGTAGAACTCTGAAGAATTACTAATTGAACTTCAGACATAATGCTTGTGATTTAACAACCTCTTTAACTGACTAAATTCCAAGTTGAAGTTTCCCTTCACCCAAGATTTGTATTCAGCATTCCTGGCTGCTGCTTGCAGCTCATTTGGTTTCAAATGTCAAGGTGATTCTGTCACAGAAAGCAATTATTTGTGTTGTCTTGGAAGGTTCTGTTTAATCTATGAAAAAAATATGCATTGCTTTGAAATAGCTGATATTTACAAAATACTCATGTTAGGAAAGTTGTTGCATAGTTACCTATTCAGTTTTCTGCTTCAGTTAAATAAGACATCTTCAGTTACTGATACATTTTAATATCTTTATAAATAAATTTTATATATATATTTTTCTACTATTTTTCTATTTTTAAACTGTAGTAGACAGTTCTTAGCATTACCTTTTCTGGTTTGTCTTCTTAATGCAAGGAAACACTTTACTGTCTTCGTATTCGCAGAATCCTGAATTAATCTTGTAGGAGAACTTTTTGACAGAAAAACTGTATGCAGTCTAAAATTCTGTTATTAAGCTTCTGCCTAAGGCTTTAAAATGCCTTTATCTTTTTTATTGTTGTTGTGGTTTAACCCCCGCTGGCAACTAAGTGCCATGCTGCCACTTGCTCCCCCCTGCCCCAGTGGGATGGGGAGTAGAACTGGAAAAAGGTAAAGCCTGCCAGTTGAAGTAAGAACAGTTTAATAATTGAAATAAGAATAAATAATAATATATAATAACATAACATGTAATATTATAATAGCATAGAATCGCAGAACGGTTAGGGTTGGAAAGGACCTTAAGATCATCTAGTTCTAACCCCTCTGCCATGGCCTTACCCTAGACCATGTTCCCCAAGGCCCTGACGAACCTGGCCTTGAACACTGCCAGGGATGGAGTATTTACCACTTTAGGCAACCTGTTCCAGTGCCTCACCACCCTCACAGTAAAGACCTTCTTCCTTATACCCAACCTGAGTTCTCCTGTTTAAGTTTGAACCCATTACCTCTATATATGATATTATCTTAATAAGTATCATCATCATAATAATAATGTAATAATAATAATAACATAATAATAATAGGGAAAGAGAGAGACTAATAAAACCCAAGAGAGACAAGTGATGCACACTGCAATTGCTCACCACCTGCTGACTGATGCCCAGCCCATCCCTGAGCAGTAATTGGTGGTTCCTGGCCAGCTTCCCCTCAAGTTTATATACAGGGCATGACATGGTGTGGTATGGAATACCCCTTTGGCTAGTTTGGGTCAGGTGTCCTGTCTCTGCTTCCTCCTGGCTTCTTGTGCCCCTCCTCACTGGCAGAGCATGAGAGACTGAAAAGTCTTTGATCAGAGTAAGCATTACTTGGCAACAACTAAAACATTGCTGTGTTATCAGCATTGTTGTCAGACTAAAGCCAAAACACAGCATTGCACCAGCTACTAAGAAAAACATTCACTGTCCCAGCTGAAACAAGGGCAGCTGTTTAACAACATCTTTTATCGTTGCAGTCAGAATTTCATGAAAAAGATACTTTTTATATCTTCAACCATGTTGACATAAAAATATATTACCATGTTGTGGAAAATGAAGCTCTGGGAGCAAGACTAGTTGCTGCTAAACTTGAACCGAAAAGGTTAGTACTCAAAAGTAACTTGTCATCAAACAGTGACCCATTCCAAGATACTTGCTTTGATCCGGGGACCTGTTGCTATTCAGAAACGTTTTCAGATACGTGACCTATAGATTAGCTTTCCTATTGATTGATGTAGTGCAGTGTAGAACAGTAACATAATTTTGTTTGAATTCGTTAGATCTTTGTGTGCTATTTCCTATTCGGGCCAAAAAAAAGATAAAACCTGGAAGTGGTATGTGTTCAGTGAAGCAGCCCTCACTTCCTCCTTGGGGAATATTTTGTTTTGTGATTGAACAGGCTACCAGTGCCTGATGCAGGAGTAATCAAAGTGCAAGATCTGATGTCTTCAGCAGTCAGGATTTGAATGGAATGAGTTCACAAACTCAGCAGTTTTTCTGGTATCCTGTGGCTTTTGCACAACTGATGTCTCTTACTATTTCTTAGCATCTTGTCTTTCCTCCTTTTATGCTCTTGGTATAACTGAGCTTGTTAAATTGTTGGTCCAGCATTATGATGAAACTAGTTAGTAATTCTGTTGTAACTTTTTGAATGTTTTGGAGGTTTTTCACAACACTCAGACTTCTAAACTTTGGTGCTCTGCTTTAGAGACTGTGCTCTAAAAAGTCTTCTTTTTGGAAGAGACAACTTATATTCAAGTTCATGTTTCAAAAAGTCCTGTGCTTAGTATATGTTCCTTATGAGTTCTGAAATTTGAGGCATTAAGAACAATTTTTATATGTAAGGGAAGAATCTTGGATGAAATGTGGATGCTTTTGTAAGATAAACTAATTATTTCTTCAGAGTGTTGTCAGTGATCAGCTTTCATTCTGTGTTTTTTCTTCCCACAGTTACAAGCATACTCATCCAGACAACCCTGATTGCTCAGGAGTACCTATGGATATAAGTAATAAGGCTAACGGAGAAGTCAAAATTGCTTATACATACTCAGTTTCTTTTCAAGTGAGTACTAAGCTTTCTGTGGTAGTTATGTCTTAAAATCATGCCTTAATGCTTTGAATTATAAAGATGACATCTAAAATTATTTCAGAATAGTAAATTTGTGGTTTTAAAACTGTATTTGAACTGATATGTCAGAGATGGCTTGGGATTTACCCCATGCTTAACAATTTTGTGTACCACTCACGCTGAATGTGGAATGTGTATGTGCTTTTTAAAAGAGCCCCACTTTCCATGTTTGCCTTGGTTGTCTGGTAGATTGTTTTTCAATCCAAGTTCTTAAATCTGAGGAATTGTGCGTCTCGACAAATTGCTGCTGTAGGTAGGTTGAAGCTGATAATTTTCATTGTGCTCCAAAAACTTTCTTCTCTCCAGTGTCTTTCTCCCATGGAAATCCTCTGTCCTCTTTAAAAGCAGAGGAGCAGTATAGTGGCCAACTGCATGCAGCAGTGATACTTGAAAATATCTTATTCTGGTCACAAGCAAGAGAGTTTTTCTAGTTTTGGTTGGGGTTTTTTGGGTTGGTTGGGGTTTTTTGTTTTTATGGAGTTTGCTTTACAATCTGTTTCCCAAAGTTTCTAACCCGTTGGGTTTTTCATATTTTCAAAAGCTGGCTTTACTGGAAAGCACTCATGCTCTTGTTATAAATTACTGAAATAGCATTCTGTCAGAAAGATAGCTTGCCATTTTTATTAATTGATACTGATGTTCATGGTTTGTTTTAATAGCAGTCTTCAGATTGATCAGCACTGTTTATTTCTTTTTTCATGTATACTCTGCAAAGTAAGACAAAAAAATGCTCTTTTTGAAATGTTTCTGATGAAGTCATGGTCTGTGTAAGTTCTGCAATATTGTTTCCCCATCTGTCTTGCAGTCTAAGCTGAATGTATTTGGTGCTGAAAGCAGGTTGTATGAAAGCAAAGGATAATTTGGACAGGGCACTATCTAGAAAGTTGAATATTATCCTGGAGTCTGTATAACAGAGCTTAAGTTTCTCAGTGTCTGTAGTGTTGAGTTACATGGTTTTTTATTATTCTGCAAGTCACTTGAATTCCAGATAAATTCATGTAATTTCTGAAGGCAGGAAGCTCAATTGAATTTGATAGGCTTTTATGTCTTAAGAAGACAGGGGTGGTCAATGCTATTCAGAAAATATTTTGGTTTAGATTCCCTGGTCAAATCTTAGGTTTGTTTTATTTAGTTATACATGTTGAACTATTCCTTTAAGACATGCAACGTGAAACTTCAATTTGTCCTGAGATTTCAGATCGCTTTGCATGAATGTCAACTTGTAAATTTACAAACTGGATACTGACTGTATCTGAAACTGATGCGTTTACTCTTTCAGGAGGAAAAAAGTATAAGGTGGGCATCAAGATGGGATTATATTTTGGAATCCATGCCTCACACTCACATTCAGTGGTTTAGGTGAGAAGAAAGTTTGTCTTCAAATGTACTGTACTGAAATGTTTACGTTGCAGTTTGAATGATCATTTGTTTGGTTTTTTTTTACTTCAGTATTATGAATTCATTGGTGATTGTCCTCTTTCTGTCTGGAATGGTAGCCATGATTATGTTGAGGACACTGCATAAAGACATTGCAAGATACAATCAGATGGATTCCACTGTAAGTCTGAAATGTACTTCTTGAAGTTTATTTTGAATGTATTTTTTTAAGCTAAATGTATTTCTGTAGCAGGCTATTTAAATGGCAATTTGCTGTATTAAAGCAGGCTTATGTCCTTCACAGGAAGATGCTCAAGAGGAATTTGGCTGGAAACTGGTTCATGGCGATATTTTCAGGCCTCCAAGAAAAGGAATGCTGTTGTCTGTGTTTCTAGGCTCTGGCACACAGATCTTAATAATGACTTTTGTTACCCTGTGTAAGTAATGAAATGGGGAGGAGTTAGTTGAGTACATGATGTTTCGCTGCTAATTGAATAGGACTAGTAAAAATAGCAGTATATATTTTTGTCTAGAAGTTTCTTAAAAGTCTTAGGGCTGACCTGATATAGTAGACATGCAGCTTAGTATACACAGAGATTAAGATAGCTGGTATACTGGCTTTAAGTCAAATGTGTAGTTACTTTCTAAAATTGTGCGTCTCTGCTTCACAGTTTTTGCTTGCCTGGGATTTTTGTCACCGGCTAACCGGGGAGCTCTAATGACCTGTGCTGTAGTTTTGTGGGTACTGCTCGGAACTCCAGCCGGTTATGTTGCTGCCAGATTCTACAAATGTGAGTAAAAGTTACTTAAACTGACAAGGCTTAAGTTCATTAAGGTAAATTATCTTCACAGAACTGATTCGTATTTTGTAGTACAGTTTGTAGTTTCCCTCCGGGCAAGCTGGTGAAATGTACTTAACAGCAGAAAACACATGTAGAACACTGACATGGTTACATTGATTTTGATGTGATCATGCCTGCAGACCCTGAATTGCTCTTGCTACTACATATTTATGGAATAGGGAAGCAAATTCGATTTTACCACTACTAAGCTCATTACATCAGACAGTTTTGTACTTATGTTTCCTACAGTTGGAGGCAGGGGCAGTGTTAACTTGAATTTAGTTTTAGCCATCAATGTTGTTTGGTAGCATTTTTAATTCTCCCCACTTCCCCAGTCATGAACTTCTGTTCTTGCATGCCTGAGACTTGTCACCTCTTTTCAGCTGGTTCCTTGGTCTGTGGGAGAACGGTGCTTATCAGCCTGTGACAGGGGTGCAGAGACAGGGTTTATTCGGCATGGTCTAGTATGAGGTGTCCCTGCCCATGGCAGGAGGGTTAGAACTACATGATCTTGAGGTCTTTTCGAGCCCAAACCATTCTGTGACTGATTCTGTGATTGATTCTGTTATTCTATGTTCTGTAGTTGCAGAAATCAACCCGGTGATGTTTGTGCACCTCTCAGTAGCTAGTTGATATTGTTTTCCTTCACTGATCCTAGCTAAGACCTGCTTACCAAGCTCAAATGGTTTGCCCTGTACCCTCTAGTTTGTTTTAAAGTAAAGCATGCCATTCTACATACAGCTGGTTTTAATTACCTTAATCAAGGGAAAAGGCTCTTTATGACTGAGCGAGCTGGATCATTTGGACTAGTTTATTTCTGAACATACAGTGCTAGAGAAGGAGTTTATTTCTCACCTTCAGCTTTGCTGTAGGTATTGGAGTTCTTCTAACTATTATGTAATTTTCATGAGGGGAGAACCACTGGGGAAAGAGGGTTTGTATTTTGTAAGTTTTTCTGCAGTTGTAGTGATACGATAGTGAGCTATACGTTTTTCTAATCTTCAAGCCAATTAGGCTTAAATGGAAGGAGACTTTAGGACTAAGAGCATAATTGAGGACAGACTTATTTTTTATATCATGCCGTACAGTATGTGTTTTGAAGGATATTTTGAAGTGTATTGTTGGTAAATTGAATCCTGTACCTTTGGTGCAGATGCAGCTAATAATAGTTACATTTCATATTGCACCTAGTAAGAATCATTTAGTTGATACTTGAATATTGTGTTTAAATATTAAGATAGTGAGTGACAGATCAGCGATATTCTTATTATAACATGAGGTGGTCCATACACTGTACAGAGCATGTAAACATAAATGTTTCTCTTTATAGTGTGTAGATAGTATGAGACAAAAACCAAAATGCAGCTGAAATGGATATCTGGATTTAAAAGTGGGGCTTTTCTTCAACATTGCATTTAAAAAGTGAAATCTGAGTTGAAATGAAATGGTTAATTTTAATAACTGGTGCCGTGTTCTACCAAGATTTTATGAAGAAATAGAAACTTAATTAAAATCACTCTAACCATAATCACTTCTGACTCTTGAAGTAAAGAAGCATGTCATTATGGCAGTGCTCAGATGAAATTGTCAGCTTCATTGAATTCCAGCAGGATATTTCCATTTGGAAGTATGTGCCTAGACTTTTTATCAGCATAGTGGAAATTCATAAAGCTTTTCTTAATAAAGCAATCTTTGGTCTTTTGGTATCGCTACTTAGTAATGCTGTTAAGACTCAGGAGAACATCACTGCTTCCTCTAAGTGTGTTAGTCCTGACTTGTAAGATTTGTAGATATGAATTATTTCAAGGAAACTATTAAGCTTGCTTTTCTCGTACTTATGTATTCCTAGTGAAACCTGCAGTCAAATGCTAGAAAGCTAAAACTTCTTAATGACTCTAGGTTTAAACTGTTGGGTTTTTTTTAAGACTTCTAAGTACTGCAAATCTGCTTCCACTTTCTAGCAGATAAGGTGGTCAGAGACCCAGTTTATTTAGTTGGATACTTTTCCTAGCCTGGATCCAATGTTTTTCTTTGCTTTGAAGCTCTGTGATTAAGCAATATGAGGAGGGAGTACAGTTTTATCACGGCAGATTTATTTTACTCTTTTAAACTTGAGCACGATATTTGAGCATTTGCAAGCTAACTATAACAGGTAGATGGACTGGAAAATTAATAGTTGTGAAGAGCTTAATGCATGTTTTGATGACTGTCAAATGTTTTAATACAGCATTTGGAGGCGAGAAATGGAAAACAAATGTCCTGCTGACATCATTCCTTTGTCCTGGGTAAGCTGAGAATATTGTCATGATTAAAAAAATGAAACTCCTTCTCTGACATGCAAAGCTAATTTTGAAGTTTCAGTTATGTGAGTAAATCCTGTTTCATCACCCCTTTGTTCCAGAAGCTGCAAGAATATCATGTCACTTTTGACTAAGATGAATATGTTAATGGCATAGCATCCTTGGATGGTTTTTTTTAGTCAGCATTTGTTTATTCTCACCACTTGAAAAGGTTGATTAAGAAAGAACGTTATGATAGTAGGAAGTTTTGGACAGGCACACTTTTTCATTGCTTTCTTTTACTCTCTCGTCTGTTTCCCTGACCACACCGTAGTTGGTCTTACATAGGGTCAGATATTGTAGAAGCATTGTGATAAATCTTTCTTACATAATCACAGCAAGCAGTCTTACCCTGAAGTGTAGTTAAGACAAGCATATATTTGAAATTGCTTAGTTGGAACATCAGCTCCTGCTGGAGTACAGTCCCACTAGATTAACAAAGAATTGCTTCTTTGACCTCTTGATTTTGATATTCTATGTGTCTCATCTGATTGTAACAGATTTACCTCAAAATCTTAATACAGTGTTATTGTTTTGTTAAGTATTAAGAAGTATTTCTGTGCTTTAAGTGTGCTCTGTATTTTTCAGAATCGTATTTGCAGATTTTTTTATCATGAACCTCATTCTGTGGGGAGAAGGCTCTTCAGCAGCTATTCCATTTGGTACTTTGATTGCCATTTTGGCACTCTGGTTTTGCATATCTGTACCGCTGACATTTATTGGTGCCTATTTTGGGTTTAAGAAAAACGTAAGTGGTTTTGAGGAATTGTTTTGTAAGTGTATGTCTGCACACACACACACGCATATACATATATATATAAAATCCATATATTTTTTCACTGCATAGACTATGACTGAGGTAGCACCTAAGCTACTTGCATTGTCAGCTCCAGTTTTGTTCAGTTGCTTTAGAGTTGCATTCGATATTCGATCTGGGGATTCCAAGATTTTGATACTTGATTGGTGGTGGCGATATTTCTCTGCAATGATTAGGGTTGTTCCTGTATTTAATAGAGGGACTGTTCCAGATAAAGCAGCGATTTGGGCATTTTTATTTTTATCAGCATCCTTTCATTACTAAATCAGTTAACTCAGCCAAGCATAACAAAGCAACTTAAGCATTTCTGGTTTTCCTCCATGGTTTTAGTTCCTGTCCACCTTTTACACTAAGGACATTTTCTGATCAAATTGCTAGAGCTCTTGTAAAATCTCTTTGCATAAGTGTTCTGCAAATGGTTAACACTGCTTGGCAGACATTAACTGGGATTTACTCCCAAACTAATAATTTTTACTTATATATGAGGCTTTTTGTGACACTGGTGACCAAACCATCTTAAATAATGAAACTGGTTTCTCTTTTTGCTTAAAAAGTGGTTGTCTCTGCCCCACAAACATAAAGATTTGTAAGTTCAGATTTTTTTTTCTGTTTTTTCCAGCATAGGAAGCCAGAGTTGTAGCTCTCTCTAGCTTTCTTGGAATACCTTCAGAGAATATTTAAGTATCTTACAAGTTAGTAGTTACCCATTTTTCTTAACTGGAGTTCATGGTGTTTTCTGATGACCGTATTGAAATTTCAGCAACACCCCCTGCACTGTACAGAGGCAGTTCCTTTAAAAAAAGGATTTGATAACCTGTAAGGCAACTTGACAGATGTAACAAATTCATTAAAATCAAATCAGAAAGCAAGTACCTTGCAAGTGTTTGTTGATGATCTTAATGTAATCTTTATGAAAGGGAAAAGATGGCAAAAGTGTGCATTTACCTGCCTTATATTTTTTCTCCCACCATGCTGATTTATGCATGCATCTTAAATTAGAATTTAATTGCCACATTGAATCTTCTCAGTCTATAAGTTTATCCTAATGTGACTCTTGGAGTATGTCCTGAAAAACAAGATAGAGGGATGTTTAGAAGGCGAAAGCAACAATCTGCACCACCAATACCCCCAGCTGACAAGCAAGAAATTGGGCTCTGTAACAGATCATGGATAGGTAATCATAAAAAGGGAAGTCCAAAATATCTGTTCCTATGTTTTCAGTAAGAGCTCCCTTCTAGCTTATTTGCCTAGCAGATGTTTGTACCCATGCTGGTAGCAAAAGCAACTCTAGTGGTAGCTGGGTATGCGCATGCTCAAAACAAATAGTAGACTCTTGTTACCACTCAATTCAAAGAGAAAGCAAAATGAGAGTGCTGCTGTTTGACATGTTATTTATTTAGCAATTTATTTTAGCAATTAAATTAATTACTTTAACAATTCTTTTATCTTAAAGGCTATTGAACACCCTGTTCGCACAAACCAAATTCCTCGTCAGATTCCTGAGCAATCCTTCTATACAAAGCCGTTACCTGGCATTATCATGGGAGGGATTCTACCTTTTGGATGTATCTTTATACAGTTGTTCTTTATTCTCAATAGTATTTGGTAAGTTAACCGCCATCTATTTGAATTTTCTCTCATAAAAGGTGGTAAGTCCTTTGTGTAAGTTTTTCTTCAGGATGCGTTGATTTTTGGTGATTCACGATTACCAGAATACTGGTTCAATAAAAGTTTAAATGTTAATGTCTTTTTAGTATTTCATGGCTTAGATGATACCCAGTGCCTGTATGGCTTGTTGAGTGCATAGAGCAGTGGCACTGCTATGCTTAGCACTTTACAGCTCTCCAGCAATATTCAAATAGCTAGTTTTCTCATGCTAGTCCTCTGACTTCATGTAGAAGTGGCTCTGAAGCTGAAAGCAGTAAGTATATTAAAATTGACTTGAGTGGGTTTTTGTAGTTGTTGTTGGGCTAGAAAAGTATCACTACTCTTGGGAGAGAAAAGAATCAAGAACAGATTTTGTGAAGTCTTTATAAAGGCACCAGAGAGTAATTATTTTCAAAATTAAAGCACCAAAGACTAGTCCAGCATAAGTGAACTCTGATGTGAGCTCACAGCACACTGACAAACTAATCTACTGTGAGGATTTGTCTTCCTTCTGGCACAGTTTAGTTATTGGATCTTGTTAAACTGTTCCTGAACCTTGAATAGGTGCCTTTACCCAGCACAGACAGCTACAGCATTTGACATTTCTCATTATTTTGCAGCTCTGCCCCTTTGATTGAAATGTGAGGTAAAATCCAAGTTCTGCTGAAGTCGGTGGAAGAGGTCACGCTGACTTCACTGGAGCTGTAATTTGTCTCATTACGTCTAGTCAATTCCTTCCCCGAATCCCCACAGGGGCTTGCTTTGGGCTTTGCTTTCTCACTGTTTCCAGACTGAGCTGCCGAGGGTCCTGTTCAGTTAGAAAATAAATCAGTCATCCGTATGGCAACGCAACTGACAGTGCTTCAGTAGGAAGGGGATGCTTAAGGTGAAGGTGATATTACTGCATGTGAAGAAACAATATTAGCACGGTGTCCATTCTAATTTATTTTTTTTCAACTCCCTTTTACAGGTCTCACCAGATGTATTACATGTTTGGCTTTCTGTTTCTGGTATTCATTATTTTGGTTATTACATGTTCTGAGGCTACAATATTGCTCTGCTACTTCCATCTATGTGCAGAGGTGAGATATTCTTTAGTATTCATACTTGGTATCATTTTAAGAATGCTTCCAAAAATTTTTAAGGCTTTTGTAGTTGAAAATGATAAACATAATAATGTAAACACCGTTAGTAGATGGGAGGTACTTAAGCCATGTCCTTAGAAAGTGAAGCAGACTGCTTTTGGTAGGACTTGTAACAAACATTAGAACCAACGGCATGGGGCTCTGAGCAACCTGATCTAGTGGGAGGTGTCCCTGCACATGGCAGGGGGTTGGAACTGAAAGATATTTAAGGTCTCTTCTAACCCAAACCATTCTATGATTTTATATACTGCTAAGTCAGATGTCACATCTTTAGATTGTAAATCCCTGTTTTCTGAAGATGCTAAACTTCATGGCGAACACTGGGGGGAGAAAAAAGGTCTCTGTGGCTGGCAGTAGTAGGTCTGGCTTGCTTGGGTTTTTAGGCTTTGATCTTCAGGTGTCTTACTTCTAATTGTGAATGGCGTAGCTAAAGCAGTATTGATTATATATAGTTCTTTTTTCAGTAGATCAACACTACAAAACCTCAGTTTTGGGTAAAGTGATAGTAGAAGAAGTAGCTCTGCATTCAGGAATAGGGTCAGAGTGCTAGAGATGTATGGAATATTACTTATATATATTTTTTTCTCCACCCCTTCTAGGACTATCACTGGCAGTGGCGTTCTTTTCTCACGAGTGGCTTCACTGCAGTTTATTTCCTAATATATGCAATACATTATTTTTTTTCTAAGCTGCAAATCACAGGAACAGCTAGCACCATTTTATATTTTGGTTATACCATGATTATGGTTTTGATCTTCTTCCTTTTCACAGGTAAGCATATTCAACCTAAACTTTAAGTTTTGACTTTACCATTACTACCTTTTCACCGCAGGCAAAATTCGTGGCAAAACTGCTCTTGACACAGGTTTATAGATTCATGTGTCTTTGTTTTTTTTTCCATATGTATTTGATTTTTGTGTAGCATTTTGCAACTCTGTAATCACAGATTTTAGTGAAAGAGATTAAGTGGGGATGAGGGAGAAGTCTGCTAATTTGAGGAATGGCCTATGATGAGGTCTTCATATATGACAACTTTAAACATGACAAATGCTTCTCCAGATATCATTCCTAGGTTAGTCATGTGACAGACTTACCTTTTTTAATTAGTTGCTGTCATGGTTTAAGCCCAGTCTGCAACTCAGCCACGCAGCCCATTTGCTCACTTCCCCCCGCTTCCTCCCTCAGCTCCCAGAGGGATGGGGAGGAGAATCAAGAGAATGTAACTCCCACAGGCTGAGATAAGAACAGCCCAGTAACTAAGGTATAACACAAACCACTGCTGCTACCACCACCAATAATAATGGTAAGGGAAATAACAAGGGAAGAGAATACAACCGCTCACCACCCAGCCTGACCCGAGCAGTGATCTCGCCCTTCCGGGTAACTGCCCCCAGTTCTACATCCTGGGCATGCTGTGCTGTGGTATGGAATACCTCTTTGGCTAGTTTTGGTCAGGTGTCCTGTCTCTGCTTCCTCCCAGCTTCCCCTCCTCCCTGGCAGATCATGAGGCTCAGAAAGTCCTTGGTCAGAGTAAACATTCTGACCAACAACTAAAAACATCGGTGTTATCAGGCTGAAAGTCAGAAACGCATCACTGCACCAGCTGCTGAGGAGAGAAAATGACTTCTACTGCTGAAACCAGGACAGTTGTCTTTGGAAAAAGACACTTCAGATCACACACAGTCAAGTGTAAAGTTACTGTGTCAGTTAAGGGAAAAATGCAGCTTTTGTGGAATAGGAGGAAGGGAGAGGGGAGTAAATGTTGACAGAGAATACTTCCTTCCCCCCACTATTTGCTGCCTTCCAATATTTCTTTACTTTCTTTCCCAGTTGCATTGAAGTGGCACAGGGAGCAGATAGAATTTCTTAATCATTTTTTAATGTACTCTTATCAGAATCTCATCATTACTGTGAGCTTTTGGAAAAGCACCTGTCTTGGGTGCTGCATTTTAATTACCTCTTCAATAAGCAAGATGAAGTTGTCATCTTCAGTATTAAGAAGGAATCTTCAGACACACATATCCCTTATTTAGGGTGGTAGAATGGCAGTGAAAATGCAAGAAGACCCCTTTCAAACTCTCATGCAAGACAGCAGCAGCCACCAACTCCTCAAAAACCTTAAAAAGTCTGAATTCTGTTCCAGCAGGATGTGATATGTCTGTGTGGACTTTACTCTCCAGGGCAGTATTTTTGAAACTATTTCGAACTGATTGGTGCTTCAAATAATTTCAAGCTCCACGTTTATGGTGAAGTTTAATGATTCCTAAGGCTTTGATACATGTGCATTTATGTGTGCAGCTATACAGGCTGTATTTTAAGGCCTCTTAGCACACAAGTAGCTTGTCATCAGAGCTTTTAATACTGATCTCAGTGTAACCATAAGTAGAATTTTAATTTCCACTTAACGCAGGAGAACAAAAGAAACCTGATGAGAACTGACACTGGAGAATGATGGTTCATTTTCTATGATTCATTTTAAGTGCAAACGAATATTAATTTCAAAAACATTGCCGCTTCAGCTTAGGAAATACTGAAGCTGTTTGTGCACCACAACTGAATGCAGATGGTGATGGGCAGAAATAAGAGCCTGCAAGGAGTTTCTTGGGTCGTTGCCTCTTAAAAGGAGGAATGGGACTTAGGTATATTATATAATCTCTTTGTCAAAGTGATCAAGCTGTGTTCCAAAAATGGTTAGTTTTATCTTCCATCCTTTTTGAGTCAGTCTAATGTGTTTTGGCATTGCTTGCAAATAGTTTGCATTTTACACATCATCTCTACTTTTATTTATATGTTGTGTACTGGTACCCAGGTAATTCTGAATTGGTAGGTCAGAGATTCTGCCTCCCTTTCTCAGGCCCTTTTATTTCTCACCCTGCCTTTCTCTTAACCTTTACCTCTGTTCTGAGTTTGCTGATTATCTTATTGCACTAAAGAATTTAGGAATGCGTGGTGGTTCATCTAGAAACAAATGTGTATTGCTGTATGCAGATCCATTTTAAATGGGTGCAAACTCACAAAGTAACATGCAGAAATAATTAGGCTTTACCTAAGTGTAAGGTCAATTAATTTGGTTTCTCTAGCTTTTCCAGCTGATACTCAGCATGTCTGCCTTTAATAGTAAGCAGTTTTGGCCAGAACCAGAATGGTGTTTACCCTCTCTCCTTTGTTCAGTCTGTTTACTCGGGACATGTGCAGTAATTCTGGAGTGCACGTATTCACTATAAAGGAGATTTACAGTAAATTTTCTATGCTGAGGCTTGGCTTAGCTGCCTTTCCGCACCTCAGGTGCCCATATAATTTCCATCTTTTGCCCTTATTCTTTCAAGTTAGGTCACATGTCATTGTTTAGAAGCATTAGGACATGTCCAGTGCATCCCCCTTTTCCTTTGCTCACGCATTCACTTTCAATTGACCAATTTGCTGTGCAGCATCTGCCAGCAAATTTGGGGAGTCCTTTTCAGGGTAGGTTCACAAGCATGCAGTGAAGAGGTGGTATACTCTCGGGACTGCTTCACATGCTTGCTGTGGTAGTCATTTGTATGTAATTGGAACTGTGAAATATGAGTTGTTATACTGTGCAAGTTGAAGTATGCTTTCAGAGTTTGTATGCTTTCAGGTTTTGAAATTTTCAGTCTCTCTATTGAAATTATTATGTTGAAATTAGAGGATAATACATGTGAAGTTAACCACATGGTTAGAACTTTGAAACATCATATGCTTAATGATTTATTTTTAATCTACTTTCCACAAGATGAAGTGCAAATTGTCCTTTAGTTAGAGAGAATTGTCCTATTTCTAAAGACTTAAGAATAATTTTGTCCGTTTAGGTTGATACACATTCAAAGGCAGATATGTTGAGTTCTCTGAGATTCACTGAAGTGATTTGATAAAAGGTTTTACAGAAGAAGAGGCAGGGCAAAGGGACAGGCAGTTCTGTTCCAGTTTCTTAAATGAAAAAGCATATTAGCAATTTAGCAAAAACTGCTCCTAAAGGTAGCTGACTCCTGTGTCAGGGTGATAAAGAAGCTAAAAAGAAGAAAATCATAATTGTTGTATCAAAACTCTGCTGTTGCTGCTTACTCATCTGTTAAAAGCAGCCAGTATCAGGAGGGTTTTGACGGTACCCTGCTGCTGTGTCAGTGTAACACATGCTTCAGGCGCTTGCATCCGCACTGCCTTCCAGGTCATTGATCAGACTCAGCGGGCAAAATACTGGGAGCTACATGACAAATTTTTGATTCACAGCTGGGCCCACAACTACATATCATAGTAAATGAGTCAGTTAAACATCACTAGTTTAGCAAGCGTGAAGGGGGAAAAAAATTACCATGATATCATTCATGGTTCCTCCCAAGCTTGCCTAGTGAATGAGTGAGAACACAAGGTTTGTTGTACTTCTTACCAGATCTAACATAAAGGCAGGGTTTTTTTCTTTAAAGAACATGCTTGGCTCTTGCAGAGGAGAAAGCTGTGATTTGTGAAGAGGTAATCAGGCAAAAATCAGATAATCTGCAGGGCTTTTTTCCTGCCCTACTTTTTGCAGAAAATGACAGTTCCTGTACTAGGTGTTCTGTGTCAGTTTTATTAGCATGTAACTGTTTGTTTGTTTGTTTTTAGGAACAATTGGGTTCTTTGCATGCTTCTGGTTTGTAACCAAAATATACAGCGTGGTGAAAGTTGACTGAAGAAACCAATGTCAAGAATTACACAGAAGAGATTTAATCTTCATTAACGTAACTTAAAGACCTGGTTTGGTTGATGAACTTGAGCTTTATCAGAAGTATCGGCTTCCTGTTCTTTGAGAATGATTACTGAATATGCACCTACTTTTCCCACTAACACGTTTGTATTGTGAATTAACAACCTATTTTCAGTCAGATCTTAATGAGGATCAGAGTTATGATATTTATGCATTTGTAAATACAACTGTCCTTCAAAAGAAATGTTAAATTCTAATGGCAGAGTAGAAATGGCTGCATTACACAACTTAATGATACTTCTGATCAAAGTTCACTTGTAAATAGGTTTTTCTAGCTTGGTAGGTGGGATGAATTATTTTTCTTTGAGGGAAATGAGAACTTTTTATTATGCTGACTTTGAAGGATGACTCTTAAGAAATGTTGCTTTTAGTTTGGATGTGATTTTTTTTTTTTTATTATTTTTTACTGGTGTTACGTCCATAAATATTCTGATTTCTGTGACTTCATTAGTTTCGGTGTTCTTGGCCTTTTAAACTATGTGCCTCCGAGTCCTTGAATTTATAAATTCATAATCTAATAAATATTGTAAAAATGTCCTCAGTGGCTTAGTACATATTATAAGTTCCTAAAAATATGCAAATACAACTACATTGAAGACGGTTGCTTAAAGATTGCCTAGAGTATTTTATGGCATTTTCTATGGTTTAATGTATATTGACACCCCCTTAGATGTGCCAGAAATGTTGTTTGTGCTACATGGCTCTGACACAGCAATGTGATTGTGGCGCATGAGTGACACTATACCCACGTGTAATAGAACCACTCCGCAGCACTAACCCAGTCCTTCGCACAGGTATGTTTTCAGAGATTGCTGTGGAGCTGTCAGTATGTTGAGAAGATCTTACAGTGCATGAGTCAGCATTCTCTGCTGATCCTGCTTTCAGATCTCGATGATGCATATTCTACATGGCAACTATTGCTGATTGTACTTAATGTAGGTTAAAAAAAGAAAATTACTATTTTTGCCTTATACTAAGAGACTAAAGTCAATTTTGGATGACTAGCATTAAACCTATATTTGCTTTTTCTGAAGATGGAGTATTCTGTTCATACCTTGTTTGGTAATTTTAGACTCGTGACACAATTTGGCTTTTGGCATGTTTTCACAAGCCTGATACAACTTTGCTTCAATTAAACTTCATGTACCAATTGCCATTCATAACGTTGCAAAGTTTACGTTTAGAAAAGACTTTAACCTAACAATGCTTGAATACTGAACCCAATAAAAATATCTTTGGTTAAGGTAACTTGTCATTATTAACCTGCTAAAAGCTGGCATGTAAAAAAGGCTTCAGGTGACACTTCCTCAATCACCGTGCTCCACAACTCCTCCCAGGTGAACCACACTGCTCTTGTGCTCTGCCTGTCCCCAACCACAGCTGTGTTCAGATGTTGTGGAGAGGTTGGTGCAGGTGCCCCTCCCTGTGTTCAGTCACTAGGAAATGCTGATTTCAGATAAATCTTCCATGGTTTAGGTTCAAAACAGGAAAAGGGCGAGTGTGGTGTTTGTGCTTCACTGTTTGTTTGCTCACTAATGCAGTGAGCTGTAGTGTTGATTCTTCATTTAAGTTTTTTAAAGTATGAAATTGAATATTCTTAATATCCCTGGGTTTGTGATCACCTACTGTATGTATAGTCACTGCTCAAAATCATCAGTTGCTATTACACAAATGGGAATGCTTGCTTTGAGAGACATGCAGCAGTTGTCTGTTACTGAAATACGAATATAATAGGTGCTCAAGAATTTCAGTGTAGTGATACGAAAACAGATTTTTGTGATGTATTTACAACTGGTGTTTAGAAGTTGGATTAACAGAAAAGATATGTAGCCGCTGTGGTTCTGTGTATGGGTTTGAAACTTCTTTTTTTTTCCTACAGGCTATTTGACAAGTCATGGCAGCTTCTCAAGAGCCTTATTTTCACCTTTAAAGGGAGTTTGTGGAGTGTATTGTTACCTTCTGGAATCTAAACCTCCTGCATACACAGTTTTTCAGGCAGCTTTGTAACAATTGCAGCTGTTTTGGAATGGGGATGGTTAGGTTGCAGTGCACAGTAGCTGAGACAATCCAGGAAGTTTAATACATCACAGAGCTGTTCCAGAGTTGTTCCCTCCCTTGGAACCCGTTGCTGCCTCAGATAATTTTACAATTTTTCTAGCATTGAGGCTTCTGCTGTGTGTTACAGCATCCAAATGTGCTGCCGTGTACTATACTATATTGTTCGTCAGATCTCTTTCAGAGGCCTGGGGTTTTTGTCTAAACTGTGGAAACACGGGCCTCTTCCAAAATCTTTCTACCTGATCTCTATGGAGATACATAAATAAGTAGACATATTATCTTTAATTATATATATATATGTAAAATTATAAATAGACATATAAATATAAGTAGACATATTATCACTATGTTTTTAAATACCAACAGTATTTAAAGAGTGGCTACAAAGAAGATGGAGACTCTGTTTTTACAAGGCATCACATGGAAAAGACATGGGGTAATGGGTCCAAGTTACTACTGGAGAGAGACCAGCTGCACACAGGAGGACAAGTTTTCACAATGAGAACAATCAGCCATTGGAATAATCTCCCCAGGGGAGTGGTGGACTCCCTGGCGCTGGGCACTTGTAAGATTTGGTTGGACAGGGTGCTAGGACATCTTGTGTAGATCATGCTTTTGCCTATAAAGGTTGGTCCGGATGATCCTTGATGTCCCTCCAGCCTGGTATTCTGTGAGTCTGTGGCAGAATCATAGAACTGTAGAACGGTCCAACATTATTTTTTTCAAGTGACCATTACTGCAGCGTTGGGTTTCATTTTGCTGCTCCAGGAATGTATGAGCTAGAACTTTGATAAACTTAGCTGGTGTAGGATACATGTGACCACAACTTTATGCTATGAAGTTACATGCCATCCTCTTTCCGTGCTTCACCAGTCTTTGACAACACCAGTCATTTCTGGGGCAGCTGTATCTCCACTTCAAGAGCACATCACAACAAAGTGTTTTCTTAAAGGAAAGAAGATTATTTGTGTGGAGATGGTCTTGTCTTCTCCCAGACTATTGCCTACAATTCAGCTCTAATTTCATTTTTTATTCTCAGTATCCCACCGTTTCTCCGTATGTCAGACAGTTAATAGCGATCTACTTACTTATGTATCTCCATAAATCTGACTCTCCTATTGCTTATATATTGACTTTAAGTAGATGTGCATATACAAGTGCATGATGCTTCAGGCTAAAGCACAAATCTTCAGGGACTACTGAGAGACTTAATTTATTAGTTGATTATAGCTGCCATCATGTACTTTCTTTCTTATTTGAAACATCTGGATCTCACTGCTGATGAGATGAGAGTAGTTACTGCTTGTAAACCAGATATGCCCCAAGATTACAAATGAAACCTGTCACATTTGGGCGATGGCACGTTCCTCTCCAGTCACAGGATTCCAGCACTTTCAGTGGAAATGCAGTTTAAGTTCTTCCTTCCCTCAGAGGTATTTTAGCAGCACCTGCTGGCCACAGCACGTATGAACTATGAAGTGCAGGAGCAGAATTAAGGGGATGATAGGACGGTTTTACCCAAGTAGTCGACTGCAGCGGCTAATCTTTGACACTACATCTTTTAAGTATATATGCTCATTTCAGAGTTTCTGGAAGTTGGCAGCCAAAAGCCAAGGCAAAGACAACAACAGTAATGATACAAATCATCCAGGGGGACTTTGGGGATTATTTTTTTTTTATTATATCAAGAATGCGGTAGCTTTGACTTCTCTATTTGGGGGAAATTATTAAGGTAGAGGAAACATTCTTTCTGATGTTTTTCCCAGCTTCCCATAACTATCTTTTGAGTTGTTCACAGTTATCTATTCAGTTGAGGTATGTAAAATCATAGAATAAACTGGCTCAGCTACGACTATGTGTGTGGTGACCATCAGGGCAGGCATCTACATGTACACACTCCGGCCTCTGCTTGTCCTCAGCATTGCTGAAGATGGGTGAGCTTCTCCCTTGCTGGAGGTCAGTAAAGGCAGGTGGACCATGTTCGGCTGCTGCCTCTGGCATGCACAAGGAATTTGCTGCTCTGGAATACACCAGGGAAGTCCTTGGGCTGGCAGGGAGACCTGTTCTCTCCTTTTATGGTCCAAAAAGCTGTAGGGTTGTGACATTTCTCCTTCCACCTTACTTAGGAGCCACAAAATGGAGCAATCGGAAGGTCAGGTCTGCTTCCTACTGTTTTCTGGAGGTTCCCACAAGATGTCCCTGGAAACTTCTTGTCTCTGCCCACTGTAGCAAGGCTAGTGAGAGAGCAGAGAAGAAATGGGTGTTTTGTTCTGCCACCCTTTTCCTGCTGTTTATAGGCCATTGTGACATCAACAGAGCCAAATCACACCATTATGTGTGTTCTCTGCAGTAACTGGACAAAAATTGCAAAAGGGAAAGAGGCTTCTTTCCCTTCCACAAGGACAGCATCCAGACCCAGGGGGGAGAGCCCAAACAAAGAATTGATTAATGTACCATGAAAATGTTTATTAAGCCCAGTTTGAAGCTGGTTTTGCTGGAAGAGACATCTTAGATCCAGAACAGAATTTCTGAAGACACCAAGACAAGCAGACAAAAGTTAGGCAGGTTAGGATTGTGACTCTAAATCCCCAGAGATTTTCCTGACCCATGGATTATTTAGTGTTAAAATGTCTATCTTTGACTTTTGAAGCAGCTTTGCTGACAGGTTTGTGAAGGTTCTTGCTGCACAAAATGGGACAGAACTTCTTGCAGTCTTGGTGTCCTGTTGGACAGGGCATTCCTCCTGTCACACTCTGCTGACACTTCAGAGGACTGCAGGTAAAGTAATCTGAGCAAGCTATATGCTGTGCACCTTGATGCAGAAATGGGATTCTGTGTGCTGTAAGAGTCCCAGTGCACAGTGTCCAAACAAATTCCCAGCAGCAGCCCCTACAGACAGAGACAGTCTGGATTAGGAAGAGAAAATTGTAGCCTTGGAGTCTGCAATGAAAGCACTGCCAAAGAAAAGGGGGATAAATAGGAAACAGAAATTGCATTAAAAATGTAAAAGTTCTAGGGCTGCAAATAGATGACAACAAATACCCCCTCTTGCACTTTGAATCAACTTTGAATCTCACAGCCTAAGCAAATACAGAGAAAGCTGCAAAACACTACTAGTTCATATATGGTATCTAGCAGAAATCCAAGTAAGTCAGGGCTAGTCACACCAAAAGAAGTTCACAGAAGAACAAGTAAATGTGCTCTTTAAAAGTTTACGGGAGTCAATGAAAAAGCTCTGTTTACCACGGTTAAGCTCTAAAGGGAAATCTGAGTTGACAGGAGCGAAAGGGAAAAGGAATTGGGATAATCTGAGAATTTAATATAAATTGTATTACGATAATTCTGTTGGTGCATAGAATTTACTGATTGTTGTTGTTGCATTTTGGTAAATTTATTGTGCATATCAAGAAATTGGGCAGTTTCGGAAAGTCATGATGTGGAAGTTGGTGTTGAAGAATTTTGTTCTTGTTGATAGGACAGGGTATGTGAAGAAAAGTGCTGTCATACCCAGTTCGAGCAAGACCACCGTTTGGTCTCAGCCATGCGCTCACACAGCTCTCTTACCTCCTTGCGTTACAGATCCTTGATGACAGTAAAAACCCAGAGAACATCCTTTCAGCCCCTCCAAGCTCTGCTCTTCTGTGAGGCTGTGATCTGGTAATGTTTCACAGTTTTGGGACCCTTTTGGCCTTCTCTTTCTGTCAGTCCCCCGTTGGGCACAGTTGGGCAGCAAAATTCCCACTCCCAGCATCCCCGCCAGCGCAGAGAAGGCCTTCTGTGCTTTGCGGCTCCCTAAAACTCACAAACTTCGCCACTCCAGGCTTGATGCTCCTAGTATGTGTTATGTGTCGAAACATCCTTTTTATTCAGGAGCTGAACTAGTACTTTGCAAAGCAGCCAAGGCCAGCAGATCCCAAACTAGTCCTGTGGCAGGCAGGTACTGGCCATAGCTCTTAGGTAACAAGGGTTGGTGTGAGCACAGCAGCTCAACCTATTTTAGGAGGGGCCAGGCTTCCCACATGTAGCACAAGCTGAAGGGTGTGGTATAGGCATTTTCCAGCCCTTCACATTGATCTGTGGGGGTGCAAACACGTATTTCTTCTCTTTGTTTTTTTAACACAGCTTCAAGGCAGTCTCTGCGTATTGCTGGGTGGAGGCACAGGAAGAAAGAGGTGTCTGCTGCCACATCTTGCCAGCAGCAGTGGCAACCTTCACAGCAGAGTGAAAGATCAGATAGGGCTAACAAATTAGAGAGTAATAATTATCATAGTCATAAAATGGTTTGGGTTGGAAGGGACCTTAAAGATCATCTGGTTCCGACCCTGCTGACATGGGCAGGGACACCTTCCACTACAGCAGCTTGCTCCAAGTCGTGTCTGACCTGTCCTTGGAAACTGCTGGGGTTGGGGCAGCCACAGCTTCTCTGGGTAACCTGTGCCAGTGCCTCACCACCCTCAACAGGGAAGAATTTCTTCCTAATAGCTAGTCTAAACCTACCCTCTGTCATCTTAAAGCCATTACCCTTTGCTCTATCACTACTTGCCTGTGTAAAAAGCCCCTCTCCAGATTTCTTGTATTCGTACGTAGGTAGGTAGGTATGTATGGACGTACATACTCAC
Organism: Lathamus discolor; assembly: GCF_037157495.1. NCBI lineage: Eukaryota > Metazoa > Chordata > Aves > Psittaciformes > Psittacidae > Lathamus > Lathamus discolor. The sequence continues at coordinate 72,653,315 of NC_088887.1, read as the reverse complement.
ACACAGCTGAAAGGCGGGTCTTGTACTGTGTGTGTGTTTGTACATAGGTAGGTACGTACGTAAGTACTCACACACAGCTTAAAGGTGGGCCTTGTACATGTGTACATACGTACGTACGTACATACTCTCGCACAGTACAAGACCCGCCTTTCAGCTTTGTGTCTGTACACATGTACATACATTTCAGTGGTTCTAAACAATGAATTACACCTCCTTGTCAAAAGTTTTTTTGTCAAGTGTAACTGGCCTGTAGGGTTATTCTGTGAGTGTGATGTACTTTGTTAGCTGAGTTTCCTTTATAGGTAGTTGGATTATTAGCACAGGGAGAAATACAGGTCTGACAATGCAGATTTTTAGTCCAGGAGGTATGTTGGTAAATATTCTCCCTTTAGGAATACAATCGCTTGTTAAATTGCTAAAACCTGTATTGCTTCACCTGGAGTCTGAAATCTGTGTCCTCTTCTGGTTGTGGCAATGTTTTGTGAGGCCTGGCTGGGAGCTTCACTCCCAGGTGTACATGGTGGTACATCAGAGTGTACCAGGTGTACAAAAGGTGGTGCATCAGAGACAATATTCCTGTTAGATCTGCAGGCTGAAGTGTTCACCAGACCACTCCAAACTCATTTAATTTCAGACACAGTTAGTCAAGAACTCCTACTTGATTTTGCTGTGGCACATGACAATGAGATTCAGGTGGCACTTTTTAGAATATGGAGGTTTTCTAGTCCCCACTGCACTACTCTGGACACGAGCATCATCAAGTACTATAGTCTTCTCTACATGCAATTCATGCTTTCTCTTAAAAGCAATCACTCTGTGGATGCCTTGTGCCACCTCCATTTGCTATGCCCTTCTGCACGGGGTTTCATAAGCTTCTTAACAGACCATAGCATCTTGTGTCTACGGGCTGTACAGATGTAGGAAGTGGACCTGAAAACTCACAGACATGATCAGCTGATGGATAGTCTGTGGAAGACAAATAGCCAGCATAGACATGCTTGCAGAGAGTTTAGTTTGCTTCATATCACAGAATCACAGAATCCTAAGGGTTGGAAGGGACCTCAAAAGATCATCTAGTCCAACCCCCCTGCAAGAGCAGGGTAACCTACAGTACATCACACAGGAACTTGTCCAGGCGGGCCTTGAATATCTCCAGTGTAGGAGACTCCACAACCCCCCTGGGCAACCCCCCTTCATATGGAAGCATCTGAACCTCCATTCAGAAATACGCAGATTCTTCAGGGACCTGGACTAGCAATGACAGGATTTAAAAACAAACTAACCAAAAAAAAAAAAAAAAAACCAAACAAAAAAAAAAAGAACAAAACACACAACCAAACAAAATACAACCCAAAAATCCAAACAAAACACTACAATTGGGATTAGAAACAATTTTTTAAATATGATTTGCAGTATAACTGAAATTTGGTACAAACATGTTCCACCTTGGAAAAAAAAATGGCTCTGTTCTACTTACCTTTTAGTAAATACTAATTTTTATACAGTTTTTTTCTTTTCACATTGGCACTTTGCTACTGAAATTTTACTTTGCTTACTAGTTTGCTTGAAAACAAGCGTCAACCAGAGTTCAGGTCCCTGTTACACAGAGCCAGCTTTAGAGACAGGGATCTGTGGCAGGCACACAAACAAATCCAGGGGTCTCTGCCTCTTAAACAAACCCATTTCCCTCCCCCTTCCAGCCAGTAAACAGCTTCTGGCTGCAGATTTGGTCCTTTATAGAAGAGATTTTAAGATGCCAGCTGACCTGTCCAGCAAGCAGCCTGGTAATCCTCAAATCATCTGTTCGCCGTGCTCACAGGGAGATGTTACCAAAAAGGCTTGTTGACAACCTTCTGTTGCATTAAAGTCTGTAAAACTGCCACTGTCTTACTCACTTCAACTTTACCACACGGCTGAATAAAACTTTCCCTTCTGACAAATCTGTTGGCAGTAGAAAACTGTATGAAAAGAAGACTTCTGGTTTCCAGTTTGCTTTGGGTTAAATTGACCCTGATCTGTATAGCAGTTTGCAAGCTCTTTTAAAAACTAATATTTGACAAATTATTATTTCAGAAGTCCGAACGTGCTTTCCATGCACATTCTCATACAATGCATTTTTACCATCTAAATACCATATTCTATACTAGTACCAAGTGAAAATACTTAAATTCACAACAGATTTATGTCAGTTATTCAGTCTTTTCATACACAGAGATAATCTATTTGCAGGTCTTCACAAGAACTCTTATGGCAAAAATGCAGTAATTCAGTGATCAAATAAGAATAGTGATATTATATGCATCTATGAATCCTTCCATCAAGTTTGCATTGAGTAATAAGTACTAATCTCAGCTAAACTGTTTTGTTGTTACGCATACAGCACGCTCTGATCCCAAACAATGCCTTAATCCACTATTTTAATAATAGTCTATGGATTAAGGGATCTATACAGTATACTGACACAATGTACTGAGTTCGGATTCTATAGATGAGCATTGCTGTGATCCATTTTAATGGCATACAAGCCATCATAGTATTATGGTGTCAACAGCCTGCAGATTATCTACCGGCTTTCAAAGCATTCTGCAGCAAAGTGAGTTTAATGAACCTCCACAAAGGTGAAAACACTATCATACGTATGGGGAGAAAGGACTTCAAAATAAACAAGCAGAGTATATAAATATCAAAAAGCATTCATAGATAATCAGCTGTAAGATGCACAGACTCTTTCAGGTTTTGGAATCTGTCAAAATAACAACCTTAAGAAGGACAGTCTGCTTTCTTGGCCTCCTCCTCATCTACACTTTTCTCCTAGCATCCTCATTTCCCTCTCCCAGCTTGACAGTATTTCATGTAGGAAACCCCTCATGATGGATTTACTTCTTTTAAAAGAAACATACTCCAAATAGCTCTATGTCTGTTACATTCCTGCTTCTGAACTATAATCACCTCCCTTTCATTAAGTAAAACCACAGGTGCACTGGTAGCAGAGGCTCTCCAGCACCATGTGAGGTAGGGAAATGTCCCCACCACCCACCTTCACCTGGCACCCACACTAAATGTTTAAGGTTAATTTTCCCTGACCTCTGCCTGTAGGAAAGGACATGCTCCTGCAGATGGCAGTTCAGGTACAAGTTGTTGTCTCTCTGAGGTGCCCTTTTCTCTTTGAGCAGGAAGGTGTTGAGCAGGATGAGCCCTGGCTGGAGTCAGTGCCCATACACAGCACTGCATCCCCCAGCAGCAGCATTGGCACTGCTCACAGGCTGTGCTCTGGGGCAAAGCGCTGAGGCTCCCTCTCCTCAGCAGCAGAGCAGGAAGCAAGCCCAAGGTAACACATGTAGGGAAGAACATCTTGAACCATCTCATGTGTTGTTCATCACTAAATCACTGACTAATGCTCAGGGAACAGCCCCACTCCAGTCCAGTGAAAACATTTCAGGGAAGACCTTATCACCATGTTCCAGTATTTAAAGGGTGACCACAATGGAGACTCCCTTTTTACAAGGAGTCACATGGAAAAGACATGGAGTAAAGGCTGCAAGTTATTCTGGGGGAGATTCTGACTGGACACAAGAGGACAATCTTTCACAATGAGAACAATCAACCACTGGAATAATCTCCCCAGGGAAGTGGTGGATCTCCCACCATTGGACACTTTCAAGTTTCAGATGGACAGGGTGCTGGGCCATCTTGCCTAGGTCGTGCTTTGCCAAGAAAGATTGGACCAGATGATCCTTGAGGTCCCTTCCAACCTGGTATTCCATGATGCTATGATTCTATGATCTGCACAATTTACAGAACCAAATGAAATGTGGTGATTTGTAAGGAATCAAGAAGAAAACCAATACTGAAACCACACCACTTTTTCTAATAGATCAATTGCCCACCTGGAGGACCGGCAAACACATCCCTCTGATGCAAACTCTCTTACAAACTCCGTTTTACAGTTGCCTCCACCTTTTTTTTCCTCTGATTTCTCCAAGACAGCATATAGAGCACATGGGGTGTGTGCTGCTTCCCAGCATGAAAATATTTTGACTTTTCTGAATTCCAGTGATTTCATGCAGCCACTTTTCAGTAATCCTCTCCCAAAGTTGCCCAGTACTTAATCGCATCTGAATTAGATGGCAACAAATTCCCTGTTATTTCCTCCTGATGCCTGAGAACAGGCCTCCCATTCTTGAGATCACTTACTGAGCACTTCGATTTATGGCTGGACCTGTTCTCGTATTTTCTGCTCCCTGAAGCTTCACCTCAGCTACTGGCTCTGCAGTTCTTCCAGATGTCTCACTTTTTTTACTTTCTTGTTCCATCTGTTGATGTTGCTTGCTAACAGTTCACCTGGGGAAGGGAAGGGTTTGATTTCAAATGTGGAGAATCAGACTTGGAAAAGCAACCTTTATAGAGCATCTCTGGTGAGGAGGTTGGGATGGGCAAGGGGTATTTGCTTCTCCTGAGGAGCTTCCCGTGATCTGTGGAGGATCCACATGCATAAGGCTGTAGATTTCCCCTAGTTCAGTAGGATGCTGGTAACAGGGGCACTCTGCCTTCCGCAGGAGGAGGAAGCAGCTGCCTGAGCCGTGCTTTTGAGATGGTTGAAAAAGGGAAGCTGGGGTTCCTCAAGCCCTTCAGGACTGCAAAGAGAGCTTTTCTTGACAAAATAACCCTGTCTTTACATACCAGGACTATTCAACCCACTTTCCATCATGCTAAATACATAAGCTCCAGATGATGTATTCTACATGGATTTATGGTGGATTAAACCATTATGCACTGCTGGGATACAACACGTACTCCATAACTGCGATTCTATTAAACATAATGGTGCAATGAATAGACATTGGAAAATTCATTTTTCACCCATGAAAGCTATTCAGTGTCTCCTGATTTTTTTTTTTCTAGTTTTATATCAATAGTTTTGAGGGAAGTTCCCTGAGATTTTCTTGTTGCTGAAAAGCAGATTCTTCTCTGAGCTCTCCATCTCCTATGGGAGGAGCCAAATAGCCTCAGCAGCTCCATGGGCACAGCTACGTTCCTTACCCATATGCGTAATGTTGGCTCTGTGTGGTACAGGAGCACTGCAGGAGAAGGCTCCCACCAGGTGACGAGTGCTCTGGAAGCTGAGGGGAATCCGAGGTACATGGCTACTCCTGCAAGCACTCGGCCAGGTAGGAGACCAGGCCCAAAGTAGTATGTTCACCACAGAGGCACTTTAACACTGCTGGCCAGCAAAAATAGGTGTCTGTCAGAATGAGGCACAGAAGTATCAGCAAGATTGGTGCCAATACCTATTTATTTCCCATTTTCACCCAACATGCATTGAGTTCACAGTATCAAGAGGAAGGCACGTTGTACCTTGGCTGTTTCGATGTTCATTTCCCTGTTAAAAATCAAAGCAAATGAGTGTCAAGAGGATGCTGATGTGCAATAGCTTCAGACAGCACCAAAGGTCTTTTTTCTACTCAGACTCCAATAAAAGATTATTTATTTTTATCAGCATTGCTCATTAGTGGTTCCACAATATTTCTGTTCTACACTGCTTCTTTTTCTCTTTCTTGTGCAAAAATACCTCTTAGTCATTAGTCATACCATGAAAAGATCATTAAAGAATTAGAAAATTAGTGTAGAACAATGACAACCATATCATATTCCAGAATATTTGGTTTGCTTTTTTGTATCAACCTTATGCTTTCAACATCTCAGAAGATACTTAACCACCATTACAAAACAAAAGTGTTTGAAATGCAACAGTTATAAAAACTAGTGTACTTGAAATGTATATTGTAGCACTGGGGTGGCTCTGGTGCTTTATTGATACAATAGGAGGAACACTGGTAGGCAGTTATCTTTTTTAAGACTATTTTGCCCAGTCTGTTAAAATTGCTAAATGATTTTCAACAGCACAGTTGATGAGTCATTTAATCTTCATAATTTGATTTCTGTCTGAGAAGTTGCAGGATCCCTCTCTCTGATCTGTTTCTGTGCGTAGATGTCATATGTGCAGCTGGAACATTTGTGCCCCTGAGGTTTTTCAAGAAGACACAAAACCCAAAAACACCAACAAAATCAACGCTGAGCACCAGCCCCAGCTGAGCTCAGAGACCTTTTCCTCCACATACTCTTCATGTACCTGCACCTCCAAGTGTCTTAGCCCCGAAGATCCTGCTGCTGCAAGACTCGCATCTTCAGAAGCACCTGGGTGCCTAACTCCTGACTATGTCAGTGGGAGTTAAGCTCATAAATACCTTCTGTGCATCCTGGAAAATGTTACATTGGCCTAATCCAATTAATGGGAAACACAACATCTTTAAAAGGCTTCCAATTTTAAAAGGGCAAGAGAGACAAACAGTGTTTTTCCCAGAATACAGAAGGGAAAAGACTTGAGATCCCTGTGTTCCTGTGATCATTTATGAGTCAAAGAGGCATATGTCATTTGGAAATGAGCAGGCTACCCCAGGCTTTCTGACATTCAGACACAACCTATACTCAGCTACCAGTGCTGGAAAAGGGTGTCTGCACTTTCAACAAGTCGAAACTTGAAAGTCTGACAAAACTTGAAAGCTGCTCAGTGCTGACCCACTGTCACCACGGTGTCCTGCCTCCATCTGATGTTGCAGCACTAAATGCTGTTGCTGCAAAGGAGATCCACATTTTGGGCAGAGGGGGAGGGATTGTTGCTCCTAGCTGACTGTACGCCTGCTCTCATCCTCTCCATGCTGCCATGTGGAACCATAGAAAGGTAACAGCCAAGAGGGTCTGCCAGGGGCCATGCATCTCCTTTTTTTTCCCCACCGCTGGCCAGCCTCACCAGCAAAGTGGGGAAGGAGAACATTTTGTACACATGGGAGTCTTGCAGTCATAAAGAAACAAGAGAGGTCCAGGAAAGAAATTCCCTGTCCCTGCAGAGGTAAGAGAGGGGCAGGAGACAAGTTCCAGACACTCCTCCACCACCTCATGCCACAGCATCTCCCATGAGGAAGAATTCCCCAAGGAGTTAATTCTGGTGGGAGGAGAGGTCAAGGGGAGGGAGGCGTTAGTGAAAGGAGGGAGAAGGAAGAGTCTCTGCCACACACAGTTCTCTGGACCTAGTCAGAAAAGGGTTAACCCTACTGTGCTGCTAGTGATATCAGGAATTGTTTCTTTGTTACCAAATCATGTCAGACTTAAGCAGGCAAGATTACTAAGGTGGGGAAGTTGAGTGCAGGTCACTTTCATGCTTGAGCACAGCTCTTCAAAACAGCGTATTTCATTTTGTTAGGAGGGAAAACTCACACTTGCTGACACCTCTTCCCAGTAAAGTGATGCTAAGCCAGAATGGAAAATTCCTACACAGCCCTATGAGAAAGAAAAGCAAATTTTGTGTCAGGGGAAGAACAAAATTATACAGCAAAACTGATCAACACTAGAAAATAATAAAGCTCTTCCATGAGGACTTGAGCTTGACCTACATTGATGTGAGCCCAGGCCTTTCAAGAAGCAGGAGCACTGTTTTGGGGGTGTTGTTTAATTATCCTTCTCCTGATTTTATAAACCCCCCTGAATACGAGTGTCTTTGGGATCTTTCATAGAATCATAGAATAGTTAGGGTTGGAAAGGACCTTAAGATCATCAAGTTCCAACCCCCTGCCATGGGCAGGGACACTTCACACTAAACCATCCCACCCAAGGCTCCATCCAACCTGGCCTTGAACACCGCCAGGGATGGAGCATTCACAACTTCCCTGGGCAACCCATTCCAGTGCCTCACCACCCTCACAGGAAAGAATTTCCTCCTTATATCCAATCTAAACTTCCCCTGTTTAAGTTTTAACCCGTTACCCCTTGTCCTGTCACTACAGTCCCTAATGAAGAGTCCCTCCCCAGCATCCCTATAGGCCCCCTTCAGATACTGGAAGGCTGCTATGAGGTCTCCAGGCAGCCTTCTCTTCTCCAGGCTGCACAGCCCCAACTTCCTCAGCCTATCTAAACCTTTCCTGGTGCAGCTTGAGGCCATTTCCTCTTGTGCCATGGGGAGAAGAGGCAGACCCCTACCTCACTACGACCTCCTTTCAGGTAGCTGTAGAGAGCAAATGTTACCTCTCGGCTTGGCTCTTTGTCCTCTGCAAGAATGAGCTATTTCCACTTGTGGCCGTTATTCCCTCATTGAGACGTGCGGAGCAGGCACATCCCAGCCAGAACTGACCCCTGGCGTCAGAGGCGCGCCTCGCAAGCCACCACAAAGCTTCGGCCAGCACCACCACACGCCTCCCCCCGCTGCGCCGCGGTGTACCGAGGCCTGCTCCAGCACCCGGCTGGATGACGGCGCGCTACCACAGCGGCTGTACCGGCACAGCCACCGCTGCCCGGGGGGAGCTGGCTGCACCGGCTGCTGTGGTTTAGCCCGGGGAGCAGCTGACCCCCTCACACACCGTCCCGGTGCTGCTGCCGGAGCGGAGCAGAGCAAACCCCACCACACCTCACGGCCCAACGGCCGCTAACGGCTCCGTGCTGACGCGCGGCTCCGCCCCTCCCGCGGCCGCCTCGGGCACGTGGGGGGCGTGGCGCGGGGCACCAATCAGCAGGTCGGGGCGGGGCCCGCCGCGACGGCAGCCAATGGGAGGTGTGTGGAGGCGGTGCCGAGGCGGTGATGATGGCGGCGGCGGCGGCGGCGGCGTGGGTCTGCCGGCGGGCTGGGCCGCGCCGGGGGAGGTGCGGGCTGTGAGTGACGCGCGCCGCGCGCGGGGGGCGGGACAACGGACCCCGGCGGACCCCCGGCGCCGCCCCGCCCCCCCCCCGGCAGCCGCCACGGGGGGGTCTCACCGTGACACCCCCCGGCCCCGGCTGTGGGCCCGCGGCGGCCCGGCGGGGGCGGCTGGGTCGTGGCGGAGCCGGGTCCGTCTGCGGGGCAGCCTGCTGGGGCCGCGGCCGGCAGCAGCCCGGGAGCCTCTGGCGTGCCAGCCTGTGCGCCCCAGGCTCGGGCGGCCGCCTGCCGCCGCTCGGTGCCCCCCCGTGAGGGCACCCGTAAGGCACGTCCGTCGGGCACAAGCCGTGTGGAAACAGAACTAAGGTTCCTCCAGTTACCGCGAGATTGGGCCGGCTCGGGTGCCGGGTTTGGTGCAGCTCGGGCTGGACCGGTGCCGTTGGGTTTCCTCCTTTCAAGGGAACACCGTGTTGTCTCCTCCATTGATGAATCGTCCTTGATAGAGCTGAGCGTAGGTCGTGATCTGAGCAGAGTGGGGTTGTCGGCAGCCCCATCAGCACCCCTCGTCCCAAGTTGTGTGTGTGGAGGGGGGTTGTTGGTCCAGAGGCGTGACCTGTTGCTTTTTATCTGCCACAGCAGTGGCTGGACGAGGGAGGGTTACACGGGTGATTTATGTGCGCTTGTAAAGGGACCAAGGTCACCGGGCGCTTTCCCAGAGCTGGCCAGACAGCTATCAGGGCATGGACTTTGGGCAGGGGGCTCGGAAAAGCTCCACTGTAAATACGTGGTCCCCATGCAGGTCAGTTTGCAGAATCAGGCCGTGAGTGACATGCACTGTGTAAGATGAGAGCTCCGCCGCACCTTCCTCCTGGAGATCTGTGTGGTTTTAATGTCCAGCTTTCTGCCTGCAGGTGTGTGCCTGAGTATTACCTGCAGGCTGAGGACTGATTGTCGGGTCTGTGCTGATTTAAGGGAGGTTTCCAACAGCAGTTCTAGAGGTAGAACATATATTTTAATATTGCTATTAGGCAGGAAACCAAGTGTTACTTTGGTTTAATCTTAAAAGCTTTAAATTCTTGTAGTCTCTGCTGAGACCATGATACTGTAAATATTTTATAGTTGAGTAATAAAAGAGTAGCAGTCTGTAATAACTGTAACATAGATGTTACTGTGAACATGCAATATTGATGCTGGTGTTCTTGCGGAACCTTGGGGATGGTTGGACTGCTTTGTGCTGTGCGAGAGGCACTGTGAACGGCCCATAAAATCCATGTCAGTCTTTCTTGCCCACAGTAACGCTGTCCTCCATAGCACCCAGGGTCGTTTTTCCAGCCTGCCTCTGTCAGCTTACTTTCACAGCTTGTTTCTGGAGAAGATGCATGTGCGTACAAGCCTTTTTCTTTCTTTCCTTCTCCTGACCCATTATTGGAGAAGAACCATCAATGCTGTGCCTTGCTGTTTCTGGTCAGGAGGAATTTTGAGTACTAATACTGTGGGGAGGAGCCTGTGCAGTGTGAGGGCAATCGGATGATCACATTGTATCTGCATAGCACCCATTCAGGGCTGGGAGGGGAGACTGACCACATGCCCATGGTGAGGCTGCTCTCCTCCATCCACGGTCAGAAAGGACTTCCTTGGCTGGTGCTCCTATGGGATGGGATGTAGATAGCAAGTACCAGGGCCCTCTCACATGACTCCCAGGAGATGTGACAGCGGAACTGCCTGCCCCCGCTCATCAGTGCTGCTGTGGAGCCTGAGAAGCCACCACTCAGGTGGAGACCAGAGAATCTGGGGCATCTAACCAGGCAGAGACCCGAGCGGGATGAGGCATGAGGAGCCCTTGCTCACCTTTGAGCTGGGCAGCTGTGTGCCGTGGAGAGAGAAAATACAGGGATGACTTCAAATGCCAACAGGCAATGCACATGTTTGGATTTCATTAGCAGCTCCATGGTCTTCAGCATGAGTCCACTGGGTCTGGACTATGGTACTACAGTGCCTGGATCCCACAGTGTTCATTGACACACTGCCGGGCTGGGACCTGAATTACAGCAAGTATCACTGATGCAGTGTGGCTGCCTTCCCAGCTGCCACCATCCTCTCTTCATGCAGATTTTGCTGCCTCCGCAAAGCCACTGGGCAGTGCTGCAATAAGAATGTGGATGGAGCATTTGTGTCATTAGCAGGCAGGTGAAACGTGCTGCACCATGCGCTGGTTTGGTTATTTGTGATGTTCCAGAGCTTTTGGGCTCTCCCTGCCTCCCATGCACAAGAGGGTGTTTTATGTGTATCTATTTGCATGGCATATTCCAGGCAGATCTATACCTACGTACCCATGCTAAGTCAATCAAAAGTTGCACCGTTAAGCTCACATCTTGGTGGAGCACTGCTGAGTATGGAATACACCATGTGGGCACGTGGAGTATGGTGTGCCAAAGGTGCAGACATCAGAACGGCTGCTGGGAATAAAGGGAGTCTGAGAAGAGTAGTGATCCTGTGTCAGGTCTTGTTCAGGGACTGCATCTATGTCACCTAAGATTTCTAGCATTGGGAGTTTCTCCTCTCCAGTTGCCATCTTCCCTCCCAGGAATCCATCACTTCTCTCGCGTTTCACACTCCCAAATCTGTGTCTGCTTGGCAAATTAGTGACAGTGTTGTTTTTCATGGATTGGACACTGGAGGGTGCTAACGCAATGAGAGCTGAAACTCTTCTAGCGAATTAAAGGTTTCCCCTTTGTTATTGGGAAATAGTTTTATTCTTTGTTGCAGCATTTAAATGGAAAGACATGAATCGTGGCCTTTACCAGCAGCTGATCCTGCTCGGCATGTGTGGAGCTGTAACTAAGAATATCAATAAAGTGTTAAATCTGTGAGGGATTTCTTGCCTGAACCTCTGTCGAAAAAAATCACTCATTCTATGTTCTACACATTTTTAAGTGTGTCTTTTGAGATTATGGCCTCGGGGTGAAAGTGTGACTTTCTAGTGATAAAAACACACTATCTGGCAGAACTGTTGAGCCATACCTGCAGAATCTGCTTTTCTACATGGTCACTTTCGTTCACCTAACTTAATGTTGTGTTGCTGGCAAGCTGAGAACCTGATAGCGGCTCACTTCAGGGAGGGAGGTGACATCTTGAACACCCCTGCTCCAGTCACTGGTGTTGCAATCCTTCCTCTGGGGGTGGACCTAATGGAGCCCCAGTTTACCTTGTAACCACATCACCAGGCCACGCGTGAGGGAATGTGCAGGATGGAGCCTTTCATCAGTCATCGCTACTAGGTCAGGCAAAGCACATTGCAAAGCTGAGCCTTAGCTCTGGTGTTCACTCATGCATTTTTGGCAGGTTGGAGTTACATTGGGAGGCCTTGTGCCAAAGGAGATGTTATCTGTCCATGCTGCTCCAGCTTTCTGCTGAACTGGGTCTCTGCCCTCCTCTGCCCTTGGCAGAAAGACGTGGGGCCTGACATCAGCTCCCCGCTGCACGCTGTGGCAGCTCCGTACTCGGCATTAAGCACTGTGAAACTGCTGCCTGAGCCAGTTCTGATCCTGGCAGCAGCAGAGGTATGATGCTGGCTAATTAATGCTAATGAGGAGCGGGGTGCAAATCTTAAGTGTGTCCAGCTAATCGGCACTGGCACCCTAACTTGTCTGCTTAAAGCTAGCGCAGTTCTGTGACCAGCAGGTCGAGGGAGGTGGTCCTCCCCCTTTACACCCGTTCTCGTGAGACCCCACCTGCAGTGCTGCGTTCAGCTCTGGGGCCCCAACACAAGAGCAACATAGACCTGTTGGAGTAAGTACAGAGGAGGGCCACAAAGATGCTCTGAGGGCTGGAGCACCTCTGCTATGAAGACAGGTTGAGAAAGCTGGGCTTGTTCAGCCTGGAGATAAGAAAGCTCAGGAGAGACCTTACAGCAGCCTTCTAGTACGTAAAGGGGGCCTACAAGAAATCTAGAGAGGAACTTCTTTGTAAGAGCAAATAGTAACAAGACAAGGAGTAACGGCTTTAAGCTTAAAGAGGGAAGATTTAGGTTAGATATGAGGAAGAAATTCTTCCTTGTGGGGATGGTGAGACACTGGCACAGGTTGCCCAGGGAAGTTGTGGCTGCCCCAACCCTGGCAGTGTTCAAGGCCAGGTTGGAAGGGGCTTTGAGCAATCTGGTCTAGTGGAAGGTGTCCCTGCCCATGGGGTTGGAACTGGATGATCTTTGAGATCCCTTCTAACCCAAACCATTCTGTGGACAGTCCTGCCCAGTCCTGTACCTGTCTTTGCGGACCTGTTAGCTAAATGAAAGCCAGTATTCAAAAAATGCATAAGTAATAAGTAATAAGAATTGGGTGCAAATACACTTTCCTTAGAAGTCTTTCTTATTCAGTACATGTGGTTATTGAATTGCTCCTCTCTCTCATTCCCCTTTATAAATGAATTGGGCAGTACCCCTTCTGGAAAATGTTGTTACCTTACTGTATTATATTGGTCAGTTTTTGTTCTTTCCCAGGTGTTGCAGTTTAATAACACGGCTGGTTTGATTTTTCTTTCTATTAAAAATGCCCATCATTTTTCTCCAAATTCTGCCTTGAACTGAAGATGTATATGAACATGGAGAAAGAGCCCATGGATAAGGAAACCAAAATCCCCTGCTGTCCTGTTCTGGTACTAGTTGAGACCTGCTGTTCATCTTGCAAATAGATGCACAGCCAGTTTCACAGCGAAGTTACTTAGTTTATCAGAAGCAGCAGAAAGGTATCCAGCTGAAAGTTTACACTTCTTTCACACAAACAGTTCTAGTAGCTCGCAAGAACAGGGTTATGAGGGGATGTGAGCAGAAAAGCTTTTTAAAATCATTGTAGTAAGTAGCAGTACCGAAGACAGTCTGCTTAAGAGGCGATAATGTACTCTAAGCACAGAAAAAAGAACTGGTTGACAGTGTGTTTGTCTTGTTAAGCAGCTTTTCAGAGAACTATCTTCCATTGCACCTCTGTGCTTATGAACAGGGAGCCAGGGTACAGCCCTGGCATCTAACCAAGAACCAACATGTTGTGGTGTCTAAAGGATCTGCGGTTGTGCGTTTTATATGGGTGGTGCCCTAACTTATCCCAGGAGACCTTTCTCTGGGGGAAAGGAGTTTCATGGACCTTCCACCAAACCTCCTTGATAGCACTGAGTTTAAATGATATCAGCTGCAGGATGCTGCTGTCTTGAGGCCCGAGGCTACCCCTGCTCTGTGGCTCTGCATGGGGAAGGAGGGTGCTGCTTCTCTTTGGGGATGCTTCGCCTTCCAGCGTTGAGCCTTCATGTGCCTGTGCAATGTTTCTTGGCTACTCATACAGGTTGGATGAGTGGGGTCTCTGGGATTTTTGCGCCTTTTGGGGGGAACAGGCTGCTGTACCTGAAGTCTTTTCTCTTAAGAGCCTTTCTGACAGGTAAAAGCCCCTTGATGCTAAGAGCTTTGTGGAGTTTCTGCTGATGAGCCCCAGTGTGGTATGTCCTCATGTCCTCTGCACATCAGGTGGGCTCCTGGTGGTGGTCTCTCCTGGACCCCTTTCTCACACCTCCCTGAGCCCCCTCATTTGGAAAGGGGAAATACTCGGTTTGCCCTTATTCCGTCAGCCAGGCTGTGCATGGAGGTGTTTCTCCAGCTGCTGCCCTTTTCACGCTTCCCTCTCCCATCCCATGAGGCCGTGGAGCACAGCAGGTCTGCAGAACTTTGACTACGAGTGGATCTGGAGGTCAGCCGTGTGGTTACTGAGCCCCTGGGTGTTCAACAAGTCCCCTTCATGACTTTTCCCTTGTTTTCTCTTTGGTGCTGTGTTTACTTCTGAAGTCTCCTTGCGCTTTTTAAATCTCCTGGCATCATTGGTGTAAAGAGGATTTCCCTGTCCCTGTAAACGGGCACCGCTGTGGCTGCCTGCCTTGTCTTCTCCAGCCCTTTGTGGGCCAAGATTGACCAGTTGTCACGGGCTGAGTGGCCAAACCCTCTTTCTTCTCTGCCATTTTAATTAAAAATGGTTGGCATCAGGGGCTCTGCAGCAATGAAAGGGAAACGATGAAACTTTGAAGAATTTGGGGCATAAAGTTGATCTCTAAATTTTAATGTACTCATTGCACTTAAACAGTTGATACATTTTATGATTGAGCTTTCAGGTGACCTAATTTCCCTTAGTACTGTACATTTAGCTTTATACATCTGCACCTAATTTGTAAAAAAGGACTTAATGAGAAACTTCAAACAGTTTAAATGTCAATTACAAAGAAAGCGAGGTTTTAAAGTTCCAGTAATCTGTCCATATTGGTCATCGAAACATGATCCCAGGTGGATGTTAATTCAAGACAGATGGCATTCCAAAGGCACAATTACAAAGAGCTTATATATTTTCAACACTAACAAGCTGTCACGCTATCTTGTAGCTACACTTCCAATACTGTATAAGCACAATTGCTGCTTTATCTGCTGCGGACTCAGTCATAAAGGGGTTTGATTCCCCACTCTTGATATTGTCTGTGGGATTTGGGGGGGGGGGGGGGGGGGGGACACGGGACTGGAGAGTGGGGTGAGTGAGTAAGTGTGAATATCTTTCATTCGCTCAGTCTGTGGAGTGGGGGTTGTGTTGGTTTTATGTTTGGGTTTTTTTAAGTTGGTGAAATGCTCTTCAAAGAGAAGAGGGGAAATTCTGAGTATGGGCATAACAAGACTAGCTCATTGCAGATATATTTCTATTTCCTGGCAGCATTAATTAACTCTAGTTTTATCAGCTGCTGATTTATCAGCTATGATGATTTGTTAAAATCCCCAACATCCTGGATGTTTTCAGTTAAAAAGTCATCTGAAAGCTTTTGGAGTAACACACATGTTGCTTGGAAGACTGAAGTCCAAAGGGCTGCTAGTGACTTGACCTGTGGTGGTGCCAATGGGCTTTAGCGTGGCTGCAGCCAGGCAGCAGCTGTTCACAGGCAGTTTGAATTGTTTGTAGGTTTCTGAAAGTATTCTTAGGCCCAGAGCTGGAGGGGCTGGACAAAGCAGGGTCAAGGCAGGACTTCCATCAACATGTGATCTAGTTGATCTAGTTGAAAATGTCCCTCCTTTTTGCAAGGGGGTTTGGAGTAGATGATCTTTAAAGGTCCCTTCCAATCCAAACCATCCTGTGACTGCATGTGCTAGGTGGCCAGTTTTGGTGGAGAAGGACTATGTTTGGTATCTAGTCAGTAGCTGAGGTGGGCGGTGATCTGCATAACTGAATGATGAAAGATAATTGGGCATAATTTCCACTAATTATTTGTTTGTTTCTTAAAATCGGGTCACAAAAATGCAGGACTCGCTTGGCTGTGACTAGACAGTCATACATAAGCTTTAAAAATTCTTTGCTGCTAGGAGCAAGATTAATGATGCTCTCCAGGAAGGTTTTTAGGCTCCTATGGGCATGTGTGTCCTCTAAAGAGGTACTAAGAATGAAGAGCTTATATTTCTGCTGATTTACTTACCTTTCACTGGAAAGTGAAGAAGAAAGCTGAAAGGCTAAGATGCTTCATTCTTGGAAGGTGGGAATTAAGCAGTGAGGTTATACTCTTTAATTTTTGTTTTTCATTAATGAGTATTGTAAATGTCGGGTTTTGAAACTGTCTTACCCAGCTTCCTCTTTGGAGGAGATGCGAGTGCTGTTTGAAATATGCAGCTTGCCAACAAGTGAATTGGACTCCTGAGCCATGCTTGAAACAAAATGCCAATTTTACCTACAGTTTTACTAGGTTTCCTGGTTTACGCAGTGGCATTCAAATGGCCTCTAGTAATTGTTTTTAGCAGGGAAAAAAAAGATTTCAAACAAAAATGAGAAACACAACCCAAAGCTCATTAGCACTGTATTTGGCATGCCATGAATCACTAAAACTGTATATAAATGCAGAAGTAATTTGTAACAAACAAATTCCTTTCTTTTTTTAAGTACTTTCTTTTGAATCTCTGTTTGGATTGCTGAGGTACAGTATGGTTTTCAGTCAGTGGTTGTTATTAACAGAATAGGGGAGAAACCAATTTATGGTTTAAACAAACATTATGTATAATCCTTGAGTGTCAAATATACTTAGTGGTGACAAGTGAATAAAATTAGGTGGAAACCAAAAGACAATGAAGAAATGCTTAGATAGGAGGTTTTTAACCTGGGTTTTTTTTTTTTCAACCAAAATTTGATGCTATTGTATGTTGCTCTCAAGTGGTTTCCCCTTGGATTTTCCCAGCGCTTATCACAGTGACATACTGCAATCTTTTTGTTTAGATCAGGCTTCACTTTGAGAGTTAACTAATTGTTCAAGTCTAAGTGGGAAACTTTCTTGCACCTGGAAAATTAGGGGAGCAAAAGATGTCCGCATCCTTTCCCTGGTGGTTCTTCACCTGCAAATTCGAACTGCAGTGGTAATAAAAGTTTTGTGGACCTCATTTTATGTGAGATCATTAAGCGACAGGAGAATTCAGGACTAGCTGCCCTTCATAATTCAGGACACTGAAAGGTGCCATTTATAAGCTCAAAGTGCCTGCAGGAAGGCAAAACAGGCTTGTAAAACCCGCACTCCAAACCCTGAAAGGGAACCGGTTTGTACTGCTGGTTGCAGCCTTGGAGTGGCAAAATTGGAAAGGTGGTAGGGATTTGGTTTAAGAAAATGAAAAAAACACCTGCCTCTAGCAGTTAACGTAGTAGCCTGGGTTTCACACTTCTTGTGTTGATGTCTCTTTTGTCCAAAAAACCCCTAAAAGATCCCAGGCAATGATCCCAGTAAAAACCTGATCAGTTGTAGTGCCCAGCTGTCGGACTTATTATCTTCCCAACGATAGCCCACTGTTTTGCTGAGCTGCTAATTTGGCTATAAAATGAGTTCCTCCTGACTTTTTAATAATATTTTGCAAACAGTGACCTTTGCCTTTTATGTGGGCCAGGCATTTTGTGGGGAGAGCTCTTGCTTCCTTATTGCTTGAGGAGTGGCAGCATGCGCAACGCTTGAAATAAAGAGAGGTCTTCAGCAAAGTAGGTGATATGCCAGCATACCCAGTCTTCATAAAACTGATTGTTACAGCTCTAAACCAGCAATGTGATCTGCTAAATTCATGATAATGCAGCAGCTTTATGGACCTAGAAAGCCTGAAAAGCACTAGAGTGGCAGCCCAAGGAAATGTTGAGTCCAGTGTTCATTCTTAAAACAGGTACTGCTGTCCTTGAGTGCTTCAGCGCTACTCCTCAAATGAGAGTTGGAGCAATCATTTTTAAGCTTGTTACCAAAATGTAGCCATTGCTACCTGGGAATGAGGCATCCTTATCTGTAATCTTAAATGGCTGGGCCTGATCACTTCTAGTCCAGCCAGTGTAAGCCATTGCCTCTTTAACATGCCATGACTGAAGCTACTTGGGTGCCAGTTTGCAACGGCAGAGCCTAAATTCCAGTGAAGACAAGAGCCAACTGTATGCCAAGTCTGCTTGCAGCATATTTGCTTTATTAATCTCTGTTAGTTCAACACCTGTGTCTTTATGCACACCGATTTCAGCAGCAATTTGCTATATGGTGTGGTATCCAAACTGTTGTCCCTCTGTATGTCAATCACATAGATGCCAGAGCAGTGGCTGTGCTTCAGAAGTGTATTGATATTATTCAAGTTTCTGACACTGCTTTTGTTGACTCGATTGACGTGCTGAGGGCCCCAGATGCTGTGCTGAGTTTAGTATGACTCCAGGGCCTTTGCAGAGTGGACTGCAGGACTCAGACCGTTAAATCTACTATTAAAAGGCAGTTATGTGACTGTTTATGTTACAGCCAGGTGCTTTTTGCCTGTGGACATGCTGTTACTTGACAGTTTTGGGGTTTTTTTTTTCTGTATGGTCAAAATGTGATAAACATACTCACACGAGTACCTTGCTCTTTGCAAATGGTCTGGCTGCCTTCAGCAACTACTCAGGTTTCTGCAGGAGGATGGAAGTTGGGACTTCTTAACTTCCTGTAGGGGTATGCCCATGGCAGCATTCCTGTTGCTTCTAGGACATATAATTTCTAGATGTCATGTTGTCAATATATTTTTAATTACTTTTTCTTTTTTGTAGCTTTTACAAATTAGAGAACTTAAATGAAGTGCATTTCTAGTTCTGGAGGGTTCACTTATTTGGGTTTGTGTACAAATACATGCTTTGCAGGCTTACTGCATTAATAATTTGCTTATTTTTTGTTAAATCGATAGCAATACTGAAGCACTGATGGTGCTCTGAGTTGGGTCAGTACCAAATAGAGACTTCAGCGTACTGGAAGTGTAAAATCTGTTTTCTCACTGACTATTTTTTTGAGAAGTTGATAGATGTGAAAACCATTTAACAGCTGAGTTAGTTTTTTTTTCCCCCTTTCCTGTTAAACTAAGCTACTGAGGAAACCTTCCTACTGCTACACGCTGCAATATGTCAGAAACACCGTTATGTTATAGTTGCATCATTATCTAAAGGAGAAATTGAGTGTGGGTTTGAAGTCGACAAGTGATGAAAGTAGCCCTGAGGTTGTCAATTAGAAAGCCAAGGCCTGGAATTGATAAATTAATGGCCAGTTCCCTTCACACCGCCTCGCTTTGGTGCCTGCTCCCACCTCACCCCACAGCAGCTTTACTGCTCCAAACAGAAAGAAAAGGCTCCTGTTGGTTTGTGTCCCATAATTTATCTCACTGATATGATTCACTTAATTCTTGGCCGGTTGCAATGTTCTTAGTGTGGATAGGTAGTTAAGGAGAAATGAGATGCAGCAGATAGAAAACGCGATCTTAAACGATGCCCTCCTTTTGTTTCTTTTTAATTTGTTTATTTTTTGTGTCAATGTTGAGCCGCTAACACGGTTTTCAGCCCATCCTCCTGCAGCACACATAGCAAATTTAGCAGCAGCGCATAATTTAACTTCTACCGTATGTTTGTTTGCAGGTTTTAAAACCTGAAACTTTAATGGCAGCCAGTTGGAACCCATGTGTTCCTGTTAAAGGTGGAGGCCAACATGTGCGGTTTTTCCTGAAGGGAGATACTGGTTACCAAAGTTTATGATATAATGTAATATAATACATAGTGCTCCTATTTTGCTTGGGCAGCAGGGAACTAAATTTCTCTGAAGGAACACATGCGTTTAGATAAATAGGTAAATTATGGAAAATAATAAACAGGATTTATTCAGATTTTAATCATTCTTGGTGTTCTGCGTTGTGAGAACAACAGTAGCCTTTTGAAAACAGCTTTAAAGTAATATTTAGTGGTAGGATGTAATTCAAACAGGCATCGTGCAAAGCAGAGCTTGTAATTAATCTTAAGGTTTTGAAAACTTTATGTACAGTGTGAGTTTTCTAGGGCTTGTAAAATCTTGCAGATGGGCACCCCCCTCTGCAGCTTAAGGCTTTCTGCTCGTGGCACAGCTGCTTCAGTGACAATGGGAATGCAAGATTTTCTTTCTACGTTGCCCTGCCTCAACCTAGAGCAGATGAATAGTGATCATGAGTATGAGACACCAGTTTGATTTCTAAGCACATTCAGGTTTTAGACCTTTCTGGTGATTCCATCATAACCAGGAAATATCTGTTGAATAATTAAAAAATGGCACAATAAAATAAAACGGGGAGCTTGGAGCATGAGTTGCTGCTGTGGAGTCCCTCCCTGCTCCAACCAGACTTCAAAACACGAAGTAAATCTGATTCTAGCTTAATTCACAGGAAAAGAGATGTGACATTGTATGAAGCAATACAGAGTTGGATGGTGCTTTCTCCTCCTGCCGTGCTGGCTTTGCCCAAGACCCATGCAGCACAGCTTTTCTAGTGCTTCACCAGAGGTTCAGTGTAGAACTAGTACATGATTTTCCAAAACATGTTTTCCTTCTGCATCATACTTTAACTTACTTGTTGAAAGCAGTGTCTCATAGCACCCGTAAATAATGAGAGTATACAATGACATTTTTAATGAGAGGTTGTTTCTTTTCTCACACATTTGTGACTCTGGTGTTTCTAGTGCTACAGGATAGCCTCCTGTGATGGCCTGTTGCAAGAGAGTTTATCTCAAGATGAATAAGAGCATTGTATCTAGTTTAGCCTGACCTGCTCAGGTATCACACCTACCAGAAATCATAATTCTGGGGTTTCCTCCTAAGTTGGTCCTTTCCTTAACCTGTTTTTGTCTTCTGTAGTTTTTTTTGTGAATGACGCTCTGAAAGTTAATGGTGTTGGGTTAGCAAAGCTTGTCTTCCAGGGGAATAGTCATCTCTTTCTGGACTTTTCTCCTCTTAACCTCTTTCATATACTTTTATGTACCTGTCAGCCAGTAGGGCTGTTGTGCAGGGTACATTCACATACCATATGGAAGCCAGTCAGCAGAATTTTGGTGGAGCCAATTGCTGCTGTGCAAGAGGAAGACAAATGCCAAAATTCTTCACCTCTTTCAGTGAGTTGCTGCAGGATGATGATCTCTGATCTTCTGGGTTTGGACAGGTTTTATCCCTCCCCTTTTGTTTTTGCTGCTGGCTAACTGAATTTTCTCACCCATGTCCTCTTTCAGTCTAACAGTCCCTCTGTTGCCTTGTGTTTTATTTGTCATGCCTTATGTACATCCATATCTTTCAATGTGGATGAACATTTAACTTACATGCTGTCTGCTCACAGGTTTACAGTAGTTAGTTCCACAGCACGTGAAGCACAGTGGTGCTAAACAGTGCCCATTTTAGGGTGAAGGCTATGATGCTCTATAGACAAGGTTACAGGTTGAATTGGTCTTTTACCCTTTCCCTACCTAAGGAGGAAGGGTCTTATTTTAGACGGAAAGGTTTCTTTCTTTCCAGCAAGGCTGGTTCCACATAAACCCTTCAGCTCTCTAGCAATTTGGTTGCACTGGATTTCTTCTGTCTGAAGGTACAAAACCTCAGACCTTTGGTGTTACAGAGCTTTCAAAGGCTAAAAATCAAAGGGGCTCCTTTCTCCACATGATTTGCCTTTTCTGACAAATACAGCCTGAGCAGTGCTTCTTACTTACCACATGAGCATTCTGAAGCTTGAATCTCCTGCTCCACTTCACATTTATCTGTACTTAGAGGCATGCTGGAAAGATAAGAAAATTACTTACCAAAAAGTGTTATGGCATTTCTTATTTTCTTTTTTTTTTTTTTTTTTTTTTTTGTTCCAATAAGGAATCTTAAAATAGGGAAAATCATTGTATAGCTTCAGTGACTTGAAACATTTGGTATGGATAAAAACCTGTCTTATGCCCAAAGACATGTTCAGAGTGAGAAAGTTGACTTGGCATTTCCGGGTTTTTAATTTCTAAACCAAATCTGAAGTCTACTGTTGTCTTTATGCAATTAAGATGGATTTCCTTTGGGTATATCAGAAATCATACAGAGTTCATTTAAGTCAACTTGGTCTTTAAGGTCAGTATCATTATCTAAGACACATGCTATTAGCAGGTTGTTGTCCCGCAGGAACCCAGCACTGATGTTCCTTAACAAGATAAACCAGAAAATGAATATGCTATCAAAGGGCTGTAGTTCTTTCAACAGCTGTAGGGTTTTTTTATTAGCTTATTTGACCACTTATGCCTAGAAAATGATCTATTAACCTTAAAACACAACCAACAAATGGCAGAATCAAAAAAGGAAAAATGAAGACATGATGGTTTAGGGGTTTTATTGTAATCTGTGACTGTAGGAAATCACATGTTCATTATGCAATGGGAATGACAACGTTAAATGTTCTTGAACCAAATATAAACTTGCTGCAGGAAACCAGCGATAGCTTGGGCATTTCAGTATACCTCAAACCTGTCTGGAGGACTTGACTTCAGGGAATGAAGTATTCACCCCATCCCTGATGCGTCTGTTTCAGTGGATGCCTCTGTGTGGAGAGAGATGGCTGCAGGATGCCTTCGCTCCGCAACCATGAGGGGAATCAGTTTAGAAGAGAAAGACACTGAAGTTTTTTAATGCTTTAGACACTTCCAGTTTCTTTTTCAGGCCACTGTCTAGTTGGCCTGAAAACTGTCTTTGACAGGCCTGTCCTACAAGTGATAAAAGTCTTTGTTTATTTATAGCAAGTATTTGAGAAGTGGGTCTTGCTGATTTCTGCCACTAGTAATGGTGATGCTGGCACATTCCTGCATTAAAAAAAAGAATTCTGAAACTAAATGATAAGCAAAGAGCTGAACCCTGAGTCAGTGAGACGGTAAAAACCTAGCGATGAAGAAATAAATAACAAAAACAGTTTTCAAAATGTATGTTGAGTGTATTTCTTCTTTAAAATGCATCAATTAAAATTATGCTAAGGCCTAAGCTTACTGCAATCTGCTGAAATCATAAAAAATAACAAAGTAGAAACAATACTTCCAGGTTGTTGGTCAGACCATTCAACTGATGAAAGTCACTGCCTAAATTCTCTAAACCCGAAGCCTTTGAAGTACTGAGTTGGCTTTTGAGATCAGTAGTCTCTTCTGCAAGTGCCAAGAGAATATTTTCTTCAATATATTCAATTAGCTCAGTTAAATGACTAATTTATTCAAACTTGACCAATTGGATGTTGAAAGAAGCAGAAAAGCTGCTTCTTCTCTACCAATCTGTGAACAAAAGCTAATTATGAGAGGATTAGGTTTGCAAATACTACACTATTGAAGCATATTATGACCAAATACTAGATCAGTGCTAATTTTAGGTAATACCAAATTGTTTTAATAGATAATTTTTTAAATCAAATCCCAATTTTTCTGTACAAGTCTAGCCTCTTTAAGACAGTGCTGCGCAAGTGATGAACTTTCTTGCTGCTTTTTAAGTTGCATTCCAGTTTCCATGCAAAGAAACATAAACCATAAGTAAACACAAAGGGATCAGCTAGTAAATAAGAATCGTGCCATACATGATTTTGTAACAAAAACAGTAAAATTAATCTGAAAAATACACATAATGAGGTATAGAAAAGCTTAAATATGTATCAGCAGAGCTACTCTATCCTTCTGGCTAGCAATCAGAAGTGCCAAATTTAGTGTAAAAGCTATATTTAGTTACAAAGCAGCATACTTTAGTGGTTACAAACTGAGAATTAACCTTTCTCCAAGAAAATAACTGAAACGTTTAAATGGGAAAACAAGATTCAAATTAATTATTTAACTCAAGGTTTCCCGCTTGGTAGTTTAACTCGTTATTTTTAAATAAGCAGCTTAAAAGATTTCATCCTGCTGAAAGTCATTGATAACTGAGATGCCTACGCATGAACATAAACATAAGTGCAAACGTGGCATAACGATCCAGAAATTCAGCCAAGAATGTGAAATGTGAAGATAAAATTTTCAGTCCTGCCCGTAAACATTTGGTCAATGGGACACCCCACAATGAAATTTAATTACCTCTTCTGCTGATAGGATCACGAGAAAAACGTTGCTTCGGGCACCAGCACAACGAGATTGGGAGGACAGGATGGAGAGCATCTCGGTCATGGTGCCTTTGCTACAAAGACACTGAGTCCTGCTGCCATTGGTCCTTGGTGTCTCAGACTCGGACACCATCATGGTTCCCCTCCATCTGCAGGTCACAACAGAAGGTGTTCCTGTAAATGCCAATTCATTAACTTTCATCAAATTTCTTTGAAAAAAAACCCCACTACTTTCTGTTGCTATTTAAAAGATCAGTTTTGCAGTGGTTAGGCTGCCCATTTTCTGTATCTGCTCCCCACAAGTAGAGTCCATGAATGGTGCTGATTTTCTGAGAGGTGGTCCTTCTCCTACACCTTATTTGCCAGCATGGCTGGCTGGCTCTTCCTCACCTCTCCTCACCTCCTAGCTAGGATGAATGACCAGGGCAATAGAGAGAAGTGCTTGCTGCAGTGCTGCCAGACCAAGAAGGAGATGTCGGGGTGCTCCAGCACTGTGCTGTTTGTGTAACTGCTGCTGAGTGCCTGGCTTGACCTTTCTGGGGAGCTCCTTTAGGTTTTAACGTGTCATGAACATGGGTGTCTCATCTTCAGCAGGTCTGTAAGCCAGCTGTGTAGCTTAGAAGTAGCCTATTAATAAGTAGAAAATGAACTTATGGCTGGAAATTCTGCTGGGTTTAATGGCCTGTTTCCCCAGCTCCCCCTTTTCCCTATGGTTATTTCCCAAGGAAGCCCTGTATGTTTCGACTATGCATCCAGGGCTTCCGGGAGCCTCCTGCTAGTCGCTTCTCTTGTTGATGAGCCCAGAAGAGGATTTTCTTAACCAGACACCCAGCCTGCTGCACACTGCTGGAGGCAGCAGTGAGGGAGTACGTAATGGTGTTTGCCTCCCCAGAACCATTAACATGAATAGGCCATGGGTACCCCCCAGCCTCCATTCTTCTCTGCATGATCTCTCATCTCCCTCATCAGGCTCTGGAGTCCACAGCCCTGCTTAGGCATTCACCGCGAGAGCTTTACGTGTGTATTGAACTATACCAGCCAGCGTAAAGGATGCTGAGGTAAAAGCTGTGTGTTACCTGCCCTGTGTGTCTGCCTGGGGTCCAGATTATTAAACATCCCATTTCTTTGTAATCATTTTAAAGCAAAAATCCAGGTTTTGCCACCTCTCCTTCCTGTGCATCCATCATGAAAGATTAGCACAATATATGTTGGTTTTTTTCCAAACGAATTTTCAGGACAACTAGGACCTTTTTTATTATTCTTTTTTCTATGATGTTTCTAAAACTGGCAGAAGAAGAACTTTTTTTTAAGCCTGCATATGCTGCAAAGAGTATTTTAAAATACAGATTTTTATTTTTTTTTAATCTTTAGGCATGTTTAATGCTTGTAGAGGGTGCCAGATTTTAATTACAGTTGGCATTTATAAGCATGGTGCTGGCAATGGCAACCATATTGCTGAAAAAAGGCATAAATTTTGACACTGGCAATATGGGAACCCAGCATATGAGACTGTAAACCTCATTGCTTTCTGTTTTAATATACTAGGGAAGAACTTTTAATGGTTAATATTTAACTAGAGCGTTTAGGTTTTGATATAAAGTTGTTCTAATTTCAAGCTATTTAGTAATTCAGGTCCTATCAAAGATTGGCTTAGGTAATAACTTTCTATTAAACAGCCTTTAAATAAGCGTGCTTGAAGTAGGGAAAATAAGATGCTTCATTACAAGAAATGAGGTTGGCATCTACCAGGTTTTCCATTAAGTTCCAGGTCACAGACAAATAAAGGAAGTATGTTAGGAAAAAAAACCTTTTTAAAAATAATTAGGGAGATGTCTGTTTTGTTCACCAGATGGAAAATCAGTAGTTGTGGGTGGTCTGTGCTGGATGGGGCATCTCACAATTGGCAGAACTATGCCTTTAACTTTTAAAGTCCTGGGACAAAATGTGAAAGTAATTGACTGTTCCGAATGCTCCCTCTCTGGATACTTTGCATGCTTTTAAAACCAAGATTTGGTGAGTTTCAGACTTTTTTTTCCCCTAAGAATGCTCAAGCTGTTGTGTCTAGTATTAGGCCAATTGGGTGTATTTTTGGTAGCTGTTTAGTGGGGCTGTTGTCTTTTGTGCTTACGCTTGTGTGTGCCTGGACTTGCATGCGCACAACAGCTTTACAATGCTCCATTAGCGTGTTGTGCACATGATTTTCATATTATTGTCAGTGTTTTCTGCATTCAGGGTATACGTAAACTGTTGGTTAACATAATTTGTTTCTTTCCTCTAGTTCGTTATGTTTTATGGAATTAAAATCTAACCATTTGCCAACATACTAAAGAAAACAAAGTTGCAACCTTTTTTTTTGCAAACAAGAAGAAAATTCCTGATTTAAAATAATTCATGCATTTGTAAAAGTGTTAAAAATCTTTAGTATTCTTTTGGTTTTTTTTTTTTAATCTGAATAAATAAATCCAAATGTGCACGTATGGATAGTACATGTTCCCGTAGGCATATGGTCATTTATGTATGTGTTAAAATCTTCTTGGTGCAGTTTGTAACTTTGCTTTCTGTTTCAGAACTGACACTTTCTAATTGCCAGGTTAATTTGAGAAAACAGTATTTTGAATGTGGAAGATGAGTTAGAAGATCTGTGTGTTCACATTAATAACAGGTTTTATTATCTGAACTGTGATAAGAATGTGTGCTGTTCAGCAGTGACCTCTCAAAGAATGAGGCAGAACCCATTTATTGCACAGGAGGCAATTGCTTTATATTTACCTTACTTTACAGACCATTTTTTGCAGTTATCTATATGAATAGTCACAGAGAACTGCATGCGTGTCTTATATCTATATTGTAGCTTGTGTTAAACCGATCCCACGTATTATGTAGAAGCATTCTTGAAGATAAGTGAGACACTCAACTTAGTGCCTTCTTTGTAAAATCCCTTTTGCTATGCATGACATGTCCTCTGTATTTTTTTCCTTCCAGTAAATTATAAAGCTTTTTTCTTTCCATGAATCTCCTTCCAAGAAAACACATACAGCCTAATAACACTCGCCTTGAGAACTGTGCATTGCTTCCACTACAAAGCCGTGTTTTCATTGAAGAGATAATTATAATATGGTTTAATGTTCTTGTCAACCCTGAAACACTGTCCCTAAAGAGGGCTATTCTGGTGGATGTCTTTTTGAAGAGAGTTGAATGTAGCTAAGAAAACACACATATAGCCACACAGTTTTCTGATAAACCAAGACAGATTTTTAATACAATACACACTCTCTGAAAAGAATTACGTGTTTTCTAAGGCATTATTTCAGAGCTGCATCTTCCTTCAGGTTTCACTTTTAAAAATACAGAAAATTTGACTGGATTTATTTATTTTGCTTCCCTCTCCCCTCCCCCCAGTTATATTTATAGACTTCAAATGTATACAAGGACATAAACCCATAATAATCATTAAAATGTTTTTAATGCGCTTCGAGGCACAGACTTCAAATGAGTAAAAAAGCCCAAACTGGAACACAAATGGTTCTTCCCAGGCAACAAACATGCTTGGCTGTTGATATGCTGTAATTTTCTGCTTTACTTAGTAAAAACAGCAATTACTTATTTGTTCCATATCCCCCCCCCCAGCACAGATGCTACTCAGTCTGTCCATTTTCCCAGCGCTGAGCAGGCTGCATGCGCGCGCGGGTACACGTGCATGTGTTTTAAGGCGATGCAAGTCAAGTTTTCCCCTTGCATGCTGTACTGTTAACAGCATTTATTTTGCCACGGCTGCTGGTTTACCACCGGCCCAAGACAGTGGTGTGCTGGAAAGCGGCTGGGGCTGTGAAAGTCTCACTTTGCAGACTCTCCTGCCGATGGAAAGCTTTTCCAGGTGCAGCTTTGCAAAGCATCGAGCTGACCTTACAGACCAGCACAAGGACAGATAAAAGCTGGACACACACTGGTTAAGATTGCAGCCCAGTTCAACATCGTTTCTCTGTATTGTCTTTTGTGGCGGTCTGGTGGTTGTGAACAGAGCCTGGTGCTGCTAAAAGCCACATAAGCTGAAGTAAAAAAGCCTTTGAGGGAGATGAAACCACAGGCAATGCAAAATTCCCCTTGGCTTCAGGCCGACCAGGATTTCCCACTTGGGTTTCAAAGCCCAGTTAAAGGCTGATAAGTAAGAAAAATGCAATTATCTGCCACACCACAAAAAGTACCTATGACCGAAAACCCCCTGGACACCTAAGGACAACACAACTCTTTCACTGCTCATATAGAAAGCATGGGACTCTTAGAATGCACAAGGAATTGCGTGGCTGAGCACAGTGTAACCTGACTGCTGAATCAGGTGCTTGGGATCTTGAATTTCATATCGAATTATTTTTAAGAGCTACGGCTAAACAAAGAGTATGAGCAAATATGTTGATTAATTGAAATTTTGTTCAGTATTTGATTAGTATAATTCTGGGGAGGTAGTATGAAAGAAGCATAATAACTGACAGAAGTGAAGATTTGAACCGTCGTTGCAGTCATCATTAACAACCCACTTGCTTGCTCTGAAATTGATGGGATTTTTTTTTCCTCCATCTTTGAGGAGGAATTACAAAGTAAAGCCTTAAATTAGTATTGTAAATAATCTCTCTAGGGAAACTCCTCACTGCAGAAACTTCCTCAACAGGCAAGTGTTAAAACATTTCTGGTGCTGCAGAGTTTAAAAACATCTTGGAGATTTTTCCCCTCAGGTTTATCTATTCAAGCTAGATAGCCACCGTTCAAAGAATAAGCAAGTGTTTCTGGCAGAATTAACATTTTATAGTCAAGCATCTTTTGGTTCCCTCACCATTTTCCTTTTATTTTGTAGTGGCAGGAAAAAATAGCCTAAAAATGCAAAATCTATGTTAATGTACATGCAAAGCAGCATGAAAAGAAATGAAAAATGCCAGTTTCCCATTGCCCCTTCTCATCATGGCTTTGAATTTGTACTACAAACATTATTTTTAGAATTTGTTTTCTTTTTACAAGATAGGCTGATAATCTTTTTAATGTAACTCAGCACCTACCATTTTGATGGGTATTTCTTAACTTAGGTCTTGGATTTATTTGGGGGTTTTTTTGTCCCTAAATACCACCACCACCCCCCCCTTTTTTTTTTTAAACTGATTGCCAGATTAAGTATCTGACAAAAAAACCCAGACAAACATATAGGACTTTCCCAGTACGTAAATATCCATTAGTTCTGTAATGAAATTTCCTCATTTTTAGGCTATATATTTGATTTATTAAAATGGAAATATTTTTTATTTTAGCTGTGATGATGTCACATAGATGCTCCTGCGATGGCAGCTAAGGCTCAGTGATCTCTGTCGGGCAGACAGGTATCTTTGCTGTTGTATATCCTCACAAATTTTCCTCTCTGAGGAACACTGTGTGCAGGGATATGTCCAGACAGCCCATTTTGTGCAGTCCTCCTCCTGCTGCCCAGAGACAGGTTTGCCAAGGCTCTGCTCTTAACACATCCTTATTATTCCACTCTCCTTTTCCGTGTAATTTTGCAGATAAGGAATTGTTAAGCTCTAAATACTCTCAGAGCTTGCTCAAAACCAACTTGATTTTTAACACCTGGTGCTTTTGAAGGCACTTGATTTCCAGCTTTCACATCCAAATGCTGAGATGGAGAGACCAACTGCATGGAAGGCTGCATTGTTGCCTCTTGACAACAAAATCTTGTTTAAGTAAGTGGGTAAATAGTCCCTCTGACACCATTTTTTCTAGAAATCCCCATCGGTTGCGTATTATTGCCATGAGATGTGAATTGATTCACAAGTATTTTCTTGCCTTTTAAAAGACAGGAGCAAAAGTTTGATGAAGTTCTCTTTTGATAATTTGTTGTTGTTATTATTAACCTTCGTTTATGATATTGGCATTCATTCAGCCTCTGTCCTCCCTGCACACTGCATTCTTATAAGCCTTTTCTCATAAAGGGAGACTGCAAAGGCATGCAACAGCTCAAGAACAGCCTCATTAAGGCTGGGAAGTAAAATATTCATGAGTTAGGAAATGTCAGAATTAAGAAAGCTGATGCAATAGAAGTTCAGCCCCCTTGTATGTTTGCATGATGGCATAGTCTTTTAATTTCAGGATCATACATGGGTTTTTCCACAGGACCCCTGCCTCAGTGAACAGGATGGACGATGCTGAGTTAATGAGCAGTTATTCAATATTTTGTTTTCTCCTAATTTTTCAATGTGTAGCCCTAGGCCTTATTTACTGCACACTATTGAAACCCTGCTGTGAAGACAGAATTGTTAATTTCCTCATGAGCTTTTCTATGGCACTTATTGCTATAAATATCTGAATGCTTAACAAACATTAATTAATTTATCTTCAGAAAACCCTCACGATGAAAAGGGCTGGTATTACTACTGGTTTACAAATAGGGAGCTGAGGCATAGGGAGCTGAGAGTCATGAATGTCCCGTAAATTTGGGTGCTCAGTTGTCAGCTTGCAGTTAAGGAGGTAGAAATCTGTATTTCAGCATTCAATTTTGAGGCACCTACTCATGAGAGCTGAAAAAGTAGCACTAGGTTAGATAAATAGGCTTTCTCTACTGTTATTGGAAGAGCTAGTGAGACGAGCTGTGCAGGAAGCACTAATACCATTTATTGTACTAATAGCTTTTATGCGGGGGAAAAATCAGAAGCCGTGGGCATGCAGATCCTCTTCACCTGCACTCTTTTTCTTTTGGATGTCCAGATAATTTTAATTGTGAGACCTGCAGAGCATCATGGCTGTGACTTCACTGCACTTGGCAAGAGCTGGAAATAGTGAGCAAGGAATCACCTAAACCTAGACAAGGGGGAATACTTCAGAAAGCCATTCCTTAAATCACAGCCTTTTCATAGATTCAATATCCTTACTGTGGGTTTCAGGGAAGTGCTTTCTTCCACTGAAGATTCAGAGCTCTTAGCCCTTTATTTGAGTCACTAAGCTCTTGCTTCCAAAAACATTTTGGAACTTGATTAATTAGGTGGGACCCTTCCAGACAGTGTAGAAATAAAAATGCTGACAGGAGTGTCCTCTCACTTTAGAAATTGCTCTGTGATGAGGAGCAATCGCATGTTTATTCTTATTTTTGAGATGAATCAAGCCTACGTTTCCAAAACACTGCTTTCACTAGTAATGGGTTAAACTATGACTTTATAGATGAATAGGTAGAGGCATTCACTTGGTAGAGGGCAGACTCTGTCCTTGTTTCAGTTAGTTATCCAAGTAATTCGTATTAATCAGGTATTGGTTAAAGTAAGAAAGTAGTTTTTAGATGAGTCTTCATAGACTGGCCTCAAAGGTCATGCTTAGGCTTGTTTATATTGTTTCACTCTGATCCAGTGAACATGAGCTGTATGCCAGAAAGCACTGCTTCTGCAGTATGTCCCCAGGTAAGGGCAAGGCCTTAAAAAAGTTTAAAATGAACACACAAACAAACAAACAAAAACCTCTCAGGTTCCTACAGACAATAATTTTCCTTATCCAGTCATGCATGATTCAGGTCTGTCCCATAAAACATCTCTGTGGGAATGTATTATTGAAGACAGTTTCATAAGCTGTGTGCCCTGAAGGGTGAATTTGGATTACACAGAATCATCAACTTGGCTATTTCCTTCCTGTCAGTTTGTCTCACAATCTTAGCAGTAGTGTTCTAACATGGTTTTCAGAGATTGCTAAAAGGATGTTTTAGCTTGAAGTGATATTGGACCCCATGTGGCTTGTCAGCATGGCTTGTGAGCTGGAGAGCACCAAGCTGCAGTGGGCAACATGCAGATAGTACTGCAGTACTGCACTTAGCAATGTGTGCATGGCACCAAGGTATTAGGTGCTGATATGGCATCAGTGTCCTCTGCACATACCTTACTCCTGCTCAGTGTGGCCTGGTGTCACTGAGGCTCTGCCCTTGCTGCCTTTGTCCCCAGAGCACGGTTGGTGCCCAGCACCATCCGTGGGGAGGGAAGTGGCCATGCTGCTTCCTTACCATGGAGCCAGGGCAGGCAGACAGGAGCCTTGGCCTTGTTAAGAGTGAGAAGGGGGATGTCAGGAAACAGGACTGTGGGGAGGTGAAAGGAGGCCCCTAGGGCCTCTTTCTACTGCAGCCTTTCATCAGAACATGAATATGAGCCCCTAGTATGAGCAGATCATAGGAGCTGCAGCCTGCCAAAGCCCCGACTTTCTAACAACTGAATTATAGTTGGTGCGATTTTTTCTGGGGGTTTGGGTTTCTTTTTTTTTTGGTGGTGGCGAATCTCTGCAGCTAAGGACACCAGTGTGCATCAGGGACCATTTTGCTTTCTCCAGCAGCTCCATCTTGTCCTCTGTTCCTCAGTGTGTTGTTTCAGTCCCATTCCCCTTTTGAGGGTTCTCATTCACTTCAGCTCTCTTGCCAAGCCAGGCCTAGCTTTCCTCTTAAGGCTCAGCATTTGTGGGAAGGTTTTGGGGAATGCAGAAGCAAAGCACCTTCTTCCCATGCTTTCCCAGAACTGCTGGTAGCCACCATCATGGGGCACGAGTTTGGGGTGTACCTGAGCCATGCTGTGGAGCTCCCTTGAGGGGACGGGTGCTGCACAGCCTGGTCTGACCAAGGGCTGCAAGTGGAAGAGGCATAGCAGAACATTTACATTATTACCATCTGAAATGAAACAAATCTTCCCTGCCTGTGTTAAATTGCAGTTTTTCAGTGGGTTTTAACTCTGCCAAATTTGGGTGTTTTCTAATGAGCATGACAAAGACGTGTAAAATATAAAGGACTCCCAGTCCTCCTTACTGAGTTGGAAGTAATTTGAAAAGGAGCTTTATACAAGGTCTTCATAATGTCAATATGCAGAAGAACCCAGTCTTTGCAATCAGCTGTTTCTACTGTGAAGTTCCCAGAACTTCAGCCTGTAGTGGACACACAGTACAGACAGTTCTGGTCCCTGCTGTTGGCAGAACTGTGTGCGACTGAAAATGAGTATCTGGCAACTTAGTAATAGACCACAACATGATCCTGCTGTAGTTCGTCTGCTTCCATGAGGGAAGCTGAATGTGGAGAGTGTTGTTGCTGTGTTTATGGAGAAACAAAATTTTCTGTAGGGTTCATGGAGAAAAATGGGTACTTTTCCAGTCTGTTTAGGCTGCAAATTCCAGAAATTTAGAAGGAAGAATGAATCTAAGCTGTAGACAAGGAGACATCCCTCTCCAGCGCTCAGGTGCAGAGCTAACTAAATGTGGAGGTTTGAGGTTTTTGTTAACAAAAAGACCAACGTTGCTAACGCAGACCCCCTGCTATTGGAACACCAGAAGTGTTGGACTAGCAAATTAGCACAGAGGAAATCTGCAATCGCAGAAAAACTCGGGTCCTGTGATTGTAGCAATTGTTTACATCTTTCTACAGCAAAAAGGCTGTTTAATCATGTTAAATTACAACCTTGTGTTCAGATAGTGGGCACTCGCATTATTGTCTTTGTGAAGATGAGTTGTCACTTCTCTGATCTAGGTTGCTCTCACAACAAAGAGGCAGTAAGGCTTTCTGTTTGAAATAGAAGAAATAGAAGGATTTTTTTGGTGCTGGGCTGTGCAACAGTTTCCCTTGTGCGAGCCCTAAAGTTTAGCCTTTACTAATTGGTACTGAAATGAAAATTAATCAGTGTGAGGGAAGGAAATTCACAGCTGAATTCTAATTATTGCAGAGAAAATAAGCAAAACCGTGCTTGGGCTGTGTGAAAGCACGGCACAGGAGTGAACTGCTTAGCTTGAGCATGGTAAGTGGAAATGATGTCCCGAAACAGCTCTGCGCGTGTGCTCTTACCAGCAGCTGGTAGCTAGATCGTAGCTGTGCATTTTGGAGCAAGCCATGCTGGTTGAGAATGGCACCACTCGGGTCTCACTGCCACTGTGGGAGAGGCCATTGCTCCCGTAGGTCTGCCTCAGAGAAGTTCGATACGCACTAATGTGGCTTGTTGTGCCTCGAGCAGGGTCGGGGGCATTCATGTAACCCCTTCCCACCAGCATGGCTGCAAGGCAATCTTGGTGATCCCAAGCACCCCAGTGGATGCCATCTCAGGTTAGGTTCGAAAGAGGATATCTGCCTGCAGCCTTCAATCACCAAAAGCAGTAGGTGTCCTGTTGGTAGAGGGTTTATGGCTGCTGCTTAGCACAGCACTCCCTGGAAAGCGTTTCATGTTCCTCTTTTCCCTCTCCCTAGCTGAACTGCATACGCTTTCTTCCCACGTGGTATTCAGTCAATAAGTATAGATATCTAATCAATTTAATAAAAGTGGGGGGTTTCTGTATTCTCCTTGGAGAGTAAATTCGTCCACTGGCTGATGTGCTACATCTCTACTAAGCTCCTGTTCAGATAACGTTGGAGCTGGCTGCAAAACATAAAACAAAATATCCAGGGTTTTGGGAAATTATACTTTTTTCCTCTTTATTTATGTTGTTTAAAGAAAAATTGGCATTGTTTTATTTTTTCTTTCTTTCCTCAGTCTTTCTCTTACCCTTTCCTTCTTTTCCTTTTTCTAATTTGTCTTTGTGAAAATAGAGGGCCAGTAAAATGAAAATGGTAGACCAGGCTGTGCCCATGTTCTTCGCCTTTCAAATTGACTGAAAGAGCTGTATGTCAAAGCTTGGACACTGGGGTTTTTTATTAACTCATTCTTAATGCAAAAAACAATTCAACCAGCTCTAGTGAGTAATGGCTTCCAGTACTCTTGGTGGCTGTTGGTAAGCAGCAGTAAGTGGTGATGAAATTCCATAAGGGCAGTATGTAGGCTTGTATCCTTCTGTTTTGCATAGAGGCCATAGGGAAACACAGTGCTGAACTTGTCCCCCCCATGCAATGTGGAGTTACTGTTATCACCAACTTTGGCTCTTTCTGTAAGGAGAAGCAACTGCAACTGAAGCTGTGCAGAGCAAGAAAAGATGATGCCTTTCACAATCTCCTGATAGACTTGTAAGGATTTGATGTGAAATAGTGAATTGTGATAAATGCTGATTTTTACATAAATCTTTCTTAAAGGACTTCAAAAACCTGGAAAAAATCATGGCAAAAATAAGGTGTCCATCTGATTCCTCATTATACACTTGCTTCCTCTCTTGTTCTGCTCTGGAGCCATGGAACTGCCTTTGCCCTGCATAGTTAGAGGGACTTAGGCTTCAAGAAAGGCTTAACTTGACAAAAGCAATACTTGGCAATGCTAAAAGCTATTAACTGTTGATCTTATCCTACTGAGCCCATTGGAGGGTTTTTGCAAAGGAGGAGTTACTGATGAGCTATTCTTCCATGATTGTGGTGATTTCTCCAAATAACAACCTCGCCATGTGTTGTTCTCAAAGTGAGTGTGATGTGCATAGCATGCTTTTGGGGGTTTCTGCTCCTGCCAAAGCTAATTTCATACTCATTAAAGTACTGAGCAGGTCTAATCTGAAGCCTTATGGGCCTTCAATGCAGGCCTATAAAATGTGCAGATTTGCACTTGCCAGGCAGCTCCAGGTGAAGCATGCTATGGGAAGAGGGGGTTGGTGTGCATGCTGCAGTCATGGAGCTGCCACTGCATCAGGGAAGTTTGGAGAAGATTCCCATCACAGTAGGCAGAGCCATGTATCCTCTGGTAGTAATCCTACCTGGGAGGGCCATGAATGAAGCTATGGGCTGGCTCTGACAATGACTGTCCCATCCTAGCAGGCTGCCCAAGCCTTGCGACGACAGTCGCATGGTGTCCTATGGGAGACAGATGGTGTAGCTGCTCTTTGCCTTGTGCCCACAGAGGCGCTGGGCTGCTGAGCCGTGCCACCCACTGGCCCGGCTTCTCAAAGGGGTGGCCCAGTGCTTGCTCATCTCCCAACATTCCCATCTCATGTGGAGTCCTTCTGCAGCAGGTGAAATCATGGTCCTGACATCACTTTCTGTGATGTTCTGTTGTACATGCCAAGCAACCCAGCTGCCTGCACTGACTCCAGCTCAGCCCAGGTCAGGAGCGGCACGTGCAGTGTTTAGGCAAAGCCATACACCTGGGCAATGCCAACTGTGGCTTCTCCTGCCAACGTGGAACCACTCGGGCTGAGCACTGCCAGGGGCACAGAGGGGCTGCAGCTGCCATTGTCCACCCCAGTGACCTCCCTATGGGCAGCTGCACCACCGGTTCCTCTTTCGGCTCGTACATGTGCCCCACACCTGGAGAAGTGTGAAACAGGACATGGCAGCGCTGTAAGCAGCTGTGCAGGCTCCAGAGGTGGCCGGTGTCTGCTCCTCCCACCTCTTGCCACTGCCCGGCCGTGGTGGGCTCACTCTCGAGAAGGCAGGGCACATGCCATATCCTGCACCCCACCTGCACCTTCAGGGTGGTCATCTTACAACTCATGTCCTGATGGTGGTTTTCTGTGGGTGGTCACAGAGATCTGCTAGTGGCCCTTTGCCGTGTTGGTGACAGTGCCCGGCCTGGCTGAACCAACTCTCAGCACCAGCATCCAGCCATGGCACTGCTTTGCTTTCTTCCTCCATGATGTGGCTTTCAAGCAGCTGTTCTTGTCAGGGGGAGTATGTTGTCTGTCCATCCGTCCACCCATGCGTGTAGGCAGCTGGTGACTGGGGTGAGCATGGATCCCCCAGTCAGCACAGGGGCAAGTGGGGTAGCGTTTCGTTGTGTGTGGAAGCCCAGCTGAGCCCGTGGAGCCAGGGGCAGCAGGAGAAGGAGACCCGGGGGTCTCCGTGGGGGGACAGGCCTCCGCGTGGGCTCCAGCCCGCTCGCGTACAGCCCCACGAAGCTGCGGGCGCACGTCCCTGCCGGGCCCCGACGTGCCCAGCAGCCCCGAGGGGGGGGACCACACGCCCGTCCGCCGCTAGATGGCAGTGCTGCCCCGGCGGAGCGGCGCGGGGGGCGGAGCTTGCGGGGGGCGCGGCCGCCCTTTGGGTGTCCCGGGAGGGGTGGTGCGGGAGGGAAGCGGGGGTGCCCGCTCCGCCTCGCCTCAAGCGCCCCCGCCGGCCGGTGCGAGGCGGTGTCGCGCACCTGCCGCCGCGGCGGGCGCTGCCCGGGCCGGGCGCGCTCCGGCTGCCTCGCTCGGCGCCGGCCTGCCCTCGCCTCCTCGGCCGCTGCGCCCCCCGGGAGCCGAGCGGGGCGTGCTGCTGCTCCGCGGGGTGACGGCCGGAGCTGCCGCCGCGCCCAGGTGCGGCCCTCCGCGGCCTGTCCCACCGGCACTCTGCCACACGGGATGTGTAATTACATACAGCGCACAGCTACGTGCGTGTTGATCCATTGTGTCATCCCTACAAATACAGACCTGCGCCGCTAATTCCGCCCGTGGTCCCAGAATCGCCTTCCGTCACCTCAGTGCTGTTTTCTGCGGCATAACTGCCACGAATACTTCGCTTTTTATAGAGTCTTTATTGTGAAACACAGGTAAATCGTTCCCAGCTAGTCATATAAATATCAACAACTTAGTACCTTTAACAACCAGCTAGGAAAACACTGATATCGACGCTGCTGCCAGCCAGCTTGGTGAAGAAGCAGAGGCAAAATGTCAAGTGATCCTGTGTAAAAGCCGTAGGCCTAAATCTCTCATGCTGTAAATTGAAGCACTGCCACTTAATCCCGAGAAATTACACTGGTTAATTACAACAGAGAGTAGGGATGGAGAGTTTTAAATGTGACCGTAGTCACATAATTATTCAGGAAATGCCTAATTTTCTGCTGGAAAGGCAGGGACGAGTCCCTCTCAACCATGAACCCCGTGAAATGAGGGCTGGTGGAGTGAGGCAGCCCTGATTGTGCTGCTTGGTGAGATGGGCAGAGCCTGCTTGCGAGAGTGATTCATCTCTGTGCTCCTCAGTTGAGATAACGACATCGCGAACCCGGCTGCTAAGGGTAACCTGTACATTGCATAAGGACAACAGATGGAAATCCTGGTTTAGAGCCACTGCAAAAAATAAAAACGTGCTCCAAAGGGAAAAGGAGCTTGTATTTCTGTGTTTGAACCTTTGATCTTCCTTCACATCTCAGGGGAAGAGAGGACCTTTTGCCGAAGACACATGGTTTTGCATCTGTGAAAACACAGCTGTATAGAGCAAAACAAAACTGGTGCAAAACACAATGGCTTTGCTGTGTCAGTTTAGCTGTTGGCGTTAAAATGCTTTAGAAATAGTGGGGGTTTTTGAAGAACCTTTCAGAAAGTCTCTGTCTTTACACAGTTGTTTGTTGAGATTTTACTCTGGATTTTGAAGTTCATCAGTGATCAAGAGACAGATGCTACCTAAATATTTAAAGTGAGCTCATGGGAAAGCGTGGCTATTCCCTCAACACTTCTGTCTTAATGGTTTTCTAAAAAAAATGTAAAGGCATCAAAATTTACAGGAAAATCCAAGCTGCCAAAATAACCTTGATTCAAAGAAAAAATAATCCTTAATAATGCTGTGATTCTGAATGGTGTATGTGTGATATGCAGCTACTTCATGATAACATACTGCCTTTCCAGCGTCGCCCCAGTGCACCCCCTGAAAGTACAGGGATGTTGCTGGGTGTCCTCGGTCAAATTGTTTTGCATCAGAGTATGATGGCGAAGCTGCTCTCCTATGCCTGCCTCTTGTCTTCTGCCCGCCCATGTCTCCAGCCGCACATTGCTGTCCCAGCAGTGTCCCTGCCTCACTGCATAACCCAGCACCTACCTGTGTCCCCCCGTTCCCTCTCTGTCCCCCCACAGTGTTGCCAATCACTCACTTGTGGCAGGAGCCTGGCAGTGTTATTCCTTTTCCACCTTAAATCCCCAGTCACTATATTTGGTTTATTATGAAAGACAAAGAGAGGAGCTAGAAATGAGGAAGGCTAGATGTGCAAATGCAGAATTATTTCTTAAATTAGAAAGAAATATTTTCTTACTAGTTAGCCACCTGACTCCTTTTTGGGCAGGGAGGGAATCTGACTCTGCTTTTAATTCCTGACATCAGCACAGCGGCACTGTGCTCATAAAGTTTATCCATCCTGGAGCCTTACAATAAATTTTCAAATGTGTTTGGGTTCCTAAACATGCAGCTGGCACTTAATGGGATTTTCAGAAGAGCATAAGCAGGTTAGACATCCTGCCATCCGCTGAACTGGGTGGCATTTAGGTACCTATCTTGCTCAGTCACTTTTGAAAATCCTGCCAGGTGCCTGTCTGCATCTTCAGTTGCCCTGGAAAATCTGGTCCCCATCTATCTCCTTGACCCCCCTCCTCACATTAGTATTTGTCTCTGTCTCCGGCCTTTGTAGTTCCTAACACCAGGGACATCCCTTCCCTTTCTGTCTGCCAAACTGGCTCTTCAGCTGGTTAAAGGCTCAGATGAGCAGCTATGAGCATGCCCAAATTTTTCAAATTAGTTTCCCTCTCCTCCTGATGATTTTTATTTCTTTCCTGGTGTTGTTTTCACTGTGTAAAGAATTTGGGATTAAAACACTTGGTGCAAATGGGTGTGAATGTGAGGGGAGTGCCCTCTTCCTTCTCTCTGTTAGGTTTTGTGTGTCTCAAGGTTGAATGTGAGAAGATGGGCAGTTAATTTCACCCTCAGCCTGTCTCTCCTGGAACCCTGGAATGGTAAAAGCGGATTTTATGTAATAGTGGGGTTTATATTTAAAGTTGAGAAAATGAGTATTTGAATTTCTGTCTTGAGCACAGATAGGGGTGAGTCACTGGGCCTCCTGGTGCAAAGCTGTTCCCCATCTGTAAAATGGATCCCTGGTCTCCGTTTGCATGGGTATAGAGCACGGGTAATTAATTAGTGTTTGTGCAGCCCTTTGAAAACCCTCGAACAGAAGGTGCTAGAAGGTGCTGTGGGTCGGCCTGGCACAGAAGAGGCTCACCCCAGAGCCTGGCTGCCCTCAGAGCCCCGCGGGGTGAGGATGGGAGCTGCGGGCCCGGGGAGCTGCCGACCCATTCCTTCAGCAGAGAGATTCCCTGTTTTCTTCTGGGGAAAACAAATTGGGAAGGGAGTTGTTGGTGCGCACGCCTCTCTTGCTGTGCCTGGCCTCCTCCTTTCCCAGGAATAACAACAGCTTCATTAGCAAGCTGACAAAAAAACAAAAAAAAAAAAAAAAAAAAAAAACCCCCAAAACACAACTAGAGTATTGAAATATTAATAATAATAATAATAGTCCGGGTAACAGAGAGACAGCAGCTCTTGTCTCTGCCTCATGCCGAAAGTTTCCTCTTTGAAGTGGTTGCTTCCCTCCTCTCGCCCCGCCGGGAGGGAAGGGGGAACAATTGTTGAGATCTAAAGCTAGGCAGGAATGCTGAGCTGATGGCTTTCCTGCCTACCCCCTGTTTGCACCCCTGCCTACCCATATCCCTGCCTGCCCCTACACCCCTGCCTGCCCCTATCCGTGCCTGCATCCCTGCCTGCACCCCTGCACACATTCCTCTCTGCCCCTCTCCACACCTCTGCCTGTCCCATCCACACCTCTGCCCACCTCTTCACTACCTCCTGCAAGCCCGCTGCCCACACCCTACCCAAATCCCTGCCTGCCCCATTCACATCCCCCCTGCCCCCGTCCTCATCCCTGCATGCCTCATCTAAATTCCTGCCTGCCCCATCTAAATTCCTGCCTGACCCCATCCACATCCCTGCCCGCCCTCATCCACGTCCCTGCCCGCCCCTGCCCACATCACTGCCGGCACCCCTCGCCTCCCCTTGCCTGCACCCCTGCCCACTCCGTCTGCCCCGTTGCCCTCACCCTCGCTCGGCTGCCAGCCCGGGGCTGCACTTCGCGTCGGGGTCGGTGGGTGTCACTGGAGACCCTGGTTTCCCGGCCCGACAGCCCCCACGTTGTCCTAGGGAGATACAGACACATCAAGCCTGGGAGACGGTTTAAAGGCTTGGGTGGTTGGTTGGTTTGGGCTTTTTACCGAGGGGGTTCTCGAGTTTTTTCCCCGCGTGGGGAGGATGCCCCCTTCTTCCTGAGAGTGGCGGGCGCTTTCCAACGTGAGCTGCAAAACCAGCTGCTTGGAAAAGGCACGATTCCCATCACGCTCCTTTAGCAATATAGCAACACCACTGGTAACAGTGAAAAAAGGAATTTTTCCCCCTCAAAGTGTGGTTGTATAAGGTGTAGGTGTAGAGGGGTCTGCCTGCCATTGTCAGTGAGGACAAGAAATATTCACATTTGGCTGAAGATCATCAATGCACATGGACGAGGGAACTTGTCTGGCTTTGACCAGAGAGTGAGAAGACTATAAACAGATATTTGTTCTTTTAAAAACTATACACTCGAACCATTTTTTTCCCCATAAAGTTTCTTGCATCTCTCATGGGTACAGTTTCTTCCCCATCCAGGATTATTTTCCCAAAGGATTATTATTTTTCCCTCTCCTTTTCTTCAAGAAAAACAAACCATAACAAAACCAACCCCGAACCCAAAGATAAATACTCTAAACATCCTCCAATGTAATGGGCTAGCCACATTTTGCAAGAAATTCCCAGTAATTTGCAACTTTTGAAAGCCGGGCATTGTTTCTCTCAACTTATTGAAATGCACAGATATGTTAAATAGGAGGGGGGGGGGAAAAACCAACCCCAATGACTTCTATTTCACTGCATATGCAAAGAGAGGGCAGCTTGATTCTTCCCTCAGCGTTTGTTAGTCACATCCTCTTGGCCATTGTTTTGCAGTTTGTGCTGGGAATCCAGTTTATTTAATGGTTAAGAGCCAGGGTTTGGTGGTTTAGGGGCTTTTTTATTTTACTCATTCTGAGCTGATCTGAGAAAGCAGGAAAAATATTAACCGTGCCAAGGGGTAGCTCCCAAAGAGAGCTCCACTCGCCTTGTGGGAGGGATGAGGCCCTCCCGAATGACCAGATGCAAGATATACAGTGTTATTGCACTTCCTAAGTCAATTTTGGTTGTGCATTTCATTTCTGAAAATGTTAAAAAACATCCGGTGGGTTGGTGGAGAAGCCTTGCCTGTTATTTCAGATGCTGGGTTGCATGTACAGTACTTCTCTCCTTTTTTGTAAGCCTTAGGAGGTGGTCCCCCAACAGCTGTAGGTTGCCTATTCCTTGGAAATCCTACCCCAAGTCCTCCAAAAAAGCTGTTAATAGCAACAGGCCTATTTCCAATGTCAAGCCCGGGGGGGGGGGGGGGGAAGGGCATCATTTTCAGATAGGCTCCTTGTGTAAAAGGTGTGAGCTGCCGAAACTGAGAAACTGTCCCACCTTTGAAAGCTCCCAAGTCCCCAAATGATTTTATTAAAAAGGATATCAAGGACCAAATTTCTGACAATGTTGTTATGGCAACAGAAATAGGTGGCAACGTGAGTATCCAGAATGTCAGGGCTGTAGGAAACCAGCAAAATAAGCACCGAGTTGTATTTGGAAAAACAAATTGAATGGTGGTGGCCAAGTCTTACACTTATTTCGTTCAGTAAAATCCCTATTTTCATCTGTCCAGCTATGCTGACAGTGCCTTAACAAAAGTGCCAGCAAGGCACTGCAATATTTATTGCCTTTAAATGTGACCTGAGATCTCTGTTATTTTTTCCCTTTGACGTACTGGAAGAACGATGTTTCCTTCTGTTTTATATTCACTCCTTCTTCAGTACCTCCAACTTTTGTGGGTTTCTTT
Organism: Lathamus discolor; assembly: GCF_037157495.1. Lineage (NCBI taxonomy): Eukaryota > Metazoa > Chordata > Aves > Psittaciformes > Psittacidae > Lathamus > Lathamus discolor. The sequence goes on along the minus strand of NC_088887.1, from coordinate 72,610,651 downwards.
TTTTTTTTTGCTGCCTTTCTTTAGCGACACGTGCTCCAATCCCTTTTTGTCCCTGCGCTTCCTACCTCGCCTGCCACAGGATCGTATGCAATCCCCCCCCCCATCCAAACAGCCAAACGTGCTCCTCTTAAACCTCTGTGATATTAAAATTTCACCACTGCTTTCATTTCCCTTGAGCCGAGGGAGCCCTGAAACTGCAGCCCCATCTCCCCTAGTTTAGAAACAGCCAAAGTATTTGGGAAGTTTGCAGGTCCCTACTGTAACACGCTTCAGGGACCTTTTGTACAGCAGCCGAACGGGATGAATTTGCCAAGTTTCAAATTTCAGGGGCAGGCAAGACATTTGTAAGTCGGTGTTTTTGTTATTCTGACAAAGTTCTTTGATTCTTTGATTTGCAGGCTTTTCCCCTTTCTTTTTCTTCTTTTTCTTCTATTTCCTTACATTTAATAAAAAGGAGATGGAGTGTGACATTAAGCAATTTTACAGCATTAGCAGCTTTGGGCTGTAAACAAAGACAAACGAATCCCGCTTACTTTCAGTCTGAGAAGTTTGCTGTCAGTTGGTCCTAGACTGGGGACTCGATCCTATGGGACGTTATTCAAGCAAAACACGGCTTGAAGTCTCGGAGAGTTGTGTCTGAGTAAGTACCTTGGAACCTGCCCCTCTGCCTGCTGGAAAAGAGAGTGCTGGGTATCTCCTTTTAAAGGCTTTTTTTCTGTGGTCGCACACTTCATCCTAACGCTTTTGATTTGAGATTGCTTTGAGATTGCCTTGCTAGGATAGTGTTTTCAACGCAAAAGCTGCAGAGCAAAAGGGACATCAGTGTTTTTTGAGTAAGGCTGTTCTATTTTTCTTTGTTAGATTTTTTTTTTTTTACTTTTTAAACAGTCTCCTCCTCCAAATAAAACAAACAAAAAAACCTTTTATTGAAGCATCTGAACCAAAAAACCTTTTATTGAAGCATCTGATTTTAATTTGATGTGATTTTGGTTTCAAGGCTCCTGAAAAAAATTAAAACATATTCCCCCACTGTCTCAAGCTTCAATTTTTAGCATTTTACAATGTAAGATTACTTGACATTATTTAATTGGACATGAGGGTGTAATACAGGAATTTCCGTTATGTGATGGATTAATTGTTTTCCTAATACTTTAAAGGCTGAGATCCAAACATTTTTCCATTCTATTGCAAAATTAACTGCAATAAATCTGTCAGACCCAATTATTCATTTAAAACATTCCACACTGATTAAATCTGCACATTTGCCTGCGTGCGAGGGTGAGCGAGGGAGAGGAGGTGTGCGTGGAGGGGGCACCCCAGGTTTGCTCCCTCTCCTTCTCAAAACAGCAGCAGCGCTAGAAAAGAGTCCTTTAAACTTAGCCTGGGAAACGTGGTTAACTATAAAGTCTAAGGAGAGGATGAAGCATTCGTGGATGCAGGTCCCTGAGCCTCCCTGCTGTCCCTCTTCCTTGCTGCCAGGTCTGGACAGGCAGAAGCATCGCGTTTGTGTGTTTGATGCTGTTTGAAAAGATCATATTTTACTTCTGGCGTGGGTGCTTTTTTGATTTTTTATTTATTTTGTCTTTAGTTTGTTGATGTTTTTAAAGTCTCTAAACAAAGTCAGATGTGTTAACAGCCTTATTAACAATGTTAAAATGGAATCAACAGCTTGTGGATACCTCTGGAGTACAATAGCATGTCAGCCTACCCTGCCCCCTTATAAATCGCGTCCCGCTGTCTTTCTTTTGTTTCGTGCCCAATCAGCAAACTAAAGTTTTGTTGAGACAGAAGGGCAGTTCAAGTGTTCCTGCTCCGGTGGAGGGAGGAGCGGTGGCGGAGTTCCTCCTCAGCCCCGGCGAGGCCCCTGTGCAAGCGGGGAGAGGGACCGACCCCTAAACCTGCAGGCAGGGCTCTGCTGACCCGCCTGCCTCCCTGACCTCTGCCGTGCTGTTTTGTCAGTTTAAAAGGCTTCGCCGAGGTTGTAGTTTACTTTTATGGGCCTTTCAGCACGTCTACAAAAGCTTTTGTTTATTTAAGATGTAGTGCAGTTCAGATTTCTATTAATCTTCATATAACTTCAGTGGCATCGCTGCTTCATCGCCGAAATGGTGCTGCGCCTGGTGATGGGCAGCCTGGGTAATTACAGAGGGTTTGGGGTGTTTCAGAAATGATTTGCCTCTCTAAGTGGAAATCAGCACCAGCACATCGTGTTCTTTGACTCCATTTCACCCTAATTTGGGTTCTTTGCTTTTCTTTTACCTTTTACTCCCTCAAGCTTACTTCTTGCAGTCGAACTCTTTAGGAAAGCCACACAGCTGATTTCAGCATTAAATACAAAACAAACATTTCATGCGATCTATTTTTTTTTCATGTGGCTAGAATCACCCCAGGTTAATTTGCATAGAAAATTTATGTAGAATGAGAGGCATTCCACATGAGGGAAACGCTTATATGTTTTGCTTTATGGTAATGATATTTTTACTCCTTTCATCCAACAGTGTCCAAGTATTTAAAATTCCTACTAGAAGGGCACGGCACTACCAAGCAGACACGCATTTCGAGCCCTTTTATCGGTCAGAAAACTGCAAGACACCGACAGGTTGCCGTTTGTCCCAGGATTGCAAAACACTTGCCAGCCCAAAATAGAGAAAGCCGTCCCTTTTGTAGGGGAAAGTAGGCCTGGCAGGCTCCATACTCTGCCCCAGCACCACCCATCCCACTCTGCTCCAGCTCCTGGAGACATGGAGAGTACCCACTGGAGATGTGCCTGCCCATTATGATGTTCCAGAACAGGCAGTTGCCATGTCCAAAGGCTTCTATCCAGAGCCATAGTTTTGTCTCTGGCAGCCCCACATGCCGTGCCCGCTCTGAAATAATTTGGCCGAGCTGGGCTACACCCTTCCCTCACTTTCCTCATGATCCCCGGTGTTGGTTCCTGCTGTGGCCCCACGTGCATCCAGCAGCCCATGGTGCTTTGCATTTGCTTTCCATGGGGATAGCAGAGGGATGTTTGGTTTCCAGCCACGGAGCCGCAGCCGGGCTCCCTGGCCCTGCTTCCTTCGGTCCCCTCTGATGTGTGCACATCTCTCAAGCCCCAGCCTAAAACCCTGCTGCTCTCCCTGCCCTTCCATTTACACAGCTGTTCCGTAAGTGGAGAAGATGATACCAAATGCAGCGCAAACTGATCAGGAGCCTGTCTTGACTCCACTCCTGTGCACACTGAGCATGGCTTGTCCGTGCCATAACATGAAAATGTTTATCCTTTCTGAGGATCGTGTCTCCAAGAAAGCATTTAGTGATGAGGATTCAGTTCAATTCATTATTTTCTTACCTAACTGGTACAAAAACTCTCTCACAGGAAACTTGTGCCAGTTTTGCATATATAAAACCCTTTATCTAGACTTAATAATAAAAAAACCCACAGGGTGATAAAGGCTAAATTATACAGGGATAAGATTTATGTTATGTATAGTATAGCTCACTTTACCGTGTTGTGAAAATACCATATTTAATAGGCCATCCAACAGTATTCTAGTAATTCAGATTATTTTTAATGTCCTGTCCCTATTTTTACACTACAAAGGTTTCACACGACTTCAAAATTCTACAGATAAAAAGATATGTTTTCATCTTGGTTTAAATCTTATGAAACTGATGAACAAAGAAAAATTTGTAACCAGGTGCTGGTTTATTTATAAGGAAAAAAAAAGAAATGTCCATTTTGGGGAAGTGTATTCATTTTTAAGCAGCACGTGCTGAGAGAACAAACACATCTTTTGTCTGACTATGAGGAAGTTCATAAATAGATGTCATGTTTGTTGAGAAAATATTTTTTGTTGATGGAAATTGTGGGTTGTAACAATTATGTTAATACTTTGCATTTGTTGTTATCTTCCAGAAATAAGGCACCTCAAAAATAAGCATTCCTGCCAGGAAGGGTGTGTAAGGATGCTGAGGCGAGCTCTGCCGGTCACCCTCTGCACCCTGGTGCTGCGCTTGCCATCAGCAATCCCCATCACCTGGGATATAGCCAGCCCATCAGTTACATATACAGTGCTTCTGTTATTATTTCTGTAAATCTCCTTTATTTAGTAGTGGATTGACAGCAGTGGGGCAGCATCTGAGGGGTGCAGAGTAGCAGGGCTGTCCTCCTGGATTACCTTAATGGGGCCCCAGAGCCCCACCATTGGAGGTGCTGGGACCTTCGCAGCAGAGTGGCTTTGGTGGAGCAGTGGCTTTCCCACTTCAGACCCTGATGGCACTCTGATTTACAGAGGCTTGCTCTGTAAAGCTGTGTGCTGGTTTTCCAGATTCCACGACCTACACTTTCATTTATGAGATTATGCAGAGATCATCTTCCTGCTAGACATATAGTGAAAGAAGATTTAATAATCACACTTCCATCTTTTTATTTCTATTCTTTATAATTTGTAGCAAATTTCCATGAAATATATCTATTTTGTGGAAAATAGTGTGGTCTGTTTGCTTTTAACATATGGCAGCTTTGTCTATGGAGCTATGTGGAAATTCATTATATGTACTGTCTTTTTTGTGAGCTCTCGGTAATGCCTGCAGGAGTTGCATGAGTTTTCTGAAAGGAGAGCCCCAGAAGCAATACAACAAATTAAAAAAGGAAAGAATAAGCAAACTTAATGCCACAGATTTAAAAGCGGTTTTAAGTAAGAGGATATATTACCTATTTGCTCATCTATTTGGGTCCAGATAATCCTCCTACAAAAATGTACAGCAGAAACTGAAATGTGAGAGCAGAGCCAAAGAAGTGTTACAGTATGAAGCCAGAAAAATGTACCCACATATTCCATGTTGCAAAAGCAAAGAGATCTATTGAAGGTAAAATCAGGATACTGCAAAAAACCCCGAAAAATCTTTCTTGGGACTATGCCTTGATGCGATCATCTCTGTTTGAAAGAAGCTATGATATACACTGTGATGCTATCTTATTTAAGTCTAAAACTAGTAATTTGTACTTTGCGAGCTTACTTCCTGCTGATATGTCTTGAGAGCTTATTCCAGCTGTTGGAGGAAGGCAGGATGGGAAGGAGGACTCCATTTTAGTGAAGGGTGGCTATGCAAGAGAGTCTGTGGTCAGTTGTTGGCCAGAGCAGAGGATGGGGCAGATGCAAAACCTTTGGAGAAGCTCCTTCCCCAATACCTTGAAAAAGGCCCATGAATGTCCATTTCCCTCATCTGCAGGAAAAGCAACCCCATGGCTTTGGGACAGGAGGAGAGCGTGGCTTTGGCACATCCTGATTTGGGACTTTCTGTTCCTTCAGGTGAGCTGCATATGGGCTGGCCCAGCACGGGGATTGGGGTATGTATTGAGGGCAGAAGTTGCCAAGGATGGGAAGTCCTGTCTTTTCTGCAGAGCAGAAGAGGCACCTTGACACAGAAAGCACCATCCTCAGTGGTGGGGCACAAAGACATTTGAGCACCAGGCATAATCCATGCATCAGCCAGCCTGGAGCTCAGCCAGGTGGAGGGAGGCACTCAGACCAAACTTAAAAACTCCTGGGGACTTTGCCAGAGTATTCGTGGAGTTCACTTCTACACTGAAAACCCACCTGGCTAAGCTTTTCCAAGGCAAATAGTTGTGTTCGTATGGTGTTCATCTATCTTGGGTGATTTATTTACCTTTTCTGTGCGAGGAAGGTTTTGTTGAAGACATCCTGCAGGTTAACTAGATGCAAGTGACTTTAGTTTGAGTGGCTTCTGCCCTTGGAGGGAGGTTCAGCAAGGTGGGCAGAGGGAGGTCTGTTGGGAAACAAAGAAGATGTGTTTCATCCCCAGGCAGAGCTGCCATAGGGCAGATGCAGGTGAGTGGTGGTTTGGGGAAGGAACTAAAGAAGGTTGTGGGTGCCAGAAAGGCATTTTGGCATCCCCAACTCGGCTGAAGAGTCGTATCACATTGATTCTTTGCTAGCATCATATTTTTATGAACTCACACTAGAAAATGCCATCTCAAAATATTTGAGCTATACAGGTATACCTATAGAGAGATTTTTCCATAAGGGTATAATACAGTAATGTAAAAGTCACGAGATGCATTTTGAAGACGTGGTGCCTCTAATTCTATATGCTCTCCTATTGCAAGCTGATTTTTAAATTGGGAAACTTCGGAAAACCTTGCAAATGAGGCTGCTGGCTTATTTATTTATTTGTTTCGTCTCAGCTGAGACAGATGGGATTCTCGGATCATACACTGTTAAGCCTTCCTTTGGAATTCGCGCCACCGTGGCCACAGAGCCCAGATGGTGCTTAAATCTGTCATTTTTTAACAACCCGACTTTCTTAATTTTATATCCAAACACATTGAGCATTCAAAGTGATTAATTACTGTCCAGATATGTCTGTGCTGCAGCAATTTACTCGCGTGTGCCAAAGATCATTTCGTTCTTGAGTAGGTAGTTCGGTAAGGGCTGAGCGGGCGGTGAGAAGCTCACCAGCAGAAACTTTACATTGGAGGTAGCAGCATGGTGCTGCTGGTATCATCCTCCAGAGCAGTGGCTTAGCAAAAAGTTTCCATAGGTAAAGCAGAATTTTGGTGCACATGGATATTTTACAGCTTCCAGGGAGGATTTGCACTATTGCCGTATCAGCTTCAACCTCACCAAATCTTTTTCCTGTCAAAAGGGAATATTTTGGTGCCTGGCAAAAACCAACATTATGTTTTCAGGATGCGGCATGGACAGGTTTATAACAGCCAAGTGTTTAGTAAGAGAAAGTTGAAGGGTTTTCTTAAAAAAAGCAGAGGTTGCTCCAGGGGTGTTGAGACCTAATCAGTGAAATTACTGTAATTCTTCAGAATCAGATGTTTCTCTGATGGCTTCTCCTCACTTTTAATTTCAAAGTGGTCCTTCTTCTGGAAGAGTTCAAATATTATTTGCACGTCCGACACTTGCATTGATTTTCATGTTTGCAGCAGGCTGCAATCAGTTCCTTCTTTTCTGGAAATGAGGGAAGAAGTAATGCTGCATGATCCATGCAGCTCTAGCTCCAACTTTACAGCAGACAACAGTAGCCTGTCAAAATCCTTGAGCTGCTGCTGCTGTTTTCCTGACCAAGCATCATAAGACAGCTACCTGAAGGTTATTTTTGAGTGTTACTGCGTATTGTTTATTTGGTTACGTGGGTTTGGTGCAGGTGGAAGTGCAGCTTTCGAAAAACTAGAAGTAGGAGCTTTCTCTGGTGTGCCTGGAATCAACTGGGGTTTCTAGGGCTTCCTTCCCCTTTGCAAAGGAATTGTAGTGCTTGTGCTATCTTAAACACTGGCAAAGCAAATGTCTAACTCTTTCCATTACTGAAGGACACCGGGTAGCATCAGACTATGTCACTCCATCTTCAAACAGTCTTTATACTTCGTACAGTCTTAATTGTTAGCACCACTGTTTTGTGTTTCACCCATCCATGCACACCACCACTAAGGACCAGTTCATGGGAAATAAAAAAGCCCAAGTTGCTCAAGACTGATTTGCACTTATCTGAGGGTTAGAAGTTTAGTAGTGATGAATTTTGGTTGTTCTTTAAAACCTAGAGAAAGAACTAGTCCTCACCATATTAACACACTTAAAGGAAAATCTGCTTCTAGGAAAGAGATGTCTTTTTTCTCCCACTTTCCTGTAATCTGCATAGAATCAGGTAAGTGTAAGTAGTCAGATAATCAGACACCACTGGCCAAATGTATGGTAGGAGGTTTTAAGGAGTACCTCTACTAAAATGAAAATGTGCTGACTGTGAAACACAGGCAATAGTCTAAGACTTGAAGAGCCAAAGTGTAGTGCTTGAAGAAGTGACTTCTACAGTGGAAAGACTTAGCTAGATTTTAGTGTTTCCTTTAAAATAAGTGTCCTACCAGCTGCATATGCTTGGAGATTTTGCTACTAAATATATAGGCATTTAGAAACAGAGTTCAGAAAATACATGTATAAAGTGAATTTGCATCTATAATAAAGTGAATGCATTATACTTATAAATATGTGTGTGCAAGCGTATAATCAGTCTGAACGTTCCCACTTTGAAATACTCTGTAGTTTCTGTTATTTAACACACTGCCATAGAAGGCGCTTATTCTGAGAGCACTACATCTTGGTACAGACATTTCCCTTGTTAACTTCCAGTTGAATTTAATTACTGTTAATAATTACTGACTGGCGGTCACTGCTGCAAAATTGATAATTAATATTAAATAGCGAATGTAGAGGATTAAAGAACAGAAGTGCTCTTTTGAGGTGGGAGGTGCCTCAGCACCAAAGCCCAGTGCTGTGTACTAGCATCACCTCTGGAGAGTGAACATTGCCTCTTTCACATCCAAATTTTTTCTCCCTGCTTATAGTACAGTCTAGGAGGTCTTACAGTAATTATATGAAGTTGCAGCAGTGCTTCGACATTTGCTTTTGGTTTATGATTTAATAAGGCAGGAGAAGGCTGAGTGGGCTCTGGTTTTTAAGAGGAGAGCTTTATTGGCTTTCTGGGCCAGGGAGTTTGAGTTACTGTGTGTTTCCTCACTCTTTTACTGGTGATGTTGGTATCGCACATGACATGTTTCAGACAGGCTAAGAGTGCTAGTTGGGAAGGACTTTTTCTGTCCTTTCTGGTTTGTACTCTCCCATATCCTAAGAGGTGCGTTTGATGGCACCTTCTGTGGCATTGAAGTGTTACCTTAATTTTTATGTAAATTGTAAACCTGAAGTTTATATAAAAAGAGCTGATAAGCCCTTAGTCTGAGCCCACTATAAAAAATAACTGCTATGCATTGTTAGTATTCGATTAGAATAATCCCGGTTAGAATTTAAGTTTTGTTTTTTCTTTGATAAGTAATTCAGTTTGGTGGCAACTCTATAAGCTGTTAATAAGTATCATAAGTTTTCATTAAAGTGGATCCCACTGGTGTGGTCGAGTTTATCCCTTCACTAAGGAGGTTCAGTTCTCTCCTCAGCTTGCTCATGGGTATCATACTACTAAATTTCAGTAATCTATTAAATGTGACTCTTTAAGCATCAGCGGTTACTTCGGCACCTCCTAGGTGCCTCTAAACATAGTAACCAGAATTTCGTAGACGACAAAGGTGACAGTTTGGTGGCTTTTTTCGCTCTCTTTAATTAAATACAATTACAGGCAAATTTACATCTGTGGCTTCAACTCTGTTTTGTCCTTCCTATATAAAGCAAAATGCTTTATATTCAATGGGAAAGTCCTAGTTCTGATTACCTGTATTTCCATGTAGACATAGAAAATGATACTACCAGGTTTGCACTTTTCATGATACTTCAGGGCAGGTTCACTGCTTTTGACACATTAATATTGTATGTTTGGTTTTGGCACAGAAATGAGTTCGAATATCCCTACACTATCTTCCTTAAATCTTGTTAGTCAGAGAACGACCTGGTACTGCTCACCGCCTTTTGACGCTTCAAATGCCTGAGGGTATCCTCTCCTTGGAGTGTACCCCTCAGGAAATCCAGGAGTTTGATCTGACTGCTCAGAATACAGAAATTCTTCTGATGAGTAAAAGTTAAAACAGGTTGTCTAATCAAAAACCAAAACACAATCAAAAGGATGAGACTCCCAAGATCCTGGTTCCCGTACACCTTTAAAAGAGAAACCCTCTCATCTATCAGCTTGTATCTTAATCACTTAAACTTTCTTTAGCTTAAACCATTTTCTGTGGTTTTAAGCTACAGTTCCCATTTTCACCTGTCCTTTGTCACACAGGATATAAGACTTTAGTAGGAAAGAGTGTGGAACAAGTTGCTTTTTTCTGCAGCTTACCTTAGTCATGGGATCAAAACATGATGGGGAGAAAGGGCACCCACCCTCACTAGGGCTCCTTTCTCCTTCCACTGGGAGTACTTCTTCCCAGCACCCTAAATGCTGGACTCTTCGGGATGCTGCTCTAATTGCAAAAAAGCTGTTTTTCACAAGTGAGTCTTTTTTAACCTTTTCCTAATGAGTTCCCAAGTGCTTTTTGGCCTTAGATGTTAAAGCTTGTGTGTTTGCGATTTCCCTGGCAAGCTGCCGTTCGTAAAGAGGATATAGTGTTTTCTTGGTCCTTTGCCCAAAGTAATTTTGCAAGGAACTGTAACTGCATTTAGTACATGTCATTCATTGGAGAGAAGTCATTGTAATTGCATTTGATCACAATCAGTTTATGGCTCTTTTATCATGTTTTCATGCTGCATATCTACTCAAACATCATAGCAAAACTTAATGGCTACTGTTTTACTTCTGCGTAAAACATTTTATGGCCTTTTTGTGCAGCAGACATCAGGTTTCAATCACTGTTGCCCCATAGAGAGAGAAAAAAGTTGGATGAAGAACTATCAGAAGTCTTTAACTACATAAAATTTTATTTCAGGTCAACTTCCCATAAAAGATATTAAATGTATTTTGTGGTTTATTCTGCATGTTAACAATTTCAGAGGAGCTGCAATATTTTGGGGGAAGCAGTATGAAAGGGGGAAGTTAATTCACAGAAGATGTTTTACATTTGGGGTAGTTTTCCTTTGTAAAAGGATGGATTTGTATGTGGAAGGGGCGGCTGGAGAGTGCCGCCTTCACGTTCTCAGAGTGGCTTTAAAAGCTCACTGTTGCCTCCATGGTATTCAGATTTCTGACCTTCTGCTGAGCCTTTTTAATCATTGCTTTAAATTTTTGATGTTCCATTCATAAAACCCGGCGCAATTCATGCATCTTAAATTATATCTTTTGCTGCCTGAGCACTGCCGAAGTTCCCAGCTGAAAAGTTTAATTAAAAGGGAAACTTTGACATGCTGCTGAGAAGATTAGTTCGCATTAGAATGGCAAGATAAAAGAAAATTTACTTCTAATCTAATTAACACCAATTAAAAGATGTAAAAGAATTTGCATCGGCCAATTGTTAATTATGCATCAATTTGCCTTTCCTGTGACAAAAAAAGCAGAACATGACCTGTTTTGTTTTAGGGTACCTATAGTGTGATGATATTGCCACAGTCATTTTCCATGCGAATTGGCTGCGATGGTAACACTTATCATCCCAGTGCTTTGGTTTGTGCTCAGGATTTTAGTGGAAGGTTATTTCAGCCTAATTGGTCTGTAGCTTGACAGCTGTGTGTAAGGATGATGGAAATGCAAATAAAACCTCTGGGTTTACAGAAACCGATTGTGCATAGGTATATGCTGCTTCTCCTTAAATGTATGTATGTGATAGTTTAGAGGTGTTAGAGGGGTATGCCTGCCCACTCCAAAGTGTGAGTGTGTATTTACACATGCTTATATTTATTTTGATTCACATCTTTTTTGAGATTACAGCTGGGACTGTCCGGTGCTAAATATGGTTTTATTCCACATGCTCTGACTGCTTTTATACAGGATGTAATATTTTGAGAGAACTGGTGTGGCTAGTGAACTTCTCAGTTTGCTTCCGGATAGAAGGCTGAAGGTGTTTCATTGCTGTATGCTATGCACTTGCTGCGAGTTTAGAATGATCCTTATTTTTTTAATGTGCATTTGCTTCTTTCTAGTTTTGTTTTTTTACAGATTTAAAATTTAAACCTGAGATGTCTAGTTCAGTATAAAGAAAGGACCTGGGCAAGACTATGCTGTTTACATTCTGTTCATACTGTATTAGTGGATGATTTTATATATAAATACCATTTTTGATATGAACAGTGATGATGTTTGTTGCTTTTTGCTGGCTTTCCTGAATTCATATTTACTTTATCATCTTTTTAAACTCTTTTACTCACTATCTGTTCAGCTGATATCATGCACAAAGTTCGCTTTCAATGTGGCAAGTCTAATGAGGTTATGAAGCTGTCAGAGCTCTGAACAGCAAAGAAGGTCATATATTTCTGGTAACCAACTACAGAGGAAAAGAGGTCCATGCTTGGGTCTGAAACAGCAGTTATGTTAACCCACTTTGGGAAAATAATAAGGAAACATAATTTTTTGGCCAAGTTGCATATTGTGTGGACAAAAAAGACAGGAAACATACCGAAGGGAAGAGAAATATTCGTGTTACAGTATTGGTTGCAATCATAGAATCATAGAATCATAGAATAGTTAGGGTTGGAAAGGACCTCAAGATCATCTAGTTCCAACCCCCCTGCCATGGGCAGGGACATCTCACAAATCAAATGGTTGTAACAACGTCTTAATTAAGAATTGCCCTGAACTTGCTCATAATGTTCAAAAACCTAAGTAATTCTTTACCACTGTAAAAATGTATCAAGTAACTCTTCCATATGTCTTGTTCATGTTGTGCCTTGCTGTGCTGTTCTTTACGCTTTATATTGCCTTTTGTGAAAAGCATCACAAAGGTTCTTTCTAAAGAAAACAAACCAGGAGCTAGAACATTAAGAGTACATTATATATTTGACCAATCACTTTTATAAAGTCTGATGCAAGTCTTTAATCTGACATCCTTGGAGAATGCTTTAGTTTTTAATATTTCTATGACCTTCTCCAGGGGACTGAAAAATTGCTTTGAAGTATCAAAGTGGTGCATGGAGTTTTAGCTGTGTGATTCCCATTAAAGTCAGTAGGAGCCAGGTAGCTAAAACTCAACACAACTATGAAAACATACTCCTTGTGCAGTGTTAAGTAGTAAAGCAATTCTGTGACATGGCAGTGACATTTTACTGCGTTTGCTGGCTTTATAGATCCACTCAAGGCTTGTATTTTTTACTGGAGTTTTACTGTTCAGTGAAAATAATAAGGAAATATTCAAAAGCAGGTGTAGCCTATTCTAGTAAAAGGCACAGCTGTTGGGAAAAGTTGGCAGCTTACATATACTTTTAAAGTAAATTGACAAAATCAGTTTTGCAAACTCCGAGCTCATCACCTGCATGTTGGTCATACTGTAGGCGTTTGTTCAAGGTGCCTGAAAATACTTCCCATGCTCTCAGCCCAGAGTTGGAATCAGCGCTCAGTGAACAACGGCACTGGCAGGTGATGGGGATTTCTTTGCTCAGCCGTGCCCCTGTCCAAGGAAAAAGATCAGGTACTGACAGGCAAAGCAGCCATCCACAAGATAAGCTTGTTTAATTAATACAGTTTCTTTCAATCTGAAATACCTCTTCATTTGGCAAATTTATCTACAAAATGAGCATTCAGTCTTTGAACATCAGCAAAGGCAGAGGGATTTCGGTTTGGAAGGTTTTGGTGCCTTTTTTGTAATATCAGGGTTGTGGAAACCTCTAAGAGGGCAAAGTAGTTTTATTTGATGTTGTTTCACCTATGGACCGGAAAGATGAGACTTTCAATGGGAACTCCAACCGTTTGTATTTAGGGATTGCCTTGCTGGATAGGTCTCAAAGAAATCTGTTACCACATTGCCACCAGATTCCAGAAGCATGCCTTTACATTCAGCTTATGGCAGTAAAATTTTTGGTTTTGTCTGTCAAAGATCTTAAGCTGTTGTATTTTGTATGAGCTTCTGATTATGTTCCAAACCCTACTGCAATAAGTTTTACCCTGTACAAAACCTATATATTATTTTGTGTTGACCGTGACAATCTGTCCTACATCTTTCCTAGCAAAGGCAACCCATAAAATCAGAGGTGTTGGTCATCCTCATTAACTACCTCTCAGCCATTCTGGATTTGTTGCTCTTGATACTTTCTAGCTATAGTGTCTGTCTGACTGAAAGCAGCTGTTTTTCACACAGCTCTGGTCCAGCAAAATTTACGCCAGTTAGCCTGAAATGTGAAAAGACAGTGTCTTCTGCAGACAGCTCATTAATTTCCTTTTGAATTACAGATAAGTTTCTGTATCAGGTTTTCTGAACGAGTGTGGGAAGTCTGATTTATGATATTAAAGGAGGAAAAAATGCAATGGTATCTCTGTTCAGTCATGTCCTAATGTACAATTACATAGGGGCTTGATCCTCAGTTATAAAACATGATTGCCCTTTTCCATGCTTACAGGGTTTTTTGTCTCTGGAGCTGCATGCAGAAATTCTCAGGGTTGTCATACACCAGGGACCAGTTAGAAATAACTGATAATTCGCTGAAGTAGTAAAGATGCTTGAGAAACAAGACTATCACAATCTTTAAGCAAAACTCAATTCAACATTTTCCTGCCAATGTCATCTTTTCTTTCTCTACTATTTCACAGGAAGAGCAAGCATTAAGAGGAGCTGGCAATCAGAGCTCAATTTATCTCCTTAAATTTGGGTTTTGTCCACATTGGCTTTTGTCCAGTTTGAAGTGCGTTTGGAACCAGCACACCTCCTTCTTCCTCAAACCAAAACATCCTCTAAAAAGTCACAACACAATCAAGTTGTTAAGTGTCTATGAAGTTTAACTTACACCAATGTAAGATGTCAGCTGTTCTATTCATCTTGCCTAAAATCAGAAAGGAGGATTTAAAGCTTCAAAATCTTGTATTTCTCAGCAACGTCCAGTAGCCATCTGATGATCTGGATAGCATTTTAATGGCATCCCTGCCTGAGCCTCCCATGTCTTCCTGAGCAAGAACCAAAGCTGTCCACCAGTGCTGCTGGCTGGGACCTGCTCCTCTGTGCAGTGTTAGCTCACAGATATAGCTTCTGAGAGGAGTTCTGCAAGTTGCAAGAAAAGGATTCTATACTCGATGAGGAGTATTGTCACAAAAGGTTGTGACAATAGTTGTTGTTGAGTTGTTGAGGAAGTTGAGATTGTTGAGGAAGTAAACTTCCAGCTGTCGTATCTCTTTTATAGGCAGCACTGAAGAATCAAAATTATCTCTGACATGACATGCTAAGAAGCCTACAATACTCAAAAGGTAGACCTAGCTATTGATATCTGATTACAGGTTCTCGATATGCTGACATTTACATTTTCACTCCAAAACTGTGAAATGTGCATGATGCATCACATTTCCTCAACAATTCTGCAACGGTTATGGAACTAGGAAGGTAAATTTATAGTGTTCAAGTTATAGCGTATCATGTTTTATAGCATCAAGTGTTTTGTCGTTAACACACTCATTTCAGTTTTTCTTTAGCTAACTGAGAAATTTCCAGAATCCACTAACATGGGGAGATGGCAGGTAGTGTCCATGAACTAAGATACCCTTAATCCCCATATTTTTATTGTGGGAGTGAGTCTCAGAGCAGTTTGCCAGGAGCCCAAGTGCTACACTGGATTTTCGGAGAAAAGTGATGGTAATTCATTTCTAATATGGGCATATAGACCCCAGAAGCTACAGGCTTCAGCATATAAAATGACCCAAAGCACAGACAATGTATATGAATTAGATTTCCTGAGCTTCTTTGATTTTAATTTAAATACCACTTTCAAACCTTTTGAGAAGTCTGTATTTATGAAATACTGACCTATATTAAAAGATCCAGACACAAGGCCAAGGACTTGCTTAAGTTTCCTCCTCTGCTACCCCATGCGTATTTATACTGACAAGTTGGGAAATGTAGAGCGATATTTATTGCTATATCATAATAGAAAGTAACTTTTCTCATACAGTTAATCCAAAATGAAGTTTCTGTCATTTTTAACAACACAGTGTATGTGTGTACATCTTTGTTTGCATATTTAATTCAATGACTAGAAAATTCTTGCCTTTGATTTGCAATACGTAGTAAATACATCTGAATAATAGAATACATAATAGTATCTTTACATGAGATTTATCAGACTTTTCAAGTTTAAAGATGTAAATAGATGATGATTTTTTTAATAGATAATGATTTTATTATTTATTTCTCTAATTGATAAATATTTTGAAGTGTGCAGAGGCTGAATTGAATTGTCATTAGGTACCTGGTCAGGGACCAGGCTAAATGATTCTTTAAGCAGTTTGAGGGAAAAAAAATGCTCATTGAAGACTTGTTAAGTCGTGTGAGAATATGCATTAAATGCTTATCTCTCCTGTGGGTATGTAGGTATCAGCTACTTGGTTTACTGTGTGAGGTTTAATGCTTTTCTTCTAATTTCTAATGAACTTTACCACCAGACTACTTGATCATGACTAAGCCTATGAACAATGCAAATGGAATTGCCCCCTGATGGTGAGGAATGGGGCCCAGATGGCCCTTAAAAGGTGATAATTAGGAAATATAGCATATCTGAGTAGCTAGAAAGAGAGAAATTTGTTGAAGACAGTCAATCTGTTTGAAGCAATGGTCTTTCTCTTAATTATATAGATTTTCATTTAAGGCTGCTTTAAAGTAAATATAACTAGAAAATTTTATTTGTAACTGGAAACTAGAAACCACTGTTTCAGCCTCTCCCCGTTTTAAATTCTCTGTAGAACCTTTTCATCTCATGTTGTCTTCAGAATATGAGTGACAGGCTAGCTGCATATGTTGTGGTAGTATTTTGGGTTGTAGGTATTCTGCTGCTGCAAAATGGCAAAGAAATGAGAAACATCAGAGAGATTGGTGTGTTGTAAAACGTATGTATTACCAGAAGTCAACTGTAAACTCTACTGGATGAGAATTTGCTTGCTTTTAGAAAGATTTATCACTGTTTTGAGTGTTTCAATGCCTTTTGGGAGTTTCATCTAAAGCTCAGACTTTTATTTCTCTATTTAACTTTATAACTTAATCAAAACACTCCGATTTGGAAATATGTTGTTGCTTTATATTACAGCTAAGATGCTAATTAAATAGCATCACAGGTCATTTAAGGCTTTCTGCTGTAGCTCTCCTTTTACAGCTGCCTTATGAAACAAGGTTTTATGTTGTTTGTGTTTGCTGTGTTGTGAGAAAAATGCCAGTGGGGAAGGGACAACCATATTGCTAGCTTCTGGAAGGATATTATGGGGAAAAGAGACAACTTACTGGTAAATCCACTACTATTACGTCTGTAAATTTGATAAACTCTGTACCTGAGAGGGATGTGATTCAAGCACATACCACAGTTTCAGAGAACAGGTAGATACAAAGGTAGACACATATGACAGCTAGGTGCATGTCAAGTAGTAATTTTTCTGAACATGAGGTCTCGATTTGAATTCAAGTGTTGAATGCAAGCGTGTGACAAGTATTTAGCAGGAAAATCTGTTGGGATGGCCTGTTTGACTCAAGCTTATGTCCTGATTCACCGTGTCAGAAATAATTCTCCAAAACAGAGGGGTATCTCATAGTGTTCTGTTGCTGTGGGAGAGGACAGACTTGCTGACAAAGTAGGGAAGGTTCTCCAGGAAGATTATTTTGTCCCCTAAAATATGTAATTCTGTCTTATATTCTGTCCCTTAGGAAAGAGTACGGTGTTCTGACCCTGTCACATTGAAATGGAAATAGAGGGCTCAGCAGTCACTGTATTGCTGGGGCCTGAAAGTGCTCTGATCATCATCACCCATGTTAACCTCCACCTTATCTTGCGGATTGTCCTCTGTTTCTAAATACATTTTCCTCAGCTTCTTGTTGGCTGAATTGGGGTCATCGAAGGTTAAGTTTCTAGATCTTTAAATATCAGTGCATTACTGGTTTCTCTTCTGCTGGAGTGTCCTCTTCATATGAGGAACCAAAAACCAGTGCAAAAGGAAAGCCAGCCTATTGAGAGGGAAGCTACAGGAAAATGGTTTTTTCCATGACTCCCTTTGATTTCCTTTCTTCCCAGTGTAAGGTATTCCTGTGCATAGAATGATATCTATATTCAGTCATCACTTCTATGTCTAGAGGTCTTACTGCAGTAAGTAAAAATATTTTTATGAGCTTGGATATACGTGTATCAACTTGTTTCATGATGCAGGCAATATTAAATGGTAGTATGAATACGAAGTGTAATTAAAAAGTAGTCTTTGTTGTCAGTTTGCTATAGGTTAAACTGACATTGTTATAATACATCCATAAACTGTTCCTCAGACTGACAGGAGTTTGAGCTCCCAGATATTTTATTTAATTAAGAGTTTCGCAGTATGAACACAAAGTGTGTGAAACTATTTCACATTTTCTAGGAGAGTTTAGAAACTATCAGAAATTACATAGAAAATAATGTAAGTTGTTAAGAATAGCTCTGGCTATTCCAGTCAGTATTCAATCAAAATAATACAGTTTTAGGAGACGTGACTGCTGAAGTGGTAAAAAAGCACCAGATGTAAGGTCGGGGGGGGAGGGTTGGAAACAGTGCATAAGCACAGCATATCCATCCTCCCCTGTTCACACATCACACTATACTGTAAATAAAAGTATAATTTCAGCAATGCCTGTGGGATTCTCCACATGCCTGACCCAGGAGTGGTGTGGATCAGTGATCCCCACTGATCAGCATCCATGTCTACAGCCAGATCCAGCGTGCCCGTGAGAGCTGTAGTGGTGAGAACTGCCTGTGGGTCTTGCATCATTTGGATGATTTTCTGAGTGCTGGAATAGCACTGTATGTTTGGATAAAAGCAGTTTAGCAAATACATAAAAGGGTTGTGCTTCTTTATCCCAGTCATGAGTTTGCCCCATTCCCATCCAAAGCAACCAGCACATACAACTGGATGGAGTTAAAGGTGTGGAAATGAAAAGCAAAGGAGGCAGGTGGTTGTTATCTGCATGTAAGAAGCTGATAGACCGTTCATTAGTTCTAGAAGTGATTTTCTATTTCACAAGTCATGTGCATGTCTTCCAGGAGGCTCCCACTTTTCCTTTCTTCTGTGCACCTGTGCTGCCTGTTCCAGGTGGCTGTGACCCCTGCTCTGCCATAATGGAAGGCTTTGCTGACACCCAGTTACATCTCCCAAGTCTCCTGAGTGCTGAATTTCTTTTTACTCTGGCTGCTGTAAACCAAATCACCAAATCTGCTAGGCAAGATTGTGCTGCTTCCCAGCATTTCCATAGCATCAACATCTTAAGTTCCCTTCTGCTGTGATTGGAGTAGTTGAGTTTATGCCACTGCTCTTTTGCACTTGGTTAAAAAAAAAAGAGAGAGATTCTCACTGTCATTAGTGTTGTTTGTTAGTCAAAAAGAGTGGGTTTAATTTCTCTATCCATCCCAGCCTACCAAAAAACTTCCAGAATGTTCCACATTCTGTCATTTACAGGTAATTTATTGCAAGTTTAATTTTACATGACAGGAAGGAGAAGACAAAGGTGGAGGGTTACTGCAAGGCACTGTGATGCGATTCACTGTGTTTGTTCTGTTTATTATAATTGATTGGGAATGGTTAAAGTACCTAGCAGCCGCCCGCTGTATTGTGCTGATATTTATATGGTACTTTTATATTCTGTCTGAAACCATAAGCACAAAGGGTTTCTAAAGAATTAATATAAAACTTGCTTGTAAAATTCCAAGGTTTATAGCATGATTTCTTCAGTGCAGACCTGTTTGGTTTATGTGGGTAGATGCTACTTAACTCTGCACGATCCTTCCCCCTGCTTCTCTCATACAGAAAAACTCCAGGTTTCGAAAAGTTTAAGACCTTTTAATTTACTGAGACAAGCCTACCTTGTTTTGTGAGGAAGTTATTTTGAAAGTAGGTGGCATGTATACCTGCAAGACTAATGTGGCATAGATATCCTGAAGTACTTTATATCACTGGGGTAACCAGTGGCCACTTTTCCCTAGCACTTGAAACATTTTGTTTAGAGTTAACTCTTTTGTAGCTTTGTTTTCCCTCTCAAACAGGTAGCCTAACCTTGATCCAGGAGTTGATGGTGGTGCAAACTGGTTCTGGACCATGTTTCCCCTTTATCCAGCGACCACACTTGCCACAAGGCGAGCCTCTTCTGAAACTTTCTCTAAAGCTGAATTTAGGGTTCCATGTGTTATGCACCCAACCCTGGGTCTGTGGCTCCCAGTTTCCTGCTGCACTAATCCAACCTAGGGTCTAGAGAGCCCTTTATTTCATCGTGAGCCTGTGGCCATCACAAAGCTTTGTACCACCTCCATCCAGCCATGTTGGCCTGTCAACCAAGGGGCACAATACTTTGGGGAAAATCCTGCAGCTGTTTCTGAGTGCTGCCAAACCTGAATGTCTCCAAAGCATCCTCTGGAGCCTCTCCCACTGCAACTGTGGTCACTCCTCCAATTTCATTGACTTCCCGGAGACCACTGTATTTCAGTGCCATAAATAACATTATCCTAATGCAACTTTCCGCTATGCATATATACTGGTCATTAACTCAAGAGCTGAAAACAGTTGGAGTAAACTGAAGGGATTGAGAGAAAGAGAGCAAACTTACTAGTCCCGACCAGGTGTCTTTGCTTAGGGCAAAGGAGATGTGATGTGAATTTTTCCCAAATCCTTTCTGAGTGCAAGAGGTGGTGGGGCTGTCTTGGCCATCTCCACTTCCAGGGAGGCTGGTCTTTCCCCAGCCCAGCTTCCTGGGGCTTGCTGTGTCTTCAGGCTTGGTGTTTGGCTGTGGGAGAAGACCTTAAAACAGCTGAGCCAGACCTGCCTGTGACAAACGGAGCCTGGCTGGGGAGCAAGTTTGCTTGGAGCTGTTAGCTGCATGTGGCACTGACCATTAGTCCTACCTGCTGCTGTAGCCCTGCTTAGTTGCTGTGCTTCAGTGTTGTGCCTACTGGAGCACCTGAGTCTCTAATTTCCTTCTTGAATGAGGTTTTAATGAAAACCCAGCCGAAACATTAAAACCCACAAGGTTTTAAAATGTGTAATAATAATTCTAAGAGTATTCTGGTTTTGAACTGTGGGGTCCCAACATTTCCAAGCTTTCCTCTGCAATCAGCCTGTCTTGAGGCTTGCCCTCTTAAAAATCATCATGTAGGTTTATGACTCTCAGAAAGGAAGTGTGAACAAAAGACAGCATACCACGTTTTATAATGCTGTTAAATCCCAAGGGCACAGTTAGCATACTGAATGTTGCCAAAAATGAGAAGAGGCAAATGCCCCTATGAGTATGGTTATTTGTGCCCGTTTTCTTTTCATGGGCTGGATTCAGTGTTAATGAATGCATCAGTGTGCCAGGAGCATCAGAGGCTCTCCCTGCCTCTTCCCACCCCTCCCACCGTCCGGATGTTATTACACAATGTTAAGTATATTCTTTCCTGGACATTTGCAAAAGAATGGGAAGATTACCTTATTTTCATGTCTATAGCCTGCATCACAGATAACTTGTGCCCTGTTAGGAGTACTTACACTTAAGGCTGTGGTTAATCTGCACCTGCAGAAAACCCGTATTAAATAAAAAGGCAGAAGCAGGGTGGGATTAGAGAAAGGAAGAACTAATTGGTCACACAGAAGGAGCTTTTGGGCGGGTGGAGGAAGAGTAAGCTCCCCATCACATGCATTCTCCTTATTTTGTTTTGGTTTGTATTTGAACAGCTAACCCATGGATTGCATACATGAAAATAGGAGACTAGGAATTCACGCTTTGGGAAAGGAGCAATGCTGCCTGCTTTAACACTGTGCTCCATAGTGGGATATAAGGATTGTCTTCACTTTGCAAAGCAGTTTTGAGTTCAGGTAGCTAATATACATCTGCTGTGCTCAGGTAAAAACACAGTGAAGACAAGGCACTTGGGTTTTGATCTGAGGTCATACCCCGACTCCGCATGGAGTTAACCTTCTGATAAAAAATGAAGTACTTAGTTTCCACTGTCTTTCTACCTGCCAATATCTGCCATGCACAAGTTATTCCAGTGGGGAAAAAAAAAAAAGGAAAAAAGCCGCTTTTTTATCAGGGAGAAGCCTGAGGCGGTGGAATCCTCAGCCTTACAAAAATATAAATGACCAGGCTTTGATTCCTGCAGAAGGTTTAAGGCTGATTATTTTAAGAACCGTTGAAACCCGAAGCCGCAGCCCTCTGATTACAGTCCTAGTCTGTATTTGACATAGTGCAGTAATGATTTCTAACATCTATTTTAGTTTGGATTTAGAGAGAGGCAACCTACATTGAAGTATATTACCATGCTCTGACTCGCAAGCATTGTGTAGGAGGTTTAAGTCAGATTATTTTAAGAACTCAACAAGCCTGAAACAGCATTTTTATGATTATAGCTTTTTTTCCCCCCATCCTTTCCACCCGGAGCAGTAGTGAATTCTAACATCTCTTTTAGCTGGCTTTAGAGCCGGAGCCAGCCTACACTGAATTGGCTTCTTTTGATGCTACAGTATTGACTGAGGGGAGGGACAGATGGAACAAAAATCCTAATTGCCCAAACTTACAATAGGTTCCCAGCAGCAGCCATCACAAAAGAAATGTTAATGCAGTAAAAGGTAAATGGAAGGAAGCTAAACCCAACTTGTGGACAATTCAAAACCTACATCAATTTATTTTAAACTGCTTCCTGCAGTTTGTGAACACCTTCCTTATCATAGTAGAATTATATTTGTTTTAACATTAGTCACTGCTCTGCAGAAGTCTTACCATGGTTCTGTGATTTGTAAACTGGAAAATGTCATCTGGCATGAGGAGCAAATGACTTCCTATGGTCCAGGGCCAATGCTCTTTAAGTTATTTGTTGCAAATAGTCAACTTCCCCTGTATAGTCTTCACAGCTGCAGCTGAACACTATCTTTTCTAGCAGAGACTTGAGGTATCTGCAATCACAACAGATTCCGGTAGTATTTTGATGCTCCAGCCATGAAATGAGGGGGATAAATGTCGTTGTCCATCCATCCATCCATCCATCCATCCATCCATCCATCCATCCATCCAACCATCCATATCTCGCAACAATTATGTTTACATGTCATTCATCACATTTATATTTGCCATGTTTTCTGTTCTGATGCCGTCGTATTTTCTGATGCCTTTACCTGTATGTCTGCCTTTTAAAATGCATCTCCTGTGGATGGTGTTGCAATTAATTAAGAGCGTGCTGTAAACTGAAAAGTGCTTTTGCAAGAAGCCTATGCCTTTATTCCATGCCGTGCAAAGCTCCTGCTCGTTAAACAGATTTGAAGAGTTAGTTTCTTTGGCTTACCACCATTACCTTGTCTAATGGTGGGTACAGCTGAGGAGTGTTTTGCCAGATCTTAGACTTCCAAACTGGGCATTAATTCAAGATAGGACTTTGACATGCTTTCTGCCAGAGTGTGAAGAATCTCTAATCACAGAGCAATCCCCCCTGGTGTTAGACCAAATATTTACTATTTGTGTAGGTGATCCACCCTCTAAAGAGACATCAGTCATAAGTAATTAATATATAATTTTCTTAACTTTTGTTTGGCGTGATTTTCACAGGCTGTTTGGAGTCCACTGTTCTATGGTTGATGGATACGTAGAATTACACTCTTAGGAGAAGCAGACAAAGCTGTCATTTAAGATTAAAGTAAGTGGGAACTGGTTCATATTTAGCACAGAAGATTTTCATTTTTCCACCCTTTTAATAAAAATCATTAGTAGTAAGTTTGCAAGGACCATGCAACTAAATCCTGCCACAGGTAGCTCAGTACCTTATTGAATTTGTCAGTCAGGTTCCTCCCCTTGCCTTCTCATGACTGCAAACATTACACCAGCAATGTAGACAAGAGCTGCAGAGCTGCGAGTGGGCAGGGAAGAAGAAAGTGATTTATGCAATTCTGTATTTTAATCAGAAACTTTCTTAGTTGCTATACATACAACTCAAAGGATGCTGGCACCATGATAGTCTTGCAAAGACAAATGCACCTCTCAGATGCAAGTGTATTTGTCCATCCATGGGGTCACGTTCAGTGAGATGGTTGTTGTCTCCCCACTTGCGTGTACCCAGGAGGAGGCACTGCGGGTCTCAGAGTTGAAGCAAGAGATGCCTTCACCTTTGCTGGTTATTGATGCAAGCATGCTTACGTGGACACACATGTCTGTGAAGCTTTTATCTATATGCTTTGACATCATTCCCGCATTTTTTTTTTTAAAAACCATGGATGTTCTGAGTGCAGACGTCTGACGCAAGGTTTTTCTGCAGGGCTTACCTCTGGGTGCTTTGTCAGTAGTAAAAGTGCTAAGTAATTTAGCTTCTCCGAATTCCTGCAGTGAACCATACTGCAGCTCCCTGCAGGGCTCCCTACCTACCCTCCAGGGGTGCTATGGGGCAGTTGGCATTTTCCACTTTATTTTTCACCTTATTAGTTTTAAAGCAGTTCCCCCAAAACCCTCTTCCACCCACATTACAAAACTGCTGTTCATTTCACTCAGACACCTGTGACAAGACTGTGATGATCACTGTCACTTTTGCTCTTGAGAACCTTTGGGTTTCCCTTTCCATCCCCAGCACAGCCTGAAGCAGGGTAGATGGAGGGGTGTACCTGACAGCTCCCCCCATCCTATCCCCTTGTACAGCTCCAGCTGGGTTCAGCAGCGTTTAGCCTTTAATTATAAAGTGCTTTTTCCCCACCTCTTCCTGATTATTAACCCCTTCTTTGCCTGGCACGTGCACCACTGGTGGGAACGCTGCAAAAACACCTACCTGGGGCCCCTAGGGAGCTGCTGCTGGTACTGTATAGCAGAGAGTTGGTTAGCAGAAATGAGGCCCCATCTCCCCTCCTCCCATTTCCCTTTCAGCCTCTTTTTCCACACAGCAAGTTTTGTACAGAAACTGGGGTTCTTATGAGCCAAATTATTTCCATCCCATAGCCATCCACTACTGCAGGGTGCTCGGTTTCAGTGGCTGGCAGTGGTGTCACTCGCTGGTCCCCTCCACGCTAACAATTCAAGGTCTGTATGTTTAGTTATGAAAGTCAAAGGTTAAGTGATTTGGGAATAAAATGTCACTTAATGCGACAGAAACGCGACAGAACTGAACCCGCTGATGCTTGCGTTACTCCTGGGGTTTTCTTTTCGCTCGCAGGCTCGGTGTTAAGTAATTTTATTAACTGAGGAGGGGGAAGCATATTATTCGCTAACATTTTTATCCTCACTGCAAAATTTATTGTGTGTTGCTTCGTAGGGATTTGAAGGCGGCACGATTGGGAAGGCAATGAAAGTAAAAATGGAACTTTTTTCCTTCTTCTTTCGGAGGTGTTATTTGAAGCATTGTACGATTAGCCAGAAAGATTAATTGTTGCTTGTGGCTAAACAGATGATAAATTTAAAAATTATATGATTACAGTGTGTCAGCATAAAAGCTCCGTGTCCCAAGTGTGTCACCTTTTTATGTTTCTGTTGACAAGGTTCACGTTTTATAGCACACCACCAGAAAGTGTTGACACATATTCAGATCACTGATTAAATGTTTTAAAAACGTGCCACTCAGAAACTAACCCTGATGGTCTTGGAGACAGGCATTTTAGGAGACTGAATGCATTTCCCTTCATCAGTTAGGCTGTAGCACAGTGAGCAGTATTAATTAACTTTTTTTCCTATTAATTTTGGTGCATTATTATTTTAAGACCAGAGCTATTTCTAATGTATTTTCTGGCACATATTTTTATGGTTCTCTTCAATATGGTTTAAAAAAATGAATGTTAAATATTTACTCAGAAAGATAGATACTTAGGCACTGAAGCAGGGAAAAAAGCATTTTTAGTAGCATTTTGTGGAGGTGTTTTTCAGTTGGGAGGGCTTTGCTCTTGCTCATTGTTAACACTTTGATTTGTCTGCCTTGAGACAGTTGGATGAGGTTAGAAAGTACAAGTTGGTGCTGGAGATACCCTCCTTATTTTGGAGATTTCGCTTTGTTCCAAGTCCTGCAATCTCATCTGCCACCTCAGGTGTTTTCTCCTGCATGGAGTTGCCTGGAGGTGGGCAAGCTCCACCCAGGCACAAGGTTCAGGCTTGCTGCATGGCTATCTATTGCCTGCTCTCACAGGTTGCAGGGCAGTTCCCATTCCCACTGCTTTCACAGAAGGGTTGCTTCTTCCTGCAGAAGTATCGTAGGATAAAAAGCAAAGCCAGCCCTGAAAGCACAGGTTGGGACCCAGATGTTTTCTCTCCCAGCCCTGCTCACCCTCACAAATTCAGGCTTCTCTGTAGTTTCTGCCCCCATCTATTTTCTGTTCTTGGAAACCAAGTGGCCTGCTTGCAGGGGTAACCCTGGGTGTGCTGTTGCGTAGCTGTAAAAGTTCCTCGTGTGGGTTGTTGTGCGTTTGAGCCTCCTGGGCCTGAGACTCACATGAGAACCACGGCTCTCATTTTGGAAGGCAGGGTCTGGGTACATTCTGCAGAGCCTATCCTTCAAAAGAAAGCAATTAACCCTCATTAGATAAACACTGCTTTTTGTTGGAGATATGTTGTAAAGCTCAGCTTACTATTTTCTCTTAGTATTCTTTCTCAGTGCTTGCAACTCAGCCTTTCTTGAATGAAACTGTAGTAATTTTGGAGTGAAAAGTTTAGACAAGTAAGGATATGTGGTTGACAAATTACCTTGCCATTTCATGTGATAGGAATGTTTAAAACACAATGGATGTATCTTTACTTATCATATCTCTTGTTTCACTGGTAGATTTTATTGTGCCTATAATTGTCAGTCAAACTCTATTTATATTATGAGTACCATCTGTATTGTTTCATCGTCTAGCAGTATAACTATTCAGAGGCAGTTTTATTCTTGAAAACAGTACTAAAATTTTGTGCAAATGAGGAAGCTGACTAGCTGAGTGGTGAAGGGATTTTTAATTGCACTATTTAAAGCCTTTTGAATGATTTGTTTCCAAAAAATCATTCATCATGAATAAATGGAGGAGCTTCAACTTCAGTTTCTAGTGAAAAATCCCTATAAACATTTTTAAATAAAGAACTTGTGAAAGCAGACTTCTTCACATGTGGAATTCTGATAAGCTCTTGTAGGGGAGATAAGATCTGTTCCTGCATCTGTAAGACCTGGAAAGCATTGAATATACGCTCAAGTAGAGCAGATGGAAGAGTCCTATCACCTCCCTTCTACTCTTATGGCAGAAGGTAGATGTTGACCCACCTCTTGATTTCTTTCGCTGTTACACCACAGAGGAGCACTTTTCTAGTGGCTGGACTGTGAATCAAACCCATTGATGGGGTCATGGTGCAGTCACACCTGCAGCAAGTCCCTCTGGTCACCACCTCACCCAGGAGCCACCCTTCTTGTGTGACTCCTGCCGTCTTGGGGCTGCCACCCTCCAACTTGACCTCTCTGTCAGCAGGCAAGGTGGTACAGGTCATACAATACAGGGTGGTAGGTGTGTATTAAAGAGGAATAACTCATGATTTTCCTTAGAAATCATGATTTTCATCCCATCACTGAGACAGTGGTGAGGAACTGTCCTGTGGGGAGCTGCCTCTTTTCTTCACAGACTGCCTAAAGGAAACAAGTAACTTGTGTAGGCTTAAGACCTGGTATTTAGTTAACTGAAGGATTTTTAAAGGCAGACAAGTGAAATCCTGGTTCCATTAAGTCACTGTCTTTTTTATCTCATTGAATTCAGTAATGCTGAGGTAATTCACCTGGAGTGCTCCCGAAAATCATGCTCTGGCAGTCAGGTAAATGGGTGAGTATGGGCCACCTTGAGCTGAACCTCCTGTTGAAGTGATGTGACCAACACAGAAATGCTGGATCATTGGCCACAGCTTGGGGTTTTCCAAGATAAACAAGAAAACTTTACCTTAATATTTGCTTAAGTTATATTTTTGCAAAATGAAATACCTTCCAAGCAGTAACAAATGGAGCCATCACGGCACTAAGAGACATGAAAATGCATCCATCGCTCCACTTACACTACAAAAAGAGCCTGCACCCAAATTCCCAGTTGGGTATTATTTCCTGGATTTACTACAAAAAGAACAATGCATGTTTATTAAAAACAGAGTGGCTTTTAGCAGCAGCAGTAGTGCCGCGCACAATACACCAAAGCACAACGGGGGCCTTCTCCCAGCAATTGATGTGGAGAAGACCTTTGGCAGAGCAATATGGAAATTCACATTCAGTGGCTTGATTAATTTGGAGTTTGGAAGCCACCTTCCTGAGATGGATGACAGTGGCTTATTAAATAAATAAATAAGGAGCAAGCTGAAGTCGCGCCGGCGTTATAGCATCAGATTTATGTCATCTGCGCAGGCAGAAAAGGCCTTTGTCGCCGCTATTGTTCCGCCTGTCAGCAGAGGCCTTGGCAGCAGCCTTTTGTCAGTGCTTGTGTCGGGGTAATAACGGGGAGATGACGGCGGTTGGTCCGTTTGATGTAACCCAGTTTTATGGATGCCAGAGTTGGCATCCGCACACGCGGGCGGAAGAAGATAAGCGTGCCGGGGCGCCAGGCTGGCCTCCCTTCAGCATCCCTCTCCAGCAGCCGGATGGGGGAGATGCTGGCCAGGGTCCCTGGGGCTCTGCTTCAGCCTTGGGCTGTCACCCAGGGAGTTGAACAGGAGAAAGGGCGAACGGCGAACGGCATCTCTCAGGATGGCAGGTTGTGCCCACTGCAGCTCCCTCCTTGCCCTGAGCATGGCTCCAGGGCCTGGGAGCCTGCATGAGTCCTATGGGAATATTGGAAGCAAGTGGCAGGTTCAGAGTACGTGTGACTAAAACTATTTGGAAGTAATGAAGAACTTTCTGGTACAAATCAGGGTAACTTAGTATATAGTACTAATCTGGCACACTCAGGTTAGAAGCAGGTAGGAATATTAGGAAAAAACCTAACTTCTGCATCAGAAGTTGTTACATTTTTAAAGGAGTGAAGGCATCCTAATTTCACACCATTTTTAGGTGAAACAATCTGCAATCCCTATGGTTTTCAGTAAGATCCTTGTACTTCTTTTCAACTTGGTATCTTTATGTCTTATCCTAAAAGATGGAAGACTTTAAAAAGCAAAACTTTATATGAGTGCTGTGTGATTCATTTTATCTACAGAAACATAAAAAAGGTTTATGTTGCTCGTGTGGAACTCACATTAAATATGAAAAGTAGATAGATCACCACGAGTCATGAAAAAAGGTGAGCACGCTGACGTGAAGATGGAGTATAAAAAGACTTCCAGTTTGCAGCTGACTCTAAGAGCAGCCCACTTTATTGTGCCACAAAGCTAATACCATTGCGTTAAAGAATATTTGGCACCCCTTTGGGGCTACCCATCCAGCCTTAGCTCTGTGACTGCAGACGGGTTTGCCTGAGGACTGAACAGTTGCCATTCATGTTGGAATTTCCAATTTACAAGCAAAATATGAAAATCATTTGAACTTCACTAATGCAGAATTGAATAACAGGGAATTAATTATCAAGACTTTTTGAACTGTTTTTCCTGCTCTGGCATTTTTTCCGAGGCCGGTAATTAAAAGTGAACTGAGTTTGACACCAGTGAACTAAGTAACCCATTGAGAAAGACTTCATCTAGAAGCTTTTTTTTCTTGGCAGCAGGGAGGAGGAGGAGATTAGAACAAAGTCACCAAGTTTCCTATTTGCTTGTTTTGGGAGTAGACGTTGTATAGATATAAATCTTATGGTACACAAGTAAAAGACATAGTATTAAAGAAAAAAACACAACCAAATAAAAAATAACCCTGGAAAAACTTCTGATCTTACTGCATCTCATGACACTGCTAGCTACATGCTAAAGAGATTTGCCAGGTGGAATTACAGCACATTACAGGATTTTGCCATAAACTCCCCTGGGCAGAAATCCATCTCATTTGTATAATACAAAATCTGTAAAGATGCTGGTCATTATCCTGGGTTATGCCAAATGTCCGTGTTCTTTGAAAAAGGGGTGTTAAAACTTTGTGTGTGCGTGTAACGGAGAAAAGTGTTTTCTTGAACCTACTTACCCTGAAAGTGGAGGGAGAGCCGAATGTAAGAAAGAAATACATTTTGCTGATTACATTTAGCTGTGGTAAGCTAAAAAGATCCATACTACATGAAACATTTCCAGTATAAGGGCTAAGCCTTATAGGTAACCATACATGTCAATTTAGCCTAAGTCCTGTAAATGCATGTCATATAACTTTGGAATGTATTTTATTAGTATTACATAGAAAACACCCTTGCATGACTTTAGATTAACTCGTGCACACACACCAGCAGCTTCTTAAACTGGCTGGTGCTTGACTAGGCGCAGTGTGATGTTTTCATCCACAGTAACCTAGAAACAGAAAATCCTGTTTCCAAATGGTTGTCTTCACTTCCGTGTGACTTCGGTTGGTGAATTGAGGGCTTCAGGTGTTTTCAAAAGAAGCAGACCTCATTTTGCAGGATTTATCTACCCTAATTTATCCATGTAATAAAAACCAAACAACAACCAACTCCAAAATTGTTTGTGAAGCATCCTTCTGCTGTACATCTTGTGACTTCTCCTTATCTCTGGAGCTATTCTTTCATGTCCTCAGTTGTAAATTAATGTTAGACAACGTCTCTAGGTAGTATTCAAAGTGCTTTAAAGAAATTATGGAATATATCAAATGTAGGGCAACCTGTTATGCTTTGGACTGGCAGAAAATAATACGCTAAAAAGCTGGAATGCTTCTTGGGGTGAAACAAAACATATATTTTCACCTTGCAAAAGTACCAGGAAAACATTCTAACTCACATGCAACTCATCCACCACTGCTGTAAATATGAATATAGGCCAGCCAATCCCTCTGAGTACCAATGTAACTGTTCAACATCTGCACACGTTGGAGATTGTATTTGGTTTTAGCAGGCTTCGGGTACACCATTGTCTGAAAACTTTGTGATTATCACTGATTTTGCCGTGCATTCTCATGGGGACAAGATGTATCTAAACAAGATGCTTCTGTTTAAATGTGTACCAGAAGTTAGCTAATGACAATTTTTTGTTGCCTTTTTTTTTTTCCCTATTCAGTCATGACAATAAATGGAGTTTTAATGGGAGCTATGTTTTATAAGGAATGGTGGATGTGGGGGGTTCTGAAATGTTCTCCATTGATAAATGCTCATTTTTGTTTTCTGCTCTGATACTAATTACATGGCTCTGGTGTCCTTCCGTCTCTCCTTGTACCTCTCATTTTTTCTGTCTATTTGACTGCATGCCCTTTTATACTGTTCCATTCTGTAGGAGATTTGTTCCTTTCTTGTTCATAGCAAATAGTTCCAGCTGTGTTTGTTGGGGGAAGGCAGGTATTTTTAGGTGAGGATCTGGTCCCCCAGGTTCTAGAATCACTATTTCAGTTAAAGCCTGCACACTCAAGCAGCCCTTACAGTGCAGTCAGACATATACTCCAGGAAACTGAGTTTGCCGCACTGGTTGGATACAAAAACAGAGCAAGGCTGTTACCTTGGCATTTCCTTTGTAGTTTCCTGCACCCTTCTCATCTGGCCAATTTGATTGAATTTTATTAGGAAGAAAAATTTAGCGCCTACTAATTGGTATTAAGATGCTTTTTGTAAAACTGTGTTGCAGGTCTGTAATGTTAAGGGACTAGAAACAAAATTAGATTCCAAAACTGCTCTGTGGCCCATACACTGAGGTATCTAAAGACCCAAACAACCAAAAATTCATGGAGGACAATGTCTGAAGCAATGACCACTGTAGGTGTGTGTGGAAGCCAGTAAAATATATCTCTGAGTCAGAAAACTGTGGTTAAAACAATGTGCTTAGAGGTCCTTCTACCACTGTTTTGTAATATGCTGAAGTGTTTTTCTAATTTCTGAGCTGACTTTCTGGATCCTAGCTAGATCTTCCGAAAGAGGGTGAAAAAGAGAGAAAATCTTCATGGAGTTTGCCCTGACCTATAAAAGCACCGCTCTGCAGGAGTTACAAATGGCTTTTTGGCTAAGTTCAGAAGCTGAAAGGGCCTCTACTTGTTTTGTCTCCAGCTCTGACAATAGCCGTGGAGAAGAATGTCTTCTTTAAAAGTCCTGGGGATCAAGCTGAACCTTCAGCTGCCAGAGTTTCGGCTCTCCCCTTCCCTGCCAAAAAAAAAAAAATAAAAAAAAAACCGTTAAAGGGCCTAATCCTGTTTCCATTGAAACTGATGGAACTTTGTCTCTTTTCAGTACTTTTTTTTGGTAGGCTCCTCTTTTGGGCTGCTGGAAACATGCGTTATGCTTTCAGGTTAAAACCAGGTTTCATATTTTACAGTACAATATAAAAACATCTGAGGAAAGGAGGCAAGATTTCATACCTGAAAAAAGAGGAACCCAAACTGTTCTGAGTTTGATAACAAGCAGTAGGATGTTGGTGTTTTCTACATGGTTGCAAATGGTGTGAGCTCTCCCATTCTTGTTTGCAAGCTTCTGCATCAGGGCTATGGGCAGCTGTCCCCCAGCGCTCAGGATCCAGCACCAGCAGGCCCCCTACAGCCAAGTAAGTAAAGCAATTATTCCAAGGAATAGCTGAGCTATTAGTAGGTCTCCTTGTTTCATTCTTAAAAAATCAGTGCTTTCTGATATATCAGTGCCACCCCACCTGCCTAGGCAGTGAGATCTGGGCTCAGTCCCACCAGCACCCTAAGCAGGTTCAAACAGGCCACTCCAAAAAGGCCCAAGTCATCAGGCCCTTTGCTGCGTTAGTGGAGCATCCCCTATTCCTCATGTTGAAGCTGAGGAAGAAAGAAATACCAATGGTTTTTTATATGACCAGAATTTACCTATGCCTCAGCTTTCCTGGAAACAGCTGATATCCTGGAAAGCAGGATCTCTCAGGCAGCATAGGCTATAGAGGGGACCCTGGCTCCCCTTCTCTGGGACATGCTCATATGCACAGTGACCTGCCCCTCCTCTTGTCCAGTCATGTTTTAGGACAAAGAAATGCCTGTGAGGGGGCTCATCCTGGGGTGGAGATGTTCTGCAGTGGGGTGGGGACCCATCAGAACACACTTTGTTTCTTCATCACTGTTCCTCACAAAGAGCTGCTGAGGATGGAGAGCACTGCAATATAGTAAGAAGGGTTAAAAGCTTTCTTAATTGCAATTATCTTAAATTGCTAAGACAGAACCGTAGCTGTACCTTTGAAAGTACAAGTTGTTCGGGAAACTTCTACAGTCAGTAATGGGAAGGAGGCGCATCAGGAGGGCAGGTTCTCTATCCCAAAAATACCAAGCTTTCTTCCTAGGTGACTTGTTCTTTGTACATGTCTGATTCGCTTCGTTGATTGCAGGGGTCACGTACACAAGTAATGCTGTAAGTTACTAGAGTGAGGTGGGATGAAGTTTACTCCTGAATCGGGAAATTATTTACACTGAAGAAGTCATGATGAAAAGGAGCAGTCCCGAAGCAGCAGGGGAAGCAGAAAAACAGTTCTGCAGCCAAAATGAATCTCATGGTTAGCTGACAGAAAAAAGAAAGAGTTACCTCAAAAGGTGTGGATTTCTGAGTGATTGTATCTCTGAGTACATATCTATGAGCTTGTAGAACTGTTACAAAAATACATTATATTTTGCAGAGGAATGTAAAACAGTCATCAACTTCACAAAATCAGATTAAAGACAATTTGGACAGAATTATTACTAGATAGTAATGCCATTCTTGCTTTTCATTATTTGTACTTTCCATATGGAAAGGACAAGCAGGTATCTTTAGTTTAACAACTTCTGGTATTTAGCTTAAAGGGGGAAAAGTACAACACAGAGACTTCCAAGAGACCCTGTAGCAAGAAGCATTTTGAGCAGAGGCTATGTTTGCTGGGTACAATGCAATGTCATGTAGAAATGCTTAAATTACTTCTGAGTGAGCTAGCTCAGGAAGTCAGAGCAACGTGATTGCATTAAGTGCTCTACTCAAGCTAATGTTTTCTTTTTCTGCTTGTACCAGAACAGCTTTGATATGTCTGATGGCATTACATTAGGTGAGTCAACTTGCCTAATGCACAGAGTAATAATGCACAGTGCCTAAATAATGGGAAGACCAAGGTGCCGTGAAAAGAAGCAACTCAGTGCTTCTCACACTGCATTATTAAACCTGAATTCCCACAGGGGAGAAACATCACATGTGTGTTTGCAGGTGCTATATAAAATCTATATAATCTATTTCATATTATGCCAGGCATAATGTAGGGCCTTAGAGTGGGATTAAATCAGAAAGAAAAAGGAACAAAAGTGGGATCATTTGGCCTCCTAAGGCTCTTAAGGGAATGGAAAACAAGTTTAACAATGTGGTGATTGTAGCTGTCTCCTCAGCATTACACCGGTGTGGGGCACCCTCGTGTACCTACAAACTGGGGGATTGCCTGCTCACTCCGCTGAAGGCAGCCTTGGGTGCACCAGGCGCTGCTCCAAAATCACAGCTCACCAGGATGAAATGGAGAGCAGCGCATTTCTTTAAGGGTAGAGAAGCCCAGAGGATAATGGAGGCATTTAACTGCCTTGCATGGCTTGATGTATGAAGGTGGATTCACTAGAAGTTCCCATAACATTTTGCTGGCCGTTTAATCATTACCAAGCAAAAAGCCTAAAGAATGCAGAGGACAGGACACTGCGCTTGTGGGTTTTTTTCGGGGGTGGTGTTTTCTTCTGTTTTTAAGAAATGCATGTCTTTGATGAGATATGGCTGCAGGCTACCATTTTACATTTTATGGCTGCAGGCTACCATTTTACATTTTACGTCGGCTACCTTTTGTCAGCGGCTCATTACTGATGCTGTCTTCTGCTTTAATTCACACTTCTCTGCTAATCAATTACAGCATTTATCCATTAATCAGGTATTCTGACAGGGTCAATAACTGCTTTGCAGTTTTGTGGGATGTTGCGTGTTGCGAAGCAAGTAGCAACAGTCGATGCGTTAGTTCAGCACGGCGTTGTTTTTGCAGGCTAGTGGATGTTCAGGGGATAAACACCTAGTGAGGCTTCTGGCAATTATTCGTGGTTTTTTTAATTCCTTACCAAAAACCTCATCTGCTTGCAGAATTCATCCTCGCTGGTGGGTGTGCAAGAGCGTGTGCATGAATGTGTGCGCTCGCGCGTGTGAGCCTGCATGCACCCATGTGTGCCTGCTCTCCCCTATCTGTGTGTGTGTACAAGCAGATGTAGGTACCCTACAGTCTAAATGTCTACCTTATAAAATGTGCCAGTTCAGCTCTGTGGCTTGTAGCTGCTACACTGGTAGTAAATCATCACAAGCATTAAAGCGTTTTTTTTCATTTTAGCAAGTGGTGTAGATAACAGAGGGGGCAACATTTAATTGGACAGTTACAGTTTTGGTAGTTAAGTTACCGTCTATAATGATGGTAACAGGTTTCAGTTATCTTTTTTATGACAGATGTACCAACATTTAATTGTTTCTCGTCAAGTGTGGAAAGAAAAGACACTTCTGTAGATTTTTCAATTCTTCTACATGTCACTTAGCTGTCTGCACCATTGTTTGAGCTCCTTTCTCTCATCCTTTTTGCAGCAATGAGTTGTGTCATTCCCTCATGATCAGCACTTTTGTTGTCTTTGTTTTTTGCTGTACCTCAGAAGTCCATCTTTTCTTTCATCTCCTTCCCATTCATGCATGAGGGAACAGTTGTGCTCTGTTGTGGGGATGTTCCGCTGGATTTCAAACAGTAGGGTTTCTTTTTATTCTCTTCTAAGTAGTACAATGGGGCTGAATGTCTGTTGCAGAATGCACACACTAATATGCCAGGTTATTTGGTTTCTAAGAAGTCAATAAAAATGCTACATTTAGGTTCAGTACTTGGCTTGCTTTTTTTTGCTGTTTGCCTTTCGGTCTTCAGTTATAAATCTGTTTGTTTGTTTCTGGTTATAAAATATAATCCTCGATATTAAATCCAAGCGTGGAATCAACAAACACTTAGGAAAAAACGTTACTGGCGATGGAGTATTTTCACACTAGCAGATTTGGCAGACTCTGTCTTCCCTGATAAGGAAGGGAAAATTGCCGCCAAATCTAATTAATGGGGTCTATAGCAGGGAAGGAGAGAGAGGGAGAACAGGGCGGGGGGTAGATTCGATCATGAGTTCGCCTTGGCAAAACTTTCCCGTTTCTTGGAGACTTAGCTAGTCTTTGCACTTGAGAAAAGGTAGCTTTACTCAATTTCATTTTAAGGACCTTTTTTTTGCTTGTGCACATACTTAGTTTATAAACACTTGTTCAAAAGCCATTTCAATGGCAAAAGGCTAAAGACGTGAGAAGCTAGAGATATCTTCAGACACTTTGTTCTCATATTCAGGAACAATCTTCAAAATCCTTCTTAATGAGGTCATAAAAGAAAAAAAATCGAACAAGTGGTACTTGTGTACCTCTCTAGGATGTGTCATTGGGGTCACTTGCCACTAGGTTATCCTATTTAAAAAGGGATTGGGATAGTTCAATCAAGCATTGCATTAAGACAGACTTTGATTAATTCCTTCTCTTCTCTATTGTGCTATAGATAATTTCACTAAATTTGTGATACTTTCTTCTTAGTCAGTGTTGAGGCTTAGCGTTCTCGATGCGTCATGCTGAGTATTAGCATTTATTGGGCCTATTTGGCTCTAGTAAAGAGGAGTGTAGGCTGCAGACAGCCCTCTAATCTTTGACAAGTGAGGCCATTCTTTCAACATTACCGTTATCTCAGGTCATAGAGCGAAAGCGTTCTCTTACAGGTTTGCTACAGGAACAAATATGGCCTGTAAAGGAAGGGGAAGAAGAAAAAGTAAGTAGGCTTATGATTTATTGCAGATTTATTTTGGGAAAAAATAGAGGTGACTTTTACAGAGAAAATTACTGTCTCAAGTAACTTGTTCGTTTTCTGACACAATGGGAGAGAAGTAAAGAAAGGCAAAGCTGAACTGTGTTACTAACTTGCACCTTGGCTGGAGACTTGAAATGCAGCAGAACTGCAACTCAGAGCCCAGCTGCAATGGCAGTATTTCTATACCTCGTGAAACCTAGCTTTTATTTTAAGAAGTAATTGGGTTTGGTGGGAAATTTCCTTTTTCATTTAATTCTCATTTTAAAAAAACCACAACAAACTTAAAGGACCTGTTTTGACAATGAAGAAATACCACCGCATCCTATTTCTTAACTAAACATGCACTTTTTTTCTCTTTAAATATAGGACTTCAGAATTTGCATGATGTATCTTTTATTCATTGTAAAAAAATTCTCTATTTACGTTGTTTGGTGTAATCTCTCTTCTCTTCCCTGGCTCATTCTGAAAGCGTGTGTGATAGTCACTCCGGAGACTCAAGGCCCTGTTGGGTATACACATATTTAGGTGCTCTTTAAAAACTGGATTTTTGACCTGATAGACCGTAACGGCTCCCAGGGAGCCACTATGGTCATTGTGTAAATCCTTCTTAGTTTTCGGTTTACTCACTTGATATACCGTAACGGCTCTTAGGGCCGTTATGGTCTTTGTGGTAATCCAGCTGCTGCACATGCGCGTGAAGCTTTTGTGCCTAAAAATCCTTGGGAAGTTTTGTTGAGAGCGTAGCGGGCACATCCAGAATTGCTTCCTTTCTGTTGGGGGCAGGGGGGGGGGGGGAGCTGAAATAGATGGAGGAAAAAGCATTGGCTCTTCTTCCTTTTCCTCTGGCAGCAGCCAGCAACACGGACACCTAAAAGGCTATCAACCTGCCAAAAAGTGTATACATATACATACATATATACATACATATATACATATATACATATATATATATAAAAGAAACCCCCAAAATATCACCTGGAAAGACTAGCCTGAGTCAGAATGTTCACAAGCATGAAACAGCCGATTTTTATTTATGCATTTGTTTAATGTATGTCTAAGATGTGTGTCAGGCTTCTGCCCAGTGGGATTTTTGACAACTGAGTTATTGACCCTTGAAAACAGGGAGTTGTAAGTGAAAGGCTGATATAGTCGTAACTATAGCAACACTGTCAGTGTTCCTGTAATTATTAACTTTTTTTTAATAACAAAATTAAGAAGCTGTTTCTGTTCTTAAAGAAACCTTTGTTGCAAACTGATGGTGCCATCATGGAGACACGATATGTTGAAACAATGGATGTCAGTTAGTCAGTGAAATAATTAAAGCACGGGTAAGGATGGAAAAAGAACTAAGGATTGCTTGCTTGTATGAATAACGCCTATTGGTTCAAACAGTTCCTATGAGCCAGTGATGGCAGACACATTTAGCCATCATTTTGTGCTGTGTAAAGCTGATGGAAGGCTACATTTTCATGACTTGCGCAACTTTTCATGCCGTGCTGTCTTGAGAGAGCAATGGGTGTGCTGAGGCTGCAGACAGAGATTCAGACATTTATTTGGAATTAATTCTCTGGTGTGCAGGGCAGAGTGACTTAACTGTGCAACACCGTGCCTGCTCTCAGGCCACATCCCATGATTTTCCCCCAAGCCTTATGCCGTGGTGGCCATCAGTCAGGTTGGGCACCTTCTGAAAGTGCTGCTGCTGTTCTGAAGTAACCCTTCACTCATGTGGGGACACAGACAAAGCACTGGCCTTCTTGTCCCAGTACAGTTTTCCAGAGCTACGTGCGTGCGTGAGTTGGGGGAGGAATCAAGATGGGAAGGAAACACTGTTGTACTTCAGCAGGATCTCCTGAGCAACAGATTGATCTCAGAACCCTGTTACAGTCTACCCTGTTACCCTGTTTCTAAGGCTCAACAAGTCAGTAAAGCTTTTATTATCAGTTTAGAGTTTGTTTGCATTTTCTAATCCACCCTCTAACAGGGATGAAAAATGCCCATTATGTGTAAAATGTGTACACCTTCATATTTAACATGAGCACAGCAAGTATTTGATGCTGGCACAAATGGCTGCAAGTCCTCCATTTTTTATTCCTTAGAATCCAAACTATTGATATAATCAAGTTCTTTAATTGCTTCTGTTAAACAATCAGTTGCTAAGCTTTCCTTAGCCAGGTTTTAGATAATGGCTTTTGTTTTCGCTTAGCCATCTGTCCCTGTATTAATTGTCCTTTTACCCTAGCATCCACCCATAATTTTGGCAGACTGGTTCCCGAGGTTGGTCTAAATTCCTTTTGCCTCATTTTTTATTGTTGGACACCGTTACCTTTAGCATTTCACACATTTAATGGATGCATTTCTGGCTACTGAAGGGAAGTTCAGTCACTTGCACTGCATTGCAGGAAGCTGAAGTTACTTGATTTTTATGCAACATGAAGTGCTGGCAAAACAATGTAGATGCTTAAATGAAAATGATCACTTGTGTGTGGGAAATCAGAGTGTAGGGCAAGTAAAACCATTTTCCTGCTGTCTCTGTGAAGTGAGGTGACAGGTCACAGTTAGAGGGTTTCAGAAGAATTTCTGGGGTCAGCATTGAAGTTCTTATTTCATTTCCATTCTGGGTGCTCAACCTCCATTTGTTCCATGAGTTTTACACAACTTCTTCTCCAGCCTTTGACTAGAAGGCTCCTGAAACAAGCCCTGATCCAGGAAGGTGCTTAGTCAAGTGATATTATTAGAGTGCTCAGACTCTTCACGTTGTGCTTAGCTACTTGGCTTAAATCAAGATCCCTGTCTCCTTTTTGCTTCCTGCTCCTCCCCTGTACCCGCCATCCTTGAAACCCCTTTCCACTGCTTCATCCTCAAAGACTTCTACCAGGCTACTCTTGGTTTCCTTAAGTGATGCAGCTGGCCGCCCTGAGTTAATACATTTTTTCTGTCTCTGATGCCACGTCAAGAGACTCCTTGCTCCCTGCTCTTCATTAATGCTTGCCTCACCAAAATCTCCACTGACCTTGCCCTCTTCTTTTTTGTTTTTGTTTGTTTGTTTGTTTTCTTTTTAATTACATCTTCACCTTACTCTTTCAGTCTTGCTTTTGGCTTTGTTTTCTTCTGACTTTCTAAATGAATACCTGCCATGGCTCCCTTCTTGCATCCCTGGTTGCTGGTTTGGTTTCTGTTTCACAGTCTCACCTTCTGTCCTTGCGTGTCAACAGCAGTCCTCCCCAGTCTGCCCTGGTCTTCTCCAGTGGTGGGTGGCTTGGTTAGGATCACATCTTGGCACTGTCTGCCTCGCCACTCGCACAAAACCTGTTCCTCACTTTGGCCATCAGGGGCCACCTCACCGAGACCCAGTGAATTTGTCACCCCTCTCCTGGCCAATTGGACCACCCTGCCTTGCTGGGTGCTGCTGTCCAGGATCACCTCTCTTATTTTAACTCATCTGTAGAGTTGCCCATTGCATGTCGCTGGCTCCAGGTTTCATGTCTACGTTGCCCAGCCTGGGTTTTCCTCGCGTCACCCTTCTGCCAGACCTGGCTCCTTGCAGTCTACAATTACCCATTTATTCTCTTCCCACTATAGAGTCTTCCTTACCGGCCCTCAAAGCCGAGCAGTCTTACCAAAGTCCTGCATCTTCCCTGCATTCAAAGCCACTCTAATACTCCTTGTGCTATGTTAAATGTTGGCTTGTTGGTTTCCAAGCAATTGAAGAGGTGTATAGAGTAATAAAAATGTATTTTGAATCAAGATGTACACGTTTGGTTGAGTAACAGGCTGCAGCTGCCTTGAACTTTATTTGTTTCTACAGGCAGTGAAGTACCTTCACTTCTCAAAAATTCAATCCATCCTAGTCTAAAGCATGTCTTCTGTTTGCTTTCTTCATAATAGGCAGCGTTTTTGCAGAGATTACAAAATAATAAAATGAAGTGTTTTAAGACTGCTATATCTAAAATCACGTAAAACTTCACTAGTGGTTATTTATATGTCAAATTAATGCAAACTCCTAAGGCATGAATGTACCTACTACTGTACCTACTAAAATTTATAATATCCTTTCTGTGGATCAAAATCTAGCAACATTCTTGAAATGTTCAAGTTATCAGGTAAGACTGTTATCATGATGGGAAAACAGTTTTTACATTGTACCTGCTTATGAGAGGAACAGAGTCAGCATATCTTTAAAAGACACCAAAACACAACTTTATTTGTTGAAAGGAGAAGCAGGGTTTCAGGCTAGATTGCACCAGGTGTGGTTTTCTCTTTGAGGGTGCTGAATGCTGGGACTTACCTTGTAGAGCATCAGGAATGTCCCACAATGGAACAACATTTACTCTGAAGAAGTCATTGTTGTAATATATAGAGAAATAAATGATTTAAACACAGTACTAGCACTAGTAGTGGTGGTGATTACCTTCCAGCTATTCCAAAGCTATGCAAAATAGCCTAAATGCATATCCATTTAGGTTCGGGTATCTAAGATGGGCGTGGAAGTCTTCCCAAGGACAGGCCTCTCTTCACTGTTCCCACAGAGGACTTGAGTCTCTTTTGCAAATGGCTCAGCTGTGGTTTTCGCAGCTCAGTGTGGGTGCAGGAGCCATGCAGTCTCAGGACTGGAGTGGAGAACAGCTCATAGAAACATTTAGGCTGGAAAATACCCTTAGGATCATCATAGTTTGGGAATGCCTACGCATGTCCTGCTGCTCCTCAGAAGGGAAGAAAGAAATTAGTTC
The DNA here is from genome assembly GCF_037157495.1 of Lathamus discolor. Taxonomy (NCBI): domain Eukaryota; kingdom Metazoa; phylum Chordata; class Aves; order Psittaciformes; family Psittacidae; genus Lathamus; species Lathamus discolor. The sequence continues at coordinate 72,569,584 of NC_088887.1, read as the reverse complement.
CCCCCTCCCCTTTTGAAGTGCACTTTAGTGCATCTGGCTAGTACTGTAAATGGCTATTTTAGCTAAAAGTTGTCTTTTTTTCCCACCTAGCAGTGTATATATTAATGTATACTGGTGGAGTACTGATGAAACAGACCCTAAATTCCCCCCTTGCCCTTCAATAATAATCTGAGCAGGGTCAAGGAAAGGAGGGTATGAGATCGTTCTCTTACTTTCTTAGGGCTAAAAATGTTGAGCTCCAAGAAATTAAATGCAAGGAGTTTCACTTGTATGAAATAGCATATTGCTTTCTTTGTTCCGGCAGGAACTGGGCAAAGGCAGAATGCAGTAATATTAAGGGCAGAGCTGCTTTGGCTCACTGAGACATGTCTTCAGTCTACAGCAGCTGTAAATCTGCAGGGTCACACCTGTACTTGAAAGACATGTGGGATGCCCACAGCGTGTGAATGTAAAGTGTGTGATGATGGTAAGAGACCACAAGTGTTGCAAAAGCAAGGCACTGTCACCAATAACTAATAGTGGAACAGCATTCAGTCCTCAGGAGACTTCCTATTTCACTGGAGAATTCCCACTCTGATGCCATTGCTGGAGATGCAGGAAAAGGCAGTTTATACCATCAAAGTATGAGCAATATTTGAGACTAAAAGTTGTGGAAAAACAAGTTTGATTATTTCTTGGATTTATGGAAGATAATTCCATTTGCCACTTTCCAGTATTATACTATGCCACATTGAGTCTTTTTATACAAAAACGTGTACATATATATATGCACATTTATATGTGCCTAAATAACTAAGTTATATACGTAGATACACATGCATGCACATAGACACATAAACATAAGCATGCACACGTATAAATAAATGTTCACCTCTGACTATTGTGGTTGCAAGCCAAAATAGAACCTTACCTTTAAGAAAAGGGATATTAAACTGTCTGTCCAGTGTCTCACATTTTGTTCTTCCTTGCTCCTAGTGCTAGTGAGGTTATTATTTTGCATTTTCTCCTTTAAACTCAAATGACACAAAAAAGGAGGAAAGACTTTGCCTGATGGATGTGCTCTGGAGAAGAGAGTGGATATGCCGCTATTTTCTCCCAGAGCATCTAATGCTAGTCTCTGACAAGTCTTACCATTACTGACACACACTAGCTCACCTAAACTGTTATTTGCGAAGATAAAAATTAACACATCCATGACATCCTTTTTATCAGCAGAGAAGCAGATGAGGACAAACAAGGAGAGGTGTGAGACTAAAACTGACACTTCAAACCATCCAAATTCCATATATAAAATCTCAACTTTGTTTCTTAATATTAGTGCATATTACTGACTTGTTCTGCAGAATTAAAATGTACCTCAATGATACTATTTCATCTTTGCACTAAAGCATATCTAGAATGATACCTAAATAAACAAAGCAGGCAGATACAGTAATGGAATATTTTTTTCTCTTTATCCAGTACAGGATAAAAGACATATGTCATCTAAATATCTCATTTCCTTAAGTCTGAACCTGTATTCATGTCAGACATTGGTAAAGAAGATTTTTAAAGGAAAACCAAGTGATGCCTTACAGATTTTCTCAGGGAGTTCTTTTCCATGAGGTTATATATCAGTGAATTCAAAGACTGTATGTTGTTCAGTTTTTATACAGATGTAAAGTGCTATAACACTTCCTTCGAGAACCACAGCTGCTCATTTAAATGTCATAAAAACTGTTATACAGAAGTAGACCTAATCATATTTCTCCTTATAGATTGTACTTTCATGCAATCCAGGACTTTTGCTCATCTATTATATATCACTATGACCTAAAAGACATTTTCTTTATTTGCGTAGGTTGCAGGGAAGACAGTGTACTTCTGTTTGTCACTTATTTTTAAACAAATCTTGAACAGCCTGTGTGAAGAATTTAGAGGGAAAAAAAAATCCTCATTCCTAAACTCAGTCTGGAAGGATTTCTTCTTCACAGCACTCCTGAGCAAGCTGTGTGCTTGGTGACCCTTTCTCCTTTGGTTCTAAGAGAGAGGAGGACAGATGATGACAATGTGTGTTGTAAGGCAGTGAGGTAGGAAATCCACATTCGATAAAACTGAAGTATGAGTGGAAAAGGGGCATCCTGTAAAACAAGGCTGTTGGCAAGGAGAGCAACTTTGAGCTTTACCTAAGTTTCAGTTGGCTTTTTCATTGTGTTCAGCAGCCGCAGTAAATACATGCTGTAGAAACCATAACCACACAAGTAATCTCACTTGGGAAACACAGATAAGAAACTCCCACAGAGCATGTAATAAGAGAGCTTGCACTCTCACTTGCACAGAGCAAGGCCTGTCAGGTGCTGTCAGTGCCCTAAAAGGGGCTGCTAGCTGATAATTTGGCCTTTTTTCCAAAAATAAAATCATTCTGATTGGCAGAGGAGTTTTCACCCCATCTCTCTCCCACTCTTGATGATGGTATTTTGAAGTGCCTGTGTCAGTGACTGACCATCAAATGGGATGGGACTTACTGAGTGGGGGAATCTGCAGAGGGGACCTGTAAGTCATGGTTTTATGACCAGTTTCTAAGTGTCCTGGGATGTGGCAAAGCCAATCTGATGAATTCTGTGGAAATGTTTAGATTACTAAATTTCAAAGGTAGCTCAGAAATGGGGTTTTCTATAGCAGGCTGCTGCATTTAGGATTAAAATGTGTCCCTTGGCCATTATTTTTCTTCCATCCCACCTTTGTCTTGTCTGCCCTGGTAGGTCTGGCACCTTTAAGGTGTTTGAGCTTGCTTACAGAGCAAAGCTCATCCTTGGTAAGAGGGGCTGTGATGATAGGACCAGTGTGCCCCTTCACATTATTTCCCTGCTGTGGACACTCCTGGGTGGGGTTCATCTCCTCCAAGCATGCTAATCTCCTCAAGGAACTTAATGAAGTGCTTGAGTGAAGAGGAAGGTTATGGCTGAATTCCCCCCATTGGCGGGTGCACCCTGGGCTTTGACCGCGCACCCCAAATATGCACCCATGGAGGGAGCAGGACCTGATCCACCAGTTCAGCAGTGTGAGGGGTTTGCTCCTTTCAGGGTAGTGCCATGCAAAGGCTTATCACTCGCTAAGGGGAACTCGGTGGCTAGACGGGTGCTAAGCCCAAAGAGGCTGGCAGGCACCTAAATTTACCATTTTTAGTTTACTGACCCTACCAATGAGATGATTTTGGAGAGCCGCTGCTGAGATAAGGATTAGCAAGCCTGTTTCCCTGTAATAGAAGCATCCTTCAGCTGCCTATGTGGCAGGTCAAAATGAATTGACAATTGTCATCTTTTATCATTAGTTTCACAATATTTTGTATTTCCTTTAAGCACGGCTTCCTAAAATCTCTCCTTTATTTTATCTTACTTTTGAAGAAAATTTCTGGCTTCGACTGTTGCAAGGAAAAGCTTGAAAATACAAAACCAGCAACACAAGAACCAGAAAATGGTATTTCAATGGGCACTTGAAAAATGTTGCCATTTTGAATGCATCACATTGTTCTTGATTTTTTTGAATTCTTGGTGCTGTTAGCAAACAAAAAATTAATAGTTAGGGTTTTCTTTTAAGAGATGTATGGAATAATGGGCTGCTACAGGATGGATACTGAAGAAAATGTATATGTTTCATAGTCATCTGTACAAAAGCGGTAATAATGTTAAATCTTGTAACATACATACTGAATAAGGCAGAAGAAAAAGGAAATACTATTAGATAATAAAGCTTTGCCAGGTGTTTATTTACTGGAGATCGAGAATGTTTTGCAGTCTCCATAAGGTTGTTTAATCCCACTACTGCTACTAGTTTTGTATGTTTAAACTTTGGATAATTGGTCAGGGACACGGTTAAAGGCATTAAAATATAGATATCAGAATTTAGGGGCATTCCAGGCTATCTTTTGATATTAATGAAATAACATCTGGGTTTCTGCTGATTTCATTCTCACAGGAAATAGTCTGGGCTTATTACTGTTACTACCACAACTGCCATAGAAAGATTCCTACATTTTACTAACACTGAGTAGTGATAGAAAATTCATTTGATCTTACATAATGTTTTCATGGTTAATAAGATTTACATATGACTATGACATTTTTGTATGATTAAAAGTACTGGAATTTCATTGCAGTGGGCATTAACTCCTGTGATTGAAGTTAAGGGAGATTTTTTTTTATAGCTAATCAAGAGTTTAACTGCCTCTGGGGCATTTTAAGAAAATGTTATACTGTACTTAACGAACATTATACTACAAATAAGAGTGATATTCCTGTAATTAAAACAGTCTGGATATTGCTTAATGAATGTTTTTCTTATCTTAATGTATAGGCAGTAAGGATTCATGTAGTTGCCTTTATTAACTTGTGGAGTTAGTTAAAAAGCTGGTTAAAACAGTGAGTCCATATCAGGTCAATATAAAATGCCTATGTAGGGATTTCATTGCTCTTATAAATCTGACTAGTTAAAAAATAAACACAGATGCTTGTTTGTGCCATCCTGAGCCATACTGCAGGGTAGTATTTCTGCCCATAGACATTTCTGAAGTTAAGCATTGCCTGGAGCCCTGCAGGATTTCCAAGTGTTCTTCTTTATTGTCCATTTAGGAAGTATTTTAAAATTTCCACCAGGCTTGTATTCAAAAGCAGAGAGCGGTTGGTTTTCAATTAGTGTCGCTACACTTGCTGTTGGACTAATGGCATTGTGCATTCGTCCTTTTTTCTGTCATATTGCATCAGCTTTGATGTAATTGCAGCATTCTATTTTTTTGGATGTAATTGTGGCACATTTTAGTGCTGTTCTACAGAGGTTTCATATTTACTAATTGTTTGCTAAATTGTTTTTCGCTGCTCAGTTGCTGAACACAGAAACCGTTCTGAATAAGATCAGTTTAATACAAAATTAATCTTGTGCACCATAATAATTCTTATACACAATAACACTTGGCTAAACATAAATCATGTTTTTGCTTTTAATCTTACTCTGAAAATATCATGCAGGTTCCCCACTGCCCCCACCCCAGTTGAGATTGAGCATCTTTATATTGTTTAAAAGATATTCACCAGCTGGATTGCATCTGTGTGCATCTAAGTCTCAATTTTGCACAAGTCTCTGTGCCAAAACCTGAAAATAGAAGGTTGTCTCACGTATAGTCTAAGAACACATGGAAATGGAACAGTTTCATAATCCAAAATTAATCCCCAGTCCTGCAGGCACTTAAGCACGTGGGTTAATTTTAAGTGTTTTGACTAGTCCTTTTGATTTCTCTGGGCTAAGCACATGCTTGACTGAGTCTACAGGAGCAGTCTCAAAGTGCAGAGAAGACTGCAATATTATTTTGTTTTTCCTAAGTAGTAAAAATGTCTGTGCTTTACTTAGTAGCATAATTTACATACATTTCTAAGTACAGGAATCATCGAGCTGTTTGTGCTTCGGCTAAGTGTAGACTGCCGTAAATCGCAAATCAAGGTAAAATACAACCTGTTTAGTGAAAAATTCTCAGAAGTGTGAAGGGAACCCCAGTTTATAAAATAACCCCCCCACAGCCAAAACTACAAAGACCACAGTTTGTCATAAAAAAAAATCAGAAAGTTTGAAAGACCCAAAGTGGGTGACAGATTTCTTCTTTCTTATGACTTCTGCAGCAGCAGTATATTGACTCGATTCGTTTCCTTCTGCTAAATATTTTCAGGCACGTCTTTAGAGTAATTTTGGTTTAACTCAGATGTAAATCGGAACTGATTTTAAGGACTGTACTGTTTTCCCTTTCTCTCATGCTGGGCAGATATGGATATCTAACCTGCACAGGCTTTAGTGAACATAGTGGCTCTGTGTTACAGCAGTCATTTAACAGGCAGGAAGGGCACTTTATTGATTCTGACTTTATCAAGTGCCTGTTTCTTATTTTACATATAAGTCATTAACAGCCTTTTCCTAAACTGCTCGGGAGGCTTTGGCTGTTTGGGGCGCAGACTGTAATGAAGGTGATTAGCACTGAATTTTCAAATCCTGGTCTCGATGTTGACCTTGCAGCATTTAACCAGTGCACACACAGCTGGACCGGTTGTGAGAGCTCAGTAGTGGGGATGCTCCCTGTATCTTCGTGTTGGCACCGGCACAGAAGGAAGAGGGGGGAGTAGGAAAGAAAAGAGGGGAAAAGCATGTTCAGTGGGAAAACAAGTTCTGTTCAAACCTTCTTATCAGGTTTTCTGTACACATACACAGAGACATGATGGGTGCAGGGCTGGGGGGTGCGAAAACATTAGGGCAGAATTAGTAGGAAGAGAAGCGCACAGCAGTGAGCTGGAGGGGAGAATTGAAGGAGGCAAGTGACATAAAGAATCTGCTCAAATTTCAGTTTTTCTGCAGAGGCCACTAACATGGGTCTGACTTCATAACAGTGTAACCATCACAGATCTGTGCGGTTTATAAATTCACTTCCCAAAACAGAGTTTGGCATGGGATAGTCCAGGACAGTTTGCTAATCCTGGAGCATCCTAATCCTCCTCCTGAATTGGAAGATGCTTGACCCCAGAAGCCATGTTTTTCCTTTTTGTTGCACAGCCCTCAGCACACTTGGTGTGTCTTGGTTTGTACACAGCAGTGATAAATCAAAGCAAATCATACACTGATGTCATACATCCAGAGTAATCTCTTCTTATTTCTCAATGCCCATCTTAAAAAAGGCTGATTTTATGTGTACTCCTTTCTAAACCTCTTGGTATGGTATTGAATCTTCATCTTTATTGCGCGATGCTTTTATTGTTTAAAATGTTTTGTAATTTTCTGTCTCAGCTGTTGCAATTCTGTAAAAAATATGTAGTGCGACAGCTTTTGTTGGGAAAACAAAATTTTACAACATCTGTTTGCAGTGTTGGAGATTAAAAACTGCAACATAGAAACACCATCAGTCAAATAAATGAAAGCACTTAAAACTTACTTATAGAAATTAAAAGTTCAGACCTATGTATATTTATTGTTTATGTATCTTCATACATAATATATCTTCAGAAAACAGGGAAATTAATTTTTATCTTAGCTACACCTTCCTTTGCTTAAACGTCTTGAAGTGAATGTGTCACAGACAGAGTGCTTTCCCATTGCCCTGCAGTGGTGTGGGTTCAACTGAGCAGCAGAAAGCATCCCAAAGAGCCGTAAACTTTGCTAATGGCTAAAGCAAAGCGAGGTGCATCTGAGCTCGGGAATACTTTGTGAGCAGGAGGAGGCATTTGGAATCATCCACACCGTAAGGAAGGGAGTGAACCCTAGACTGTATGTCACATATGTTAAAGCTCCCCAAGACAGGACACCAATTAACCTTGGATGATAGCAAACACACACACACAGGCTGCCCGAAAGAAGCAGCCTGTTGCCATTAGTAGGAAGCAGCAGCCCTTGTCACCCTGAGCCATCATTTAAATCTCTTCAAAAATTCCCTTATTAAGTCACAGAAGAGTAGCACTCTCCTCTTCCTCACAAACAGACTGGTTTTGCTGCGGTGAAAACAGGAGATGTTAGTAATGTGAGACATCAGCGGTCCTTTTATTTTTATCCTTGCTGTCTAATTTGGCCATTTTGAACTGAGAAGAAAAAAAGAAACCCTGATCTTCAGTCAAAGCAATTCAAGGCATGGTGGAGCTCAGAGTGAACCAAAACAACAGGGTCAAATGTAGTTGAAAGAACATGGTGGGGTAAATAAAAGGTCCTTTTTTTTTCTTTACGTTTAGTGCTGGTGGGAGGAGAAAGTTTGGTTAACTATTTAACCTGTGATAGCCTTTTATCATTTTATGGCTTACGGGTCTGTGATTTTAAGCCTTTGTCAGTAAGTTCGTAGTTTGTAGTCGATCTTTTCTCTAGTGTCCAGTTATATGACTTACATCAATTTACTGGAGATAGGAAAAAATTACGTATAGCAGCTGAAGGCACATATTTTTCCTAAAATTACCAGTCAGCAGCTTTGGATTTAGTGCCCAGTTTCCATTTAAACCCTAAATTGCTTTCTCCCACTCACGTCTGCATTGTGATGTTTTTTACCAGAGGGGCTCTCCCTCTTTCCCCATTTGGTTCGCCTCTCTATTTTTGGCTATAACGTGATGTGTCCTGATCAGTTGGAGCAAGCACTTGTGAAAGGTCACTTGGAAGCCCTCTTTTCATTTCACCCCGCTAGAGTTTTTCCAGCAGGCAACCGCTCCTGGGAGCAACCCCCTCCAATCTGTCCCTTTTGATATCCAAAGGAGGTTGTTACGGGGGTTAAATTTCTTAATTCGCTGGGTTCTTGGGAGCACTTCTTTAGCCCACCACGCTCAGTCCCTGCAGCTGGGTGCAGACTGCCTGTCTCCCTAAGGATACTGTGAAAGTGTTAGGGCTTATTCTTTCACCTTCTTCCAACTTGAGGAATGAGGGGGACGGATTTTACACCCGTTTATCTCCCATCACCTTCAGGGGAATTAAATCTCCATGTTACATCGGTACAAGATAATGTTAGCCTTATGGGGGGAAGTTTAAAATCAGACAAAGACTTTTCCAGAGCGCTTTGACTGGTAAGGAAAGCTGCTTGTCAGAAGATCTCAAACTGCGAGAGCTGGTGGCTTCTGCCTGCCCTGGCAAGGGGTTAGGTTTTGGGGGTTCTTAATTAGTTTTCAGAGGGTCAGGGAAATGAGCGTAGTGGGTCTGGAACAAAGGAAGAAATAGAAATGCAAAGCTGAGTGTTTGATATGTTGATAACCCCCCAGTTTTAATTTTAGCCTAATTGGATCAGGGTTAGGGGCAGTTGTTAGGTAAAGTACCTTCTCGAACTTCTGGCTTTATTCAAAAGTAAATATCGTAGCTCTTCACTTTTAACACAAGTCTTTTTCTTTTCTTTTTTTTTTTTTCCCTTCCTTCCCCCAAAGAACCACTCAGTTTACTTTGGATTTATTTCCACTGGGAAAGCGCAGAGATTTCAGGGACCTGTATTCTGATGGTAAAGCTTGTGACGTGAGCTTTTGTTTTCCATGCGAGGAGGAAACATTAGCATTTTTTCACATGTTAACTTTTTAACAATTGCAGGGAATTTCTTTTCCCTTAAAAAATGCCGTCCTTTTCTTTCTCCTCCCCTTTTCTCTCTTCTTGATATTTTTATTTCCCTTTTATATGGAGACTTGTAGATTTTGTCACTTCAAACGTTAGCTGTTCCTCCTCTTTTCTTTTGCTTTACAATACACACTAGGAGATTTTTTTTTTTTTTTGCATATTCCTCCCCTTTCTCTGTGAGATATTGTAGTTGACCAAATTTAAAACACTACAGTATTTAGCATCCCCGCAGTGCCATTTTAAGTATTTGGACCTGGAAAATGCCCCAAGCAATAACTACCTGAATTGCTTTTAATTACACAATATAGCTGCATCATTTTACTTCAGATTCTTTTTGATTGATGCTGTAAGGCAATTGTAACCATGGATGATGGGATTAAGTGCCTCTTGAAGTGACTTTAGCTTCTTGTGAGAACAAAGGGAAAGAAGAGAACACTTAGTCCCTTTTTGAGTGAACAGCCTTTTTTCACTTGCTATATAAAGAAATACAATTAACAAACATTATCCCCAGAGGTGAATTGAAATGTACGTGTGGACAATAACCGCTCTTGACTGCAATTAGACATATATGATCTGAGGTATTTTGGCCATTCATTAGTGCTAATTGTTTGAGAAACAAGCCCACAGAACAAATGATTAAAATGTTAGTGCCATAACCAGGATTATTAGCATGTGTGATAAAATGCATGCGCCGCAGCTGTACCAATAAAACTCTGGTGAGTCGCTTTGATTCGACAAATACTCAGCTCGCCTGCGAGCCTTTCCTATTTGCACAGGGCCTGCTGATATTTATAACAAACAACTTATATCTTCTTTTCTTAGTTAGAAAGAATTACTATGCAAATTGCAGGGCTTTGTCATTTCGAAGTAGTTTCCTTTGTCTTTGGGGGGCTATTTGTGTGCGGTTGTGAGCTACTCCGTAGAAAATTCAACATAGGAAAACCATTATATTTACTCGGGGCGGGGGGGCTTGCACATATTAGAGAAATAATTTGTAGGAGATTTTGCTGCATTAGTAGTTTCATGTTCCATGGTCTTGGTTCACTTCTATCCTTCAGCACCATAGATATCCAGGATTGTGGTTGGTATGCAGTTATGTGCATACAGGTCAGAAATACGCATTGTGGAAATTACCCATCTTTTTAAATGGTTTTAGTGAAATGATGGAAAATGCTCTTTGAAAACACTTTGCCAACAGTGTGCCAAAGATTGTAGAAGGAAAGATTTGGCCTATTAAACAATGGATATTTTTCAATGCTTCAGGTGGTGTAGTGTCCCTTCCAGGGATGCTTTCGTGTAGCAAATAAACAGGGAACAGAGGGACAGACTAAAGTGCTTATCCTGAAAATCACTTGTGGGAGTACTTTACTTCGTGAGCTGTATGTTGGTGGCTCAGATGAGACTGCACAGGTGTGTGCAGTTAAGTATATGTGTGAGTATGAGCAATGCTGGAATGTGAAAATGCAGTTTACAGGAGGGAAATGTGTATAATTTGGGGTAATTTCACTGGTTGCAGTCACGCTGTATGGCTGCCATTGCGAAGTGCAATGTCTCTTAGTAATCAAAAAGGTTTTCTTTTCTCCTTCCTGAGGATGAACTATTTGCTCTTGGGTGAAACAGTTCTCAGAGGATCATGAGTAACTTTAACTCGCCAGCTACTTTTGCATATTTGATGAAGACTTCAGTAGAGTGTTATGTTTGCTGAAGAAATTTAGTTTCATTTCCAAGACCCGAGAGCATTCAGCATGCTGCTAGATGCTATGAATGAAAATATGCTGCTGTAAAACAATTTAATGAGCATTACCCAATAGCCTAGTCCTTGTTTTAACTTACAGTGCTTAAAGGAAGAAACATTGTCTTAGCAAATTCTCTTGGCTTATGTCCATGTGTTTAGTTTAAAGCACAGTCAAGCTTAGTTTGAATCATTAAAATACTTGCAGTCAGGAAACATATGTAAGATTTTCTTCCTCTTTACAGCACACAGTTAACAATATAATTGAGATTGCAGTGCTGTATGAGTTTTTTTGTCCTAAAAAAGTAACCACTGGGGATGTTTTTATTCTATCAGAATAACAGAAGTTGAGATAATCAGGATAGTGTTTCCTACCACAGTAGCTATCTGCTCATATGCATAGCACCCTGGGCCTTGCTGCTGTTTTAAAAAGGTTTATAAGCAAATGGATGTTTTAATAAATTCTCTTCTTCTTCTACATTTCATTTTGTTGTAGAACATAAAAGATGGCTATGGAAGGAAAATGCAGAGTAAGAAGATGATTTTTAGGAATATATGTCAAAATAATAGCATATGAAAACACTTACTGTAGTCACACCTAAGCATACGTGTTGAAAACTCTTATTTTACATGTACATTTCTAGAGCTCTTTGTTTTGAAAGAAGAAGAATGCTGTGTTGGTCCACTGACACCAGCTCCTCCTGTACAGCTTTGTTTCTGGCCATACCTCTTGAAAAAATTATTGCTTCTTCAACTTGCTAAAATGTTCCATAGGACTAACCAATTGACACATTAACTGTATTTTTATAATAACCTGTGTCCTGAGAAAGCTGTGGTTTAGGCCCATGTGGCCACAATATTGATTAGTTGAGGAGGAGATACCGATAGTCAGCAGGTGATAGTATCTCTAACATTAAGCATATCAGGTGTTGATATTTTAATGGATTAAATCTGCCTATTTGTTTGGAGTCAGGTGGTCTGCTGCGAAAGCCATTGGTCTCCCATCTAAAGGAAAGTTCATAGACATCAATGGTGACACCTAACTAAATCTGGCCTGGAGGTAACAACAGGTTTACCTACACCATTGTGCACTGTAAGCAGAGCTGCCTTTATAGGGCTTGCAGTAGTGAGAGGGAAACCAGCTGGTCAAACATCCCTTGGTTCCACAACAGCCCAGAAGAAATCCTGGGAAATGTGTGATTGGAGATGCATCTCAGCATGCTCTGGATTATGGTATCAGCCACCTCTGTCGGGTTTCTGGAGCAGTCATTAAGGGTGCTTCAGGGGCTGCTTGGCTCTAGGCTGGAGTTAACTATTAATGGCCTGAGCTCTTTGACTCCTTTGTGCCTTTGGGAACTACAGGGCTGAAGCCATCAGAGAAAGAGAATAGCAGCTAATCACTTTTGTCCCCCCATATGTGTTCAGTGGAGGATTGCAGACTTCTTTACTGACCTCTGTGTCACACTGAAACAAACCCCTCCTATTTCCATTTGAGATAAACCACTCTTCCACCTCCTTCTTGCTCTCCCAAAGTGTACTACTGGAAGAAAATGGGATTAAGTGGATTTAACTAGCAGCCACTTGAGTTGCCACAAGTTGTGTTACCATCCCCACTTCAACATGATGCAGGGGACATGAAGTGGTTTGTAGAAGAAGGGCAAAGAGGGTACTTAGGAGAAAATCAGTGGATCCCAGTTGCATGTCTGCAGGTGTTGTCAGGACCTCCACCACCTAAGTCTGGAAGCTGTTGATGAAGATTTACTAGCAAGGGTAGCAGTAGCACTTGGAATAAAACAATGTGTCATTTCTTTTTAACAGCAAACCCACCCCCTTTCTTAGGCTGAATTAGGCATTACTAGGCATATTACAAGGAAGAGTCTGGCAGTGGGGTTTTGTGGGCTTCTAAAGCAGGTCCACCCAAGACATGCAGAGGCACAGCAGATGGCGTGGTGGAATAGTTGTCCTTTTCAATTTAGTTTACTGAGATAAAATGTAATTAAAGCTTTCTTCATCTTTTCCATCTATGACTTACATTCAGCTTTTAGGATGCACGCTCTAGGGTAAGAGAAGGTTCTTCTATGGGATAGCTTAGAAAGGCAAGTACTGCAGTGGTCTGTCAGCCTCACACCATGTTGGCTGTGATTTAGATTGACTGAACTCGTTTCCAAGCATTTTGAAAGGGTTAGTCATGTTCATGTCGAAGAAAACCCATGTACGCATGTAGCCATACATCATCCAAGTGTAGCAACTTGGGAAGCATTATTAAGGGGGGCACAGGAAAATGCATGGGTCCCTGACATGATGCGATAATGACATGTTCAGCATGGTGCTAGAAAAGCTTTGCATTACTCAAAGTGCTGAATAATATACATGATAATGCATAATGGTGTTATATGGTAGGATTATTTTGTGGAATAAGTGAATTGTGCTCTGAGTAAGAAAGCAAATTGTATTACTTTGTCCTCATTTTTCGTGTGTGAATGGGCCTGGGGGGTACAGTGTGAAACGGGGAGGAACAGGAGTAGGCAAGGGGATTTTTTGGAGGGCCATGGAACAGAGAGGCACCCTCTGCAATTTATTTCTCTGTGCTTGTAATTATGGAGCAAAGCATCGCCCTACTGCACTCAGGGCAGCCTCCCCTGGCAGTCCCACTGCCTCCAAGTACACCAACCCGGCTCGTGCCTAGGGTGGGTTAGATGGTCCCTCACCAGGAATATTGGCACAGGGTGGAGACTGCCACAAACCTGACGCCTCCAGTCCATGCGGATGCCACCTACTCAAGCTGTGGGGCACCACAGGCTCACACCTGCACTGGAGCGTGGTGCACAAAGCATTTATAAGCTTTAAAAGGCACTGCAGTCAACAGCCTGCTGATGGGTTTCTAAGCTCTGTTGATGGAAGTCTGTGCTGTGGATCTGGAGGTCTGCAGGCTTCTGAGAGGACATGTTTGGATTAGTGAGGTTCCCTATTGCATGGGGTTTTCAGTCCTGTTTTCCTCGTTTCCCCCTCCATCCATTTTGCTTATTTAAAATTTGCATGCAAATGTGTTTGTTGGTATAACACCAAGGTTGCAAAATCAGCTTTGCAAGCCCATGTTTGTTTTAACCACCACCCCTGCTCCATTCACAGCATGCCATCCAGCTCCTGGAGCAAACATGGCAGATAGCAGCCTCCTCCCTAAAGCGGTCTTGATCTGTTCCCAGCACAGCCTCCATCCTATGGAGGAGCCCTATGACTAGGGGAAAAACCAACCACCACCCTTCTGTATTTAGTACTTGTTCTATTGCACAGAATGGGAAGCGTGGTTAAGGCTGCACAGATAACGTCCGCCCTGGTAGTTCTTCAGTTCTCAGTGTTTAAGTTTGCAAGTTCTGCTGAACATAGTAGTTTTGGAGTTTTACACTGTAATTAGCTGTAATACTGACACTTCCCTACTTTGATTCTTCCTAAAGAAGAAAGGATATATAGATAACCCAAAACCAGCCACTGTTTACGTAGGAATGTTTCTCTTTTAAAATACAGTCAATGATTCTTTACAGCATTGTAGCCAAGAGGCTAATTTCAAAAACGTCTTTTGCAGGGTGGGTTCTCCTCTGCCAGCTGGTGTTACTAAGCTTAGTTACCGCTTTGCATCATCTCACAAGTACATTCCCAGGCGAGCTGTGCTGTATGTACCTGCGGATGATGAAAGGAAGATACAGAAAATCCCATCACTAAACGTGGATTGTGCGGTGCTGGACTGTGAAGATGGTGTGGCTCTGAACAGAAAGGTAATTAAAAATTATCTGTGTAATATAATCAGTGTTGAAGAGAACTTGTGGAAAAACATTGCCTTTGCCTTGGGAAACCAGCAACCAGAGAGACAAGGTTAAATCTTAAGATCTACAAAGTAACGTGAGACTGGTAGGCTTTGTGAAGGTGTTGGGAAAATCTGCTTGCCCAGGTCTGAAAGACATCCCATGTAAGTAAATGAGGAGGGAGTTCTGAAAGAGTACGGAGCTGGGTGTAAGCTTTCATCACAGAATAGTGGGAGACGTTGTTACTGCTGCATGTTTCTTAGGGAAGAGGAAGAAATGGTCCAAGAGAAGAAAAGCAGGAAAGGAAGAGTTAGTTCAGAATCACCAGGTGGGGAGTTTGCTGCTGAAATGAAATAATCTTCAGACTGTGAGCAAAACAGCGTGAGACAGAGTTTGGGTTTGAGTCTTTGGGTGTTTAGAAAGATTTTCTTCCTGAGCTTTCTGGATGAAATGCTGTTAGAGATGTCTCTGAAGGAAAGTGAAGTTAGAACCTGAGTGTACCAGGGTTTGAAGAGCAGTTTAGATTGAAGGAGCTGCAAGAAAGCAGGGAGATAGACGTGAGATATGTCAAATACCAGTGCCAAGTTTTCACTGACGTTGACCTCTGAAAGAAGAGAAAATGATGTGGTATGCATTCAGGTTTGCTTGCAAGCAAATTTTTTAAGTATATGAAAATAACCATTTGAAAATGTTTCATATCTGAGAATCACATAGGTTGGAAAAGGCCTTTAAGATCATCGAGTCTAACCATAAACCTAACACTGCCAAGTCCACCAGCTTAAACAGTGTTACAGTGCTTTGAACTACAGCAAACAGTGTTTAGGTTTCAATATGAATGTATTGTCCAGAAAGTTATGAAAATAGGATTGAAATTTTTACCATGTCATCTCACAAATGTGGATTATTCTGTTCTGTTTCTTGGGAATTAATGCTTTCCAGAAGGACTTTCTTGGACAGTGCTCTCTTTAACCTTCAGCCCTTTGCAGGTATATTGGAAAGAAAAGAGTTTACAGAGTTTGCGTATATGTATTTTAGTTCTGAAAAGTGACAATAGCATTTCTGGATGTTCATGTGTACCACTGAAGACAGTTGGAAAATGTTTTCCTGCTGCTAAAATTCTACATGAAAGACTAAGATTATATCTGCTGTCACAGCAAATTAGTATTGTTTAGGTTATATTTGGGGGGCTGCTGCTGTAAGATGACACAAGACACAATTGTGTATTAAACTCTAGTATTTTTAGGTGCAGCTTAATTATATCAAACTAATAATTTATAGCAGAAGCATCTATTTGTAACAGAGGAGGACAGCAAAGCAAAATTTTATGATCAAGTGACAAAGTTGATAGTAATTTCTAACAGGAGGGAGCCCAGGTAGGGCCACCAGTGTGGTCATGGCATGGAGGAGAGGCTGAGGAGCTGGGTTTGTTCATCCTGGAGAGGAGACAGTGGAGGGGGCCTTCGTGAAGGTTTTGCTGACTGGAGACAAGAAAAAAAAGTCCTTCCCATGCAAGTGATCAGGCACTAGAAGAGGTTTTCCAGAGAGGTGGAACATCCTCCCTCCATGGAGGTATTCCAGCCTTGGCTAGGTGAGGCCCTGATCTGATCAACCTGGTGTGGAGTGATAGTTATCCCTGCTTTGAGGAGACAGATGGACAAGGTGGTTTCCTGAGACTGTGTGATTGCATGATCTAGTACCAAAGCCTAATTCAAAGTGACTGGAAGATTGAGTTAATTTTTATATCTGCCACAGGTACTCAGGAAGACTTTGAGACTTAGGTTCTATGAATATGAAGCTGAAATTATTATGGCTCTCACAGCTTAATTTAATGGCATTTATGGATTGTTTCGAGACCTGTGCCCTTGATTTTCAAACTGAGGAAAAAAAAAGAAAACACTGGGAAACACAGCAACACTGAGCGCGTCCTTCAGTCATTATTCTAAAACAAACAGTACTGATGAATTTGACTGGTTTATATCACTAAAATTTATACTTCCGGATTTTCTTGAAAGTGCCGCAGAAATGCTGGGTTTAGGGAAAATCAGGACCTGGTTGAAGGTTCACAGTGCCTTGGGTCAAACTTACCTGTCTACAGAAGGCCTTCACTTGCATCGAGTCCAAGCAGCAAGTTTGAAACGTGTTAACAAGTTTATTTTAACAAGATGCTCTGTGTTTTGTATCAAGATTAAGTAAGATTTGGAGAGATCAAGAATCTGGAATATTGGCAGCTCCATTTGGTTGCTCATTTAGAGGGAAAAAAGGAAGATGAGCCTCCTATGACTGAAACTGATTACATTTGCAAAACTGCTTTTGAAGCTGCGGTTATAAATTAAAAGTCTTTATTGTCTAAACAATATTTTCTCTCAATGAAATTTCAGGAGATATCGTCCTCCCACAATTATGGTTTGTAATGGCTCACAGAGAGCACCAGAGTAGGGGAGGCCATACCCATACATCATTTTGGTGCCCACATTTCTTAGCTTCAAGAGCTACAGTGCTGGCTATGATTTCAGGTATCATTCAGGTATCATCTGTGGACTCCTCCTCTTTTTCAATCATTTTTCTAGTTGATATTTTGACTAAATCAGGAAAAAAAAACCAAACCTTGCAGCAAGAAGTTCACAAGGAGAAAATTTCTCAGCAAATTTTCTGAGGGAAACCAATGGGAAGAAACAGTTAAAAAGCAAAGTTATAGTAAGCTGAATACTAGCCTGCAAGTAAGGTGAGAGCTGATACTAGTGTGGGAGTAGGACACATGGGGCCTTTTCAACCCCTCTGGGATGAGACAGAGCTGTAGGAAGTCTTCAGAAATTCAGAGTAGGAATTCAGATAGGAAGATATCCCAGTATTGCTGAAAACTTGAGCCATCTTTTACAAAGCTAGCATTAGTCTTGCTGAACATACCCTGCTAGTCATATGCAGGATATGTTCACAGACTGCAAATCCTGGTTGGAGCTCCACACGCTGTTTTTAGAGGCTCAAATGCATGGTGTCACATGGTGTGGATTGCCAGCTGCCTTTCCAGGTGTCCGACTCTGTAAGACATTGGGAATTTCTACAACAGAAATTCAGGTTTTGGTTGGAGGGAGAATTGAATACTACTAAAGGTAAATTCCTTTCCCTGAGCAGATGAAGGCCAGAGCAATTCCCCACTGATGTACATGTAAAGTTTCTCCAGTGTTGCTGTACATTTTAAAGAAATTACTCAGAATGTCTCACTTGGTGATATTTTTAAGTGAACAGTTGAAATAGGAATTCTAAAACTATAAAACTGGAAATATAAAACTAGAAGTAAAATACTAGAAATAAACTATAAAACTAGAACTAGATTGCACTGCTGCTATGTTTCCAATGCATCACACTCTAGAGACTTTTTGTGAAATCCTGCAAAAATAGCCTGTGCCTATTTTCGCAGGAAAAGGCCTGAATATCCATTCATTTTAATTGTAAAAAAGAAAAAGGTAAAAAATGTGCCTGCACCAACACACTTGCACGTGTAAGCCAGAAAGCTGAATCGCATGTTATACCACTGAGAGCTCTCTGTGTAAAAGCTGAGCTGTCTGAAGATACCTTGAGGGCTCTCAGCGAAGCCAGCACTGCCTGGTGTAGCTTTCTCTGTAGAGTTGCATCAGTTACTGTACCTCCATGCCAGGTGAACCTACTACCAGGTGGAAAAGTCTCCTCCTGTTGGATTAAAGATTTCTATGCCAGTGCTTTCATTTTCCAAGGGCAGAGTGGGCTAAGATTTTGCAGTTGGTTCCCATGGGTCTTGTAGGGTTACCACCCTCACAAGAGAGCTTTCTAGAGAAGCATGTTTTCCAGCAGGATACTGTCTTCAGTGCTGCTGTTCTTCAGAGCATCCAGGTGTTAGCTGCCAGGTCAGCCTAGCAAGAGACCAGATTTGAGCTGCTACTGCAGTGTTTGTGCCTCTTTCTGAGTCTTGACAAAAGTTTCAGAGCATTTTAATACTTCCAAACCGCTGCTATTAGTGGCTTTCTCTTCACTGAGGTCATTAGGATGATTTTGAATAATTGGGATATACAGTGCCTTCCTCTATGGCTGTCTTTAGTGTGTCATCAGGCCAGGCAGGGCACAGTCCCTACCGCCAAGGATGACCTGTGAAAATTATCTCAGGCAAATTTTGAAGGGCTTAGGTTTCGGCCTTTTCTTTCCATGGGGAATGCCAGTGTTATAATTAAGAATCAAAATAAAACCCCATGTTGCTCCTCCTCATGTTTTTTGTATCAGAGGTGTAAAAGCAATCCCTTGGAGTGTATATATGGCTGGGAAACATCTGTGTGGTCCTTTGACACAAAACAATAAAAAATAGGAAATCTTATTGTTGTTCCTGTGAAACTGAATAGGTCCCATTCATCCAGCAAAAGTTATTGATATTCAGGACAGCGCTGTAAAATGGTGTAGGACCAATTAGGGTTTAAGTTCCTAAGCCTGCAAATTGTGGTTGTATCACTTTGTCTCTTCTAGAAAGAAGTTGTTCTCTCCTCCAGCACTCGAGCAAGAGAAGCTGGGGAAGAGGAGCCTCAGCTCTGTACTTTCCTCACATCGCTTCCTCAGGAGGGGATACAGCAGTTCCTGAGCCTCTTCTGTTGTCCCTGCTCCTCTCAGCAGTGAGGGCAAGTTCAGTTGGGCTAAGAGGATGGATAGGGAAGGACCTATTTTGCTTATCCGCAGCATGGCCTGTTAGGGTCATAGCATAAATTTGTTCCTGCTTAATGTCTTGTAGCCACTTAAAAGATCATTTCTGTGCTATGCCTAAAAAGCATATATATATATCTATTAATTCATTTGAATTGTCTCTTTTTAAAAATAGGATTAAAGCCTGACCACTTTTCAAACTGTTCCATTATGAATAACGCATACGTAAGAGATGACTCTGGGTTCATTACAGTTAAGAGCAGATCATCCGCATACATGCTGATTTTATGGAGATTTCTCCCTATGAGAATGCCTTCTCCATCTCTCTAGTGATCTGATCCTGGGGTCAGAACAAACAGCATGCCTGCAAGAGAGCATCCTTGCCTACCATTTTTCCCCTAATCTGAGACCTTCTGACCTCTTTATTCCTTATCACTGATGAGAAGAGGCTCTTGCATCTGAAATAACACTTCAACTAAATTTGGGGGTGGAGATAAATACATAAAATGGGTCAGCATGCTATAGAAAAAAAATCCTTTCCTTACTGAAATGCATTTTATTACTGATCTTACTAAAATTGAAGGCTTTTACAGTATCAGTGGAAAAAGGCTGCAGTTGGCTTCCATAAACCTCTAGCTGTTTCAATTAAAATCAATGGTTTTCCTGTGTTAGGTGATGACAATCTTCTTTTTGTTTTTCTTAATAAAGCCAAGTTGGTTAGGATTTATCAATGCCACAGGTATTTCTCTAGGCACATAGTTAGAGTGTTAGCTAGTACTTCACAGGCACAGTTGCATGAAACATTGATAACTAGGTTATTTTACCAGGTCTTTGCTTTATTTATAATAAATTACTACTGTACCTAATTGTATTCTTCCTACAGGGAGAAGGCTTGCTGATAAAGTGTGTAGAGAATGATTAAATGTACACAGGCACATAGTAGGGTGACTTCTGTTCAAAAGATGCACAAAATTAAAATGGGAATGCTGCTTTCCCCAGTGGCTTACCATTATTAAAAGTCTCAGTAGCATGGGAAATTCTTCTGTAAGAACTGGGGAGTCCAGAAGTCTCTCTGGTTTATTGTAGGGAAGCTGAACTGTACAGTGAAACTCTGCAAGGCCTTTTTGATCCTTGAAGAGTTCTGATGAATATACATTTTTATGAAAGTTGTAAAGTGTTTTCATTTCCTTATTAATCCCACCATGGTCCTGGAAGAATCTACCACTCCTGAGTGGTAACTGTGACAATAACAGGTTTTGTTCCTATTGTTTTACTCTACAAGCCAATCATCTTCCTTACAGAAGGATTTGAGGATTCATAAGGACAATTGCAATATTCAGCAATTTTCTTCTTAATGAGCTCAGTAATGCGTGTGCTTCTTTGAGCAGAGCCTTTGAATTGCCAGTTACTTCTTTTCCACTGATCCATATGTATCCAATTAAGCTTGACTTGGACATATTCTGATGTAACTATTACTGCTGACAGAACAGTGTCTAGAAACTTACGGAAAATGTCTTAGCTCAGTTTTAACAGGGATTTCAGGTAGGAATACATGAATAGACCTGGGAAAATATTTTAAAGCATACAGTTAATGTTTGTATGGACTCGGAATTCACAGCGCTTCAACTCTTCATGTGTAGTCCACTGTCCACAGGCACATCAACCCACCTGGTTACTGAAGACTAATTGCAGGACTAGAAGTCATGTGCTGCTACACATTTCTGAACCAGTTTTCAGTATTTCATCTGGGTTTGTAGCAAGAAAACCTGGCTGCACAGCCATTGAGCATCTAGCCCTTAGTTTGAAGGGAGCAGTTGAGTTTCAAGGGAGATACAAAAAATCAAGCCAATACAAGAAGTTCAGAGTACATGTGTAGCTTAGAAACACTCTGTTGAAGCAAATTTGGGCAGACTTTTGTTGTATGCAGAGCCATGTGTTGGATTATGTTGTCAGAGCTGCAGTGGTACTGGGGATGAGAAAAACATAAAGGTATTGCCTAGATTGCTGTTGCTCAACACTCAATTCTCAGCACTCAACACAATTTGCTCCAGATCTCCTTTGCCTTTTTGTTGGCCATGAGCAGGCAGAGGAGTATGTTTGTATGTCCAAGTTTCTATTGCAGTTAGTCTTGAAACCTAGCCTTGAACCTAAGACTCCACTGTGCTTGTAACCAGTAGTCCACTGTACTTATTCTCCCACATTGCAAGGGCCACATTTTGAAAACAGGCAAAGCACAAGGAAACCCACAGACCCCATTAACAGGGCCATGGATGAGAGAGTGGTAGGACACACATAGAATACAGCACTTGCACTCTTTTTGGTAACTTTTCTACAAGGTGTCTGTACAGTCACAGTCAAGGTAGTGGTCTAGTGGACCTTTGGTTTGGTTTAGGTAAGATATGTAGGTAAGGGAAGGTGGAAATGCATGGTACTTTTCCCAGTGCATTGGTGCCCTGAAAGCTGGACCTGTCCCAGGATGGTGAGGAGTCAGGGAAACCTAAGAGATACTTACAAGATTACAGGCAAAATCTGTGGTTTATTTCACCAAACTGTTTAAACATCACCTGTTTAGCAGGGGTTTAGTAGTAGTTACAGGTAGCAAAACAAGGAAGCGTTGGGATGCTGGATAAGAGAAAAGAATTTCTGATGTCAGATGAAGGAACAGAATAGCCCCATAAATGGAAGTTGAAGATGAGGGTGAGTATGTGTGTGGTCAGGGCTACGTTTGGGAACCTTGGCAGGTGTCAGCTGAAAGCATTTAACCTCTGTACCTTTGGTTTCACGTATTACTCTTCTGGAGACAAGAGAAAAGGATCCTCACACAGATTGGTGGAAATTGAACCACCAATACCTATGTGGAAGGCTTGTTTCCTTCCACTGTTGGCTCCTGTAAGCTGCTGTTAGCAGGAGCCCACAGTACTTAATGGTACTGCAGATTCTGCAGTCGTTATTCAGATGACATTTCACAATGAAGGAAAGACGTTTGTGTTTAAATGAGTAATTCAGGATTAAGCCCTTCAG
Organism: Lathamus discolor; assembly: GCF_037157495.1. Taxonomy (NCBI): domain Eukaryota; kingdom Metazoa; phylum Chordata; class Aves; order Psittaciformes; family Psittacidae; genus Lathamus; species Lathamus discolor. Next base: position 72,547,306 of record NC_088887.1, on the reverse strand, counting down.
GAGTTTAAGCTTCTTTCTCCTATATATAGAATCATAGAATCATAGAATAGTTAAGGTTGGAAAGGACCTTAAGATCATCTAGTTCCAACCCCCCTGCCATAGGCAGGGACACCTTACACTAAACCATCTCACCCAAGGCTATGTCCAGCCTGGCCTTGAACACTGCCAAGGGTGGAGCACTCACAACCTCCCTGGGCAACCCATTCCAGTGCCTCACCACCCTAACAGGAAAGAATTTCCTCCTTATATCCAATCTAAACTTCCCCTGTTTAAGTTTTAACCCGTTACCCCTTGTCCTGTCACTACAGTCCCTAATGAAGAGTCCCTCCCCAGCATCCCTATAGGCCCCCTTCAGATACTGGAAGGCTGCTATGAGGTCTCCATGCAGCCTTCTCTTCTCCAGGCTGAACAGCCCCAACTTCCTCAGCCTGTCTTCATACGGGAGGTGCTCCAGTCCCCTGATCATCCTCGTGGCCCTCCTCTGGACTTGTTCCAGCAGTTCCATGTCCTTTTTATGTTGAGGACACCAGAACTGCACACAATTTACACAGAGTTTACACAGAATTACACAGAATTACACAGAATTACACAGAATTTACACAGAGTAAAGAAGCAGGATCACCTCCTTCGACCTGCTGGTCATGGTCGTTTTGACGCAGCCCAGGACATGGTTGGCTTTCTGGGCTGCGAGCGCACACTGCAGCCGGCTCATGTTCATTTTCTCATCCACCAACACCCCCAAGTCCTTCTCCGCAGGGCTGCTCTGAATCTCTTCTCTGCCCAATCTGTAGCTGTGCCTGGGATTGCTCCCACCCAGGTGTAGGACCTTGCACTTGTCATGGTTGAACTTCATAAGGTTGGCATCAGCCCACCTCACAAGCGTGTCAAAGTCCCTCTGGATGGCATCCCTTCCCTCCAGCATATCAACCGGACCACACAGCTTGGTGTCATTGGCAAACTTGCTGAGGGCGCACTCAATCCCACTGTCCATGTCACCAACAAAGATGCTGAACAAGACCAGTCCCAACACTGATCCCTGAGGGACACCACTCGTTACTGGTCCCCAGCTGGACATTGAGCCATTGACTCTTCGTGTGCGTCCATCCAGGCAGTTCTTTATCCACTAAGTAGTCCATCCATCAAATTGATATCTCTCCAATTTAGAGACAAGGATGTCGTGTGGGAGAGTCTCAAACGCTTTGCACAAGTCCAGGTAGATGACGTCAACTGCTCTACCCTTATCCATCAATTCTGTAGCCCCATCATAGAAGGCCACCAAATTGGTCAGGCAGGATTTCCTCTTAGTGAAGCCATGCTGGCTGTCACCAAGCACCTTGTTGTTTTTCATGTGCCTTAGCATGCCTTCCAGGAGAATGTGCTCCAAGATTTTACCAGGCACAGAGGTGAGACTGACTGCTCTGTAATTCCCCAGGTCTTCCATTTTCCCCTTCTTGAAAATGGGGGTTATATTTCCCTTTTTCCAGTCATTGGGAACTTCACCTGACTACCATGATTTTTCAAATATGATGGCCAGTGGCTTAGCAGCTTCATTCGCCAGCTCCTTCAGGACCCATGGATGGATTTCATCAGGTCCCATGGACTTGTGCACGTTCAGGTTCTTAAGATGGTCTCGAACCAGATCCTCTCCTACAGTGGGCCCAAAGTCTTCATTCTCACAGTCCCTGCATCTGCCTTCCAAGACTTGCGTGGTGCAGTCAGAGCCTTTGCCAGTGAAGACCGAGGCAAAGAAGTCATTCAGAACCTCAGCCTTCTCCAAATCCTATGTAGCCAGTTCTCCCGAAAGCTTCCTCAGGGGGCCCATGTTGTCCCTAGTCTGTTTTTTGTTTGCTACATACCTGTAGAATCCCTTCCTGTTATCCTTAACATCCCTAGCCAAGTTTAACTCCAACTGGGCCTTAGCCTTCCTAACCTGGTCCCTAGCTTCCCAGACAACATCCATGCATTCTTCCCAGGCCGCCTATTCTTGCTTCCACCTTTTATAAGCCTCTTTTTTCCTTTGATTTTTCCTCAGCAGCTCCTTATCCATCCAAGGAGGTCTCCTGGCCCTCCTGCCGCACTTCCTTCTAGTTGGGATGCAGCACTCCTGAGCTTGTAGCAGGTGATCCTTGAATATCAACCAAGAGTCTTGGGCCCCCCTGCCCTCCAGGGCATTCCATGGAACCTTACTAAACAGGCTCCTGAAGAGGCCAAAGTCTGCTCTCTTCAAGTCCAGGGCAGTGAGCTTGCTGCGCGCTCTTCTCACTGTCCTGAGGATCTCAAACTTGACCATCTCATGATCGCTGCATCCAAGGCTGCCCCGGAGTACCACATTCTCAACAAGCCCTTCCCTGTTGGTGAGCAATATACTACATATATTGAAGGCATGTGTGCTGTGCTAGTTGCAGGACATACCATTCCCAAAGTAAGCACAGAACCATCTAAACCCAGTCTTTTATTTCCATCATGAACTAAGCCCATGCCATGATGTTCCTTGAATTTAGAGTGGAGTGATTTATCTCTGTTCAACAGAAGACAAAGTACATGGATTACCATTGCCTAAACCCCTGGATTTTACATATTCTGTAAATTGCTTTCTTCTCTGAATAGTGAAAAGACTGTATGTTAAAAAGTGCTTTATACACCAAAAGAATACACTTTCATGGAATAGGCTGGTACCCAAAATAGTTACAAAACCACATCTCTGGCATACTGAAACTGGAGAGCATCCAGAGCCATGAATTCATTGTGCACTCATATACCAGAATAGACCACAATTCGCAACTCTTGTAATTTTTCTAGTCCCTGTAAAAGCCATAAAAAACAGGGACAGAACATTAGAAGCTACATGCATTTGTTTACTCACGTCTAAACCTGCCTAGCTTTGCTATGCCTGCATCAAGCTCCAGGGGCACAAAAGCTCTTCATGTTCCCCAGGTTACACATTGTTGTGCCCAGCGTTTGGGCTTCCAATCAAGGAATCCTTTTGCAAAGATGGAAAAAATGCACCTTTTCTTTTTCTTTTTTTTTTCTTTTTTGTTTTATTTCTTCATTTTGGGTAAGTCAAAACATTTATCTACGTATGAAAATTACTGTTTTGGTAGTGGGGTTTATGCAGCATGTGCAGTTTTTAGCACATCTAAATGCATTGACAGAAGTATATTCATAGAATCATAGAATGTTTTGGGTTGAAAGGGACCTTAAATCTCATCTGGTTCCACTCCCTTGCCGTGGGCAGGAACACCTTCCACTAGACCAGGCTGCTCAGAGCCCCATCCAGCCTGGCCTTGAACACTTCCAGGGATGGGGCAGCCACAGCTTCTCTGTGCCAGTGTCTCACCACTCTTATAGTGAAGAACTTCTTCCTAATATCTAATCTAAATCTACTGTCTTTCAATTTAAAGCCATTCCCTCTTGTCCTGTTGTATGTCTGACTCCAAAAACAAATGCACACATCTATAAATGCAGCCTATTACAGAGACAGACGTTGATGTAAGCTGATCTGCTGAGGTTGTCCATCTTTTCTTTTGGCTACGATTGTCATGACAGAGATGACTATCTGTCTTCTTGCTTCTCAGTGAGAAAATGGATAAGCTGACTGTGGAGTCTGATTATCACTTTGCATCTTCTCTGAAAGAATAAATAAAATCTTTGTGTTTTCTGAGTCTGACTACAATTTCTAGCTTTAAAGCAGCTTGGTTGCTCTGAGATTGCTGTTTCAACTCCTGAATGGCAACATAACATCATGCTGTCTGCTATGGATCCTTGTAATAGCTCTTTCTGCTATCCTTCTTTCAATGAAGTGCATTAGGGCTACCCTCTCCAGAACAATGTACTTGCCAGTTATTTCAAGTTTGGGAGAAGAGAATCATAAATGTTTTTCTTCATTTCTGATCACTGAGCCCCAGAAGACCATAAATCCTCGTGTTGTTCCTCATTTGGGAATAAATGGTTGTAAAGATCCTGGCTGTTCATTTTAGGATGATAATAAACCATGGCTTGCTCATTCTTTCCTCCTTACTTGTTACAGTCTTTTACTAGATTGCCGCAAAATACCTGTGCTTGTGCCAGGCTTGAGACAACTTCATCTTCTAAGGTTTCACAATACAATTGAGTGTTTAAATGTGTTGAAGGATGTTCAAACATGTTTAAGCGTGTTGAACAAATTGGTATTTTCTTCCTTGGTTACATCTTAAACTTTGATTCCACGCAGACCAAATCTTCTACTTGTTAACCAATTATTTTTAAATAGAATAATTATAGATCATAATTTATTGTGCATTTTCTTGAGGAAAAGGGCAAATTAATACATGTAAACATGGGTGAATCTATTTAAATAAACTGTCCACAAAATCCTTGCAATATGTAAACAACATTTGTTGTGCCTTGGAGATAGCATATGATTGGACTCACGAGACCCTGTTTATCCTGCTGAACAGTTTCTTTTATAACTTCAAAGGGAATTTTGTATATTTATGGCAATAGCAGGGTGTTAAGTGTAGCTAGACAGAAATTATACCTCAGCTATTTAGTTAATGCCAATAGGGATTAAATTAGATTTTATAGCTGTTAGTGGAAGTCTGTTTTGTACCTAACAAGTGGGATTTTTAAATCCTGGAAAGCATAATCCTATTATAAAACTGGCAGCTGAATTAACATTATCTAGGAAGCAAGTCTTCACGGATTAACATTTTTTGACATTAACAATGAAAAACTAATGCTACAGGCATATTAGATGCTATTCCCAAAAGTAGGAAAAAAGGGAAGTGAATATAGGACAAGATAAATGGCACAAATACTGCAGGAAGGAAAAATGGAGTGAAATATGCATGAGATGAAATCTGGGAGTGGCTATGGTCTGGCACAAGTACAAAAGAAATATTCTGGGTATAAAAAAAGGCTCCACAATTGGTAATTCATATATTAGCCCACACATTGATTTATATGGGACTTGTGAGTAATTCACAGTTATCCAACATGAGTATGGAATAGCCACGAATGCCTTCTCCTGTCCCTAGATCTGAGGCCTTCATATTCCAGCTGGATGCTGTAGGAGCCAAGGGCTGGCAACACTGCAGAAGAAACACTTGTTTCTTTGCTGAACAGTCCCATAAAACCATTCCACAAAGACCCTGATGAAGTCCTCCTTATTTATCTTGAAGGACAGTTATGGGACAACTGCTGAAGGCAGTGGTGCAGGAGATGAGTGGGCCATTGAACTTGCTTTCTTGCAATATCTTATTCTAGGCATTGATAATCTAAATAAGTGTAAGTGTATATACCATGTCATATTTCAATTAAAAAAGTGTTGTCCCCATCACAGTTAGAGAGCAAACCTTTTATTACTTAAGCTTGTGAAGTGTATATCTCATAAAAATTATTTTAACAGCTCTGTGTTTAGAATCTGAGCCCTATTCATAGCTGCAGCATTGAAATAGCACAAGTAGTATTTTGTTGTGTGGAGGGTTGAGAGGAATCCACTTGATAAACTGATCAGTCACAAAAACATGCTAAACAAATTCTTCCAGATTTTGCAATATCATATTCAGTGTTGACCCAATACAGATTTTACTGCAACAGTATCTGTTGGCTGCCATCTTGTCTCACCAATTTCTTCCTTCTTATCAAATAAAGAATTCCAGTAACTACTGATGAAAGCTAAACTGAAACAATTTGTTCTAACTTTGCCTTCCAACCTCCCAGTTTCTTGGTTTGAGTGAAGCAGAACTAGATCTGAGTCACTGTCAGACTGGGGTTTTGTTATCAGAGATTTCATTGTGGCTTTGCAAACCTAACACGTGGCTTCACAGGTTGATTCTTGGTTTGGTCTTTTTGAAGTGCTGCATTTTTCCTCCCTGTTCCTACTTTAACCACTATTACTTACTGGCTTACATTCTTACCGAGCATCTTTTCTGCCAGAGCATGTGTGTGTAGTAATCATTGCTGTGGTTAATTCCATTACCAAAGGTGTGGCAGTGACTGCCTTAAGAGTTTTATTAAATCATGGGTGTGTAGCATAGACTTTACCTTGTACAGTATACAACAACATCTAAACTGTGGAAAGAGTGTGAAATTTTTAAGTTTCCAAATTGCCCTCCTCTAAAGTTAGTACCATTGGCACCATTATGTCAGTGGGAAAACTCACACCATTTGGCATCAACAGGACCAAGATTTATCCCCTGTCATGTGCGTGTTGCACCAACAGTACTGAACACTACTGGGAACTGTAAATAGTTGCTTTTATTGTGGCTCTTTTTCAAATATCTGTCCTTCAGATGCTTTTTTTAATTGTTATTTTTGTGTATGTGGAAGTATGAACAGTCCATAAGCCTAGTACTTTAAAGCATGTTAAGTATCTTTTATCCATTACCAAAGCCCTTTGAGGTGCTGGGCACCTTTGGAGAAATGGGGGTACAATGTGCTTCATATCACAAAGGACATGAATTTGATGTCTCCCGAAAGTGGATGTCTCTGTAACCAGTTGTAGAGAGTGTCCATAGATGTCTCTGATCTCCCTAATTTCTACTCCGAATTTTCTCATAATTTAATATAAATGCTATTTTCAGCAAATGAAACGGATTTTGTTGTCCATGACCACTTACAGAAGGAAAACCAGAAACGTCTTACGCTCACCTATAAAACATTATTCTGTGTATTGAATTCTTATTAATGGCTTCTATCGATTTTCTCTTTTTAGTCAAGTTTCTGCATATTCGTCAGCATTTTTTTAACAGCAGATGCTGGAACATCTTCCCAGTCTTCTTGTAAGTTTCTGAGCCTCCTCCAACCTTTTTTCATTTCTGGTCCCCAAAACTGGGTATTTCAACTGATCTCTTATAAATGCAATATAAAACAGTGCAATTGCTTCCTATTTTATTATATATGGTATTCCTGATAATATATTTCCAGAACTGGCTTTGTCTTTTTTGTAATAACACTACATTGGTGGCACTCATTCACTTCAACCTACTATTCTTAGTGCATTTTCAGCTTTGTTTCTGGCTCTTAATGTCTCTATCTCATATGTAGTATAGTTCTATCTTTTTAATTTTTTACTGTCTATCCAGTCTGAGAATGTGTTTGCATCTCTCTCCAAATTACAGGTTGCTGAAAATACCAAAAATCTAACCTCTCTTGCACTAACCAAGTTGCTAATGAAAATACTGAAATGATGCCCTCTACCCTCTGTGAGGGATGATCAGTTGAATACTGGCTGTTACTTTTTGAGGGTAGGTTCTACCCTCTGTGAGGGATGATCAGTTGAATACTGGCTGTTACTTTTTGAGGGTAGGTTCTACCCTCTGTGAGGGATGATCAGTTGAATACTGGCTGTTACTTTTTGAGGGTAGGTTTCCACATTAGCACATTTCCTTTGAGGTCATTATGAGCAGCAGTGTTAAAAGCTTTCTCACATCTTGACTGCCCTCCACAGTTTCTCAACACCTCTCTTGAAGTAGGTGGTCAAAGCTAGAGATTACACTCTAGGTGCAGCTTCACCAGTGCGGAGTAAAAGGGGATAATAACCTCCCTAGTCTTCTGGCCATACTCCTCCTGATCTAGTCCAGTGTGCAGTTTGCCTTGTTTGCAATGAAAGCACACTGTTCTCTTGCTGTCCCTCATTCAGGTTGTCATCCACCAAAGCCCCAAGCCCCTTTCAGCAGCTGTAGCCTGTCACCTCTGGCCAGGCACACATGTGGAGTTCTCCTGCCCCTGCTGTGCAGCTTCTTGCTTCTCCTTGCTGAACTCTGGGCCTCCTGTTGTCTCAGCCCTCAAGTTTCTCATGGTGCCTCTGGACTACAGCTCATATCCCTGTAGTTTGGTGTCACTGGAAGATTTGCTGAGGGTTCATTCTGTGTCATCACTGAAGTTCGCATGGAAGATGCTAGATAAAACTGGCCCCAGTATCAAAGCCTAGGGTTCTCTGCTTGTTACCAACTGTCAACTAAGCAGACCTTCAAACTCAGCTGTCCAGCCAGTTTTCAACCCATCTAATAGTCAGTTCTTCTAGTCTATATTTTCTCAGCTTCCAGATGAACATGCTATGCCCTCTGAAGTCAGGGTGTATTACATCTGCTGCTCTCTTTGTCCATGTACCTAATCATTTTGTCATAAAAGGCCATCAAATTGGTCAGGCAGAGATGTCCTTCTGTCTCCAACCCCCACATACTTATCCATCTTCTTCCCCCACTTCATTGTCTGTGGTTATTATGATATCTTGATTGCAACCTGGTTTGTCCTCTTTTCCTCTTTACCTAGTTAGAATCAGTAGACCTAACAAACAAGATTCATACTTCATAGAGCTTCACAGTGTCATGTATTTTGAAGTGTCCTTAACACTGGAGTAAACTATACTTTCTGAGCATTAAAATTTTAGTTGCTTTGAGTTGAATTCAGACACCCGCATCCAAGAATGTGATTCCTACCCACACTGCTAATCTCTGCATGTGCTCTTTAGTGCTTGAAAGTCTGCTTTTGTGCGTACTCAGACATGTTTCTGTCCTCTTCTGGCAGCTTGTCTCTCTCATGCCTAGGCTATCAGAAATGTATTTTCTAAGGCCCTTGAGCAGATGGGATCAAAATTTGCCTATCAGGCTCTGACAGGAGACATATACAAAGCACAGAAGCCATGGCCTTTTTATTTAAAAATGGGTAGGATAAGAAAGAAGAAATAATGGTTGTGTCCATGGTGGCATGAGTAACAGGCTCACTGTGAGCTGATGGATCAGGGTCAGAGGGGAAGCCAGAATGGGGAAATGTCATGGTAGTGCTTGATCAAGGAGAGACTGTGGACAAAGATTTCTTTACACTGAAAGAAGCATCTCAAATTCTTTCTGACTCTCACGGAGGGTTTTAACCATGCTAGTATCTACTGAGAGGACGGTATGATGGGTTGCAAGCAATACAGATATCTGGAGTGCATGGAAGTCAATTTTTTTGATGCAAGTGCTGAACAAGCTAACTAGGGAAGATGCTTTGCTGGACTCCTGAATGAAAATGAACTGTCAGTCAATAGCAGCCTTGACTGCAGGAGCTGTCAGATGCTGGATTTCACAGTCCCGAAGGCAGTGAGGAAGGCAAGGACACAAGACTTCAGCTGGTAGGCAGGACTGATTCCATGTTAGGCTGCCCCTGAAGGTAAGGGAGCTCATAAGAGCTAGTCAGACTTCAGTGACAACCTGCACAAAATGCAAAAATATCATCTGAAGGGCAGGAGAACAGGCAGGCAGGAGGCCAGCTTGCTGAACAGGAAACTCTTGATTTAACTCAAACACAAAAAGGAACCATACTGGAAATAGATGCAGAAATGAACTGTCAAGGAGGAATAGAGAAATATTACCTGGGCATGTAAGGGCAGAGTGAGGAAGGTCAAAACCTGGAGTCAAAACTGGTGAGGGACCTGGGGCAACCACAAAGGTTTCAACACCTTTATCAGCAACATAAGAAAGACCAGGGAAAATGGGTCTACTACTGAGTGGTGGCCTCTGCCTGCAGAACATCAGTAAGGCCAAGATGTTCAATACTTTCTTTGCCTCAGGCTTTATAGTCAGAGTCTGCTCTCAGGCCCCTGGTCATCCCTAGTGGTTAGACAACTTGCCCAGGAAGCCAGGAGCAGTGGTCTATTTGTCCTTAGCTGAAGTGAAAACAGCGCCTTGCTCGCTAACTAAAACTCTGATACACTGTCTGTATGCACACATCTCTGTGGTAGAGACACCCTCCACCTTGATTTAAATAAGTAGATATTAACTGGGCCAGAGACTGAATCTAGGCCTGAAGCTGACTTTCTAGCTCAGTGATTAGGGCATGAACCTAAGAGAAGAGAGACCTGGATTTCTGTCTGTGCTCCAGGCACAGCATATACATTTTAGCCTATGGCTTTTTTTCAGACATCACAGTGTATGTGTCCCTCTGTGGTTCTAGTCCTAGTTTACTAATCTAATCAAGAAATCAGATCCTCGGCAGGATTCATGAGACTGGTATCATTGAAGGTACCCCTGTACTAGCAGGGAAATCTTCGTTTATGCTTTTTCCTAACAGCCCGCCACCTCCATGAGCAGCTCTTTTTGTTTAGAACCTTGAAACAATTCATGTCGTTTTTACTGCTTTTCTAGTTGTAAGTGGAAAATTATATATTTTACTTGTAACTGCTGACATCTATTTTGTCCCTCCCTCTGTATTCTTCCTTCACCTGTTGCGGTTTGAAAAACAATTCAAGGCAGTTCATCCTGTTATTGGAGGTGCCTGAAGACAGACTGTAAGGGTCAGGACAAGAAAAAAACCATGTGTGAGAGGTTGCTGAATCCAGCAGCCTGTTACATCCAGTTCCACCACCAGTGAGGCTGAGCAAGTGTTCCAAACAGGCATATAAGTACATGTATTTACTTATATGTGTGTGTGTGTATAGATACATATACATATACCTCCTTGCTGTGCTAAATAAACTGAATGGCCAGCCACTCAGTTCCAAACAGTCAGAAAGTAGTGACTTTACCAGCACTCACGTAAACCCAGTGCAGCTTAAATCAGTGTCACGTAAACATGGACAGCATGATGGGCAGATCCTGTTCCCAGTCCTGCATACGCTCTCTCTGTATAGTAGTATGCTTATACACACAGTCTGTATAATGTATGTCTCTATACATGCATAATACAGAGCAGCAACATCTGGTCTTAGATGATCAGTATATCCTGTAGCTGACCACATATCCCCTGGTCTCCTTGGTTTCTGTCCCCTGGATCTGTGAAGCATGGAGGTTCATGGCCCTACTGTAGCAGCATGTACAGCATGTACAGCATGTAAGTCAGACTTCTTTTCATTAAGCGCACACCAGAGCACTCCTGTAGCTGGCCCCAGATCCCATTAACAGTTAACTTACCTTACCATTAGCCTGAGAATTACCACTTCTTATTGCTCATAGCCATATATACTGTTAGGAAATTAAAGGCAAGGTTTCTCAAAGTCAGAGATTAATGGTAAGAAACTATCATTGTATTTTTCAATAGGAGTTTGGTATTAAACTATTGTTCTAAACCACGTTTATCTACAGATATAGCTATGAAATGAACAGCTGGAAGTGTGGCATGCTTGAGCATCCTATAGAAGTAGGAAGGAAACTTCACAGAACATGTGTTTTATTTGTGACTTCACAATATGCTTTGTTTCTGATTAAAAATGCAAAGCACTGTATCACTTAGCTGCACTGACCCACTTGTCTGAACGTGCAGCATCTTTTACTGATCCTTTTGTAAAGGTGAAGGAGGAGGAGCAGTTCCAACTGGGTTAAGCACAGTAGATGGTATAGATAGGAGCTTCTGGCTACCCTGCTGCTCTTGCAGTTGATTAGCTGTTTTCAGTAATTATGCATTTCCATCAGGGGTGCAATGGTTATCACCTCTGGTAATGAGATTACTCCCATTTCATACAAGTGTAATGTTCTGCCGGTTCCCTTTTGGCACTTTAAACGTTGCCTTGACTCGCGCTCTCAACGCTTGCCAAGGTTGCTCACCGTATTCTCTCCTATGGACTCACTGAACCATGCAAATGGGTTCCCCAGCATTTGTCAGTCTCGTAGTAGCAACCTATAGGCATGTCAAGGTAGCCTCACAGCACGTAGAGTAAAGAGCTCACTTTGCAGTAACCACAGTGAACTGGTTCAATTCTTTTATTGCTTTTTGTTTTTCCAAGTGGCTGCAGTAGGCTGTCACAGAATGGGAACTACATGGTTTTCACTTGTGTGAGGTATCTCTGTAACCCATGACACAGCATCTTAAAACTCCCAAAATGTGATTTTGCACTACAGCAGGAAAATAGGCATTGTCTTTTCATTACAGTGTTGAAAAACTTGCAAGCTTTGCTGGGATTCCCTAAATGTAGGGTACTTGTTCCACAAAGCACTGTTAAAAATCACAGTTGCCAATCATATGGCAAGCCAGAGAAGTGGATGCTGGTGTTGCATCTCACTTATACAAGTAACCTGTCCATTCTTCTGGTGCTGAGTACTTACACTGGAAATTTCTTAAACTGGAAGAGAGATATATCAGAATAGGATAAATAAATCACTGAAGATACAAAATCATAGTGGACACTTCTGGAGCTAAACAAAGAGGAAAGAGTATGCAGTGAAGCATTGCACTGCACAGAGCTGCAGATTCCAGGCATTCCTTTTGATGGAGCCTCTGAAGGAAGGATAGAGGCTGTGTACCCCTTTTGAGACAGCTTTACAGGTCACAGATCTGGCCTAAACAAAAGTATTTTTTTCTAAACTACTCCTTTCATTTTCCTCCTCCTCATGTCAGGACTCCAGCAGAGTTTTGCAAGCAGTCCGATGGTCATCCTGGCAGCATCTACCTCCCTGCCTCTGGGGACCAATTCCAGGTCATAGATCAGAGGGAAGGTATACTTCATAGAGTGCCTTGGCTCAAGCACACCTCCTTTCATAGTTATTTTTTTCCCTTCCAGAGTGTGGCATGAAAAGGGCAACACTTTAGGCTACCAATCAACCACCTCCTTAAAATAAACCCCATCAGCACAGTATCTTTTATGTAGACATCCCATGGAGTAAGCTGCGTGGTGCAAAGAAGGGCATCTGGTTTTCACCCTGTTCTGGAAATCAAGTGAGCACATAAATGTGGTTTTTGCCAAGAGATATAAATGCAAGTGCTTGAGCGACAGCCTTGGAGCACGGTTGCATCCTTGACTCTCCATGTGGTTCCAGGAGCCATGTGACAAGTTTTTTTAATGCTTTTTCCCATTAAAATTGATCCAAGATCCCAAAAGATAAGCTATGAAATTCCCCTTATGTGTGAAGCTGCCAGATTTCCAAAAGGAAAGAATCCCTTCAGAAGTGCAGAAAGCAATGTTACCTCTGCAGAAAACCTCTCCTGTCGCTTCAGAAGAATGTCTTCATCCTGAAGGTGCTGCTAAAACCAAGTGCTTCCAAGCAATTTTATTTAAGGGAAAAGAGATTAAAGGTGCATTCTTTAGGAACGGGAGGGCCCGAGCCTCCCACGCCAAGAGGAGGCAGAAAGGAGCTGTCAGAAGAAGCCTGCTGCTCAAGGGAGCAGTCTCCTCCCTTCCTACTTTTCTGTATATCCTTTCTTGCCCACGGCCCTTGTTTTTGACGTGCTAAAATGAGACAGGGTGGTACTCAATCCAGTTGCTTTCTTTGGGCTTTAGAGAGTCAGGCTTTTGGAGGCTGGGCACCAGCTGTGAAGTTAAATTGATAAGATCTACATTTCAACAGAATAAGACATATAATTCACTGCTGAAAAGTCAGAAGCCTTATTTCTGAGAAACCGATACTTAAGAGAAGATTTGACTATACTCTTTAATTCAATCTAATCTACCCAGTCTAATTATATGCTCATTTCTACTGCAGTTTAGAAGAACAGTAATAGTATAAAAATCATACAAAATTTGGGATCTTTCTCAGCATTGTATGGGGTCACTAAGCTTGGGTCATGTAAGTGCTGTGAAGGCAACACCATGGAGTTTTCATTTGAAAGGGTTTGATAAGGGACTTACATTGTTACAGAAGGAAACTGGAAGGCACTTGGAAAATCTCTCTATTGAACTTGCTACTTCATGTAAAGCAGTAATTGCAATAATAAAAAAGAATCACATCTAATTTCCTGGACAAGTAGGGAGAATATATTTTAATAACAGTCATATTATTAACCCTTTGAGATTCCAGGGTATTTTGGTGATCTCTAAACACAGCTGTACAGTACAAGTGCCAGTGCTGGCACAAGCAGCACCTGAGAAAGTTCCCCGTTGTGCCAAGACTGTGACATTGCGTTCTGCTGGAGATCTCTTTGGCTCCATTTCATGCATACCTAGCAGATTTAGCAGATTGTGAAAATGAATGTTTTCCATTCTCATGGCTGATTTTTGCATGCATCTGTTCACTCATCTAAACCTTAGTTACATGCTGCTATGAGAATGAAAGGCTGTAATTTTTTCCTTGGAAATTGGGATTGTTTCATGCACCACAATTTCTGCTTAAGGATCCTGCACAGAAATTGTGAAACACTTGTCTTACTAATGTCTTAGAAAAAATCGTAGCTACAGGGATGTATTTTTCTCTTCTTCTGCATGCATATCTGAGCTTCATGTTATAGGAATTACGTGCATTAAGTCAAAAGAAAAGCACTCCCCCTAGAATGGAAAATACCTGTTGGCAGGTACCAGAAGATAAATATTTAAACACTGCATTTGCATATGACATTTATAAACCCACACCGATTATGCCACAAATGCTATATTGCAATTCACAGTGCTTACTTCACATACCAGGTTGCAAGTTACTGTGGGTGCACAGAATTTGCCAAATTGTTTGAGTATTGTAGCTCTGCTATAATGCAGGGCTTACGTGGTCATTTATGTGCTGAATATTCCTCTTTTTATTCTGGGGGGAAAAAAGTGGCCTGGCTATTAGCTCAATACAATGAGCTTGAATAGGGTCATGAAAGAACACTGATATATGTGACACCTCAGAATTACAATGTTTATACTTTCACTTTTTTAAAATTGCATTTCTGGCCTGTTAGCTTTTTATGTTGTAATTTCACTGTGTTTGCCATTCTAAATATCCTTTAGTATTATCTTGTTTCTGTGAAGGAGGGGTTTAAATGGCTTAACCACATTCTCATAAGAGATCTCGGCAAAGACAAAGGCTGAGATTCAGCTTACCCTCAGCCCACCCAGCCCTTGCAATGTTTCTGGTAAATAGCACAAGTCTGTTGTTTTCCACAAAATTATTTGTGCGCTGCAGATTTGTATTCCCTTTGTTGCAGCATTGTTACTTTTCTGAGCCTTGTCCCTGTGCCACCAAAATTAACATGCACTGACTAAAAGGTAAAGACAAGGATAAAAAGGCAAAAAAGCCATCAGTAGAAGCATTGTGCCCCACAGTAGTCTTAAAACACTTGCTTCTTGTGCATCCAAAGCACCCATTAAACCTTTATATCACTCTTCAGAGACTGTCATTTCTTTTTCCACAGCATAAAGTTTACTGGTTCTTCTCTTTTCTAAGGCACCCTCTTTGCTGAGTAGTCACACAAAAGGAACAGAGCTAAAAAGTGAGTCACATTAGTCATGCTGCGTAAGGTCCAGTGAAGTGGATTTCCAGTTATTGCTAATTTATTCAAGGGTAAATTGTTGCACTGCGAGGGGCTAGCAGTAGGGGTGGGTGCAGAGCCACGCTGGCCCAGCGGGTGCCTGGCGGGGCACATCGTGCAAAGGCTGTCATGGTTGCTGCATCTCCCAGGGGGCTGGCTTCAAAATGCACTCAAGCACATGCAGGGGCTGCCCTCCATCTCAGAGAAGGAAGGAAGAAAGGTTGGGTTTCACTTGGGCTGTTCATCCTGGAAAAGAGAAGCTGTGTGGAGACCTCGTAGCAGCCCTCCAGTATCTGAAGGGGGCCTACAAGGATGCTGGAGAGGGACTCTTCATCAGGGCCTGTAGTGGTAGGACAAGGGGTAACGGGTTAAAACTTAACCAGGGGAAGTTCAGGTTAGATATAAGGAGGAAGCTCTTTACTGTGAGGGTGCTGAGGCACTGGAATGGGCTGCCCAAAGAAGTGGTGAATGCTCCAGCCCTTGTCAATATTCAAGGCCAGGCTGGACAGAGCCAACTGTTTCATGGGAGCTGCACTTCCCTTCTGGTTTAGAGGTATTTTAAGGACGGGAAAGAGAACACCCTGACCCAAGGTTACCACATAACAATGCTGCAGGCAGTCTTTGGGGCCCTGAAAGGTCTCAGGATGAGCCTCTGCTGACACATGTGCCCAGCCACAGAGATAGCCAAGAAAGCTTAGCTGTCTGCAGTTGTGTGCTTTAACTGGCACTTTGTAGACCACGTAGCTCGTAGTCAAGCCATACCTTCCTGCCTTGTGCCCATACACAGTGTTGCTCCTTTAGCTTTGCCATCAGCATGAGTTTCAAACCACCGCACATCTGGCACTCTCAGCTCTCTATTATCTTCTCTCCAACATTGGTGACTCCAGTGAGGACATGTAGAAGAATTTGTATTCCATTTTCTAGGCCACATCGCCTGCAAGTTAGTACATATGCTAGCCTTGTTCTGGCAAGGCAGGGAGGAAATGTCCCCACTCACCTTATGGAGCAGCTAATCAATGCTTTTCTAATGCAACTGGAAAGCTTACATGTGTGGTCTTCTTAGCTGGCATGGTCAGAGCACTGGAGAAAGACACATTTGCAAGGAACAGATATGTATCTTTGTGGCTGAGAACAGCTGGTTTGGTTTTAGTGGCAAGCAGTGTGTTTCTGGCTGGGCAATGTAGCTGACCATGGGAGCCAAGTCAGTCTGGGCCCTTCCCCAAGGGCCACTCTCCGTGCTGTGACTAAAGGGTATTTCCCCATCAAGCCTGCCAGCCTTTCTCTGCAAAGGAGCTAGCGACTAATTTTTACATGCTGTGTCTTAGTGAACCTTTGGGGACCTTCTAAAAAGCTGAGGATATTTTCAATGGAGTTTAGACACACTGCTTTGAAAGTCTCATTTAGCCCATCCAAGCCTCTAAGTCAGAGACACTGAAAGTGTTGTTCCGTAGCAATTTCCTCTGCTTGTTGACCATGGTGGTACTCACAGAGCCAGAAAAGCTGTATTTTAATTCTGGTCTAGGAAGAAATAGAGTAAAACAGGTGGGGTTTGGTGCTTTCCAGATTGGAAGTAATCCTACTGTCTCTTGCCCTATTAATTTAAAATTTGCATTCTATAGAATTCAAGGGAAAATCAGAACATAACATGTTTCTTCAAGGAAACAAAGTGTCCTTAGACTTTTAAGACCATGCACACTAGGTAATAAATAGCAACATTAGGAATACCCAACCTTATTTTTACCAATTGCTACTGATTTACAATGCCTTGCAAAATTTTCCTGCACATTTTTAATATGTGTGTGCAAAATTATTGTGGAATTACAGGTGCCGAGGTTTGGGCAGAAGGTTGTAAAGTGTTTACATTTGTGAAGATTTTGTTAAACTGGATTATTCCTGTATCCTCCACTTATCTACCATTTTATGGAGTGGAGATATAAGTTTGCTTGCCTTTCTCTTGTTTTCCATTATAAAATGTAAGAGACGAGAAGCAATTAGAAATTGTGATTTTCTTTTGGCAACTAAAAACTGTTAATAGTCAGAAAGTTATGTTTGCAGCAGAGATCGCTAATAAAATTCGCCTCTTCCTGCCAAAATCAGAGAGTCCAATTTTCAGCATCTCCTTGGTCTCTCTCTCTGCACGAGCCATTCGCACCGAACTGGCTGCACTTCTGGCTGGTTTTGCTCATGCACCCTGTCAAAAAATGTTTTCTGCATCTCTAATTTCATCAAGATATGCTTGACTGCGAGCGTCAGCATCGCTGAGCACTAGTGTTTAATTCAGACCTTGTAGCTGTGGCAGCTGAACAACTGAAATATCAGTGAGGAACCAGACCACCGAGGTGCCACGGTTTGCTGGTGTGTTTGTGCGACTAGATAGGAACCGTCGCTCTTGTGTGACTGCCCGTGCTTCAGCAGTGCTCCATTGACCCTACAGCATCCGTTTCTCATATTCACATCAGCAAAGGGCTGCGTGTAAAAACTCCGCATTTAATTGTTGTGTCATAGGGGTGTGTGTCATACTTTGAGAAATAAAAAATACCCTTTTTCTTCCCTGATTAGTCATAGTAACATGCTTTTTAAAGAATTTTAAAATATCTACAATGATAATTATCTCATCTGTGCAATTTCTAAGGTATTTCTTACACTGAGGTACTATCAGCAGTGTTCAGGCTTCAGTAGTCCTAAAGTCGTAACGAGGGTAGGATGGCAGTGGTTGTAAAGAGCTCAGACTTGAAGAAAATTGATGGAAAAAAAATGGGGGGTCTTCCTGCCTTTTAAATATGTATTTTTGGATTTGGATTTGTTTTAGGAACATTAGACATTTTTTAAATGAAGCTCTATCATTCATGTTTTATGTACCCTCACTTTCTCTGTTGATTGCAATCTACCTTGGACATAATGACGGTACTGTGTTTATTTCCTCCCTTGGGTATCTTATTGTCCTACACAGATAGTTTTTCTTGCGCACTGGTACGCCAGGAGAGGTAGATGCCCAGGATATCAAGAGACATTAAGTCCTGTGCTTCTAACCGCGGTTGCCTTTGGATATGCTGTTGTACAGTGAGGGGGCACAGGTTGGGAATGGGCAGCTGCCCAGACCCACAGAGGTGTGGGGTACAGATGGGCTGGTGTGACCCAGGCTAAAAAACAAGCCACTGAACACAATTCATATCGTGTGTAAATCCGACCATTGCTGATCTTCCCCTGAATATATTTAGTGAGGGAATTGGGTTTAGTGGGTGATTGTTTTGAATGATGAGCTGTTCATTACATCTGTTTTCCCTGACTGCTGATGTGAAATAATTGACAGATGAAATGTGAGAGGATAATTTCATGTTTCACACCAGTGACTCCATTTTACTTGGTACCCTTCTCACATGATTGGGAAAGACTAGTGTCATATGAATCCTTTGCCCAACTGAATGGTGAATCAGCAGGTCAATGATGAGGTCATAACAAAACCTCCCGAAAAGCTCTTTGTTGTTGTTTTGGTTGGGTTAGGTTTTGTGTAGGCTCCTGAATAGGTTTTACGTGATGCAGCAAGCAGTTTAACTACTTGTCCCTCGGTGAAGATTTGTTCCTGGTTGGTGCTGTCAAAGATTTTAACTCTCTGACAGCAACAATACTCAGTGGCAGTCCCTTTTCTGGCAGGTTTAGCAGAGTCACCAGTGGTTGGACGCAGGCGCTGGCCTGTGCTTTCAGTCCAGGGATTATATCTTTGTCTTGGGGCTGAACAATCCTTGCATGAGCTTGTATGATACCTTGTTAGGGAAATCGGGGCATCTGGGTTCTGCTTGCATCAGGCAATCCTAATAAATCATGCGATTTAATCAGAAGGGAAGGGCCAGACACAGGCAAAACACCACCTGTGGTAGGTTTTATCTTGGTAGACGGGCCTGAAACATCCTTAACTGCTTGCTTTGCTTCTCCAGTAGCTTCAGATGCCATTGGCTCATAGCAGCAGAGGGCAGCCCCATGTGCTATGAAATCAAATGACTGATCCAAACCATGGCAGGTACTCATAGTGGAAGTGAGACCTTAGTTGCCAGAAATGGTTCCCCAAGCAGCCAACAGCATTCCCTGCCACCCAGGAGAGGAGTTCGCAAAGCAATGCAAGGGTGCAGAAAAGATTTCCCCTTCACTACAGATTGGAAATTAGCATTTGCTTTGTAATCCTAAAGCTATGTGGAGGTCTATAAAATAGAGTTTGTCCCATGTGTGTCTGGTTGCACTTGACACTGAAAAGATAACAGCATTTCCTCTGCCTCCCCCATGACAGAAGAGGGTAGGGGGGCTCAGAGCACGGCTGCTAACTTGAGCACCACATTGGCAACAGCATCCTGGCATTCAGAGTGCTAATTCTTTCTATATTTCTGAGGTGCCTGTCAGTAGGGTTTTCTGATGCACCGATGCTCTGGGAATAGAGCCGATTTCCAGCTTACAGAGGGCTCCACACGATGCCCCCCTCCCAAACTCCTAGCACAAGATAAGTAATTGTTTTGTGCTTCTGCTTCCTATCAATGGTACTATTCTTGTGACCATTCCCAGCCCTGACGCTCGGTCTCCCAGCCAGCAGGTGTGGGAAGCTCAGCGAGGGTGGTCCAGGCTCGGCACGCTGTGCGAGAGTGTATCCTGTGTTTCTCAATAACAGTCTCTCCAACCAGCGGATGAGCCCCAGAGGGAGTCCTAGACAGTCCTGCGTTGGGCAGAAGAAGTTGGCAGCAACACAGGGCCTCAGGGATGGGGTTTATAAAGCCGGGAAAAAGTCCCCTCCTGTGGTGCGATGCTCCGTGCCAAGGCCATCATCCTTCCAGCCAAAGAGGGCTGGATGGGTCTCCCGCAAGAGCCTGTCAACCCCTTTCATTAGGCAGCCGGAGGGGCTGCCACTGAATGATGCACGGCACCTCCTTCCACACTGTGCGTGCTCCCTGCCAGCCAGAGGAATAAGAGGCTGGGATTAGAAATCAAACTCCGGGTTTTCTGCATGACTGTGCAGGGGGCATTAGCATTAGACACCACCCCCCCACACCCCCACCCCCTTTTTTTATAGTAATATTTTCTGTTTGGTTTTTTCCCAGCATTGGTGGTTTTCTTCTCACCCCCCATCCCTGTCCCCCCTCCCTCTGCCAGAGGCATGGGTATGCGAGGGATTTTTCTCTGCCAAGCTAAGGCCTGGATGTGAGTTTGGGGGTTTTGTCCATCTCATTACAACGACTGCATCACCTGCATGACTCAGTCGTTCTTCAGCTGCCTGGGGAGAGAGGCCTTCAAGAGCAGTTGCAACAATAATCCTGTCTCATTACGGCACATGGCACTGCCGCTGTGAAAGTAGGCAAGCTAGCAGATCTCCTTCTTAGAAAATACCAGTCTAGCCGTGCGGAAAAACTACCTTCTATTACTGGGTAGTCAACGCTATATTGTGGACTTCTGTAGATGCGGTAATTCAGAGCTCAGTAATTAAAATGATAAAATGATGCCAGGACACTGCAATACCATTTTCCTCTGTCTAATACGTATCATGGAACAAGAAATTGCAAATATCTCTGTTGGTAAGAAAAAAAACCAATCAAAATAGATTCTGCAGACCATAGGAATACTACGTATTTGTAAAAAGCAAGCGTACAAATCCCTTGTATTTCTCTGCGTTTGTCTGCTGATTTTTCTCCTGCATTTGGGGAAAGATGCTTAGACTGGATGCATTCAGCAGGCCGTACTTGAAGTCACCAGCTTGGTTTGCCACTGTTGTGGTTTGTCATGCTCTTCCAAACCATAGCCCATTCTCTGGAGTTTCCTTCGTGCCTGTGCTTCTTCTGTTGAATATCCACCCTTCAAGTATGAGGGCTGGAACACGTTTAAGTAAAGGTTTAGTAAATTCCTTCTGTAAGGAAGGGCTGTGAGCTGTCTCTGGAGGCTCTTGCTATGAATCTCTCTTCCTATAAATCCATCTAGGACCACTGGGAACCATACCACCCTATTATAGCCTTTGTCCTGCTATAGCCACCATCATGGGACAGCATAAAGCTGCTCCCCTTTGCCCGCCCAGCAGCTCCAGCTTCCCTGGCAGCTTTCCCCTTTTCCTGCTCTTGGGGCATGGCTGAGGAGCTCCCCAGGACTGCGCAGGGTCCTCAGTACTGGGGGCTTCTGGATGCAATGTTCAGCTCGCTCCCACTCCTGTGCTGGAGCTGGAACGGCACTGCCGTATTTTAGAGGATTCACGGCAGGAACCTCCTCCCGAACAGCAGATGTCCTTGCCAAAGAAGGGTAGTCAAGCTTATGTTTTCTGTAAGAAAGATGTTTCCTGAATGATTAGATTTTTTTTTTTCCTCCAACTCTCTGTATTAAAATGTTAAAAAAAGGGAGAAAGTATTACTTTGCGCATATGACTGTAGTTTAAATATAATTAAAGGGAAACTAGTCTTTTTTCTTCAGCTAAAGGGTTGCATTTATACATTTTAATATGAAGATATGCTCAGTAGGGAGCAGGAGTCTATCATTGGCTCCTACTGCAGGCAATACAAACTGCAAATCTAAAAGAAAGGGTTACAGCACAGAAAGGAGGAAGCGAAATTTAGATGCAGAGAGAGAATACAACTATTTAGACCATATCTGTAGCTATAAAGCTAGAGATAAAAGGCTTTTTCCTTTATATTTTCTTTTTATTGTTTTTTATAGTGCAGTACAATACAAACATTACAACCTGGCTGACTCCTGCAGAGATGCCAGGCACTAGCATCGTGTCCAAAAATTAGCTTTATACATATGCTAAATTAAAGATTGGCAGCCGCAGCAGCACAAATCCCATATTGGCAGCAGTTTGCAAATCCCACGTTGGCAGTCTTCTCCACATGAAAGAAGAGAGGAAATACAAAGGGCAAAAAGCCCAAGAGTCTTTCTCTAGCAAATAGCAGCGAGTGGAACATAGAAACTATGTGCAGGGGAAAAAAATCTCCGAATTACTGAAGATAAAAGAATAAAGCTGAATCTGTGACGAGCTCGAACAAGGGCCCGTTTACACCTCTTGGAGATAGAGCTATTAGCAAGCAAACATTATTTTGGTGGGAAGGGTGGGTGTCTGGTGCTGGGCAGAGGAGGGCACTAGCCCCGTGGGGGCTGAACCAAGGGGGCTGGGTTCTTCTCCAACACTTGTGTAAAGCTCCTTTTAGATCTCTTAAATTAGGCTATTTCTAAATATATTGGACCTAAAGCATATAGGTTTATTTGGGTTCTCCTTTGAAAACTCTGTATTTTGATCTCCCTGCAGAAAAAAAAGAAAAAAAAAATATGAAACAATCAAAATTGCTTTTGCTTTTATTTCATTAATCTGGACACCCATGTTTTCATGCTATTTCTGTTTATAACTGTCTTCAGGGTGCATTTCACAACAAGAACTAGTTTCTTTTACACGTATTGTTGGCAACAGTTCCTTCTAGTTCTGCCCAGTTAGGATGGATTACTTAGCTCCTTCACCCCATCCACCTATGTTGTTTTGGCTGGCATTGCTTCCTTCTTGAGAAGTTACTGCATCTGGTAATTTACCAGGAGCAGTAAATCCTTCCAGTGCTTTGACTTGCCTGGGTTTTAGGCGTTATGCATCCTGTTTTCAGGACAGATACCTGGACTTGAACCAAAATATGCAGTAGTAAATGGCTGTGTGAAGGTAAAAGAAAAGAGCCACAAGCTAAGAGAAATCACTCGATAATTCCAGTCCTTGGCTGTATCAAAAGGTGGATCCCAAGATGGATGTTCAGAGGAGTAGAATTTGAACTTTTCCAAAGTTTTTGGTTTTGTTTAGTCTTTAAGTCCCTATAAGCTGAAGTATTATTGCAAGCTGAAGTCACTATAAACTGAAATACTGAAGTATTTCACGATCTTCCAAACCCAGATCTTTGGTCTAGGAGAAGACAACATATTTTTTAACTTCCCCATAAAGGAATTTGCAGTGAATCAAAGAGCAGAAAACAATAGAGCTTTAATTCCTTTCCATCTGCATGCCACCTGTCGGGTCTCACCACTCCGGCAGCCGACTCCTTCCCAAGCCAATGACTCCCAGGCTGGCACTGCAGGATCACTGCTGAGTCAGGGGATGCAGCTCTGGATCAGGCACATCCGCTGAGCAGGTATTTTGCCAGAATCGGACATGGCTCTGGTGCACAGCATCCCCTGCCCCGTTGCGTTTGGCTTGCCCACCCACTGCAGTATGATGCCCTGGCCACCACATAAGATAACCTGCCAGAGAAACTCTGTCCTGTTTTCAGGATGCCATTTGCTTTTCAGCAGCTCTCAAGCTGCAGAAGCACATACCAGGAAACAGCAAAGACCCTACACGTGGGAAAAGGTCTGCGCTCAGAGTCCCCAGCCTCAAGTACCATCTACTGTGCTGTCCAGACCGTGCACGGGGAGAGGCTGCAGGTGGAACTGGGCTTACAGAGCACTCCAGAGCCTGTCAACAGGAGGTCCTGCGGCAGCATAGTGAGGGTTCAGCAGCAGAGCAAGAGCTGGAGGATGAGAGGGACCATGTTCATAGCTGATGAGCTCCTTTGCAAAGAGGGAACAAAAACATTACCGTGGCCACCTGAAAGCTAGTGATTGCTCAACTTTCCCTGCTACACTACCAACCTTCAGGGCTGCAAAGTGAAAGTCAGCAAAGCTCTTGGCCCTCACTTCTAAGGATGGACAAGATCTAGATCATGGGATTTTGAGGAGGAGAAAGTGTTGTTCCTGTATTATACATTAGCTTAAGGCCCTTAAGTTTTCCACTGAGGCACCCACTGAAGCCTAGCTGTGCTCCACACTCATGGTGGCTGTCTCTGCCAAGTCTCATTTTACACGTTCACTCTGTTGAGTCTTCTTTGACCACTGCAGCCCTGGTTTTGTTCCCAGGCTTTCTCTAGAGCCTGTAGGACCAGCTGTGTCCTTGAGTTGTCTGGCTTTGGCTGCGGATGCCAAGATGCTTCAAACAAGAAAAATTATCAAGTGGCACATTCCAAGCAAATCGAAAAGCAGCTTGGTTTCACACGATGCATAGTTAGGCGCTTTTCCCTCTCGATAGTATGGAAATGAACATCAATCCAAAAAGCAAATGGGGTGTATTGATGAAAGAATCCAATCCATTTGTGAAAAAATGCAACACAAAGACACTGTGTCCCATTCCAGGAATTCCTGATCCAGAGTAGATAGAAGGGGGAAGTTATTTTCTTCATACTGCTAGGAACAGAGAATTACTGACAGCTTCAGTAAGAGATGAATGGATCAAGACCAGCTTCCAAGGAACAAGAGAGTGAGGAGAGGAAGCTTAGATTGACTTTTTGGTGATCATTGACCACTTGAAGGCACCACACAGATCAGAGGATGTGACTTGGATCCATGCTATTCTAGGCTGATGAATGTGCATCTTCGCTCATGCCAAGCATACCCTTATTCTGTGGTTGCATACTGTGCCTGTGGTGCATTAAACCATAAGAGCAGAGATCTACACAGGTTTCTCTGGAAAAGCTTGCTGTGCTGGGAATCCCTTTTGTTGTCTCAAGTTCAGATTTGATTTTTATAAATTCTGATGCATTAGATGAAGTTCAGAGGATGATCTGTAATTATGTATGGGCTTTGCTACGAGATTCTTGGCTCTCACAAAATCAATACCATGGGATTCATGACCATTAATCCTAGGGAGGGCAAGCACAAAAAGAGAAAGGGCTTAGACACTGGAAAGTTTAGATCCTGTTCCAGGGCAAGGGCTGTTTGGAAGTATGCAAGGTTGAGACGGGTATATATGTGTGTGAGGGAGAACAAAGATGCAAAAAGTTACCTTTTTGCCCTGTGCTTCTCAGCATGCACAGAAAAAAAGTGCAAAACAAAGGGCCTCCAAACATTGCTTTCACACTGAGGGACATGGAAGTCAAGCCAATTTCTGGATATCTTGGGAAACCAATGCTTCAAAGAGGTTCCCTCCAGTCATCTCTTCTCCATCTGTGGTGTGCTCATTAGCCTCTTCTGGAAAAAGCTGAGTTGTCCTCAGTCAAAGGACTTCTTTCTTCAGGGAATTTCCTTTTGTGTTTGAAGTTGTTTGCATCCTTGTTTGGATGCAGGCAAGCTTCTTGTAATGCTGACCTTCAACTTCTGCCATTGCCCTTGACCATCTCACAGGCCCAAAGCTTTCCCTTGACTGTCTACTGCTCCAGTATCCTAAAGTATCCACGAGGCATATGCACTCAGCCCTGACACTAGTGATTGGCAGCACTGTGCTACAGGTTGGTGTGGTTGACTTGGATTCCGATTGTAAGCAACTGAGTCAGCTGGCTCTGCACATAAGGGAGGGAACCATACCCAAGGGACAGCCAGGTAGCTTTTGGGAGTGGAAAGGTGATAAGAAAGGACCCATGAAGAGTCCATGGTTAGATGAGGGGAGTCCAGTCAAGTCCAGTCATTTTTATGTACCTCCACAGCCTCTGATGTGGTCTCAAGTTACCCTTTCAGAAAGTATGAACAGCTTTCACATAGCAGAGGGGCCTTACACTGTGTCAGTGTTTCACATCGTGTGGTCAAAAGGATTTAAAATTCTTGGGTTAGGTGCTTTAACCATGAGACACGCTTTTCCACTGACAACAGCTTTATTTTTTCTAACTTCTTCATAGTACTTACCCAGAATGATAGTGATACTTCTCTTTTACTACCCTGAAGAACTTACCACTTTCAGTGGAGTGTTAGCATGCTTAAATTATTTGTATGTGTCTTGCATCTTAATTATAGTTAAGCTAAGCAATACACATATCTCTTTTCATCTCTTTTTTAATTTGCTCCTTCTTGTTTCTTATACAAACTTATTTCTATTTATGATGATCTTTCTGATGACAAGGTGCCCAGAATTAGAAATCAGGACTGGCAGTCCTGTTGTTGCCGAGCTGCTTAGAGATGGAAGTGACATGATATAGCTCCATTGGCTGTATTTTCACTACTGCACAGTCACACAGCACATGTCTTTCTCATTTGCCATCCGTGGTTAGCCACACTGCCACTTCGGCTTTGTCTTTCTCACTGATGGTCTGTGGCTTTGATTTTTGTTTTCATCCTTAGCTCTTTTGTGTTTAGTTTTCATCCTCTTGCCCTGCTTTTGGTTGTTTTTTCATGTTAAGGTTGCTAGAACATTTTTATTGGGATTATGTTCACATTTTCTTCAAGACCGTCAGCATAGATGCAAATTAGGAAAAAAAGAAAAAAGCCAACAGGAGTACCCTGGACACTCCTTAGCTCAATCTGATTATTTTACTGTTTGTTTCAGCTTATGATTGTCTTAACAATCTTTTGCAGCAATGCATCTTTTTCCCTTTGAATGTTAATTTTGAGCTCTGCGATCTCAGGGGTAAAATACATAAATTGCACTGAAATAACAAGAAAGTCTTGAATAGTAAAATGCTGCTGTAATACGTAATTGTTTGAATTGTCCTCCTGACTCCACTGCATTTTTTTCCTTCTATTATATCACAGTGGCATAAACACATATATCAAAAAGCTGCAATGAGTCGGAATCATGACCATCTACTCCTCCCCCATGTCCTGTCAGTTTCTTCATCCCAGATTAGTGTCTGTTGGCTTGGGAAGCAAAGAGGGAGCAGATGGACCACAAAATGAGATTCTGTAACCTTCTTACCCGATAGATCTGCTTTCTGCATGTATTCAGGCATATTTACTTACTGTAGTGACAATTATCAGTTCTATTTCTTTTAAGAAAACCAAACAACTTCAGCTCAGTATAAGAGAGCAAACTAAATTGTCTTCTGGCACTGTTACCATCCATATAATTTTAAATCAATTAAGAGTTATGTGACTGGGTTCTGATCTGCATTATACCTGAATATGCCCATTAAATCTATAGACATGCTTAGGTATAAGGGTACAGACACAGTTATATACAGCCTGTGCACTCTAGATAACTTTTTATTGTTCATAAAAACAGGTCAAAAGAGCACAGTTGTTTATGTCCTGGGATATTTTGTTTGAATATACTATTTGGATGGCCAGGTGAATTATCCTTTTACTTGCAAATGAAGGGAGATGGATGCAAAAGTAACCAAATAATAACTTATTTTGAAGCAAAGCTTCAAAATGCATCAAATTCTGAATTCCTTTTATTCAGAAACTTGCATGTTTCCTATGCTTGATTTGAGATGCAGTCATCCAGAGCACTGGATGTATTTTAAGTGGGAGCAAATAGACGTAGTTGTCTAGTATTTAGTTAAGGTGTAGCTGTGAATGAAAGCATCTCCCTGCTGTAAACCATGCAACTTGTCAGTATAACCGTACATTGAGCTCATCCTGAAGATCCACTGTCCGTGTGGTATTCTTCTAGCAGCGAAGATCTATTGTTAGACCTCTCATGGTAACAAAATGTCATGTGTCTCATCTGGGATAGGAGCCACCAGGCTGAAAACACTGAGGTGAGTCTCATTTTGCCTGTTGTAGCTCTCAAGGAAGAAGGTGCTTCATCTCTACTAGATACTGAGGTTCCTTGCATATTCAGCCAAGGGGGGTGCGTGCCTTCAAAGAACAAATCATCTCTTTGCTTTCGGCAGCTAGTCTAGGAGAAGATAAATCTCCCTCCAGATACACCAACCTCACACTATTAACTGCAGAAAACTCACGGAAAATTGTAAAGCAGACACGTAACTTTCAGAGAACTTAGGCTGAATGTGAGGAATCCAAATATATTGTGACAATATATCTGGCCGAATACACTGTGGCAAGCTCCTGTACTTAAAAAAGTGCCTTCGCTCTCACACTGAGCAAATGGGACTTGTCCAACAAATATACAACACACATATAGCTGCACACTGGAAACACTAGGTATCTTCCTTAGGAGGAGAAAGGAACATGTCAAACCTAGCTATTAGGACCTGGAGTTTTAGGAGGTTTAGGTAATGGGGAAAATAAAACCGAGAGGTAGAGACTTTGTGTACAAGAATTGCCTGGCTCCCTTATGAGCACGAGTGCATTGCCAAAAGCTGCAGGTGTTCAATCAGACTGCTTTTATTTGAGGTGCCTAACATGGATTTTGAAACCACCACGTAGGCAACCCGGCTTGAAAATTGACCTTAATTTCTTCTAATTGCAAGTCTTATTCTTCATTATTTTTCTTGTTAGAGACAGAATTTTGAAAGGCGATTCACTAGTGCAGCTATTTTTGACTCATCGCTGACTTTGTCTTACTTCGTGTTATTTAATGGGTTCCAGTGGCCATATGCTGCGGAGAATCCTGGAACAAAGTGAGTAAACTGGGAGGCATTGCTCGGAAGGATAAATTTCACAGTTGGAAGCACACTTAATACTAAGCCTTCGAACCAGTTTTTCCAGAAATCGCAAGCTTGATTGCCATGATATCTGAACATGGCATTAGCTACTCTAATGAGGAAAATAATTGATATGCTATGGAAATTAGGTCTAATTAGATCTTGTTAAGATAAATATCTCAGTTTAGCTGAAAACTTGAAGAGATACATTTTGCAGTATTCCAGATTATAAATATGACCCTTGTTCTTCACCCCTCCCTCCGCGTCTTGATGGTAGAAGTGAATGTGAAAAGCCTCCTTATCAGGATTGCTGCAGTCTGTACTCATTTGACATGGAATATGTAGCAAAGATGCTAGATAGTTTAAATCTTATCTAGCTTAAACCCCCCCCCTTTTTTTTTTGCATCAGCTTGAGACAGAGATCGTAATTTCAGAACTGTGCAACAAAATGTCTCCTGCCTATTCATTTTCTTAACTATGTTAATGTTCATATATTTTTAGATACACAGCAAATAATGCTCTTCTGTGGTCTCTCTCACTGTTTTCAGTGACTTTAGAACAACATGCATGCTATCTTATATCAATATCATTTTGATCAAGGCCAGGTTGGACAAAGCCTTGGGTGGCATGGTTTAGTGTGAGATGTCCCTGCCCATGGCACGGGGGTTGGAACTAGATGATCTTAAGGTTCTTTCCAACCCTAACTATTCTATGATTCTGTGATTCTATGGGGGCAGATATTGAACACAAATGATAACAAAATCAAAGTTCTATTTAAATTTTAAAGGAACAAGAAGTAAAAAGATCCAGAAGGTGACTAGACTCTGTTAGTATTTACATGGGGCAGATGACATATACCTAGATGTATACCTTGCAAGGTGCTGCCAAGCAATGGACCAAACTTGCCTTCCCCCTTCACTCATGGAGTTATCAAAGCAGGATGAAACCTTATTGGCAGCTGCACTCTTTCTTCCAGCTTGCACAAAACATGGATCCGGAATCTTTACTATCCCAATGGGCTAGAGTTTCCAGCTTGCACACTGACTCCTTCCAAAGCGCAAAAGAGAATTAACATCCTCTAATAATTTTAGTTTAATATTTTCTCATATTCACAAAATAAGCTGTTTAAAGTGAACCCTTTAAAGGTCTGCCTTCAGATACTTGTTTTTCAAAGCCCCAGAGCAAATGACCTACAAGCACTGTACGCATCCTGTAACATTGCAGGCCATTTTAAAACATAACGTGTTAAGGAGCCAATTTCCATTATTTTCTGCAATTCCTTTGCAGTCAGCCTGGCAGAGCTGGCAGCTTTAGCCAGCTGCTCCCATTCCCTGCAGTCACCAGCTTGCTTTCTGGGAGTGCGGTGTACGGGGGGGGTGACTCTGCAGAGTGGTGGGGACAGCTCCTTTGCGCATCAGTGCTGCTTAGAGGCCAAAGGCATGATGATAGCACTGGGGACCAGCCTGTGCCGGGGAATTTGTCCATGATGACCACCACTCCAAGAGGCAGGTTCCTGAAAGGATGAGGGTCTGATGGCAGAAGGCACAAAAGTTACTTCTAGGCAAATCCAGTCCATCTGAAAAACAAAATGATCCATTTGTATGTCTTATTCTTGGCAACTCTTGAGCAAGGAGAAAGGTGAATGATTTGGTGTTTGCAGGCATGGCTCCTGACAGCGTTTCAATGTCTCTATGTCTTGATAAATACATACCTCTGCCCGCTGATATTTTTTCTTACAAAATATGTGCAGGGAAACCCACAGCAAGCTAGTGAATAATTTCCCTGGATGAAGGTGTATAATAAGTGAATAAACCAAGATGACTCTTCCTATGACCTTTCATTATTAATAAATTAAATATCCATTTGCATTACTCATTTTCTATTATTATTGTATTTCTCTTATTTCATTCTTGGTCTGTTTGGTCATTACCACTGCTCTGCATCTTCCATTTCATAAAATACTTACAAGCATTGTGAAGATTCCCAGCCCCTCCATGTATAGATGTACATACACAATCAGTAGATGAGATACCATACAGACCAGCAGCAGATGTATGTAGATTTCTTCAGTAGGAGTCTGTTGCAATGATTTCACTATTTAAGTCACACAGCACCAAGGCAGCAGTTGTTAGTTTGGTATTTTTTTAATCTGTTTACTCTATCTATGACAAACCAAATGATTGCAGAAATGAGAAATCAGCCTGCAAACAGTCCAAATTTAAACAAAATCTCCCCCGCAGTAGACTGTAACAGTGGCAGATGGACAGAGGGAGAAAGTGTATATAGTCATATTTTTTGCCATTATAGTATAGACCCTTTCAGATTGCAGCAAGCAACTTGCCATCTGCAAATCTGAGTCTTTCCTTTTCTGCTGAGGCACTGATTCAAAAATCATGATTTGTGAAGTTTGAGTTAAAGTACTAAGTGGTTTATCTCTCATTTTAAAGGCATACTGATCTCATGATTTTACTTCGAACGCATGAGAAAGGCATCCTGAAAATTTCCCTCTGAGTTCTCCTGAAGACAAAACCCAAAGCCACTGGCTTACACTTAGGTATGCGGTGAGGTAATGGGTTGCACACATGAATAGCTTTTTTGTCAAATAGTCTCTTATTGCTGTTGTTCTCGCAGCTTTTGTTTGGTTTACTCTATGGGGAAATTATTTGCTCTATGCCTGTATGATACGTAGATCACACTGAGCACCTTCCTTACTGCAGCGACGGGTATTTCATTTTAATGTTTACCCTCTGAAGAGATCAGAATCTGATCACCGCATAAATGTCATTGATTTTTAAGGGACAGATCTTCATTTAAATGGCCACTGGTTTAGTAGGAGTGTCAGTTTAATACAGATTTGCAAGCAAAATCTGGCACATTTAAAAAAACCCTGTGTGTCAACCCACTGTTGTGTTCCACAATTTTGTCCTAAGTTTGCAAAGTGATGCTGGGGATACAGCAGTCACAAAGCTCAGACAAACACATGCAAGTTGCAGCCTTCCAGGTTTTCTGATGCTTTCATGTTATGGGCAGGGAGTTGAGCTAAGGGTCAGGACTCTCACACAGGTTTAACATTTTCTGCTCTGGGGTAGCCTGAGTTTACTCGGGCTCTGTTTACTGCATGATGTAGCCAGCAGTAACCCCAAAAAAAATCTGTTTTAGAGATGAAAGCTTATTCTGAATTTGTTTAAGAAGAAGAGGATGCATTTCAGTTCTGGCCGCTGCCTTTCAAAAGGTCCTGCAGTATGCATTGCATCACGGTATTTCTAATTTTTACCAAATCAGGGTTGCTCCCTGAGAAGCAAAAAGAGGAAAGATTTCTATTGTTAATCGTACATGCAAGAGCCGTGTACAAAATAAAGTCTTAAATACAGTAATTACAGTAATTTTTGTTAAAATATTTCTACACAATAAACCTGTGGCTTTGAAAACTCCAACAGAAGCAAAAGAAAAACAATCCGTAATGAAAAAATTGAAATCAGAAGCCACTAATAACACTAAAGGGAGCCCAGAAGCCAAATTAATGTTTCTACAAAGAAATACTTCCCTACACCAGGCAAATTCCTAGTAAGACTCTTACCTGGGTTTTTATACATAGGATTCAGATTTCATTTTGAAGCATGCTTTTTACAAACTGTTTAGTGTTCATATGTCATTACCACTGTTGGGCCAGATTGCACCTGGCATCGATATAAACAAAGCTTTGGCAAGAGTTCTTTCCTTTGGGATGGAGACATCTGATTTTCAAGCTGAAAACATGTCAGTGTTACAAGACACTCCAAATAGCCTGTTTTACCAGTGCAGTAAATTAACCCGCCTGGTGTCGTGTTAAATGCTTTACAAACATCAACTGAAGGTGAGGGAGGGAAACAGCAAAAAACAAACAACAACATTTTAATAACTTGTTTGACTGGGAGCAGCAAAAAAAGTACAAGCAATGCCTAAAGGGAGGGGGTGATCCTGGGGAGACAGGACAGCAGAAGAAAACATGATTTTCAGATTTTTGTCCTGTGTTCAACCAAGAGAGTCGGTCACAGCATGGGAAGACGCAGAAGGAGCAGAACGAGTTACACGGGCGATAGAAAAGGCCATCTTCACTTGAAAAACGGATAGGATAACAGCAAACAGTGACTCTAACTCATCATTGCCTCTTCTACAGGAGGAAGGCTTTTTGAAAGCTGTTACATGCAAGAGGTTCGCCTTTAATGCTGCAAACTGCTGGTGGACAAAGACTATGTAGGCAAAACAGAGGATAAAATATTAGACTATCCCCCTTTCTTCCCCATTGTTCAGGATGAAAAAGCTAAGCTGAACTTCTGGGCACGCAGAATTGGCTGAGTGAAAGCTCTCGTCGCTAGATCGTGCATTTGTGCTAAGCTTGAATGGTCTCGAGGACAATGGGGTTCAACCTGCCTGTGGCTCTACAGCTATCCTGCAATATAGATGTGAAACTGGAATAGCTGGAAAGTAGGTCTACATGCATATGGGGTCAAACAACGACCTGCCCTGAGAAACACAGGCAGAAGCACTGTTCTTAAGTATATGCATTCATATACCTGTTAGACTGAAGCCATTTTGCCACTCTTGTCTTGCTATTTTAATTATCCTGATAGCTGTCTATTTCCAAGCATGCATGTAAGTGGGCTAGAATAATCAATATTCATAAGCATTCATAAAATGCATCCAAGTTTATGTTAGGGTGAATGATAATTCCCCAGAGGATTACGTCTGTGGTAGGTGTAGATTTATATTAGTAAGATT
Organism: Lathamus discolor; assembly: GCF_037157495.1. Lineage (NCBI taxonomy): Eukaryota > Metazoa > Chordata > Aves > Psittaciformes > Psittacidae > Lathamus > Lathamus discolor. The sequence goes on along the minus strand of NC_088887.1, from coordinate 72,514,157 downwards.
CAGCATGATTGATTCTTGCTTGGCCAGCAAGAGAGGACTTAGTGTCCATACTGGCAGAGATTATATCTGGTCAACAGGAAAGGAAAACTGGCCAAGAAACTGCCAACAGAATCTGAAGCTGTGAAACCTGGTCAAGAAAAAATAAAGCCAAATAAGCAACAGATGAAAAATTATCTTAAAGCGAAGATCAAATCACTCAGTTGGAAACAAGAATTGTACTGGAAAAGGTGATGCCAAGAGCATGAAAGGACATAGGAATTAAAGAAAATAATAATACTAAAGAATCTGGAGTACTGAATACCAGTAATTGCTTTTTGGGTTTTTTTAATGTACCTTAACACCTTAAAAAAAAAAAAATGGACAGTTTTAATGTGCTCAAAGATTTATGACAAATAGCAGAGAGGATTTCTAAGCCTTATGAATCATTTGGAAAATAATGACAGAGGTCTCAGAACATGAGAGCTGTGGACATACTGAAGAGACCTCAGGGAGGGACTGCAAAGTATGATGAAGCAGCTCTCCTGTGATGAGAGGCTGAGAGAGCCAGTACTGTTCAGCCTGGAGAAGAGAAGGCTCGGGGGATCTCATCAATGTACTTGAATACCTAAAGGGAGGGTGCAGAGAGGACACAGCCAGGCCCTGCTCAGTGGTGCCCAGTGACAGGACAGGTAATGGAGACAACCTGAAACACAGGAGATTCCCTCTGAATATCAGGAAACACTTTTTCATTGTGAGGGTGACCAAGCACTGGCACAGGCTGCCCAGAGAGATTGTGTTGCCTTCATCCTTAGGGACAGCCTAAAGCAGCTTGAACATGGTGCTGGCAACCAGCTCTGGGTGGCCTTGCTTGAGCAGAGGGGTTGGACCAGATGAGCTTCAGAGGTCCCTTCCAACCTCAGACATCCTGTGATTCTATGGCTCTATTGGGGAAGGTGATAGATTGAATGAGGAACCAGGGAAGAAAGAGACTTTGATAAGATGCATGCTTTACAACAGTTTTCTTGTACTATTGTACAGCACCCTCAGACACTGGATTAGTCCAGTGGGCTCAAGAGGAACAACCAATTTGTTCCTGCACCTTTACTGCAGAAACCTACTGCCTCTAAAGAGGATGCTTCCTAGGAAATTTGTTGATGAGTGCATGCTAAAGGAAAGACTGGGAAAGAAACAGGGAACTCGCTGACAGATAAAGCCAAACATCACTGTGTAGTTTGCCCTCAGATAGTAAATGAAGTCCTCTAGATGTAGAGCAGAGCCTTGGCAAGCACTTTGAGGACCATTTCAACTAGGAAAGGACCTGAACAACCTGCTGTATCCAGCAGCATAACTACATACCAGAGCAAGTGCACACTGGTGGGGACAGTGCCTCAGCGCCCAGCTGGAAGGAGAAAATGGGGCCAGGGAGCTTCCAGAGATGGCAGGCACGGTTGTCAGACAGACACCATGTTTGGTGGCAGGCTGGCAGCGGAGGGAGCAACCACTGCTATGAATGGGAAGGGAGCATCACCATCTCCCATCAGGGATTAACCTGCACCTGATGCAGGTGATGGGAGTGCGGATTCTGGCTGGTGAAGACACTTCTGAGCACTTTTGGAGAAAAACTGCCTTCTGTTCTCAATATGAAACATATTGTTACCGGGCCAATAAAAGTGAAAATAGGTTTAGCAAGTAAAGCAGAACAGCTCCCTTAAAAAGTGTCTGTTAGGTAAGTTGCACACATTTTCATTAATCTCTTTTGGCAGTCCTTAATTCGGATCAAGAAGAAGATTCATGTCCAGTCAAAGGGGCAAAAGAATTGCTAAATAGTCCAGACACTTACACAACAATGAAGCAAGTTGGGCAAAAATGTGAGAAAAAAAGAGTGAGCAAAAACGGCAATTTAATGGGTGTCAAACTTGTGAATACTGAATTCCATTTTATCACTGTTTTAAAATCAGTATAATAAAAACAAAGCAGCAGTACTGTATGAATGCAATTACACTGCTGTAAAATCCTGATTGTCCATGAAGTTCATTCACACAGGAAAATAAATTATACTGCTAGCGGCATTTTGGTGAACAGATGCATGCCAAAGCTTTGCATCAATTTAATGTTATTGGTGGCAACTAAATTGTAAGTAGTTAAATCAGTACAAAGAGCAGGATCCAGGATGGCCCCAGCATTTACTGTTTGTGTTAAGAAATTGTCCAGAGCTGAACCCTTCTTAATAGTCATTTATTGACATTGCATTTGCCCAAAACATGAGAGAAAACACCTGATAAGCCAGACATAAAGAGTTAGAGCTCAAAGCCTGCAGACTGCTTGAAGTGGGTGAAATCTGTGTCACATTTGGACTTGGACAGATGTAAGAGTAGGTAACGAAAACACAGATGAAGGAGACTACACGTTCAGGCCTGGAAAAATGTTACGAAGGGGGCAACTTAAGCGAAGGTAAAAATTGTGTTAGTCAAATAAACAATGATTCAGCAAGGTGCCCTGCTTCCAGATGTCCTGGTCAATTATGCTGAGATAACGTTATGTAAATATATATGGATATAGAATGGGAGCTCATAGGGATGGTTGTTATGGGATGCAGGCATTTGTTCAAATACTAACTACCTGCTACTCTCCTCATTAGCACAAGACAAGTGAAATGATGAGTGCTTAGCTGGTTGGCTCTGGTGGAAAACAACAAAAACAGCTCAAGGAGTTCCTTTTACCATGTTGCCCTTCCCAGCTGCTTATCGTTATCCTTTGCAACTCCCTTGTATGCAGTGATGCAATTGTTTGTATGTCCATGCTGTAATGGGTCTGCTGAAATGGTCTGGGGTGAAAAAAATCCTACTTTCCAACCCAGATATAAAAGGAACCTGAGTTTTCCTAATGTGATTGCTTTGGTGATCCAGCTTGCATGTTGGCACTAGGAACAGTTTTGTTGGAACTGCTTGAATCTTGCAGAAATAAACATACCTTGATTTATCTTACCCTTTTATTGGAGAATATGCACCAACCATACTTTAAATTTCACAGATATTCCAGAAGCCCCACTAAGGAGCACCTTCTTACTCAGGCTAGCATTTAAAAATAATGTATTTCATCAGGAAAAACAAAAAACAGTTGAAGAAAAGCCTAGGGAAAGAAATGTCACAAGTTCCAGTCATTTCTTCAACTGCAATCAGGAATATCTGAATGAGAAACTTAAAAAGGTTCGAAGAAAACCAATAAACAACTAAGATTTTTTTATGTACGTGTCTATAAAGAATGTTTTCTATTGTACCTGTGCAGGACATCTATGTATAAATGTGCAATGTACAATGGTGTACAAATACCATACTACAACACAGGAGTGACACAAGAGCGGTTTGACCTAGAAAATAACCACCTCCTCAGGTCACACTATCAAACTGGAGAAAAATCTCAGTTCTGTTAACACCAGTCATAGGTCTAGGCAGGGAGAAATTCCCATTGCCAGGTTTGGTTTAGACCACAGAAAATAAGTGAAGTCATTTCTAAAAAGGTCCTTACTCCTTGCCATGAACACATGAGTCATGGAGTTAATCTAATTTTATGTTAGGGCTCAGCCTCTTCCTTAGCTAGTCACTCCCAATGCAGGGACATGCGGGACATGACATTCTGGTGCTATTTCCCCTCTGCTACTTTGGGGATGTGGAGGTGTAAAGAAGGGGATGATGTCGCTTTTGTATCTCTGCCCATCCTTCAGGGACTCTGCCAAAAGTGAATAGCTAGTTGTAACAGGCTTCATCAGGAGCATCTGAGAAAATGTTGCCTACAGGAGGTGCCAAAACCTGCATTTGGGGTGGAGTGGTATGTTTGGGTTCCTTGACTCACCCCAGGCACCCACCCAAGGGGGATCTCTATGAGAAGGAAGCCCTTCTGGTAGCAAAAGAAGAAGGATATCTGGCAAACTCCAGTATAGTGAGGTGGGTATTTGTTAAGGTAAGCACCGGCTGAGAAATATATGTAGAAAACAGGTTTGCTTTGTGAGTATGCAAGAGTTATATCAATTTAGTATGAAGCTTCCTAGATCAGAGAATTCCTGTGTTGAACATCTCCTAACATTATTCTCCCTTGGAAGTAATTACTTCAATTACAGGCTACTTCTACAATGCTAAATGCATCAGATCCAAGAATAGATCCCTGGTGCCCTTGCCTAGTGGGGTGGAGGGGCTCCTGTCGACATTGTATAGGGGCAGACCTCTAAAGCAGACTGACTACAGTGACAGATAACACAGCACATGGGTCTGGGGCTCCCTGTGACACAGAGGAGCTTTGATGGACCTACAGTATGGTTGTTTTCCTGGGTGGTTTTTCTTCAGTTCCAGCAGCTAAAATAATATGAGCAGCATGCCAAATCAATGTCGGGGGGGTGGGGGGGGGGGTGGTGGGTGGTGTTATCCATTAGCTAAGGACATGCATTGCATGCCCTGGGACATGGCAAAATGGTACCTGTGAGTGTATAAATGCCCCAGCACAGTCCTTGCTGGAGCAGGGTGGAGGCAGCTAAACGTGGTGCGGTGTTGCCTATACACTGCTGTGTGGGTGCGATGCCTGGAGAGATCCATCTCCAAAACCACACCTGGGCTTTGCTTTGGAGGAAACAGATTCACTCCCCCAGAGGAGAGTCTGGATATAAATGAGCAATTGTGTCTTGTAGGCAGTTGGGGATCAAGACCTTCAGATGAAACTGGGAGCTAAGTTACCTGATGGTATAGATTTCCTCAGAGGGTCTATAAACAGACGTTGATACAAATGATATGTTCCTACAAAGGCACACAGGATTACATAAGATAATATCTGCTTTAAAAGGCTGCCTGTGAGAGGAGGTTTAGGAAGTCCTCTTCCAGACGGCACAAGAACTCACCTGGTGGGAGGACTTCCTGGGGTTCCTTGCTTAGCATGAGACACCTGAGTGACTAGTTAGTGTCACAGATCTAAAGCCATTGCATAGAGACATATGCATATCCACAGTAACACCATGTAACTTTAAGATGAAAGTCTAAAATGAAGCGGTGAGAGCTTTTTTTGCACAAGTATGACTTTACTATGGACATGACCTATAATCACATGGATTTAGGGGATTCTGTGGGATTTTTATTACATTACAGAATATTAATTTGTTAATTTACCAATGCAGATAAAACATGCTATGAAAACTGAGACAAGAGCTCTTAATCAGTATTTGCACCATACCAAAACCATGAATGGTTGTTCCAGGTTTACTCTTTGAAAAACCTGTTTTATTATGACTGCAGGTAGATGGGGAAAAATTTCTGCCAGAGGAGGATGAAGGAAGCCATGGCACAGCTGACCTGATTTTTCTTAATGCCTTCTTCATTCCCAAGGGCTTCTGAGCAGCTTGGGGCAGACCTTGGCTCTTTCAGTACAAGCAGTCCTAAGACTAGCCAGTTGCTTTCTTTCTGACAAACTTCTATTTACCTTGAGGTTGCTTTTAACTTCCCACAGCATTTAATGTTTATCTTGTTTGGCTTTAATTATTTTTTTCAAATCATTTATTAAATAATTGAGGCAGTAATTAAACAATGCTCCTGATGGCACCCACTTTCTGATTTTCAACATGTTTGATCCGTATCTCACTTAGAATCACCACACCTGAAATCAGCTGCTGAACAAGGGATTGACAGTTTGCTAAAGCAGATGTACTTTTGACAGGCAGCAATTTATTTCATTGTCAGCCCTATGAAAAAGATACATTTATACCAATTAAAAATGGATGCCTAAATGTATACATTTTCCATAATAATTTATTGCATCATGCCAAGTAAATATATCTTAAACTGGAGTATTTTAAAATCAAAAATAAGCATAAAATACAGTTAAGCTCATGTGATGCCAGATGAAAGGAAGGTACAGCCTTTATTTTTTATTGATACATCAAATTGAGTATTGTGATGTTATTTCATCATGCAGCCATTCATTTGGACTGTCCAGGAAGACTAATTAGCACTAATGCTTCTAAAGTATTTTCATTTGCGATTCTGATCTGTCACAAAACCAAAAGCATCCTCAGAAAGCCAGGGAAAAAAGTAAAAAGACTGCATCTTGCAGCCAGCTTAAATTAGTGTTAGCTTGATTTGTCTTAATTGAAAGGTTGTTTACATCTCTTTTGTAAGTGTTTATAAAAATTGGCAGGCAGAAGAATAGCTGCCTACGTACTTGAACAAAATCTTCCTTTATTGAAGCTGTTGTATATAGTGCTGTCATAAAAAAACCCTTTAGAAATATTTCTGTACATAGTCTTAAGGTATAAGCCTCTTGCTATATTTATGTACACACACACACCCCCCATGCTGTATTATTTTTGCTACTTAGATACTTACGCTAACTCCTGGTGTAACATTAATATTTCTATGTGCCAACTCATTCTAGCATCCTGTTTAAATTTCTATGAGTTATATGGAAGTTGAAAAATATCTTACACACGCCTTGTAAAAATGTCTTGCTCTTGCACTGATATTCACATCCTCAGATGCAGCTCAGCAGAAGTGTCATGCTTAAATAGCTGTGCACACCAAAACCTTTATGGGTATTCATGAGTCTGGATCCGGGACTGCTGGCTGGGTGGACCTTGGGTTCTTGTTCTCTGGCTCCCCACATTCAGACAGGCCATTGCCTGATCATCACATATGGAAATTGCCCATATTTGATGATGTTGGATGAACCCCACCTAATATCCTCAGGATCCACATTGCTCAAGCTGGTAGAGGGAGGTAGAAGCTCGATAAGCTTATATGGCAGCAAGCAGCTCCCAGCTATTCATAAACAGCTTTAAGAGATCTTGTCCTTTAAAACTACAAGATAAATATTGTTGATAGGTGCACTGATTAATTCATAGACCTTAAATGAAACTAATAGGAAAATGGGCAAAGAAATGAAGATTCCTCAGCAGAGCATAATTAAATTGCAGCTTATTTCATAATGCTGACCACCAAAGTCTGCTTCATTTTGGTGTTGCTAGAGCATGTACTGCATGTAAAGACAATTAGCAGAGCAGAGAAAAGCAGCAGATGCTGTAGATGCACAGAGTTAGATGACTCATTATGTCATGAAGAATCTCTTTCAGGAAAGTGAAAAGGTTGGTATAAAAAAAGAAAAGGCTTGAATAAACCAAATCATTATTAAAGAATTTGAAGATTTCAAGAAAGAATAGCGGAAAAATCAGAATTTGCAGTGCTCTAAGATGTGCATTTGCCTGAACCGCAGGGAAGCACCAACATAAATGATGGAGACTCCATTCTACCTCCCTCTCCTCACTCCTACCCCTTCTTTCCTTTGGGATTATGTGGTGGGTATGACATGTTCTCTATTGAACCAAAAGAAAATGTGGTTTAGAACTTCCTAAGTCTTTAAAAACGCCTCAACTGATTTTCTGGCTGATAAGAAAAGATGTAATAACAGCTTCCTGAAGGCTTTGCAATGTATGCGTATTTTACAGCAGGTTTTGAGTCTAACAAGACTAAATAGAAATACGTATTTGCCATTTCAAAGATACCTTCTCAGAAGTACCTGGTGCATGTAAGGTAGGAAGCAGGTCTTGTGAAACAAGCACCTCCTGTTCTCAGAAATGCTCTGCTCTGCAGTTACGGTTCTCTTTGTTTCCTTAAAAACAATGCAGTTTGTCATTTCTCTGGCCAATCTCATCTGTGGATTTGAACTAAATGAAGTATTATCCTGTATGGTATCACTTCACTGATGGAGAATTAAGCATGTAAAAAATTTCAGGCTTTCCCACTGCAGAAACTCAGTTTTGCCCAAAACCCATTGTGGGTGTATGATATATGAGTGTGCTTCTGCAATATGTTATTTGAGAGATACATCCATAGGGTATGCACTGTGTGACAAAAGATTCAACAATGTCAAGTCCTGTAAACAAACCACTTTAGGGAGGTAACATTAACACATAATTGTATGTTTTTACCATGTCAGACCCGTCAAAAAAATAACTGGAATTGTGAATATAGTAATTAATTTTTCCTCTGCCATTTGAAACATGCAAACTTATTATGGCAATGAGGATGACAGATTCTGGCCATCGTATATTTACATTTCCAGATGAAGAATTATTACTAAAGATGTTAACAGGGCGAGATCTATACATAAACATAGCTTTAAGTATACCCGCTATCTTTACATTAAGACCAGAAGGTCTTGAGGAAAACAAAAAGGGTGCCGGGGAGCTAAAACTAGGTAAGAAAGATAAAGCAAAACACAGATTTTGTCCCCAAAATCAGGCAGGTCTAGAAATCACAATGCTGGAAAACTGGCTTGTGGGGTATCAGACCAGTTTGAAAAGAAAGAAGAAAATGTAATTCTTCTGTCTGCTGTTGCTGTCCCTAGAATTCTGTTAATCTGACCATGTTTGCTTCGTAATTGCTGTATTAACACTGTGTCCAGGGTGAGTGGGTGCCTGAGCTTCCAGCTCTATGGCATTCCCTCTGTTTCAAAGCGGAAATGTCTATGTCTTGACATATTACTTGAGGGAAAAAAAGGGGGGAAATAAAAAAGGGAAGAAGGAAAGAAGGAAAGGTACCAATTCAGCTGGTAGGAGACTATGATACTACTGTTACCAAAGGCACCTATTTAGGTGGGCTTATACTGCATAGTTCTATAAATAAGCCTGAGGGGCTCCTTCTTCGCTGCCATCCCCTTCCCCGAGTCTCGCGCTCTGCCTGCCTGATCCCATCCGACAGTAGAGCTGATACCGCAGTAATCCCCACAAGTTTGGGACTAATGAACTAACTGCTGGGCTGCCGCCACGGAGCTTGGTCCCAAACTATACTGTACTTCACACTCGATTTATTCTCCAGATGGCGAGACTACGCAGCCCCGTCGCGAGGGACCACCTCTTCCACTGGAGTGTAAAAGTGGACGGATGTTGTTTTCTTTGCAGATTTGATAATTCAGAGCTAGGAACTCGTGAGGATGGTTAGCTATTAGGTTTAATGGGTGCCAATCGAGCCAGCAACATGCGTATTCCCATCTTTAATTTCAGTGCCTGTGTTTCTGGGTCATGGTGGATTTGTCCGCAGTGCTGCGTCACTGAAACCTTTAGCTTCTCCAGGTGGCATAGCTGCGCATGGTAATGAGCATCTTCCAGTGTCCTCCCCTGAGTCACACAGAAGGGATGCTGCAGGAGCCACTCTGAACAATGGGGTTTTTTTCCCAGTGGGTTTTCCAGCACAAGTTGCAAATTTAGCATATTTTAGTAGTAACTCTGTTTACCATGAAGCTCTCTGTTGTCTTTCTCTCTTGTTCAGTTTGATAAAGAACCCAATCCACATAGGACTCAATGGGGATACCACAATCCCAAAGGTACCTGGGGATGGAATAATTTACTTCATAATCACGTCTATTTCTTTATCAGCTATTCATTCATGACAGTATTACCCAATGTTGTGGTTCTCAGGTGAAGAACAGGGTAAATAATTTTTCCACCGTTCCTTAAAAATTCTGCTTTGACCATTCTTGGCAGGGACTTTACAGAGTGTTTGGAAAGCGTGTTTGTTCTTGCATCCATAAAGACATTTGTCAGCGATTACTATTTACTCTACTGTTACAAGCTAGTTAGTTTACCTAGCTTAAAATTTTAACTTTTGCATGGATCCTTCAGTAAGACTGGCATCAACATTTCCCTGCATAATGAGGCAGAAAGGTCACTCCCGTTCCTGCATGTTTTTAGTACATTTAGTCTGAGGTTTCTGTACAATTTTTTATTTACCCATGAAATGTTTTATTGGAAGCCTGCTTAGGGACCTGATACACCCCACGAAAATCCCATTGATTGGGAGTTGTAGGAAGGGTAGGCACCGAGTCAGTACCTTCACGAGCTCCGACTTTGGCAGCCAGGTCCTCTCAGTTTGTCCCACAATGAAAAACATAAATTGAATCCTGATGTGGGAACTATAGTGACTAGAAGTGTTTTATTATGGAAGGGAAACATTTCCATTCCTGAGGTATCTAGGCAGACAGATCTAAAATATAGTGGTTCTAAAAAACTGCATCAATTTTCAACCCAACAGATGGCATGGGTGTGTTAACTAACATAGCAACATATTTTCTATTAAAATATGGGAAGAAACAACAACCCCCTCCCCATGTTTGTTGGTTGGTATAAATTCAGTGAAGTTGTTGGTTATTTTTGGGATATGTACCAGAGGGCTGCACATTTAGTTTATGTAAATTGATAACAGCAACAGCCTGTTAATAAGTGCTTTGTATGGAAATATACCTAGAAAGACACGATCTGTCTTTTTTGGGAAGGGAGTTGCAGCCTGAGGAGAAAAATAGCTAATGAGATGGTCTAGCGCTCATTATTATAATCTGGGAAAAAAAAATCATAAATTAGGCTGTAAGTTTGCTAGAGATGTGCCTTCAGTTGGAATTGGATGCTGCCTTGGTGGGTAATTTGGGGAGATCTTTCTTTTGCAAATTGGATCAGTGTGTGCTGAAACGGTGATAATCTGACTTTAATTAAAAGCATAAATTGGTTTGGAGCATGTTTTTAAGCTACCCTTCTGCATCATATTGAGAAACTTTCAGCCCAGCCCTAGAAACCCATTACCCCTGGTCAGAGAAGGAAAACATAGGGGATTTGTATTACCAGGTATTGGCATCATATGGTTCAGTTTACCTAATTCAGAAGAACCATTTCAGACTCCTGTGCGCTGGAGCTGTCTTCCAGCTGGACGTGTTTGTAGTAAACTGCATGCATCTTTGTGTGGCTTTCCTAATGGCCCCAGTCAGAGTCCGTTCACAGCAGTTTGAACATTTTGGGTTGTATTTTCCAGAGATTACCTCTGAACGTGCCCCTTGATCGCAGCACAGGGATGCGTACATGTGCGCCTTGTTCCCGTCTGTCCGATTAACGGACATATGCTCCCAACCTTCGGAGAAGCACGGCTAGTAGCCCCAAGCTGAAGGCTGTTTGCTTCAGATTTCATTAACTTTCTGCTTCATTATTCCTTCCTTTAACCAGTTAGAGCCATCACTTGCCTTTCTCTAAACTTACCCTAATTATCAGGGGTCCCAGACCTGTAAATCAGTACACTGCAGAGCTGTCTTAAACTGGCCTGGGAGACCCTGTTCTGATCGGACCTGACAACTGTAAGCTACTGTTCCCTCACACTGTTTAACTCAGACCACATTGGGAAACTGCCTCTGCTCCTCTCACTGGCAGAGATTTGCATCCGTCTGGTTTAAATCTACTGTCATGTGCTGTTTTGCTGATTGGTATTAGCCTGAATATTAACTTTGATTATTTTCCCCCCCTTAAGTTTATCTCTTCTCTTGAAAAGCCTCCCTATTCAGCAACTGCATATTGTTAAAGTTGTTCCCGTACCTCCATGAGTCAGGAGCTTTAAAGTTTTATTAGCCCCATAAAAACTCTTCACAAATGAAATGACTTTTGATAAGTGTGCATTTTGACAATGCAAATTTGTTAGGGGCTGTTGGTGAGTGGAAGGAATTTGGGGTTGAAACTCCAGTTGGCAGGAAGCAGGGAGCCCAGCACTCTCCTTTTCCCCCTCCCTTCTTGTCCAGGCCAAGAAATGCATTTCATTTCAGAAAAGCATGCAAGTGTTCTTCATGAAAATCAACTATTAAGCAGATCTGTAAATTTACATTCACAAAAATAGCAAATGGCCATGGGAAACACATGTCTTTGGAGTTTTTATTTTGTGCCAACAGGAGAATAGCTGTTTATGTGGTTGAAGAAAAACCTGCAGATTATTTTGGTGTTATCACATGTGAATTGTGAACTTTACCATGGGCTTTAGTACATTTTGGATACATGGAGAAAAGGAAGATTTATGTAGCAAAATCAAAGAAATATATGTACATGTGTGTTTTCTGACATCCAAGCAATAGGGATGAATTACAAAAGTGAATTATTTTATGTGAATTTAAAGACATGCCATTTTTGTGAGTGCAGACAGTGCAACGCATTGTAGTTAGTATAAAGATTTGCGTTTGGTAGACGTATTCAGCACTAGTGGACAAAAAGGTATTGTTTTTGACAAGTGGTGGTATAGAAGTACTTACACATAAAACCTTAGCATTTTATTCTCTAGTTATAAAGAAACAAGGAAGGTAAAATTGCAAGGTGCTGATGATGACTGCTTCAGCAAAAGCCCAAGAGTGACAGAGGTTTTGGGCACACCAGTATACCGGCTGTCTAGTTTTCCCCACATCATTTCAGAAAGTTGTCTGCTCAGCGCACTTTTCTGTCAACAGAAAACATGCATTCTTTTTCTTTTCTTGTCCTCTAAACTCATACATCTTGTAGAAAGAAGCAAGGCTGACCATTGTGAAAACCCTCGAAAAGTTTGACTTTGGCCAGGCTGAAAAGTGTGTTAGGATAAACTCTGCCTCCAGCGGTCTTGCAGAAGAAGATCTAGAGGTGCTTTTGCAGTCCAAGACCCTTCCTTCAAGCATGATGCTGCCAAAGGTTGAAAATGTTGAAGAAATAAGATGGGTGAGTACCAACAACACAGTAGTTTTTGACAGAAGCTGTTAGGCCAAAATCAGACAGGCACAGAGATGAATGACTCTTGAGTTATAAGGAAGGCTCCAAATACCATATGATGTTGTTTCTTGGCTAAAGTAATTGGGAAATGCATGCACTTAAAGGTAAGATGAGCTGTATAAAAGGTGTACGTAGAACACCTTGCATTTATAGATAAAACCAGTGGGTTTTCTCCCACAGTCAAGAACTAATATTGATGTCAGAGTATAATACTAAAAATAGAAGCATGAGTATCTTCTCTTAACTGCCCTAACAAGCAAAATGACTGTCTGTCCATGAGTCTTAGTTACATGCATTGTAAGCAGGAGATGGGGGAACCATGTTACCAGCATATGAAAAAATGAGTTGGGGGGGAAGGTCACTCCTTGGGGCAACTGGAGGAACAAACAGGAAGCTTTTAACCAGTGTTTTTAATTAGCACAGATATTATTTCCTGAGCAGTTCTCTATTTCTTCCTTTTTAATTGCTGACAGGTGTGTTTGTGTTTCACGACTGACTTTTCAGCCAATAAAAACCTGAAATGTAAATGGTTGGCATGTCAAATTACTTAAGAAAACTTTGAAATAGGCCTAATTATGCTATAATTGTTTTAATTGTCAAGAAAGGGGGCATTTGCTTAGATATACCGTTATTGCTGTAACATGCCAGTAAAGGAATAATGCTTTATTATTCACTTCTATATTTTTGCAAACTGCTAGCCGAGCAACTAGCATGCATGCAAGCTGTGATGAAAGGCAGGCAGACGTATTAGGATCTATTTTAATCTCAGCATCTAACCATGATCAAACCATTGAGGCTGGGTGTGAGCCTACACGAGCAAATATGTTGGGTACGTGATGAGCCCTGTCCATCCAGTGGCACTGCTTCTCCAGCCTCCACTGCTCGTGATGGAAGGCACACCGTCCCCTTCCACCAACATTTAATTAAATTAACCAGGGTATACCTCTCAGGGTTTACAGCCATGTAAGTGTTAGACGTAACTTGTCAGTAATGAATATTCATGCTTCCAAAATGGCAGAGCCCTTGCTGACACCAGGCAGGTTTTCCAGGGGGGTGGGATTTCACTGGCTCTTTGTCCCCTCATCCTTTTCCACCTTCCCTCTCTCTAACTTTGATTTCCATCATGGAAAACAAGCCAGCCCCAACAACTTCTGTCTCATTGTCTACCTTTTGCTTCCCTCTCACTTTGCCCAACCATTACACACAAAGAGTGCGCTCTGCTTAACACCACTGCCGTCTTTTCCAAATCCTCCCAAAATTCACCTCGGCCTGATTTTTGAGCCTCCCAGAATCTGTTTATTTCCCCCCACATATACCCACTCCCCCCCCCCCCTTTCATTTTTATTTATGTGCAGCAGAAAACCTGGAGGCTGATGCACAACTAAAAGATGGGCTTACTTGTTTTCTTTTGTGTGAGAATCTCTTGCTTTCCTTTTGTCCCTAGTGTGGGTACTTGTTTGACTGGCATGGCTTATTGGACTATAACAAGCGTAACTCTCCCTCCTTTGTGGCGGGACAATTCTCCCACAAATCCCGACCAGTGTGCATTCTTCCCGACACACTATTGGGTGTGCACTGGAATTGAAAGAATTGCTGAGGCCTTGCTACTTCATCCCCTCCCCAAGCTTTGTGGGGTTTTTTTTCCCTCCGCCTTCTTTCTTTTTCCCTCCCTTTCTCCCTGAAATGAACACTTTACCGGGCCGGAAACATTTAATCGTCTCCTTTTGACAAAAAAAAATTAATTGAAACTTCTCCACTCGTTACCTTTTGTATTGGTGCTTCTTGCAGTTTTTTGAAAGAAAGAGGAAGGGAGACGATATTTAATTAAACTGCCTTTTTTTTTTTTTAATTTACTTTCAAAACAAAAGATAAGAAAAATCCCAGGAGTGTGACTTTTAAAATATTTTCAAATAAAATAAGAGCTCTGCTGCTTTAACCTGCACCTAAAATGTGAACACAGTGGAGCTTTTTGCTTCCTTTTTTTCCCTTAAAAAGTAAAAATCACATAGGAGTCTTAAGAATATATGCTGATGCCATTATATTACCTCGTTTTCTGCAGTTGCCTGGATGAAGTTTACTGTTTTCTGTTTCTATAGTACCTGCCATACTGTACGCTCCCACATGTGAATTGCATTGATTATTATTTTTATCGTTCTTGCGCATTTTTGGGTGCAATTCTCTTCTCCAAAGAAAAGTTACTGAGACAACCTCGGTGACGATGCAAAGCAGGGATGGGAAGGGCAGCATTCTTCATCGAAGAAAGCTGTGATTTATTTTGGCCTAATTGTAAAGTTACTGCAAATTGATGGAAAGCTTTTTTTCAAGATCTGGGTGATTAGATTTTCCTTCTTTTGGGGAGGGGCGGTGGGGGGAAGCTAAAAGGGGAAATAACACCTCTAATCCAGCTTCTGGTAAATAGGCTGCCAGCTTTTAAAATGAGTTTCCTTTCTATTAGTCAGAATATTATGCTAAGCCTTAAGCATTAGTTTTTTTATGTTGCCATAGCAGCCTTATTCCTGCAGGGTTGTGACCTGCGATGATTACAGTACAAAGCTTATAGGGTCTTGAAACCCCCTTTGAAGATGAAAAGTCTTTGATGGTTTATATTTATGCAAATCTCTTAGATATGATTTACCCAACTGAGACTGAATGGAGAGATGATTAAAATTCCCTTTCCTTTGATATCCATTAATAGTTGAATATTCCTTAAATTTAAAATATATGCAGATGTTATTTTTGTCTTTATTTACTAACATATTTTCACCGTACCTGCGACATGTTTATCTCCGCACAAATTACTCGATCTGGACAGACATAATAGATTTACAATATAGGGCTGAGGGTTTTTTCCCCTCTTTTTTTTTTCCTTTTTTTTTTTTCCCCCTTTTGAAAGGGGAAAAATCTGTGCAAGAGCTTTTGTATGTTTCCAGATGATAGATTTTGGAATTTGGGCTACCCCACTGGCAGCTCAGAGCTAGCTGTGAACTGGTCTCATGGAAAAAATTGGCAAGCTTTGGTCTTCAAAGAATTAAACTTCCTTTTTAAGGCCTTCCTAGGTAAGCTAAAAAATTATGAAGAAAAGCCTAGTGAACAAAAGGGTAACGGTGCCGTAATGAATAATACGGATGCCACTTAGAAGGCTGGGGAGCGCTTCCAGTGATGGCAGTGCTGGACCTGAAACAAAAACGGACCTCAGGTACAGCAGCACTTCATTGTTTTCCAGGGCCCGCGGATTTGCATTTCACTAAGCCAGGGTGAGAGGTGCTAAGCCTGGATGTTTTTTTTCTTGCAAACCAGCCTCCAAACACAGAAATGTATGGGAATGCTGCGGTTTCAAATCACAGGCCTCGTTAAAAGCTGGTTTCATTTTTTTAATTGCAAGTTTTTGGGGTGGGGAGGGGTGTAGTTACAGGCAGGTGAAAATTTAATGCATTATATATACATGTAGACTGTTCTGGGGTTTGGTTTCTTTCCTCTCTCTCTGATAGCTCACACTGTCTAATTTTAGTTTTCAGACAAATTCTTACATCACCTAAAAGGCCGAACACTTGTAGAACCAATGAAGTTTATCCCCTTTGTGGAAACTGCAGTGGGCTTGCTCAATTTTAAGGTAAGCAGGTCTTGAAGCATTCATATTTTGCCATCTCAGCAAACTAGGATAAGCAAAATAGTCCCCAGTCTCCCCCTAATTTCATCAAAGAGGTCAAAAAATGCTAAATATATTGTTCAATCCCCTAAAACATTTGCACATTGAACTCTCATGTTTGTAATGTAAAGGCCTTCATAAATACAAAATATTTCAGTGACAGAACAGTTTCAGATAGTCCATGTCAAATAACAAAACCTCTCTACATTACTGTTATTTTTAACACACTTGGACTGGACTTCTCCATAGATCTGGAATACTCACAGTGTTGCAATGCACTTAGCTACTTAGTAGCTATCAAACTCGACTTTTGTATAACATTTAACTTTAGAAAAAAGAATTAATTATCATTCCACTATTTCTAAAACCTGGCATCCTTATCATGGTTTGTACTAAGAAGGTTAGAACAAAATTTCATGTTATTGTTTTCTGAGTGCTTAATGCTAAGATTAGAGGTATACTTTGAAAATAGGAAATATCCAAACATGCTCCTTTTTCAGGGTAATTTAAGACCAAATCTTATTTTTAAAGTGCATTTTAACATAAATTTCTCCCAAACCTTTACTGTCAAGCCCAGGTTTTTCAGAAAGGCAAGGCAGTGTGGTAATGAAACGGAAGATCTCATGCATGCACCAGCAATTCAGCCTTCCCCTCCCAAGCTCTAAGGGAAAGTTTCGGTCCAGCTGAGGGGACACACATCAGAAGTACCTCCAGAAGTACCAGCAGCCCTCACGGGCAGCCTGCTCATTTGATGCAGCCATTTATCTTACAGCACACGCTAACGTATCCGGGAACATAATAAAGCAATAACCAAATAGACATGCTCCTGTCCTGCGTGCATATGCAGAATTGCATCATATTTTAAACTGGCTGAGGTTTTTCTTCATCTACGGTATTTTATACTGGATTTTTTAATATTGCAGTTGCTGATGTTGGCAGGAGAGCTGCCTTTTAAAACGCTCTGTTAAAGAGTAAGTTCTTGTCCCACCAGCTGACATAGAAGAACACACATTAGGAGAGCTGGTAATTACACCCATCTCTCTCCACATACCTTAGCCTTAAAAAATATCAGTATACACCAAACACTGATATAAAACAGCCATATTTTGGAAATGCACTTTTTCACATAGCTACAGCAGCAAAATTTTTCATGCTTTTATTTTAATACTTTTCTGCAGCACTTGTTGCATTTTTAACTTCCTTAGCTAAATTGAGTTATATGTAGCAGAAGACTTTAAATTATCAATCCTACAAGGAATCCTTATATCCCATAAGTAGTCTACAAGCATTTTAAACAGCTCATATTATATTTTTTAATAAAAGATATTCTGATCTGTCTTTCTGTATTATGTGTCAAATAATCAAATTCAACACTTTTTGTTTGCTTTTAAGCAGTATTTGACAAATGTTGTGTTTCATATTGTTATATAAATATCTGCAGTAAGGATCACAGTAATACCCAGGGCATTATGTCAACCAGAAGGTAGGGAATGTGCAATAAGGTCCTGTATTTACATGGTTTAGGCATACAGGTGCTTAGGGAAAAACAATGTTTTCTCTTTTGCTGAGTCATTTTAAAGCATTGTGCATAGTCGAGCACCTACAGTGGCTTTGCTATTTAATAGAAGCAATTTTAGCTGCAGGATTTTGGTAACACCAAGTTGCTGTAATATCCTCTGTGGTTGCTCTGCATCCTGCATTTCTGTAGACATTAATACTCTGTTCTTGTTTGAAGGCTGTCTGTGAAGAAGCACTGAGAAGAGGATCCCAGGTTGGCTTTCATTTGGATGCAGTCGTCTTTGGAGGAGAGGATTTCCGTGCCAGCATAGGTTGTTACCTGTGTGTTTGCTAGAAATGTTAACATATTCCATTTGCATTGGAGAAGCCACATGTGATTTATGGCCATCTCTTTTTGGACAGCAATAATTAAAGTAATGGCAACACTTGATTCTGCATTTTACATTTGCACTTTTCCCCTTGATTTTTTTCAATGCAGAATGTATCACTGGCAAATTAAAACGTTGCCCCTGTATGTCTCAGGGCACTGACACTTTCATGTCCTTCTTACTATGCAGTACCAAAAATTAATGAAAATAATAATAATTAAAAAAAAACATAAAAAAACCCAAACCTGTTGAATAACTGAAATGATTTAAAAAATATGTTATCCATAAGAAACATATATGTGCTTTTAAGAACTACATTTAAAGTCCTACAATTTGGTGGCTTCTTCATCATGATTTTACAGACAATTATCAGTCAGGGTTTTGACATCGCACACAAATACTCTCCTGATAAATTTGCTTTAATAAATTTACTTTAAATATGTCTCATGTCAATACAGCCATGTAGTCACATGAAAGCACAATTAGCCTTCCTCAAAAATAAAATGTATTTCACGATTTCTTTTATAAGCAGCTGCTTAGCTTCTTACTGATCTGATTCAGTTTAAATATAAAAGTGCAGAGCTATCAACATTTAAATTAAAAATAAGGACATTAATGTAAAAATTAGCATTGCCTTACTACTGGAAATCTGTGTCTAAATAGTGATACTAAGGAAAGGGAAATTTATTATTATTATTATTATTATTATTATTATTATTATTATTATTATTATTATTTCACACCAGCCTTCACATGTGCATGGTGCTTAGCTGGTGCCCTGTGTGCACATAAAGTCTCGTGAATACTTTTGTTCTATCTCAGAAGTCATCTACCGTTATTTTTTCATCCAAATACTAAAGCTTAAATATTCAGCTTAGGACATCAGTTGCGACAAGAATCGGAACCAAGGAAAGTTCAATTCTATTCCCAGTGTGAATTTTTTAGCCATTTAGTTGTACCCAGTATATCAATTTGAATAAAGCTTCTCTTACTCTAATGCTTCTCACTGTACATACAGTAAATAATATAATCAATTCATTATTTCATGTTAATCCTAAAGCAGAAGTTCTTACCAGCCAAAGTTTCCACTGACTTCAGGCTTATAACTTCTGATTTGAACTAAACCAAAATAAGAATTTTATAAGCCAGAGTTTAAAGAGATTATTTTTTGTTTCGCTAAAGCATCTTTTTTTTCCCAGAAGAGTATTATTTTGACAATATAGCCTCACACCCCATTTTGCTCTCTAAAATGGTTAAATGAAAACTCAAACTTCCATTTTTTTATATAAGAAATATTTAAAATAGAAAGGCCAAAAATACTCATCAGCTTTTCTTTGTTTTGAATTATTTTCATAGGTGCAACAAGCAGTAAGGAAACTCATGATATTCTATATGCCAGGCAAAAAATAGTAGTCACAGCAAAGGCATTTGGCCTTCAAGCAATAGACCTTGTTTACATCGATTTCCGAGATGAAGATGGGCTCCGCAGGCAATCAAGAGAAGCTGCCTCAATGGGATTCACTGGTATGGCTTTCTGATGATGTCTCAAAATAATAAATATCTTCTTCAATTTAAATATATTGCTACATTTCCTGTCACTTAGGCAAATAATTTGTTTTCTATTTCAGGTCATTTAGGTGTTACTGAAAAAAATCAGTAATACCTGAGTCTTCTGTGTTTATTGCCACCTTAAAAACTGTGGCAGGAAATTTTGCCTGAAAAGTCACAGGCTGCTTTTTAAAACCACATCCCATGAAGTGTGTGACTGTTTTTGAAGAGAAGTTGGGGTAGGGGCTGTGCAGTGATTTGTCCCGTCAGGGAGCATGGGGAAGGCAGTACTATACTCTGCAGTGGCCACTCCATGATTGCTTTTTAAAACATTTGGATCCCTTTCTCCTATTTTTATTTTTAAGCAGAAGTTGTTAAAAAGTACTTTTTAGGTGAGGGAGTTGAGAAGCAAATCTCGTACGCTAATTGCTAGGGGAAAGTTATTTTCTTATTATTTTCTTTGATTTGTTTTTCACCTCCTGGCTCCCCTCCTAGTAAGTGCTGGTGACACCTACGGGTATTGGCAGACAGCAAGAGCAGCACGCTCCTCGCCTTATAGTCCTGTAATGCAGCCTGTTACCCTCTAACTAGTGTACCAGACCACTCGGACACCCCAGTGGGACAGCGCAGCTACCAAAGCTTGGGGTTTTGCAATAGAAATCAGACATTTGACAAACGCATTAAAGAATTCTAGCATATAGGATGAACATTTCACATTATTTGTCTCAGACCGTCAGTCAGGATATATGTATGGTAATAGTACACCTTTTAGGTTTTTGTTACCAAAAGCATGGGTCCTGGCAATGCCATCTAGCAAACTATATTTTTACAGTTAGTGGTATATGACAGTTTAATACACCAAGCAAAAAAACAAGTGTTCTTTTAAGCGATCTCTGCATGTCAGTGAAAGAATAGCAATCAATGCTTTTCAGTGCAAACTCTGCCTTACTGCTTGTTGAGCTTCAACATTTGCAAAACTAGATCTTGTTTCAGAGGCAAACCATTTAGCTCCTCACAGCTACATTATCCACATCCATGTGGACTTCCACCCTTCATTTGTCTGTGATTGAAGTTGGGAAAATATTAGGGCTCCTGAATAGTAGCACCTGCTGATGGCTACCTAATCTTGACCAATATTTCCTAGCTTAAGGAAAAGCTTGATTTTTGCAAAAAACGAAACATCTGAACCTCCTGTTGACAGAAGATGGAGTTGCAGATGCCTGCCACCTTTGAGAGCACTCTTTTTGAGCACTTAATGTGTATTTAAATACTGAAGTTGGGCTGACAATTTAGGAAATTTAGAAATCCTCAGCATAAACAATGTTGATGGTGGCTTGGACTCCACTCACTTTACAGTGGAAGTTGTCTGACATCAGGACGGGGTCCAGATAGGAGACAAATTAAAAAGTCATATTTAGCAGTTTAGGATGTAAATGGAACTTTTAACTCAGCCATAGAAGTTCCTTGCCTTTCCGTATGAGGAGTAAAGATCTGTAAAAGGTACAGACTTCATTAAGGTGAACTCGCAGCTCTTGCTCTTTGCCTCCTGCCTTTCCACAACTATCATTAACACATTTCCAAACTCCCACAAACATCCTGACAACCAGTCTGACCATAATTAGAGGTGGGACAATACTGACTTTTCTGATCTGGTGGCCAAAAAAAATAATAATAAAAGAAAAATGTTTAAGTCAAAACAAAACAGCATTTTCCATATTTTTTGTAAAAATAGAAAAAAAGTTTTGAAGTCGATCCAAAATGTTTTACTTGTTCTTTTGTTTCTTTTGCTTTCAGTTTATCTAATGCTTTTATAATTTTTCTCGTTTGTTTTGATTAAAATAAAATATCATTTCAAAACTGAAAGCAAAAACTTTTAGTTCCAGAAGCATAGAAATGAAACATTTTAACATTTCCAATTTAATATTAATCACATAAAATCACAAATGGGCCTTAGATTAATCCATAACCTTGCACAAAACAGCACTCTGCAGAACATATTTGCCACTGACAGTGCTTTGATACCATGAGAGTAAAATACTGAAATAGCTTTCTAACAACAGGTTCGAAACATGTGATTCTTGTTATTTTTAAATATTTAAGATCTCTTCCTACTTCTTTTTCACAAAGAATCAAAATCACTGAAATCAACAGGACTAAAACGAGATGAATATTGCCAATTGCTCTCTTAGCTGGGGAACGCACATCTATTTGCACACATAGGACCAAACTCACTACCCTCAAAACTAGTGCAAATCCAAAATACTCAGCAAAGCTCTATGTCCCTAGATTTCTCCATACTTAGATTTAGACCAATGGACTTGCCTAATGTAATCAAATAGTCAAGGTGAAACAAGCAAAGTAACTTAACAAAAAATTTACCAGCTATTTAGTTACTATTGTAACCCTCATTGCTTATTGTAGTCAGTTTTCTTTTCCAGTTATATTAGAAACAGCCTTTTTTCCCTTCAGTGAGTGTGTTTACATAAAATAAAATGTTTTCAAATGTAATTTAGCCAGATTAATAGATCTTTTATATGTATATTTATATTTTTTTATATATATATATATATTTATGTGTGTATATATATATATATATATATAGGGGGAGTATATGTATATAGACACACATGCATACACACCCAACATGATGTTTTACTATACCAGAATCAATGGACTTACTTAGTGTGTTGCCTACATAAATGGTCATCAGTTTTAGGAATATTTATGTAAAAAATTAAGTAAACCTTGCCATAAGCTTCAACAGCTGACTTAGTCATTATAGAAAGTCCTGTGCTACATGCTGAGAAGCCAGATATAAATACGAAACACTATAGGTTTCCTCTCTTTTTGCAGTCTTTTGTAGAAGACTGAAACAACACCATCATACAGTTACCTAAAAGACTTGACAGGTATTGATTTAAAGCACAATATATCAAGTGGTACTGTAAAAAGGATTTCATGGTCATAAATTTTAATGTCTTCCAATTTTGCACTCTCTCAGGAACTTGTCAATAACAACAATTCTGTTTAAAATATTTGCTTCATTCCTGCATGGCATTATGTCTATTATACAAATATTTGGATACATAAGCTGTGACAAAAATCAACTGAGTGCTATGAATCAAAAAATGCATTATACCCTTTGTAAATTGTGCAGTAGTGTTTTAATAACAGAAAGTATAGCTTACTGCTACAGACATCTCTATCAAAAGCAGATTTTTTAGAGAAATATTTTACACTTTAAAAAATTGTGGATAAATGTTTTTGATTTTTGTTATAATTGTAGACTTAAATATAATTTAAAATATATTCTACATTTTTCCCAGAAAGTTAAGATCCTTAGGATTTTGCAGGAATTATTCCCTGCAGTTTTAGACTGAACAGTTTAGCTAGGGAGAATTTGCTGTATTACAAATAAGTAACATCATAATCTTATTAATGATGAATTTGATTAAATTGACTAAAAAAACCTTTGATTAGGCCTAATGTAAAATACATTAGTTAAGAAAATTTGTTTCCATGTAATTTCTTTTAAAAAGTATTGTTCTTCCTGAGTTTAAAGCTTTTACCTATTTTTAAGCTATTTTTTTTAAATGGTTATGACATTGAAATGTCAAATTGAATATCTGGATGCCCATAAGATCATAAACTACAGGTTGTTTAATAGGAAATATAATAAAATTGAGCTACTTATGGCTTTTTAGCTGAGAAACGTGCAACACTAAAATAATTACTATTTCTTTGCTCGTTAAATTAAGTATGTTATGACGCTGCATCCCCAGGTTTTGTTTGTACTCCAGGTTATCACACAGACCCACCGCAGTCTGATAAAAGTAATCCCAGGGTTTCCTTCAGTGGTCATTTCATTTAAAATAGGTGTATATCTCTGCAGTCATACGTGAAACTTCTTCGACCAAGTGATGGGCTGATTTCTAATGTACAGCTGACTTAATGGCAGTAAGAACATGGGAGCAGACCCTGTTGTGCCAGGAAGCCTCCCTAGGTCCTGGTGCTGCAAACTTCTCCTTGCGTGCAAAAATCTCTCTCCTGTGAGAGGCTGCAGCGTGCAGTGAGATGGGATGGGAGGGAGTGGGTGGCTGTGGGACCCTCCATGTGAAGGAGACTGCTCACTTGGTGGCAGGTTTGCAGAATCAGGCTCATCCACCTAACTAGTTTTGTTATCTTGCACAGTCATTTATTCCCCAGGAAGCTGGGAATTACAGTAGCTTCTCTTTATCGAAACGCTTTGAAACCAAACTGCAGAAATCACACACGTCTGTGAAATTCCCATAGAAATGAACTAATAATGTTAAATGTTGCACTTCTAAAACTGTCAGACAAACTAGATCTATATTTGTTTTAAGGTAGCTAAATACAATAACAGATTAAAATGGATTATGTGGCTGTCTATTCACATTTGAAAATCTCTAGTAAAAAAAAAAAGCAACGTCTATTTTTATTTTCTTAACGCATGTATATACAAGAAAGGATTAAAAAAAGTACTTCATAAAACCTCAGGCCATTTCTGGTAGTTGTTTAATATACCAGTGACTAAATAAATATTGCAATCTGCCTGCAACTGCTAACTATTACAACAATTTAAACAACACTGAGGATTTGATGATGCTAAACCAATACTGAGAATTTAGAGCATGATCCTTATGTGACTGGTAACTTTTCACTCCTACAAATCTCTTACTATCTTCTTCAGATCTCATTTTCTGAACATATTTTAATACAATTTATCCAAGAGTGTCTGTAGCTGTTGTTTATACAGTTATATTCCGAGATGCATTATACTTAAGTGTTATTGACTGCCCTGAACAAAAATTGCACCTGAAACGAATAAGAGAAGATGTATGAATTGAAATGGGGAGGGAGGAGAAAGAATTGTAGGTTCTTTCAAATTATACTGAATGTAAGCATAGCTCAAGATATTTTAATTCTGAAAACAATCTGGCTAAAGGCTATCTGCCTGTTGTCCAGTTTAAAAAATTAAAGAAACCAGGTAAAATAATTAGTTAAAGAGCAAGAAAGTCTGCGAGGCGTATGAGAGCCTCAAGTGGTTGGAACATTTTGCTTGAACATCTGTTTGTCGATGCATGATTCTGGTGTTATTAATCTTCTTTGTAGGTAAGCAGGTGATTCACCCCAACCAAATTGCTGTTGTCCAGGAACAGTTCTCTCCGAGCCCTGAAAAAATAAAGTGGGCACAAGAACTGATTTCTGCTTTTGAAGAACATCAGCGATTAGGCAAGGTAAATATTTTGTTAATATGCCATAATGGAATCCAAATTTTAATAATATTTAAGATTTAGAAAGATTGGTGATGGTTCTTTGCATTTATCTCATTAAGTATGCTGTAACTGAAAATAGTGCTCTTGAAATCTGTCTCGATAGATTATAGTGTGTATATTTATTATAAATATGTCACTTCCCAATATAGAAGACCAAATAGACAAATAGACCAGCTATCTTTTTCTTTCCCCTTCCATTTTAACTTTTATTCTTTGATTATACAGCCTTTTGAGTACCTGCATATATCTGCAGCATCGGTGAATTAAAACCGCTTCTCCATTATCCCTCAGAGTCACGGTGTTACTGTCATAGGAAATCATTTGCGATCAAAAGGCAGGTAGCCTGGCAAACAACTCAGACTGCTTGTGCAGACATCATTTATGGAAAGAAATAAACAGATTAAGAAGTGTTGGTTTTCTAAAAAATCTCTGTGTTGGTAAGCCTGTTTCACTTTTGGGAGTTTGATCCTGCAAACATCCCTAGTAGTGAGTGAATTTACTTTTGAGCTGAACTGCTTGCAGACCGTGATTCTTAATCATTAAAAATGGGAATGTTTTATGTGCATTTGTACCAATTGCTGGACCTGAAATTTGGATAGAGGAGAAAGCAAATTAACACTAGAATATGATTGTTCCTAATTTAGTGCATCATTGAGTCTCACGTTTCCTGCTCTGTGGGTTTCTGCTATGTAAATATTGCAGTGGTGATGCACAATCTGTCTCCACTTTGTGCCAGTAATACTTAAATTAGGGGTCGCCTGAAGGAAGATTTTATGCTAGTTGCGGCATTGTCAGTTAATTATCTTAAAGGTTATTTGCTATAATCCAGTTTGCCTCTTTTTGAAAGAAAAAAAAGTTGCAGCTAAATATGTTTGTCTTAGTTGCAGCCAAGCCTGGGCTACTTAAAAAGCAAAATCCCGATGTCAGTACAGATGAGCAGGAATGGTTCACATGTGCTCGTGTGGCATTCAAGCAAGAGACAAATCTCTTTGGTTGTGAAGTTTATATATAAGGCTGTGCATAGGGTCTCATTTTCTCTGGTGCTATATAAAGATTTTCTATGCATTTCTTCACTTTCTGGTGGGTAGAAATACATTGCGATGTGTGCCTTCCCTGTTCCCCTGTATGTTTGATACTGCAGATGTTATGCATTAAAAACACTAAAAAGGTCAAAGCAAAAATGATGCTTTCATCTCAGGGTAAAAGTGTGAGAAGATATTTGCTATTACACTGCCCTTCTCTCTTTGCTAGCCTATTGCACCCCCTCTGTAGTACCTGAGTGTTTCCAATACGTCCATGACTACGGTATTTAGGTACTGTCCTGAGCAGTTACTTCAGTGTCACTATTAGGATGCTGTGTGCCTGTATCTGTTGTGTTACCTTGAGTTTGAAATGCAGCTGTCTTCATGCAAAGAATTCAGGAACAGAAAATGTATGACTGGTTTTGCCCATTATTCCAATTTACAAAGCTTGGCTATCTTACAAAACACATCGTTATAGTACTGCTTGTGCAAATGTGTAGGCAGATAAGTGCAGAAAGTCAAACAACATACACAGCCAAATATTGCTTATTTTCATGATGTGTATAGTACTATTTATTCAGCTGAATTTAGTGTCAGAAACTCAGCTAAGGAATACCCCTGTCATACGAACAGTCAATGAACTAAATTTAATTCTACTCCCACTTCACACAATTGTGAAGCCAAACACATTAAATATTAAATCATTCTATATTAGGCAAGCATTAGTCTTTGAATTTGTTTTGAAGTTATTATTTTACTGATATAATCCTGGTTTCTTGCATATATCAGCCTTTGGGGGGGGTGTTTGGGTTTGGGGATTTTTTTTTTTTTTATTAATAAAAGCTTCTAAAATAAGGTATAAGCTTCTGTAATGAGCTGCAAGATCTGCTGAGGGTCTATGGCTTGGGCTATTTTTTTTTAACCAACCAGGTTGCATGCTTCATATATTTTTGCATATAGCCACCTATCAACAAAAAAGGACTGGCAGGTTAATACATGAACTTCTGGATCTTGTACCACTGACATATTGCTGGGCTTCATAATAAAATCGGAAAAACAGTTTTCCATGTAGTGCTGCAAACTTCTTAACCGAGTTTGCAATTTGGTATTCTAAATGTGTCGGTAAGAAGAGCTTGGACAGCCTGATTACTCCTTTTTTTTTCCAAAGCAAACATATCTCACTGAGGGATCCTCTTGCTCCACGTCCTAGCGACATGCTAAAATGTAAGTAATAACTCTTCCCTTACCACCTCCTGACAAATATTCCACACAGCAGTTTTAGTAATCCTCGTGTCCTAATGAAACACCTCTTCTGTTTTCCTTTTACTTTTATTATATTAAAGCATTCATGTCAGTAAGACTAAAAATATAGCTGTGGTTAATATGGTTGAGACTTGCATGGGTTTGCCATGTTATTAATCAGAGTTGAAAGCCTGGAAAAAATAAATGTGAGGGATTTGTGCAGCTGTTTGTGTGGTAGATAAGTTACTGGTCTGCAGTCTCTAGGATCATAGTTTGTTTTTAATTGGGTTTAAAGTTTGATGCCCTTGCTCAACGATATTTTATATTAAAATACAGTAATAAACTTTCATAATCTATTCCAGTTTGAGAGCTACAATTGCCGTAATGATCTTTCTTTGAGAGAAGGCTTCATTCTGGAGGCTGAAATGCTTTGACATTGTAGCCCCCAAATGTGAGTACCAAGGTCAGGAAAAATTAGGATCTCGAATAAGTGTTGCTGAATTGGAGATGCTGTGGCAGTCTCCAAACAGAAGGAAATTAGAGAACCAACCAGCTAGCCAAAAGTATTTGGGGTTACCTCACAGAGATAGTACTGATTGTTTTAGTTTGGCTTCTAGGTTGTTTTGGTCATAGGATTGGGGGATTTTTTTTAGTGTTTCTAATCTGACTGAAAAATAGAGTATCTAGGAAATAAATCACATCCTTGTGTTTTGGACAATTAGAAGACAATTGTCGAAAAAGTACATTTTGTATTCTATACAATTGTTTATTAAGTGCTCTTTTGTCTGGAACTTTGAGATCTAAAAAAAAGAAAAGCATTATTTCCATATCATTTCAATATTTTTTCCAATGGAGTTTTATTACTAGGGGGTATGATTCTTTAATTTAAAAAATCAGCCTAAAGAAAGCAGCATAGCTGTTGGGAAAGTCTAAATACAAGACGAATGTCCGAGTGTGTTCAGAATTAAAAAGAAGGGTAATAAACATTGTTCTGGTAGTGTAAAGGGCAGTTTAAAGAAAAAGTTACTAGATTATTTCAAGGAAAACATCTGACTTTTATCGGTGAAGCTACAATAGTCTTTACTATATAAGTGACTCCTCCATTTACATTACAAATACACTGGATACAGGAATATAATTTATTCTATCTGTAGTTACTGATTATATATGACAAGAAAGTAAGACATTGAAAATGCATTTCTGAGCCCTTGCACTTGTAAATACATCAGGCACGATATAATTATTATGATAGGACCTTACTGAATTGTCTGGTCTTTAAATAAAATTCAGACAGAAAGAAAAGCAGAAGAGTAAAGTAAGAGGTTGCTTACACATTTAAATTATGTACTAATTTACAAATGCTTTCAAAGCACCTGCACATTGAACCAGGAAATAGCTAAATGCTGCCACCAGAGTTGCCAGTCAGGTAAAGATTATTGAGAGTTAAAGTAAGTAATTCACAAACCCAAGCTGCAAGTATGGGTTGGATATTTTAGATCCCACAGGGCAAAATAGAAGCAATATCTGTACATGCCACATATGAATGCACAGGGTGCTTCTAAGAAGACCTTTAACATATGTTTCTTGCCTTATATTCTGTGCCATTGTATATCATGTTCCCAGCGGCTGAGGGATAATATATATGAACTCCAGTGATTTGACAAACTATACAGTTTGGTTTATGGACCTTTCCAGGATTATGAAAAATCTGAGGAATGCATTTATTTACACAGCATCTACCCAACAAAGGAATGGAAATTTCCAGCAGTGGCTCCCTTACAGTGCTCTTTGTTTAGGAAAAGCTACCCCAAGACACTGTATCTTGGAGACGATGTGCCCTCGTGCTTGGGCCAGATCCAGCTCCCACTGCCGCCTGGGGAGGTCTCTCCCCACTGCCCTCCCTCTCCCAGCAGTGCCACAGCCCCCACAAAGGCTCTCCATGTACAACCCCAGCCACAAGGGATCCATCCCATCCCAATCCAGCCCAGGGGTGCTGGGAGGGCACGACTGTTTTCCAGGGGCAGCAGGCTTCTCTGGGCTGCCTCCTGGGATGGATGCACTGGAGCATCCTTCTGGCATCAGGCGGTGTGGGACCCCAACAACCTGCAGGGATTATATCATGCTTTATAGGACATTATATATCAGGGCTTTACATGGACCTGTGGGTGAGGGAGCAGCCCAGTTCCCTTCTAACACTGCCCAGGACAGACTGCAAAGAGAGATTTGAGGTGCTACAAACCATCAGCCAGGGTACCCCTGTGCACACTGGGCTACAGCACTGTCAGCCCTCACTCTGAGGATGCAGGGCATTTGCTGTCATTTATGTTAATTAAGCAATGTGTATTCCTCATGCTGCAGAGTGGGGGATTCAGGGATTTGTGATAAATTACCACCTTTTATGGGCTTCGGCCTTAAGAAGTATAGGCTCAGGTGCATCTCTCTGCAAAGATGGAGAGGGCTGGTGAGATATAAACAACGTAACATGTGGGCCATATTATGTTATTTATCTTTTTTAAAAGTGCCCAAATGAAATTTTAATGCGAAAACTGATGAATAAATGGAGATCAAAGGAGCTCATGTTGGTACTTTAAAGTTTCTCTGTAGAATTTTAGTATTTGAAAAATATTTTAGAAATGGTGTTTGTGTCACAGTTGGCTTTTCTGTTAGAAAGATCCATCTGGGGGCAAATTTCAAACCTTTACAACAGAGCAGAAGGGGCTGTAATAGCTAATTGCTTGTGCTGTACTGGTTCCTACGCTGGTGCAATCAGTCCTGAGGGAGTTATGCCAGGTGGGGAGAGAAGGAGACAGATTTCACTATGCAGGGCAGCAAAATCTCCTAAGCAGGGCAGAAACTCATACAAAACATTTTCTTGCCAACTCCCCCCTTCCCCTCCCCAGAAGGCTCTTGGTGGCTCTTAATCTGTTTTCCTCCACTCATTAAAGACCTGTGTCCAAAACTCAGGGGGAGAAGGACTTGGATGGAGCTTTGACGTTTCCCACTGGGAGAAGCTTCTCTGTGAGCTAGGAGCAGAAGGATGGATGCTGTGCCCCTCCATAGCTTTTCCACCTGGAAGTAGCCTCTGGAGGAGGCAGCTCCTGACCCAGGGGACATGGGCCCTGCAGAGGGTATGGGCTGGCACCTCTCTGGGTTTCTCCTCAGCAAGGTACAACCCCCTTGTCCCTGTCGGCTCACGGAGGTGCATGCGGGCATTGGCTAAGACAGGGTAAATGCCTTTGTTTTTGGAAGGGCCATGGCACGCCAGCATGCTCCCAATGCAGGCAATGCTTTTTTGCAAGCATGGGGTGAGGAGACCCATTGCTGCAGACACCTGCCCACTGTCCTGCCAAAACCTGCTCCGCAAGAAGCAACCCATCAAGGCAGCTACTCACCTTCCAAATCCCCCTCTAAAAAGCATTAACAAGAGCTCAAGAGCCTCATTTCGATTTCCAAAGCAGGATCTAAACAGAGATGTAATGTTCTGACCAGATGGCTCTTTTTAAGGCTTACTGAGGGAATTCAGAAGCCTGTACACCCAAAATACTGTTTCAGTTAATTTAAGTAGCAGCGGTCTTGCTGCCTCTTCACTCCTGTCTGTGCTGGCTGGCTTTTTCAGGGACATGGAGAAGCTCTCTGCAAAAGCTCTGCCAGCTGAAATAGAGAATCGCAGTAAAAAATGGCTGTTCAATCCTATTCAGAAAATGAATCTGAAATTAGAAAAAATATACAATACAAAAATACTGGCAATTCCATCCTTGTTGACAGAACGAGTTTCACTGTTATTACTTTTCTCGCCTTTGTTGTATTTTACAGTGTAAAATGCCTTTTGTGTATCCTGTAGTCATTTACTTCCAGATGAAATTTTCTAGTCTATATTTAACAAATTGCTTCCATGACTATAGGCCTCAAGTTAATTCTAAATGTCTTAATTAAGGGCATCTGAGGATACTGAAATCTTAATATTAGTTACTTTTCATTTTTCCATATAATAACCATGATGCTCACTAGGGGGAAAAAATGCATGGTTGGATAGGATGTTTGTCCAGGAAGCTGCTTTTGTGCTTTAAAATAAAGATTTGCTTGGCAGCAGCAAGTGTGCTCTCTAGGATTCTTCCGCTCCCAATACGTTATAAGACAGAGGATGGAAACCAATGAAGAATATTCCTGATTTCTAGGACTTTCTCCTGTTTCTTTAATTTAATTCTTTCCTATTCTAAAGGAGCACACAGGAAGGCAACAACCACAATGAGAAGGAAACTAAAGAAAGTGTAAAGACAGCAGTAAAAAACCCCGTTATGTCTGCCTTTCATTCAGGTTGTTTGCTCAGTGAGAAGTGGTAGAGACTCTGGTGTCCTGAAGGAGTTTCTGAAGCTGGACCACACAGGATCCCTGGGCGCATCCCTGCCAGAATGGCTGTGCCTAGTGGTTCAGGCAGCTTGGGGGGCTGTAAAAAGGAAAAACAGCTTTTTTGGCTCACATAGCAGGGCAGGACTCTTATCCATGGGCTGGGGATGATAATGGCAGGTGGAGGAGAAATAAAGGACCTCGTAGGTCCTTGTTCTTCATCTTTCCTGCCCACTGTGGACTTGAGGGACCGCAAAGTCCTTCCTACCTGTTGAGCTTTAGAAAGTGTTTTTTTCTGTCAGAGTTCTTGTACTGCTGCTAGGGAGTTATTTGAGGTAAAAATTAATCTCTTTTTCATCAGGTTGTTGCTCTTTCGTTCTCGACCTTTTGTGTCCTTCCATCTGCTCCTAGAGGTAGAAGCCTGTCTCACTGAAACAGGCCTGCTCCTGGCATTACAAACTGATTTATCCTCTGCACTAACTATTTCTACTCTGGTGGAAGTTTACAGTGATGAAAAGAAACAAAAGATAGTGATACTTAATGTTTTCTTCACATCAACAAAATGGCATCAGAAACTTCCTGGTATTGATCATTTCCAGAATTCCCTCCCATCGATCCCTCCTTTCAACAGATCACAGAGACCCACAAGAGCATCTTCTCTTACCAAAAATACATTTTTTGAAAAACCTTTCCATGGATAATCTATTTTCCCCAAGGATTTTGTGTATAACTGTCTTTCCTCCCATAATGTTGCTAAGGAAAAGTGGCGATTGTCAAAAGGTTCAAAGGAGAAGGTACAGAAATACATAACCCAGAAAGCTCTGTTCACGTAACATGCTCTCTATGAAGTCTTTAGTCTGTCATATGTGACTGCATCAGTTATTTGGGCATTTCCTACATACTGCAGAATGTAAAAGGAGGCCACAGCTGTGTGTCAATCTGATCTGGAGTCGGGACAGGCCTCAGCAGAGAAGATAGTGAGACATTATCTTGTCATAGCCTGAAAAATGTGCTCAGTTGACCCAGATATCATCGAACATCTCCTAGCAGCTCACTAACCTTTGGAAGTTCATCACTAAAAGGTGGAATCGTGACCCAGCTCTTTATGACGGCATTTTGGCTGCAACTTGCAGAAGAAAAAAATCAATTAAACCTGCATTCAGCACCATCACAGCTGCCAGCTTATTTCCTACTCTTGACTTCCCCAAAAATATGGCTTCAACCTTCTGTTTCAAGAGAAAGTCATTCCTTTGTAGTCAGGATAATCACTCCTCCCCCAGGCACAGACCCAACGCCATTTGCTTCTACCAGGACTCTCTCCTCTTTTGTTCATTACCTGTAAGCAAATCCAAGTGTTCCTTTTAAGCCCCAAGGCAAAGATTTCCAAATTTCCTCTGCAGGGGGTCTCTTAAACAATGTGTGTTTTCATTAATCCATGGGGAATTATCTTCCTGAATGCCATGCTTTTTAGGGGGCCCATTTGCTATCCACCTGCTTCCTGCCCTCCTCAGAAGAGCAGATCTGCCCTTCCAGAAAACAACACTCTTATTTGCTTGTAACAGTTAATATTGTGCAGGATTAGAGATAATATTCCCAGACTTAAGCAGATTTTAGTGGGTTTATTCAACATATTTTTGTGGGCTCCAAAAAGTCATAACTAGACCTTTGGGTTTTAGAAGTGGGTGAGCCACTGAATTACCATTAGAAAGAATTAATGTTTCTTGGACAACTCTGGATCAAAGATTTCTTGCATCCTTGAACTCGAAGATGCTTGTCTATATGGGTTCTGCGTTTCCCCTTTGGAAGTTACACAAAGTTTGCATTGGCTAGCTGGCATCACCCGTTCTGCTCGTCTCCTTTTAGCCTGGCATCTGCCTGTGGATGCTAGTACAGGTCACAGGGCTTGGAAGGGAGTTTCTTGAATAATTATTTATTTAGACAATGGCTGTATTCACACACAGTCTCTGGCCTGCGTTATCAGTGCAGTGTGGGAGCTCTGTTTCATTCATGACATTTCCTAATGATGAAGGAGGTGGAGGAGAGAAGTGTGGCTGCCTCACTGGTGCCTCTATGAGTGTTTCCCCTAGGTCTGAGATGCACATTCCTGCAGAAGTAGGACAAGGAGATACTGCCACACACTCATTGCAGGGATTTGGTTTGCAAATGAAAGTAGTGCTGGCTAAACTGTTTAGAGAAGTAACTGAAGAAAACCAGATCTTCATCAGCAGGGCAGTATGTCTAACCCTGTGACAACAGAGTGCCATCTAAGGACCTGTCCTCAGTCATGAGTGTGCTTGTCTTCTGAGCAACAGTCAGCTAACTAGTGGCAGAGATTTTTTTGGCAATTCCATAAGCATTAGACAACCCTTATCTTAGGCCTATACTTTGTTCAAAATTCAGTAACAGGTGCTTTCTTGTCCTTATTGCAATTTCAGGGCACATGACCTTAGCTTGCTTTTGCTTTTCTCTCCCTGGCCCAGGTACCCCATGCCTTACCTACTCACCAGGATCCCCTTGCACCTCCAAGCCTGCCATCTGAATGTCCTGACTAGATTTCCAAAGTAAACTGCTTTTGAAAAATTTGGGTGTCTCTACGTAGTGGCCCAGGACAGCCTATCCGTCGACACGCACAACAAATGAAGATAGCGCTATTGGCTACGTTATTTCATCTGACGCAAGACAATTTATGTTTTTCTTTCGACTGTAGACAAGCCATAGGCTTAATGTAATCTTTATAAATATATTTTTATGAAAATCCTGGCCACTGTCACACGGGAGTTAAAAGTTGTGGACTACATGTATGATGAGATCTCATAGAACATCATAGGGCATCGAATCAAAGGTTTAGTAACAAGGGCTTGCCAATGATTGAGGTAATTAATAACGACAGCATTGGTT
Organism: Lathamus discolor; assembly: GCF_037157495.1. NCBI lineage: Eukaryota > Metazoa > Chordata > Aves > Psittaciformes > Psittacidae > Lathamus > Lathamus discolor. The sequence goes on along the minus strand of NC_088887.1, from coordinate 72,479,733 downwards.
CCCAAAACAGAGCACAGAGTTCTCACAACCAGTGCTCATGTTTGGAATGCCATCTGCCATCAAACAGGAAGCAGGTAGGCTTTTTGGAATTTACAGGACTTAACTGGTACTTCAAAATGCATATACTTGCTACAGCTACACCTTAGGAGAGCAAATCCTCACATTCAGTACCAATGCAGGTGCTTAATAGATTTCAGTGGTCTAAGAACTGAGGGTCTTCAGTAACCCTCTCAGAGAGTTCACTGCAGTCATTAGTATGGATGCAGATAGAGGCACAGATAACCACAGATGGAGCAAATGTTGAGGAAAAAGCCACAAGCATTCCCAGATGCAAGAATACATCTAATTCTTCCATCTTGTCAGCCCAAGGGGACAAGCTCATCCGATCACTGTCCCACATGTCCCAGAACAATTATTATTTTACTTTAATTAACTCATGTGCTTTAACCCACAGCTCGGGGAGAATTGTGTCACGTAACTATGAGGTGCCTAAACAATTTGTATCATGATAGCTTGTTTCTCTTGTTAACCCAGTGGTACATAAGGAGACAAAAGCTGATGAGAGTAAAACCCCACATAACATTGTATATTATATAAAAGGGTTTCGGGACAGATGAAGTGTGAAACTTTACTTTTCCCTGGTCTTCTATAAAAACATAAAGGGTACCTCACCTGTGATCCTGTCCATCCCCTGTTGTAGTTAAAACAAATACGATTTTACCACACATGAGAAACACTAACAAGAGAATTACCTGTACCATTTCTTCCCCTTTCCTGGTTCCACCAGAACATATTGATCCCCAGATGACACAGAAATCACGGACACTGAATCCCATCCATTTAACTTCTAGAAAGGTAAAATAATGTTTGCCAGGAAATATATATATATGTGTGTGTGTGTGTGTGTGTATACACTCTGTTTATGAGACGATCCAATAGATTTACCAAGTTCTTAACTACTCCCAAAAGTTTCACAGATCAAATGTTCCTGGTTGCTGCCACACACAGACACACACAAAAAGAGGAGGTCTTCATGTTCCTGGGATCACTGCATTAACATGTTCATGTTTCAGCCATGGCAAATAACAGACCAACACTTAGACTCTTTCTGCAGCTTGAACCATGTCATTTCTTATAGGTAAAGGAAATCTTTAAGGATAATATGCAGAGATGACAAGAGCCGTGTTCAAGATCTATGGCAACACATGACCAGGGTTGTGTTCTAAGTTGTCAAAGAAGAGCCCTCGATTACATGCTGAAATTGGCTAAATCTGCAGTGGTTTTGGTAGTGTCTGCATTTAGCCAAAAGGAGGTTCGTAAGGTACAAGCATAAGCTCTGCCAAACTGATGTGTTACAAAGTTTAGTTCTGTACCTCTTTGGTCTCCCCACACCTACCTGGAAATTCAGTGCATTAGTTATTCTTGCTGCACAACTCCATTTGCCCTCTTTTTCATAAGCCCATGTCTTCAGCTCCTGGCCTGTGAAAATTACTGTTTTCTATCAACCCTGCCTTACAGTATCTCCTGTCTGTAGGCTAGATCTGTCTATCACTCAGGGCTGACCATGCTCAATTTTCTTTTTTCCATTGCTATAATTTTTTACCATTCCCTTATGGAAAAAAAATAAAATAAAAGAACCCAAAAACCCACAAAAAAACATAGCAGTTTTCTGTAATTTTAATTCCCGTCCAGCTGTTTCCTGTATTTGCCAAAAGCCTTCTCTGTTCCATTCTCAAAGCACTTTAGGATATATTGAAATTCAAAGTAGAGCTGTTAAGACTTTACCCAGCATGGCCTGCATCTTGCATAAATAGCTGTTATGTTTTTTAAAATGTTACTACTCTTTTAACAGAACATTAAATGTCATTGTGGATTTGTCGCGTTCACGTACTACATGGTTCCTGGGGGATGCATCAAATTGCACAGTACTAGTCCTGCACCATTCACTTAGAGAAGGTGGTCTGATACAAGAGATGGAGATGGGGAAATAGTTACTTGGTGAGCTTTGTGGGCAGCTGCAATAACCAGGCAGAGAGAAGAGAAGCCAAATGGGTCTGTCTGTGTTCCTCTTGTTGCTCTGCTCTCCCAGAGCTTTCCAGAAGAAAACACCTTTGAGTCTTTCCTCACTTGTCAGTCAACTGGGAAGGACTCTTAGCTAGTCTGCATGATGACCCGAATGGGAAATGCTGCTTGTTCACTTTCTTCCTTGATTGCTCCCTGACAGCGGCACACAGCAATCAGGCTGAGGGAAGCCAAAGGTTGTGCAAATACAAACCCCTCTGTTCTGTAAATGCCACAGTTGTCCTCCATCCCCTCACTTCTCATCCCAGCTGGGTTATTGCACCCATGCATCATCTCCCAAAGGCTGCACTCATCTGCTGTGGTTCTACCCTCTGGCTCCTGCTTCCATCAGCAACTCCATCAGCCTTTACCTGGAACGTCTGTCTCTTCCCAGGGCAGGTCTGACTCATTTGACTCACCTGGAGCTGGGGTCCTTTTACAGATTTCAGAAAAGGCTCCCTCTGAATGATTTATATGGTTCCATGGCGAGTGAGACCCACAGCCACCAAAAACAATGGATGCAAACCCCAGCCTCACACCACACACCTGCCGTTGCTCCCATTCACACTGCAATCATCCTTAGGAACAGAGCCCTGGTCCCACAGCTGAACTACTGGAAGTCTAAGTACAGGCTGGAAGCATGAGATTATTCAGAAAATTAGCCAAAAAGAAAATTTAGGTCTATGACTAAATTAATCCCCAGATTAATGCTATCAAAGCAAAGGGTGTTTATAGAAAGTCCTGTTTTCTTTATATTCATTTGAGAAAAAATCAAAAGACTGTTAAAGGCAAATTTCATCTAGCAGAATTCAAAAAAAAGAGCATGGGGACAAAGCTGTAATTACTGGTATTTCCTATCTGTTGGAACCTGTGGGTGGAAAGAGAGGCAGTGAATAAAGTATATTCAATGGCATTAAAATCCGTTTCTTTTTCTGGACTTCAGCTCAACGCTGCAAATTAGCAGGGAGAAAATAAGCCTCAGAGTGAACAGGCAGAGAAGCCAACTTCTTCGTGTTACTCTTTGGTGTTAGGAAACAAAAAAGCATTTTTTCCTTCAAGAATTCAAATTCCTAGCAACTCAAACTACAGCTGCATGCTGACAAGAAGAGAACATATGACAGCTCTCAAGTGGTTCGGTGCTCATGTGTCCACACACACACACTAACACATAGTACTATTATCCTGGTTTCCTTCTGAACATGTTATTTTAATGAAGAGAGGACAGGCATGCTGCTTAATTAACTCCTGCTTTCTAAAAAGACATTCTGACCCAGATTCATCATGCTCCAATTTAGGCACCTGCAGAGGTACCTGACTTTAGAGCACCCGTATACAGTCAGTAGGAGGGATAAGACCCTCCCGATCATGATTCAGACCACCAGCAATGAGAATTGCCACTGCTCAGCACCCAGCTCTTTCTGCAAACTATTGCAGGTACTTAGGATAGCTGTGCTCCTAAATCAGCCATTTCACAGACCTAGGAAGGATAATTCCAGACCCTAACATATCTCTGCTGTCACTGTCATCCACATGCAAATTTCTCTTTTAAGCAAAAGCTGTTATTTGACTGAATGCGTGTAGAAAAATAGGCACAATTAAAACATGCTTTTCTTATAGTGAAAAAAAATGTATCTTGCTGTTTGAGATCACTGCATAGACCTGAATTAGTCTGAAGAAGTCCCATGTCGTAAAATGTTTACTTATTTCCAAATTTATTTTCACAATAGCTAATGAATTGCATTGTTTGTGGCTACATTTTCTTTAAAGGTTTAAAAGTATAAGTGAAAATGGATGAGATGTAGCTAAGATAAAAACTGGTGTATTATTAAGAATAGTAATAGTAATAATTATATTAATGTGGTTGGGTAATAATGTAGGGTTGATTGGTTGCTCTGTAAACAAGAAATTTGAGTTGAAGCATCTACCCTTGAGTATCCGCCAGTCCGTTATTCCCAAACCCACCTAAAACAGTGTGACCTATAGTAGGAAATCCTACTTTGAATAAAATAATAGTTTTAACTATTAGGTTTTTAATGGCTTTAACACAGCATGTTCTTACATGCAGCAATATTGATTTGTGCTAGATTACTGTTTAAGGTGGATTTTTGTCTTAACCATTCTAGAATGTGATTTAGTATTTAATTTATACTGCTTCAGTCAAGCCAGATATGTCACTGGAGCAACACATTTCCTGAACATTTTTGTACATTTGGGTTATATATTCACTTTACTCACTGGAATCCTCTAATGATTACTGAGCCTTAAATGAAAACCAGTAAACAAGAAATATCTTGTTCTCCTCTGCATTTCTCTCGCTACGCATGCACAGTCACACACACCACTATCGCTCTTACCCTGTTCTTGGTTGGCCTTGCTCACTGTCAAATCTAATGCCAGCCTGTGATCCTGTATCAGTTGCAGCAGGACATTAAAAGGGTGCACAGTGCTTCACAGAGACACCTTCCGCAATGCTGGGGCCAGGCTTTCAAATCTGAATTCTTCAGAGAAGGGATCGCACATTTGTATATGGGGATTTTGCCCAGTACTGTCAGGATTACAAATAACATGTTGGGATTTTTTTTTTTTTGCCTACTGAACTTTGGCACGTCTTGATGCACAGCCTTAATCTTCAGAATCCTACCTCAGCAACATATGTGTGGATTAATGCATCCAAAGGAACGAGTCAGGTTCAGCCCTTTTTAGAACCCGTGTCTTCTGTTTAAGATTTAGCTGTGATTCATAGTTAATTATTTTAGGCTTGTCACCATGGTACTAACACAAAATCCCCAGAAATACCAAGTGATTTCTGAAACCTGCCCTGACCCTCAGGTAGCCACCACAAAGCCACACTAGCTAGTTTTGCATCCGCTTGAGGAGATACCCTATATGCAGTGCTCAGGTGTGCTTTACGTTGGCTCCAGAGCAGATTTGGGCAATATTATCACACCAGCCACTTAGTTTTTTCCAGCTTTCATCCCAGCCGCTGCTGCTAAGCACAGGCCCAGCTTGTCTTTAGCACTGGAGACCTGATGGAGACTCAGCCCATCCCCAAGTCAGGAAATCTCCCTTCCACCTCTCAGAAGCACAGCCCTAGCACTGGAGGGTGATCATACTAGATGTGGGGAGCAGAGCTAAGCCCCAGGCGCAAGGTCTGCCAGACTCTCAGCTGGCATGCACAGCCTCGCTGCCTCTCAATGTCTGCCAGCCAGAGAGGCCAAAACAAGCAGGCTGCACACTGGGCTTCTCTCTTCTCCCTCTTTTTCTTCCTCCATGGAGCACTCGGTGCCCACCGCATTTCTTTAAATGCATTTGGCCCGTCTCGGTTAGTTTGTCGTGTAAAACTTGTTCAGGATTCCTGTGGGAGCTGATGTGTCTTGGCGAGCCAATGTGTTTTTAAAGATGAGCCACCTACAATTTCTAGAGGTCCTCTCAGGAAGTTTGCATTCTCTCTTTTCCAGGGAGCATTTACTTTCCACGGAAGCATGATCGACATGCCATTACTGAAGCAGGCACAGAACATTGTTACGCTTGCCACAGCCATCAAGAAAAAATGAGCTGGTAAATGAAGCTCTCGCCATGGGGCCCCAGTAGCTATTTTAAAAGATGAATATAATACTTGGGGGGGGGGGGGGTTGTAAAAAAAATTAAAGATGTCAAGCTTAAGCAGAAATCCATTTCCATTTTGCAGCTCTGTCATAGTCTGCTTGCCAGAACTGCTAATTGCTAAAACTGTTCCCAACTCAAGCCACTGCTCACTTCTGCACAGCCCATGGACTACTCATAACCTACAACGAAGTTACATCATCAACTGTATGACATCATGATAATTACTACGAATACAGGACAATGACTTCACTGAAGGAGAAAGGCAAAACATAAGCTATGAGTTCTGTTAATAGAAAAGCAGATGAAAAACGGGTCAACCACTTCTATTTGTATCTACAATTCTTCCTGCTCCAGCACAGAACTCCTGGCAGAAAGGGCAAAGCCTTGAATAATTACGGACCGGTTGAAATAATCGAGATGAAAATCATTACCCTGTGCAGGCTTCGCATCCCTTCACTTCCCTCTCCTTCCCCCCTTCTGTAAATGTTCAACAGCCATTAAAAATACTGCTCCGACAACGCGGCACTCTTGACTTTCTTCCCTTTTTTTAAGTGGTTGCTATTCAGAGCGTTTCCTCCTGGAAGCGTCCAGCCTGGGAAGGGTTGGACAGCAATAAACTTGTAGTTTTCGGAGACACAATGCGGCAGAACTTGTGCATATGGTCTCGAGTCAGATTTACATCACATTAGGGATACGGCTACAGATCATGTGGGCCGTGTGGTTAACGGGCTTAGTAAAGCTGTTTTGAAGAGGTTAACCCAGCTTGTAGTAAGGGTAAATAAACATAACAACCAGGCATTGTCCTCTATTCAGCATGTACTCTTATATGGAGGGCTAAAGGGTATTGAAGCTGCAGAGGATCAACTTGTGGTTGCCAGAGGACTCCAATGAAGTTTGAAACACCAACAATCAGAGATTTTGTTTCTGTTCCTCATTAAATCATGAGCTTTTGTGCTCAGACCATGAACGACTGTTCTTTAAGAAATTAACAGAATGGGAAGTTTTAAACTATGCACCAACCTTTTCATGACCTACACAGCAGCAACGCTGCTGCACTTAGACAAACACCGCGGGGAAGGCTGTTCTGTTTATTTAAATTTGTAAATAGAAAACAGTTGTTTTTTAGTTTCATTTTTCACCGCCTCCATGGCCATTTTATGTAGGGAGTCACAGTGGCTCATTCCTCCCATCTGCTCGCTTAGCGTGTTTCCCCTCCATCTCCGAGCAGCACTTTAAAACATTTTTGGGTTATTTTGGGTTTAATTAAGCAGAGAGGAAAGAAGGAGAAAGGGAAGAAGTGGGGGGTGTTAGGAGGGAGCGCTCAAACCACCGACCAGGAAGCACCAAGGAGAGGGAACCCAGGGGAAGGTGGAGGGGAAGCCCCGGGGTGAAGGGGGGAGTGCTGCCGGGGCCGCCCAGAGAGGACGGTACCGATGGAGCAGCTGCAGGGCCACCCCACACCCCCCCACCCCGCACACCAGGGACACCACGCGGGGTTTTGGGGGTGAGCGGCGGGGACCGACACCCCCGAACACCCCGAATCCCCCCGCCCAATAAGGGTCCTGTCCGAAGGCGAAGCGCCGGGTGATCCCTTCCAGCGCGGGGACCTTCGGGCTAATCTGATTAATTAAAGACTACCTGGTTCTATTGCCCCTTCCCCCCACACACCCCTCCCCGTGCACCCTCCGTTATTAATTCTTGGCTGAGTAAATTATGGGTAACGCTATTAAAACATTATCAGAACTAATGAGAAACAATTACTTTAGAAGATGAGCTAGGACAAGCCGGAGTGGGGCACATGTGTACTTATCCCCACAGATTGCGTTAATAAATCATCAGGTGCAAGGCAAGGCGGAGGCGAGGCCTGGCGCAGGGCACGGAGAAGAAGATATATGAGATTTTGGGGTTGGTTTTTTTTTTTTTAATTTATTTTGCTTTTTTTTTTTTTTTTTTTTTTGCATAATTTTGTCATTAATCTCAATAGGAACCCGTGTGGCGTAGATTGGTTTATTCCCTTAATACAGCCCCGGGGGGATGGGGGGAAGAAGGAGAGGATTTCAGTAAAATGAATGTCTTCATTGCCGCCCTGGAGTCTGGATGCCCACGCGTGAGAAGCGCGCCGGAGCTGCGCGGCCGCGGAGGGCAGCGCGGGAGGCGGCGGAGGAGCCCGAACCCCGCCCGGTGCCTCCGCACCCTCCTTAAACCATCCGAGAAACAGCAGTGACAGGAATGAGCTCTCCCGAGGTGCTGACGCGCAACCTCCGCAGCCTGCGGAGCTGCGCGGGGAACTTTGTGACCCGGCCGCGGGGAAATCGAATATGCAAAGAAAATGTTGGATATATTCGGATTTCTCCCTAAATTTCCCTGATACCCCTTCCCCCAGTGGAAAATCCTGCTTCCGTGTAAAGATTTCTGCTTTATAAAAATTAAAATCCAATTTATTTGGTTCTTTCGTTTACTTGAGGAAGCTTTCCTTGTTTTTCCCCTTCCCCCCCCCCCTTCCCCCCCCCCCCCCCGGCTTTATTCTTCACCTCTTTCTTTCTCTTTCTTTCCTTCTTTTCCTTTCCCGCCTGGTGCTGGGCAAGCAATTGATGAAACAAAACAGATTATAAGATTAGCAGCAGGATTTTGTGCATATTAATGATAGGGAAGGGCACCGAATGGGTTTGTAATTGCAGATCTTGCTCTCGGGATTGGGAACTGTAGCCCTGCCACAGCAAAGACCCCCCTGTGAGGTTTTCACCGTGGAACTTAGGGGAAAAGTGAAAAAAGTAATTACCAGAGCACAACACTGAAATGCTAAAGCACTTATTCTTTCTTTCAGCGTTCTGTTTTAAAGGCGGAAAACGGGCAAAATGGAAAAGAAATTACTTTCAAATAAGTAGGTTAGCACCTGAATGCTGGTGCGAATTTTCTCGTCTTCTTTTTTTTTTTTTTTTCTCCTCTTTTTTTTTTTTTCTGCCCTCTCTCCCATTTTTTTTTTTTCCATTTTTTTCCCCTCTCCAAAATTCTAGCAATTATTTAGCAGAGCGTTTGCTTCTGAACCTATCATCCAAGCAGCAGAAACGGGGGAAGGGAGGGCAGGGAGAACTCGGGAACACAGGGACACTCCGCGTGTGAGAATGGAAGCAAATACCGCCAGGAAAGCTGTTCAAAGCTGCAGTTTGAAATGTAGAGGGATTTTTTTGTTGTTGTTGGGGTTTGTGGAACGGTTTTTTTCCGTTTCTTTTGGTTTTGTTTTGAAAAGGGGGCTTGAAAGGAAAAGATTGTTTTGGTTTCCTCTCCGACACAAGCATCAAACGGTATTTTAGCAAAGGGATGCATTTCACAACCACAAATCCCTCCCAGGAACGGCATGTTCCCTGCAATATCGAGAAGTAACCCGACACTGAATTTTAACTCCTATTAAGGGTCCCTCCTTGTTTCTTGGGCTGCTTCAGTCCACCCCCGAGCTGACTCTTCCTGAGTTTGACGTTCAAAACGCAGTGCTCCTTTGCTGACTTTCCTAATCCTTTTCTCCCGTGATTAACAGCCAAAGGTGGCTTAGGTTTAATGGGTACCTACTCGCGCGTATTGTTTTAATTCTGCTTTCAACGGAAAATAAATGTATCTGGTGGAAATTAGGCTTTGAAAACGTCTTTTATTCTTTATTCTTTTTCTTTTTTTTTTTTTTTTTCCTTTTACGAGCCAATAAAACGGAATATCTGCTCCTCAGGCAGTAATTTCTGATTTCAAATTGGGGGGGGGAGGAGGATTAAAATTTTTAAAAAAGAAGAAAGAAAGAAAACTTATTTTTTTATCACATTTCAACCATCACATCGCCCCAAACCTCTTCTCCCACCTTCATTTCCCTCAGGTTCAGGGATTGGCCAAGTCCCGGGACAGAGCTATTTTTTTACTGCTATTTTAAAAGTAAAGAAGAGGAGGAGAAGGGAATAAAAGCCCCCGAGGGCAGCATATTATTTTCTGTTTTCCCCTGTGCAACCCCGCAGAGGGGAGTCCCGGGTCAGGGAGGGCTGTGGGCCGTTTTGGGGGGCTGGCATTTGACTGGGGGGTGGAGGGGGGGGTCCCCTCTCCTGGGGTGGAGAAGCTGCCAAACTGCCAGCAGTTCCCCGAGTGGCAGGAGGGGACTCCCCAGCGCCCCACACCACCACAGGGACTAGACAGGTGGATGGATCAGTGGATGGAGGGCACCCCTTGTCACTTCAGGGACCAGGACAACCCCTTGCCTTCTTGGGCTGCTGCCAGGAGTCCTGAGCACCGTGTGGAAGGAGGAAGAGAGAAAGGAAAAGGAGGAAAGTGTGCCTTAATCACAGACCTTACTCAACCACCAAAATGGTTTCCTCCTGCTGCCCCATGACCAGAGCACCCTTTCAGCAAGAACTTATGGAAAGGCCACCTGCAGAGGCACACAGACATCAGCCTGGCATCAGTGGTGCCTGGAAGGACCAGCAAAGAAATAAGTGCCTTCCATTTCCATCACACTTCCTTCCCCTTCACAGTCTCAACCGGGTCTCCTTGTCCCCTCAATGCACCCCAGGCCTCTCTGGCACTGGCAGTGAGTTTCCCTCACGGGGAACAGGAGGGGAGGCTTTCCTCCCCTCCTCCAGGGGTGCAGGAAATGGAATGCAAAGTGTAATGTCCTGCATGTAGGCATACAGCAAGCCAGAGAGAGATCAGATATCCTCACTATGTCTGGAGTTATTTCTTCACAAATTGAACCTGAAGCTCCTGAATCTGTAACAACAAAGCCAGTAGCACCAGAAGGTGCTGCTCAGAATGTCTTCAGAAGTGCAGGAGGCCTGATTCCTAAAGATGTTTTAGGTGCCCACTGCCTGCTGACATCATTTGAACTTGATCATCCTGGTGAGAAGGAGGAGTGCTAAATGCCTCTGCTACCTTCTTGGAATGCTCTAATTTAAAGTGTGACTCCACATAGCTTATAGTTTTATTCCCATTTCTGCTACCATTGCTAATGTTATTGTGGTATCAAGCATATGCATCAATTAGGAATTTTCCAAAGTGAAGCTTGCTAAAGATTAAAACCTTGTCCCTGGGTGAGACATGCTTGCAATAGCCTAGAATTTATGGGACACATGTTCATGCTGCTGGAAAGACCTGGTCTAGACTTCCTGATACCTGGCTGCATTCCTGGCTTGCTTTTACAGTAGTCAGTAGTCCCTAATATGCAGCAGTGTTTGTGCAGGTCTGGTACACTGTGGGATGTCACTGGAAATGCTTCATGTTAACCTGCATGTCCTGTCCTGCATAAAAATACAGCTCAGGCAGTCAGTAGTACCTGTATTGCTGCAAATCTGACCATCACTGACAGCTCTGTCTCCAGTTTTGTCACCCAGAGGCCTGTGGTTGGATAATACAGAATTAAGTACTTGTCAGGGAGAAACCAGCAGCAGAAGATGTGCAAGGGCTGTACAGTGAACAAAATCACTTCTATCCTCTTCAATCATCAACACTTGGACTGCCAGGGAAGGGCCTGTGTTTTACTTTAAAGTGCTGAAAGAAGGTCCCCCAGGTCTGTGGTACTCAGAGTGCAGGGAAGAGCTGTGCTTTCTGCCTGTGAGGTGCCCGAGAAGGAGGTCACCCTGCAGAGGCTGCCCATCACTGTCACATCTCGACCTCAGCACTTGCGCGACTGCTGGGGTACTCACAGAAGCCTACCCGTTCCTTTGAAAGCATTCAGGCACTTTCAGCTCTGCATCATGACGCTTTTCTCACAGGCTACTTAAAATACATAGTAGGTATAGACATCTATTGCTTCCTTTAGAGTCAGTTTTGAAAAAGCAGCTCCTTCTGAAAGAAAAGGCCAGTCCTTTGCTAAAGGCAAAATCTCCACTGATGCAGGTCTAAGATTTTCCAAGGAGTTACAAAATCCAGAGGTGAACTGGATTAGCTGCCCTCATACGGATTATTTGGTGTCTAATACTCTGTTTGATACTAAGGATGTGCCCAATTTATAAAAAAAGGCACACAGTAAGTTCAGTAACAAACTTAAATTTGTCTCTACATTGCAGCTCTATTAGGCATTTCTTTCTTTAACGATTAACTAGTATTTGTGAGAGTGAGTACGTGAGGGCAGTATGTACGGTGCACGTTTGCTATCAAAGCCAAGGGAAATAAGCTTGTCTTTGTGCCTAGGTTCTCCTGAAGCACACATGTTCCCGACTATAGGCAGACAGAGAAAATTGGAAGGCTGTCCCGTTTCACGTGGAGGGGAGATGTAAAGATCTATGCTTGGTTCCTGGCCTTGCTCCCCCATTACTGACATCAGTTTGTGTCAAGTTTACCAAAAATCCCTGCTGCTGCAAGACTCCATTTGAGAGGCGGGGGGGAAAGGATAATAAACTTTTTTTTAATTGCTTCCCTGGCTATAAATTAGTATGCATTGGGCTATTTTTTTTTTCCATGAACAAAAGCACAATTGACAGCGAGGCTTAGGGAAAGTAGGGAGGGAGCTCTGAGCCCCAAGGCTCCCCTGCGTATTGAACCTGAGCAGGGGGAGGCCTTGTCTGTGCCCAGAAGTTGAAGGGCACTGAGAACTACAACAAAACAATGGGGATTTTTATGTTTCACTGACTGTTTTTGCAGCTGCATCTTTCCCCCTCCTCTTCTCCTCCCTCCCCCCCCCCCCCAATTTCATGTGAGAACCAAGTATGAAAATAGAAGCCATGGCTTTCACTCCTGCCACAGCCAGTGCACAGAGAATGGGGCCAGAAAGCACGAGATCTGAAGTTAGTTATAAGTCAGTTACGGGGAAAAGCAGAAATTGTTTTGTGCTTCTACAACATATTTTGTTTCTGTTACCACAAACATAAAGACAGGGCTGAAGCCCACCAACTGCACTGCAGGTTCACTGCGATCATCTTCTCATCCCTGAGGTTCCCGATGACATTTGGGGAGGAGCTGGTGGAACCCACTGAGTTCTGCCTCTACAGCTTCCCCTCCATGTACATCTCCCATTCAGCTTTACAATATCTGATAACCACCTCTTTCATGGTAAAAGCTCATATAAGGTGATTTTTCTCTGGAGCTGTATGTGGAAGCCCTTATGCTATTTCTCTGGTGCATCCAGTCACCAACCTGAGCAAAGAGACAACTACAAGAAGTAGACAGGTATGGACCAGAAGCTGCAGAGCAAATGTTAGCAGAGATGCAGCCTGAGAGGTAGGGAAATAACAGTGGAGCCTGACCAAGAAATGGCTGAGGGATGGGGATAGAGAGGGCAGATGCATGCCCATCCTCTCATACTCTGCAGTGGAGTCACCCATTCTTCTTGGCATCCACAGGCAAAAGGATAGGTGGAAATCAGTTTAATTTGCAGCAAAGGGAAGTGTGAACATTTTCATTGTTTTGTAAAACAAGAAGATATCTAATTGCACAATGAGATAAGTCATTGAAGGAAAAAGATGAGGTTTCTTTAGAGCAGGCTGGGTAAGCACCTGCTACAGGGCCTTCATGAGGGGGGGTGGACTAGGTGAACCCAGAGGTCTTTTCTAGTCATTTTTTTATGCTACAGCATTTTTTTTTAATGCTATAAAATGTACAGAGATGCAGCAAAAAAAGGGGAGAAAGAGGAACAAGCGAAGAACAGGAAACTCACTTGCTACCCCTATACTTTGTTAAGCTGTATTTGCACCTTAGCCTCCAGACTAAGCATCTACACCAATGAACATTTTCCCTCTTTGAAAAATTCATTTTCTCTTTCTCTCTTTCTCTTTCTTTCTCTCATCCTCTCTTTTCCTCTTCCCCCCCCCCCCCAATTGGGAAGGCTTACAACACTGCTATTTAGAGAGATGAAAAAGTCTTTATATTTTCATGGGGCCTTACTGACTTTTTCCACATTCTTCTTAACTCAGTGCACCTTTGCCTCAGGAAGCAAAGATACCCAGTTATGGTGGGCTGGAAAACCAGGGGGATGCTCTTGTGAACAGACAGGTACCCTGCTTCACCCACCATGCATTCACCTGCAGAGGTGGTCTGTCTCCTGAGGCACTATCCCCTACCACTTACAAGAAGCTGTATGTGAAGGGCCTTCTCTCATACGTGCGTCAACCCCCGTTCCAGCCAGAAAGCCCAGTAGATGCTAAAGGTGTAACTGGGCAGTTGTGATGTCCAAGGTACGTTTCCTAACAGGTACTGATTTCATTTCATGTGTCAGAGACACAGCAATGAATCCAGAGCACCAAGTCTGTCGTGTTAAGGCACACTCCTCCTGCTGCTGCTCAGGTTCTGGCAAGGTTTATATCTTTTAGAACCTTCTTTTTTTTAAAGTTTGCATCTCATTTTAAAATAAATTTCCCCCAGATGTAATATCAGCTCCAAGAGGCAAATAATTTTTCTCATTGTATTATAGAATAGAACATTTGCAAAAATCATTGCAATTCTCACATTTGAATCAATTTCAGACTAGTGTCCTGTTATCCAAGGCTGTTGGGGTTTCTTTGGTATTATTTGGGGTGATTTTTAAAGTGGTGCATTCTCTGCTGTTATAATTGAATGGTCTGAAACCTCTTGTTTGCAGAGCTGTGAAACATTTTAAAGGCATCAATCGAAATGATGAAGCATTGTCCAAATTGAAATTTATTTCATCCGAAAGTGTCCTGGACATCCAGGTGGTAATAAACATTTTTCAGCCGTGTACAAACTGTGAATTGTATTTGAAATTAAATCTCCGCATTAAAATCTGCATTGCTGAGCCTCCCGCTGGCAGCCACCGTTCTTCGGAAAACTGACATCTTCCCTGGCACCGATGGGGCAGGAGTTCTCGTGTGGATATTACCGATTTCCTACCACTCTTCGAGTATCGGGACTTTATGGCAATATGTACCTAAGAAGTACAAAGGCTGCGAGGTGTGTGAGAAATACAGGAGGGGGCCACCTCGGGTTTAGTAAGGATAGATGTTTTTGTCTTGACACACAAGGGTGGAAACCATTTTACAAACCTCTATTAAAGCAGCATATTGCTGATGTCACAAATTATGTCATTTTTCAGCAAGCTGTTAGGTAGCAGCAGGATACTTAGAGGTCCCAATCTGAGTTCACAGCTTGAGGCCTCATCATCCATTGAAGTCAAGAAAATACTCCAGTCCCCTGGCCCTCTGTTTACAAATAATATATCAAGAATCAGGATGCCCACAAATGAACTTTCAGGCACTGAGCTAAAGGAAATACATTTCTGCGTGTTTTTTTAATATATATATGCATGCATACATGTTACACGTTTGTCCATATGTGTAAGTGTGTGTGTGCATTTGTGTGTAGTACAGCTGAAGTCCACAGTTTGGCATTAGATTTTCTTTAAACAAGCATTGGTTTTATTCCTTGAAATACAGAGCTGATTCTTCATGACTAATTTTGCACACAGAACAGCCACCAAAGCTGGAGATATCCACATAGAAAAGGGCCATAAAGTGCCCCCATTCATTCCTCCTTCTTAAAATAGTGAGGGGGTTTGTTTTAATACCTAGTATTTCTATAATATAAGAGCTGTGTTTAATAAGATACACATAAAACCAGATTTATCTATAACAGAGTTGAGTACAAAATAAAATAACAGGAATGTCGATGCATATATTCATTAGTACAGCAGAACAGCTTGTTAGAGGCTCTCCTCACCTCCTGGATGAACCATATTTACACATGTATGTGTATTTTCCCCCACTAGAGTGGAATAAGCTATCGTGTTTTTCTAACAATGCACATATACCTGGAAGACGACAGCCTACGTTAGAAGACATAAAATACATAGCATGTGGCCTGAGGCTGTGAAACAACCCAAGAGAAGGAATTAAATTCAAAGCTAACGGTGCCAAACTCATCAGTGAGTGCTTTTACCCTACTGTGTATTAGTTGGAGCCAAAGATGGAGTGTCAAGGCACAGCTTTGAATTCCCTGACTTTTGCCAGTGTGTTAACATCACTCCCCTAACAGAATGAGGGTACTGGCAAGGATTTGGATTAGATGGCCAAGCAAGGCATTTGTATTCCCACACTCACTCCCTAAGCTGATTCCAATATTTTGCTACTCATTTACTGACGTGGTTGGCTGTAACTTCCTCTACTGCAAATAGTATTACAGGGCTGGGTTAGCTTCTCCTCTATAGCATATCCCTGATGTAGCTGCCACTGCAACTATTCCCCACTATCTGCACAATAAATGCTGTTGCTTACAGAAACATGATTACAGGATTAGAGTTATTGGGCCTTCACCCAGACAAACATGGTGACATAGCATAGCACTGGCACCTCTGAAAGCTGCACTGACCTCAGGCATCTCTACATCAAAGGCCACGGCCACAATCTGAGCTTCATTAGCTTTCAAGGCTGAAGTTACAGGAGCACTACTTCCTCAGCCGCTAATGGGAAACACTCTCCTCCATTTGCTGTTGAGGTGTTAAAAGTTCCTCTTAACATTAGTTACTGAGCTACAGCTTCACTGGTATCCCAGTAAAATAAAAATGACTTGTGGAGTTGGAGCTGAGTTCAAGTCAAAATGCTGTGTTGGATATCCCTTATTCAAGAAAAGAGCAGACACTGGTGCGGGGATGCTTTGGGAGTGAGGACTACAGGGGGAGGCGCACCCCAAATCCCAGACCTGGAGCCATAGGGAAATTCCTGCAGCTCCTGAAGGGTTTCATATGGTTGTAACCGACTGTTTAATGACTTAGGTATCTGAAGGATGCTCTGGTTTTCATTTGTAGGATGTGATGCAGATGATTATGCAGAGAGGGAGAGCTTGGAGCTAGCTGCAGTTCAGAGCATGTGCACCATCGGGTCTGGGCTCACCGTGAGAAACCTGTGAATTGTGGTGAGAACTCTTCTAGCCCCCCTGGCTGATCTGCACCAACAGGGAGGAGACTTGGGAGGCAGCATTTAATCCCACAGAGAGACAAGCTAGTCAGAGAGAGAACCACAAGGTGGCAAAGCACTAGGTAGGATCAAAGAGAAGTTTTGCTCCTAGCATACACTTTCTGCATGGAAATGTCTTTTAAATTTTGGTGCACCTCAGTTCCTTCTTACACAGCTGAAACATTAGTAATTCCTCTGTTCTGTCTATATGATGCATTCTGGTACTCAAGTCACCACCATGTTTGCAGTCCTAGCATAGTCATTTGGGTCTTGCGTTCATTATCCTAATTGAATAGTAATATGTGAAGGACGTGGCTTCATGATCAACTTGCACAAAGAAACCAGCTAAGTAGCTAGATAGCATGGAGGAAGTCCTAAAGTTTCTCCTCCGTAAGAGTGTGAGAGAAATACCTATTCCACGAAAATACTTGAGAATGGTAGGACATAGTCCATCATGGTGAGCCCAGAGAACTAGGTAACTGCTTTATGTGAGAATGAAATGGCTGAAATATATCATTTGTGTTAAAAGACCTCAATAACACTGGAAAAAAAAAAAGAAGAGAGGCAGAGGGCTCTCTTCTGAACAGAGTTGAAGCGCATGCTTTCCTTTCTTCAGTCCAAGTAGCCTTCTATGGTGCTTTGTCTAAGGTATTTTCATTTTAATTTTTAAGCTGGCACGGGATGAAGTGGTTTGCCTATGAGTCTCCAGACTGGGGCAACTGGATAAGATGGGCTGGTCAGGTGCTGTCAGGGATAAGGCTAAGGAATTACAAGGCTGGCCTCTAGAGCTAAACTGTACCTTCTCTTCAGGAGGTAGGAGACTTCCCCAGGTCTGAGGAGCTCCTTGAGGCTGGAAGTGGGCTCAGATATTAGCAGGATCACATCTCAGCTCCACAGTTTTCTCCAGCTTGCATTTTTGATGAAGCTCAGAAGCTTCAGCTTCAGCTGGCAAGTTTAACTTAATCTCTTGGGTTTGTTCTGTCCTAAGCAGCCTGTTCATATTGTCAGAGCTCATTGCAGTTTCTCAAGCTTAGGCTGGGTTAGGAACTAAGGCATGATTAGAAACCAGAGTAAGAAGAATTCATCTGATTTTCAGCTAAGCACCTTTTCACCACAAAGGGAGATTTACAAAAAGGCATTTATTTCCTAGGAAGTTGTCACTGGATTTCCTTTTAAATTAAATTACCATCACTCAAAGAAATAGGAAATTCCTCTTTATGTGTACATTTTTCATGTATTACTGATTCTTTCCAGGCTTTCCCTTTGGCACATGCTCAGGGCAGTGACCCCCATCTCAGGCACTGCAACAGCTCTGTGACCAGCAAGCGTTTAAGTGTTGTAGCAGCCACTGCTGCTGCAGCAGAAATCCAAGCCCTTCACTTTGCAAACTCAGGAAGCCTGTGATGTTAATTAGAAGCACTCCCTTTACTGAGTAAAACCAGGGGTGGTGTGTAGGCATAGGTTGACCCAGGGAGGATAAAGAGGACTCTTCTCCCTGTCAGCACCAGGAGCTGCAGCCCTTACTGTTACTTCACACGACACAAATACAGCTCTACAGCCAATTCCGTTTCCATTTCCACTTCCTATTTCCATTATTTTCTCATCTGCCTCTCACTCTGGACCAGGGCAGCAGGTAGAGTGTGGTAGAGTAAGGGGACACAAGAAGGGATGACAGTGCTATTGTGGTCCAGGTGAAAATGTTGCCCTTTAAAGCTGTCATGTTCTACAGAGGTGATTTACACAAATCTTTTACGTGACTCTCCTATTGTCACTACCGATTATTACCTTAACAATTTCAAGGTGCTCAAGGCTCTTTGGGAGGATCTAATCCAAAGCCTAGACAGGCTGACAGGAATTTTAAACACAAAGTTTAGAAGATACAGAAATGCAGATTCTAAGAATGAGTTTAAATAAGAAAATAAAATGAGGGAAGAAAACAGCTTCTCTCTTCCTCTGGCTTGCCAGCATGCTTTGACGGAAAACAGGGATGTGATCTCAGGAACACTTGCTCCAGCCTCCTGTTCATCAGTAACAGGAAGGCCTGTCAAACCTGTCAAGCTCCTTGAGCTCCTGGGGTTTACAGACTTCTCTCAGCAACCCCAAGCAAAACCACAATCCCATAAAGAAGCCTTTTCAATAAAACCTTCTGCCATTTGCCTGAAGCCAACAAACCACTCGTTTATAGAAAAAAAAATCTATTTCTCATTTGGAAACAACCCTTCCCCCCATGCTTGCTCTCCCCTGGTGAAGCCCTGAGCCATGGCCTTGAGGGAGCAGTTTTCTGCTGAAACCTGCCACTGCAGGGTATGTTAGAGCCCAAAATCTGCAGCCCATGCAGAGACCAAAGTCTTACAGGTCCAAGGAGAGCCTGCCTTGAGTAAGGACTGCAGAAACGGCCACCTGGCTTCGGTCAGAGCTCAAGGTCAGTGTGGGACTGCTTGTACTCCCTCCTGTCCCTCTTGGTAGGTCTACAAGAGACACCGAGGCTGTCTGGTCTTTGCCCTTCCTTTCATTCCCTACATTGCCTCATCCTCTCCCAGCAAGCTGCTGCAAAAGTAAAAGCTCTCAGATCACCGCCACCAGTCCCAGCCTTTGCCCTCGTGCTCACAGAAAGCTGCAGTGCCACTGACCCAAGACTCCAACCAACCCCAGCAGGAACCTCTGCAGTTCTAGGGACCAGTGCTAAGGTGATGGTGTCTGATACAGTGATAGAAAAAGTTGTAGCCCCAAAGGAAGAGGGCAGATGGGAAGCAGCAGCCATTTTTGGAGGCATTATTGGATTTATTTGAGTTGCAGGGGCGCATTCTGCCCTGAGTGATATGCCTAACTATGGGTTTGCCAGCTATTTTTCAACATCACTTTGGGCTTGACCCAACTGGCATATGTCTTTAGCAATTATGTGACTAGCTAAATGTCAAATCACATACCTTGATTTGCAGGTGGCAGATCAGAGCACAAGACACCATCATTTTTTCACATGCTAGCTAGGAGTAACAGAATCATACTCAAAGTCCATAATGGCAGAACCATAACAACACCATAACAAACAAATGCATGATTTCCTAATGTGAGCAAAAAGTGGCAACTTCAAGCTGCAGTTTATTCACAATATGGGAGACATGCTCTGGCAAGAGTTAAGCAGTCATCAATACACGTATCCTAAGGGCAGAAGTATAGCAGAAGCAAAAGTCTGTTGATAACACAGTAAACAATGATATCATGAAGACTGAAGTAAAACATAAAACATACCCTGAAATACAGGTTTTCAAAGCTGGCACTTAGCCTATGCTGTGAGCTGAAATTCTGTTTCATTTTATATCTATTTTAACTTTGCATGCAAAAATCCACCTGTAGCCACCTGAATCAACGCTTGAAAAACATAAACAATATTTAAGGTTTAGCTTTCCAAAATGTATTCATGTGAGGCAAAGAGGGTTTTTTTCTACACTCTAAGAATTAGCTACAGACTGTTCAGCAGAGGCTGCAATGCTCATACTATGTGAAAAAGGAAAGGTGCATTGTCAGTATTAGACTTGTTCTTCTCCAGAGTGCAAAATATAAAAGTGAAGTGAAAGGGAGAGCAGAAGAATCTGACACACTTCCTTAAGACCCAGAGCTGCTGACTCCTTAAGCAGGCCCCTTAAGAGGTGCAAGCAGAAATATGGCAGACATCACGAATTAATCTCCAGTTCATTACCCAAGGTCCCATGGATTGGTACTTCTCCACAGAAAAGGGACAGAATACATGTTTCAAGATAAGATGCATCACAACCATGGATTTTATCCAGAAATTGTGCATAAACCTATATATTAAAAATCAGATACAACTACTATACTTGTTCATTTCCTATATATACATATAGGAAAGAATATGAATGTAGCAAGAACAACTGATAAGGTGCACTGACAAAAAATGGCTGCTAGTTTTCAATCTCTTTTCCCTTATGTTTTATGCTTTTCTTATTTAAGAACAGCTGTAGTTCAGGATGAATAATGGCCACCAAGCCAGGAATCCTGTCTCCAAGCTTGCATGTGCTGGATGCCTAATGAAAAGGATAAGGGCATGCACTGACACTTCCAATGCATCCCTACAGCCCACTCACCTCCTCCATCTGTAAGGGGCAGTGAGATGCCTCAGCTCATTGCACCACCTCAGACCCTGTACCAACAGCCATCTTTATTTTGTAAGGATGAGAGCCCTTACAAAAAGTGTGCAAAACTGACAATCAGGACAACTATCCATTTACTTGTTACCCAAGCAAATGAGATGAGAAGTCACTCAGGCACAACCATGTGGAAGTCAGTGCTTTGGATGTTAAGTCATGTTTTCAGTACATCTGGGCTTGAAAAGTGCAAAGAAGAGTGGGAAAAGGTTTCACAGTTAACATAAAATAAACCACGTCCTCAAAAATGTATTTATGAGAAGAAAAATAGCCAGTACTTTGCCTCAGGTTCATGCACGATGTACTAAAACAGGGGTGACACACAAGTGGATTAGGGGTAGGCAGAACAGATCTCAGGACTGTTCACTTTGCCTAGGAAAGAGTTGTCAGGATACACAAAACCGATGCATGCCTGAGGCAGCCATGTTGGCTCCTGCTCCACTGGAAAGGGAAATGTTTGCCACATGGAAGCAGAAAACATTGGCAGGAAAATAACTTTAATTTCCAAATTTTAAAAGGGAGTATTGCAAGCTGGAAGGAAAAAGAAAAAGGAGCGGGGAGACGGAGGAGGGTAGGAATAACATTCACCTGGACTCTCTGATTTCACCTTCAGGCTCTGACCCTATGATGGGTATGTTTGAAACTAATTTATTTGTGAAAGAGACCCTAAAGGTAACTTTTGAACACAGGACAGAGAAAAAGCAGATTCACCCATTGCCTGTGGGCTGGGATGAGGATGACTGAGGACTCCTTGGAGGAAGGCAATGCAGCTCACCCATACCACTCACCAGCGTAGAGACCTGGCTGTTTATAGATTTATATGACAACTTATATACGTATACACTGGAAAAAGGCAGTGTAAGAAGCCCCAGCTGCAACACTCTGCAAATGTTCATCCTTCTACATTTCTTCTGGTTTCAGCCTTGTGTCAGCTTAGGACCCAGGAGAAGAATAAAAAGGTATATTTACGTCTAGCTAGTGCCATGAGAGAGTGACAAAAGCTTATGAGACATTTTGTCTGATCTACAGCCTTCCACGCCTGTTGTCATTTGCCTCCTGAGCCTAATGGAAACCTGCCCTGGATGGTATGCTCGTTGTTATTGTTTCAATTTCCTTGTCTTTTTATTTATTTCCCTTGCCTCTCAAGAGCCATTCGATGGCCCCATTACTTCCTGCTGACCAGGGAAAGCTATGAGAACAAATAGTGGATTAAAATACACACACTATCACAAGAAAAACAGAGGGAAGGGGGCAGGGGACTTGCTTAGCAAAGAGTGGTGGAAGTCGTGGGACAGAGAGCTGCCAGAAATCTTGAAGTGGGGTTTTATGTCAAGACTCAGTTGAGACTTGATCTCTGCAAGGAGCAGAGCTTCTGAATTCTTCCCATGATGGTATTGCAACATGACCCTGCATATATTGAATCAGTTCAGTGTTTCCTTTGGATTTTAAATAGAAGTTTGTTTGAAAAAAGTGCAAATGACAGTCCTTGGCAGTGTGAATTCTCCTGCCCGTACTGATGGAGGAACTGGTCGCAGCAGAAAGAGGAGAGCTTGCACACAGCAAGCATCAAAGATGCTACATTGACCATCACCTTCAAGGAAGACAAGAATTTTGCTAAAAGGATGGGCATCATTAGCCCCCCATCTCTAGGGCAAATGAACCCTGTGGTCCAAGCTTGACCCAGGCTACAGCAGATTGTATCTGCTGTATTTGGAAATTTTCCTTTCTAGCATCTGTTAAAAAAATTATTAGCAGGTGCTGAAAACTGTGGCCTCCAACCCAGAGACCTGGAGCCAAAATACCAGAGGGGAAAAAGTCAGCTCTTGACAACCGCCTGACTCCAGGGTTGGACGAGCCAGAGAGACAATCTGCTGCTAGGGGAGATGCCAGATCAGAGGAGGGAAGTGGTAGCACCTCATGCAATTAGGCTGGTTTTTTTCTTTTTCTTTTCCTTTTTTTTTTTTTTTTGGAGCTACAAGTGGCAAGGGCCAATTCCTTGTCTCTGTGAAGTTATAATGCTGGTGATCCCCTCTGGTGCATGAAAGAGTTAGACCAGCTGATCAAAACAGGTTAGGCTGTTCCTTGTGCAGCACCCAGAATGACAAAGTGAAGTCATTTAACGTTTGCTGTGTAAATGGCACTCTGCTATGTATGTATATCCCAGTGAACACAAGAGAATGAATTCTTACGTGCCATGTAATTACACACACATGCATGTAAAAATGAGCTGATGGAAAATAAATATGCATATAGCTATGCCTATTCCAGCCCCTACTAAAGAGTTATTGCATTGCCAATGTGTTGACATAAAAATGCAGTTTTATGTATTACATCTAAATAGAAATGTGTGAAAAGGGATTTTGTTTTGGCTACAGACCAGTCTCTTAATATAATTATAATTACTATTTTTACTACTATTGCTACTACTAATACCACAGTGAACTGGGAGCCCCCTTGGTTCTACCCATGGTACAAACAGCAAGAACAAGCCTGGCCTAAAAAGACAGGACAGTTGAAAGAGGGAGAGAGGCAGTGTGATTTCTCCAAGCTGGATTAACAGGACAGAATATGCACGTAGGAATCACCTCTCTTAAATTCCATTCCTCGGTGTGGCCTCGGCCCTTTCTGCTACTATTTCATACATGGCTTTCCTAAGGAAGGCAAGAGGAAAAAAAGGTACTTTACTGATGCAATGAGGAGAGTGGATTGTTACAATCAGGGTGGCTCTGCTCAGCATTTTGCAGCAGAGATGGAGGGAACCAGCAGTGTGGGTTGTCCTGGGTGGCCAGGGCTGGTGACCAGTGGCCATGGCCACGGCCACGATGTCTGCTGCTGGACAGTTTCCCCATGACACTGCAATGTCATGGGGACACAACCACTGTAGCAGGTTGATCAGGTCACAGACATGCTGCTAAATATGTGGAGGTAGGAGCCAAGCAATCATATCTTTTCCCTTTTCTTTTCTAACTTGCCTGCCTCTGTTATGCCTATAGCACGAGACGCTGTGCTGTGCTTCAGCCTGAAAAATCAGAACCATTTCTCTCGTACTCACTCTTTGGCAGTTGTCAATCTAGAAGAGTTTTTAAAAAATCTCTCCGAAGACAAAACAATGCTCCTTTCCCAGATCTCTTGTCACTTCATGCTGGGGTCTGTTGGGTGCTTTACGAAAAAGCCTCTAAAAGTGCCTCTTTCTTTCCAAGGCTGATCTTAAATGAGACAGGCTCACGGCCCACGCAGTTGGGAAGCATCCTCACCATGGCCATTGCTCTATACCAGCGTGATTGTTCAGAGGTGCTGTTCTCTGCCAGCTCTGGGGCTCGGAAGATGAAATAAAATAAAATGAGAGCATCCTTCCCTGCCCCTCTGGAAAGAAATATTTTGAGAGGAAGAGGCAGAAAATGTAACATGAGTCTACTCGGCAAATGGCAGCCTGCTCACAAGGACTAGGAAAGCTGTTTGCCAGGAGGCCAAACGGATTACCTGCAGCTCTGGGAAAAGAGATACTGTTTGGTGCTTAAAATCATGTAAAGAAAACAAAGGATGACTGCTACATGCCTGCCCATGATAGTCTGGAGCACTGCGCTGTTCTGGGATATTTATGCCAACTAAACGGCAGCAAAATACCAGCACGTCGATTGGGGCGAGCTGGTTGTACACAGGCATGCCTGCGGGACCAGCCTCCAACAGCTCTCCACGCGTTAGTAACACATAGAACCCCGAGGAAGGAAGGACATCGTTCTCATTATCTCCATTTTACAGGTGTTGAAAGGGAGGCTGGGGAGATTTGCCACCCAAGGCATGTCAGAGCTGGGATTAGTGGTTACGGGTCCCAGCTCTTAGCTGCATGCATAGACCATGCCTCTTGGAACAGATTTTGGGGAAGATTTCTCTGACACAGAAGAGAACAAAAGAACACCTTCCAGCTTCCACTAAGGGAATTATTTCTCCTACCAATGGGGTGTTGATTTGTCTTAAGGGCACTGTTAGGATTAGCCAAGTTAGAAATCCACATTGTCAATTAAAATTTACTATTGTCCCAAAGAGAGCCAAATAAAATACAGGCTTTCTGAAGCAAGAATATCCATGTTTGCAACAAGAAGCATCATTTAGGAGGAAGTCCTTTAAATGATCCTCTGCTTTCAGTCCCCGCCCATATAGGCACATATAAGAAGTGATTTGCAAGTGTACAACCAAAAAAAACACGCTTTGGTCTACATTTCCTCCAAATACTGCTCTCGGCTCAGACTTTCTTTTTCCGGGTATCCAGCATCAATCCTGCTCTGAACCCCTTCAACGTCAGGAGCAGCATGAACATTTCCTACCTCATTACTGCCTTTCAAAGGCAGCCACAGCCACAAAAACGAGACCTTGGGGAAGGAGGCGGGAGAGGAGAAAATCTCTGCACGCGCAAGCAGAGCCCCACCTGCCAGTTACCCTCCCTCCTTTGTGCTTTGAAGAGCCATCTCACCTCTTACAAGGGAAACAAGTTTGTCGTGTCAGTAGTTCTGCCCGTGCTACCCTGACCTCCACCGAGGTGATGACATTTTAGGCCTGGCACTCCCTCCTCGCACTTTCCGGCTTCAGAAAGAGTCAGGCCTGAACCAGACTGACCCCCTGGCATCCCTGGCCCCTCTCAAGTCCCACATCTCCCAAGCCATCCTTTAAGAATGCAGTGCTGAGGAGATGGCTAGCCAGCAGTGACTAGACTATGACAGCAATGTGAGTTTATAACCTGACAACAGAGATTTGACTCCGAAATGGAGCAGATCCCATTATAATCTCTGCACTCAGAGGCAGACTTGAGGTTTAAATAATCTTTGATTGCAGGATAACATCCTGACTGTATTTCAGCTTTACTGAATTTTAGTATACGATCTGTTCCTGGCCTTTCTCAGCTGTGGGATGGAGATGCTCTCCCATGGCCCTGCTTGCTGCTGTAACGCCGCCTCAGTTAATAACACCTGCTGGAGAGACAGCAGCATCTCTTGGCAAACTAAACCTGCACAGTCTCGGGAGTCAAAATCTGCATATGTATAGAGCGCATAAGTAATCATTAATGCATAACACGTCCCCTCTGGTCATTTAAATAAATTATTGACACCAGTGTCGCCAAGCAGTGAACCAGGTGCCACCCCAACTGTAGGTAAGTGTAAATTATCAGAGTGCTTCAAAAGCTCAAAACCTTCTGAAAGCAAAAGAAGACTCACGCAGCAGTGGTTGTAAAGACATGTGCATGCACATACGTGTCTGTGTATGTGCGTATGCATGTATGCACACTTTAATGTTTGTACACCGTCATGTTGTGTCCTTAACCATTTGTTTTAAATGGATCCCTATAGCATCTATATGTGTACGTCCAAGTTTTGCACTTGCCATGCCAATTTTTATTTCCACATAGCCTACAAATTACTTCTGGAAAAGTGTAATCCTGGTTTTATCTCTGTATTTTAAAAATCATTTCCCTGTGTATTATCTCTTTGCAGCTTTATACATTTATGCTTTTACTCTCCAAATGCCTTGACTAGAATGCTATATCCCTGAACAGAAATATATTCCCCCCTGCTATTTTTCTGCAGGAGCCTGGTTCATTCAGAAACAAGGAAAAAAGTACGAATGATGGTTTTTAAATTCCCTGACATGCAGAGCTCAGACAAGCCACAGATGCAAATGCGGAAGGCAAATCTAGTGCTGGCATTACGAAATGACTGGGTTCACTGCACTCCTAAGCCAGCACCTTTATTTAGGCATGGTTGTGAGCTGCCATTTTGATATCATCTCTGGTTTTCTGGACCAGGAACACTGAAGCCAGCATGATACATCTACCACAGCCCCCCATAATACCCAGTCATAAAACAAGTACCCTCTGTCTGTGCTGATCTATGCTTGCTCCCGGAGCTGGCAGCCACAGACAAGCTTGCACATCCATGTCACCGTCAGCACACAAATCTATCCCTTTTGTCATACAGGAGCACCAGGGCCCTGTGCCATTCCAGCAAATGATACTGCTGCCCTCCATGAGGCAGGAGCTTGGTGTTGGTGGGAGGCACCCTGAGATGGAAGGTGCTCTGCCATGTCGGAGCAGCGCAAGGGTAGAGGTATGGTCCTTTTCTCAGGAGGTGAAGGTGGCCCCCAGAGGAGGAGCAGGCAGAAGGTGATATACAAAAGAGGCACGTCCCCCTCCCCTAGGGAGGTCACAAGGGATGCCTGAGGACCAGCATGGGCTCTTTGCACATTCATGGCCTTTCAGCATTACCCTTTCCAGCCCCACATCTGGGCTGTCTCTGTCCCTGGACAGCCAGACAATGGGACACATGTTCCTCCCCACCCCTGTCCCTGATGGCTTGTCAGACCCAAGGGTCCTTTGGGGAGAAGGGATGCTGCAAGTGATGCTTCCAGCAGGGCAGCAGGTAAGATAGGCTTGACCTGGGCAGGAGAGCATGATTTATTTATTAGGAAAAACTTCTTCACCAAAAGGGTGGTCAGGTATTGGAACAGGCTTCACAGGCAAGTGGTGGAACCACCATCCCTAAAAAAACATGTAGATGAGGCCCTTAGTGACATGGTTTAGTGCTGGACTTGGCAGAGCTGGGGGAACGGTTGGACTTGGTGATCTTAAAGGCCCTTTCCAACCTAGCTGATTCTATGGTTCTCTGATTCAGACCCATCTTTTCTGAAGCTCAGAGCAATTTTTTTTAATAAAATCCTCTACTCCCCTCTTTTAATTTTATTTAGATTAAAAACATGGGCAATGTGAATTTCTTAGTTCCTCAATAGATGGGCAGCCAGGAAAAGGTGGAAGCAATGCCTTAACTCCTAGGAAACTTGTGACTCTGCTTCTTAGGTGGCAAAGTAATAAAAACAAACCCAACACTACAAAACAGGCCACTCATATAAAGCTGTATCTGCCATTAAAGAGGACCTTGCTGTCACTCTGTGTCCTAGGCTCTGAGGTCATAAGGGGTTGGCTGTGTCCTTGGAGAAGGCAGCTGAATGCCAACAGCATCGCCTTGCTTTCAAAGTTGTTTTTCCTTTTCCCTATATCCTGGGAAAATCCCTGTGGATTTTACTCTCCTAATGATCAGGATCTGAGGGTATTTGGATGAGATCAGTTCGTGTGGAGGGGGGGGTTGGGAACCAGGTGTGTGTACATGCACGTGTTATCTGTGTCTGGCGGGTTTTTAGTTGCGATTGCAGAAATGGTCTTTCTTTGGGGAGAACACAAAGCAGAAGAGGAGCAGCCAAGAGGCAGATAACCTCACGCTTTACAGTGGCTTGCAAAACAATGAATTTATGTGGCTATAAAATGCTGCTAAATCCTTAGCTTGCCAGCTCATGAACATCTTGGGGAACTGGAGCTAGTCACCTCCCTGTTTTGCTACCACAGTGGAAGAGCTCCGCACCCACAGTTCCTTTTTGTATTTGGGTTTAACATCTTGCCATTCCCTCTGATTTCTGTGTTAAGAGCAGCCTCGTGCAGGATTGTATGCACCAAGCCCAAAGCTTCACCTCCGAGCACAGCCTGGCAGGCTCGTATTCCTCAGAAAATCCCATCTGCCACCTGCAAGCACCGAACCCCACATGTTTGACAGGGGTTAAGGTTAAACTCAGTCCTGGGTTAGATTTCTCTAACCTCTGCAGAGTACATTAAATGGCAAAAATATCTGGCATGGAAATGTTGCCAACTAGAGAATAGAAACCAAAGTCCTGATGAAATAAATGGTTGGGGGAAAGGTGTTTGCAAAATCCTGGGCTACTTGCCCTGAGCCCTTGGTTGAGTGGTGGCACAGCATAAAATAATCCAAGATTCCCAGGGTCTGTGTAATACACAGCATCAAGGGAGACTTTTTCTGTGCTGGAGGAAAGGGAAAAGAAGATTCAAGGACTGTCCCCAGCAGTTAGGCACTGGGGCCTGGCTGTTGGAGCCAGCAGCTGGTGCTGCCCTGGCTCGCCACCAGCTAACTTGGAATCTGAAGAGCTGCTCTGAGCAGAGCCTGCCCTGCAAAAATGAGAACATAAAAGCCAAAAGGAAGCCCCCTGAGAGGGAATCTGGGCTGCAGTAGAGTCAAGGCAGGGAACTCTTACCCTCAGTCTGCCCTGGCCCTCGGCAAGCCAGGGACCAAGACTGGCACCGAGGCTCTGCCTAAGTCTGGGCTGGATTGGATCAGTTTGTATTTGGTTGTGGTTCTCAAAGAGAAATTTTATGTCACTATGGAGAGTCTGCATTTTTGGTGGGATTCAAATATTCCTTAACTAGGTGTTGTCTCTTAGCAGAATGAAAAGAGGGTTTTTATTTCATTTTACTTTGCCATTTTAATTTACTCCCATTCCTGTTTAATAACTGGGTAGGGAAATATTAAACAGCTACTGTAAAACTTCTGATAGCATGGCCCCAACTTTCAAACACTATCGGCTGTCCAAGCTGGTGACAGTGGGTGTCTAGGGAGCCCCTTCCAGATTTGGGAAAGGGAAGAGCTGCCTGAATTTGCCCTGTTGAACCTCCTTTCCTCACTAATTCCCACAGGAGGCAGCTTATTAAAGATGAAAGGGTTGGCTGCGAGGGGGTGCAGCCCCCAGTAAATGGATATTAACTCTCTGCCAGCGATTAACAGTGTCAGCTTCAGAGCCTGACAGGTTGCTAGTCCGAAGGGGCAGGTACAGGCAGGGCAGGCAGGGGCAGGCAGGAGAAGCAAGAACAAGCAGGGCAGGCACGGGCAGGTCGGACTAGCACAGACAAGCATGGGCAGGAGCCGCCGTGACCGGGCAGGACGGGCCCTGGCGAGGCACTCACGGGAACACCTGACGCCCATCCATCCAAACGGGGTTTGGGCGATAAAACACGTCCGGTCTGGGAACCTGCCCCCAGTTCCACTGAACGCCACGGCTACGGGCAGGGACAGGACACGGTGCTGGTGCCACCTCCGCTCCTCGGGGCCGCGCACACCAGGAGCTCTCACCAGGGCGGCTGTCCGGCAAATGCAGGCTCTGGGCTGCGTTGGGAGCGTGCCGTGGGGTCCTTTTTATTTCTCCCGCCCCCCACGGGACAGACGTGCTGATTCCCCCTGCTTGCACCTAGCGCTGCCTTCTCCCCTGCCCCCCCCCCCCCCCCAATTTCTATCCCAACGCTCTAAAAACAGCACCCTGCAAAATGCGCCGGCCCCGCTGCCCTGCGTGGCCCTGTGGACGAAGACGCTCAGGGACGGGGTCGGGGAGGAGCGTCCCAGGTTTGGCCGCTCGTCCCAGGGCAGAGGCGGAAAGACAGCTCTCCCCCCACAAAAATCCCTCTTTATTTCAACGGTTTGGGTTTGGTCTCTGCTCGCTTTCTCCTGCCCGCCGAGAAGCGAGCTGCCGAGCTGAACCCGCTCTGCGCCGCGACGCAAGCCCCGCTGCTGCACAGCCACGCTCGCAGCTGAAGGTGCTGCCGCGGGAGAAGTTCCGGTTATCCCAACTGCGTCGCCAAGACCGCTCCGCTCTACTTTTCGACCCGGAGAGACTGGATATGTTCGATATACTCGCTTAAGAGCTTTAATATTAAAAATACTTAGCAATTAAACCCACTCCGCGTCCCGACTGCTCTGCGCAAGTGGAGCTCCTCTCCCCCCTCCGAGTCCCAGCTGATACACAGACACCATTTTTTCCCCGCTATTTGTGTGAATTCGGGAACCTCCGGAAATCCCCGGCACTTGCACGATTCCCGAGCTGTGTTTTCCGGGTTTTCCACGCACACATCACACACCCCCCTCCCGTGTTTTATCACCCGGGTCCGAGCGGCCCCGCAGCCGTGCCACAGCCCCGGGGTGACAGTAGATTTGCGGCGACCCTCCCGCTATCTCTGGGTCTCCTTCCCTCGCTCCCCTACGGTCCGGGCCTGGGCCGACGGGAGACCCGAGATGCCCGACGGCACGATGAAGGGCGGCTCCGCCGCGGGTGACATCTGCACTCTCCCCTGCACCTGCCTTGCCCCGGGTCCGGGATCTTGCCGCGATGGAGATTAAATCGCCCCCCGCTCCACTCCCCTGCCGGTAGAAGCTGGCCCCGGCAAGTACCGGCTGGGCCGCTCGCCCCGTTCCCCTCTGCGGGTTTCCGTGGGGAAGGGCCGGGCCAGCTGGGGGGCGGGGGGGGGGCATCTTTGCAGGTGAACAATCAAAATGCCTGCAGCGCGTGAGGATCAGGAACGAGGGTGTCGCCAGGGCCGAGGCACGGTACCCTGCCCATATACATCCCTACCCGCGTCCTCGGCCTTCGGTTTTTCCCGTGGGCCCCTATCCCGGTGCCCACCCGCGACTGGCTGTGCGTGGAGCTTGCAGGTGTGCTGTCCCTTCCAACAGGACTTCAACCCCCTCAACCAAGCCTTGGGAAGGAGGACAGCCGACGGGGACAGACCCCCCAAAACTGTCCCCGCTCCCAAACCCCACCAAGCCTCGCGGGATCCAGCCCAGCCCGTGGAGGGCTGCAACGCCCCTCTCTCCCTGGGGCTGCCCGGGGTACTGCCCCTCACCGCGCCGTCTGGCCCAGCCTCTGTGCGCAGCGCAGCGCTGCGGCCTCCGCTGCTGCCTCCTCTGCGGCGGGAGAAAAGGGCTGAGGCTGTCGCCTGGGGGCAGCCGTGGGGCGCCCCACGCGTGGCGCTGCCTCTCCGTGGGGGAAAGGCGATGACAAGGCGTTGGCTGCGGGGCGAAGCGAGGAGGCCTGATTGGTTGGGGGTTATTAGTCCTTTCCCCCCCCCCCTCCGGCGCTCCTGTTCACCCGCGTCCAAGGCTTTTCCTGCCCCTTACCCATTCCTTTTCTTGCTTCGAGCCCCAAAAAACGAAAGCCTCCTTGCTGCCCCACCCCCCTCACCCACCCCACCCCACCCCCCCCCCCGCCTCCTGCAGCGCAGAGCTCCGCCGGTCCGGCCCCCCCTCCCAGCATCCTCACTGACTTTCGTGCACCCCCACTTCCAGCCCGGCTCCGGGGGCCCGTATTCTGTGCCCTGCCAAGCCATCCAGGCTGCGGATGACCCTTTTCCTCCCGTTTTCCCCCCACCCCCTTCCCGGCCTCTGTCCCACCCTCCCGTCCTTCCACCCTCCTCCCGGCTTCACGCCCCGGGAGCCGCTGCGGGCCTGGGAGGGATGGGGATGGGTAGGGGACACACACGGGAACGGGGAACCGGCGCCTCGTCCGCTCTGTGTTTGTTTTCCTTTCCCCCCTGAACTCTAGATTAAGACGTGAAGATTACACTTTTATTGTGGCGGCCGAATAATACCACGAGTCAACACACACAGCAAACAAAAGTGCTTGTAGTACATGGCCAACCCCGCTGGGAACCGGGCTGCGGGCTGATGCAAAAATCAAGCTCTTCAGTGCTAATTACAAATAAATGATGATGTGCTCACTAAGTAATTGATTTAATGAAGTTCCTATGAAACTATTAAAACCGGGTAGAGGTCAGGCTGGAGACGCCCCAGAGCGCCCATTGTGGGATGTTTAACTCCGCCAATCTCCTCGGAAAGACATCGGGGCTAATAGGTGAAGTCACAGCTGGTTCGAGCTGACTTTTTGCAGCACCGGCCGGCACTGCCCTCCCCAAACTCGCCCAGCGGCCCGCACCGCAAGTCTGGGGAGGTGAGTCCCCCAGGCACACCCCTGCTCACCCCTCCCTCCCCGCATCCTCTCTCTCTCCCCTCATCATCACCCCGGAGTCCCCTAGTGCGGCGTGCCCCCCGCTTCCTCCCCGGGAGCCCACCCCCGTCCCGTCGAGGCTGCGCTGGGTACTCACTCGCTCGGCCCGGCCGCCTCGCCTGCACCTCAACCAGGCGCCTCCGCGGCTCTCCCCAGCCTAATTAAAGAGGGGGGAAGTGGAGCTCTGAACTTGTGTCTACAACTACAGGGCGGCTGTAATTCCAACCCCCCCTCTGGCCCCGACCCCCCTCTTCCACCCACCCCACAACCCCCCCGCGCACTCACACACACACTTCTTGAAGAAACTTAAGCTAGGATGCCAGGTAGGGTGCTTGGGAGATTTTGGCAAGGTGCCTGGAAGGGGATGTGTGCCCATTTTTCCTTGAAGGGTTTTCTTGTTTGAAAGGCCATTTGGAGCGCTTTAGACGGGCTCGCCGTGTGAAAGGAGGAGGAGGAGGAGGAGAAGGGGAACACAGACATTAAGGAGAAAAAAAAAATGAAGAAAATCCGGCTATTGGATTTCCCAGCCCCACGCTCAGCTCTGCCCCCACTCCTCGCCCCTCGGGCAGGGCAGAGAGGAGTTTCCCCCCGTCCCCCTCCCCCATTGAGGAGGGCCCCTAACACGGCCCTAGCTCTGAGCGCCCTTTGGAGGCAGTGGGCCCCCGCTGACTCCCGTGGGGAATGGGTGACATCCCCATCCCCTCCTCCACCTGCCAAAGGACCTCTCTGTCCCCCTCGCGTTTAACACCCGGTGCCTTTAGCAGGTCGCAAACGAGTCGGGGAAAAAAAGCAGAGCCGCCCCCCAATTTGCGGCCCCGCCGTTGGCTTTGCTGAGCGCGGAGGCGATGCCCCCCACGGGCAAAGCCCGCTTGGCCTCCAGCTCTTTCTGGCGGCTCCGGGGGCTGGGTACCAGAGCCGCTCCACCGGAGCTCGGCCGGAACAAGGGCAAAGGGACTGGGCCAGGGAACGGCTTCTCCCCAAAATGCGGGGTGCTTCTTGGGGTGTGTGGGGGGGATTTGTCTGGGCAGCCGCTCCCTAAATAGGGAAAGGTAAATGCAAGCGGGGGCAAGGTCCCCAAACCTCTGTTTGTCCCCATAGCTGCCGGGGACTCTGCCCTCTCCCGCCCTACTGCCCGGCGTGCCCGTCGGGGGTGGGTGCCCCCCAAATTTAGGGGCTCCCATAAGCGCCAGCAGCTGCTTGCCTGTGGCAGGGGTGCAGCCGGGCACACGCCGCGGCTCCCCACCCGTGTGCTCCTCCCGCTCGCCTGCAGGATTTTGGGGAGGGATGCTTTTTTCTGTCTTTTTTTTTTTTTTTTTCCCCTTTCCTTTTTTCCCCGTGGAAAACGATTAATTTGAAACAAATTAAGCTCGCCCGCCTCTTGTTTGCCAAACAGGCTGTTGGCAATGTGCAAACAGGCTTTCACCCCGGCGCGGTGCCCCTGCTCCGCTCCCCACCGCCCGGCTCCAGCCCTGCCTGCCGCACCCTCCTCCTCTTCCTCCTTCTCCTCCTCCTCCTGCCCCGCCGTCTCCTCCTGGCCCTACAACACTACTTGATTACTATCTCCCCGTCTCCCTTAACGCACGATCCGGGGTTTCTCTTCAGCCTCTAAATAAGAAGTGACACATGCAGCACTAAACCAACGTGTGGGGAGAGCTGCCGACTGAGGCAGGGGGGAGGCTATTGAGGGGAGCGCTGCGAAGAGACAAAGCTGGGGGCTAGTGGAATCAGATGCAGCCCTTAATTAACACCATCTTAAATAGTCCAACAGGCACTGAAGACAAAGTTGAAGAAAGACTTTAAGGCTGAGTGCCCCTCGACAAGCTCTTTTTTTTTTCCCCTCGTGTCATTCAATATTTAATGCACTGTGCTTATAATGCTACTACTGGTGCTCCTTTCTCAGCAAGTACATTATTTTTTCACGGTGCCCATGGCCAGGGAAAACCCTTTAGGCAAAGAAAATCAAAATGTTTGTTGTTTTGGATGACTTATAACTCTTGTTTAACACAAGCACTTTCAAGAAAGTATAACAGGCGCAGCCTCTAAAGCAAACAACGAAATCCTTGTGACAGAGTAGGACACAAAAAGCACATTGTGTTATGGACTATCCCTTTTCTCTCCTGCTAGATGGGTGCCTGTCTGAGGCTGAACACCACGATGCCATTTTACTTTTGAACTATTGTTTTTGAGTTATGCCATGTGGTCAAAAGGAGAAGAAGGGAGGTTGTTTCCAAGCTCATAAGACAAACGAGTTGCCTTTCATTGAACTACCCCAGAGCTCCTTTAAAACGAGGTTTAAATGTCACCTCCATGTTTTTAATGGACACAGGGCTTCAGGGGCGACCCTTCAAAGCGCCTTCGTAATAAACGACCCTTATTAAATATGTCTCTGCCTGGGAAAAACACTTGGCAGAGGAGAAAAAAGGGGGAGTGAGAAGGGGGGGCTCCAGCAGGGGCCGGGCCGAGCGGAGCAGCGCTCCCACTCCCGGTGCCTGCCGTCGGGGGGGACACAGGGGGTACACCCCTCGTCCCAAACCCCCTTTTCTGCCCCCCCCCCAAAAAAAAGAAAAGAGGCTGAGTGAAAGGTTGGGCTGTTTTCCTCCTGACTTCTTTTTGTCCTGAGGAGAGCGGCGTCTGCGAGTCTGAGCTGGGAAGTTACTGATTTGCAGGCTGCATGTTAAGGCAGCCCATGTAAGTAATTTCTGCGGGCATCCCGGCAAAGGAGAACAAATCGTTGACAAAGGCGAGCCCTTTCAATTCAGCAGCGTCGTTAGGGAAACCAAAAAGTATTCTTCCTATAATAAGTTCCACTTCAAAGGATTTCTCATTCAACGGTGACTGCTTCGCACTTTTATTAAGTCCGGGCTTTTTCACTTGGCGGAATCATCTGTTTGGTTATTTTTCATCGTGTTTATTTTTCACCATTCACACAGTACTTGTATTAAATAAACAAAGAACAATCGCTCTGCAAATAAAAGTGCTTAGGTGGGGGGAAAAAAAGAAGGAGGGAGGCAGCGGAGGAGGAGAAGAGCTAGAGATGGAGCTTCTTCCCCCCTTATTTGTTTATCTGCTGAAGTTGGGGATGGGGGGGGGGGGGGTCCTGAAAAAGGGAAGGGGGGTTGGGAGAGAGACCAAAAAATATAAGACGTTCTGATGAAGTGAAAATTGACTGCGCTAACACGGCATGAAACTAAAGGTCAATGCAACTGTATCTTAATAGAGTGTCTCGAATCGAGGTGGACTATTTTAAATGCAGCTTGCTTTTGGTGCGCTCATTGCCATAGCAATCCTAACGCTCCATGTTGATGTACCATAAAAGCAGTAGTTTGAATTTCAAAGAACCTGCCTTTGAACTTCTCTCTGCCTGATTAGGCGCTTGCGTGGGGTGTGTGTGTGAACCGCGGGAGCGGGGTTTTGGGTGCCGGCGGTGCGCGGGGGGCAGCGCCCCGCGTGTCCGTGTCCGCGGCTGCGTGCCCGAGTGCGAGTACGAGTGTGAGTGAGCCAGCACACTGTCTGACCCCTCCTGGTCTGCTCTGCCACCAGGAACGGGGGGTGACAGCCCATCCTTCCCAGCGCTTCACAACTCCTCTAGCAGCACGAAACGCGGACCAACAAACCCCCCCTCCGAAAAATATCCATGAGTATCCCTCACCACCCTCAAAAAGCAAAGCAACGACTTTCCCCAGGTGGGGGACTCCCCCTGTGAGCATTTTCCGCCCATGGTGGGTGTGTTGCTGGGGAGCTGCCCTGTGGGTCCCCCATTTATTCCCCCCCCCCCCCCCCATGCCATTTCCCACACTCCCCAGATTTCTTCTCCCCTTCAAAACTCTGCTAGCGCGGCTGCAGCCTTTAAAGGGCCGAGGGGCAGAGATGGTGTGTGGCGAGATGTCTCCCAGCCCCAACTACAAAGGTAGATGATTTAAACAGTGTTTGCTAGGACCCCGTTTCGCCTAGGAAAAGATGAAGTCTTTGATGATGGCCAACTCGGTGTCAATAAGTGGCTTTCTTTGAGCCATATTCAGATGGGAACGTCTTGCTTTGCCAATTGCCATAGAAATCCTAACACACCATGAAGATTGTCCAAGCGCCAAGCCTTCCGTTCTGGGCTAAATTACTTTGAAGTGGGGCAGGACGTGCACTGGTCAATGTTAACTCTATAGAGCGGGCAGGGAACACTAGGAGAGAGGGGCTGGGGAGGGGGAGAGCCCAAAATAAGAAGGGGAAACTTGTTTTAGACACTCTATACAAGGTTCTGCTCATTGTCAGATATCTTTTATCTTTTATATTTCCCATGAATGATTCATGTCTCGGTGGCTTTGTGTCGCCCTCCTTTTCACAAGAAACTTCATTAGGGAGCTATAAGTTTTCCCATTGATTGGAGCCCTCATTTATGAGTGTTTTTCTGCTTCGTATGTTAGTTATTGTCATTCTGCTTGAAACAACTCTTTGCAACCTGTTTCACCTTTACCACGTTTAACAAAACTGACTTAAAAAACACTCTAACCTTTTGGTGAAACTGTTCTTGACATTTGGACCAGTCATTTTCGAGCGCTGGTAAATTGGGAGGTGGGGAGGAAGGGGTATCATCCCGGCCTACTTGTATTTATTTTATTAAAATATAATTTTTAAAGAATGAAATAACCCTGATAATCCTGGAGGATGCTGACACACGACTCTGGCCAGATTTTTTCCCAATATCGGGTTTCACTCAGTTTTCCTCTCTCGAAAGAGAAATTAGTGTCCTCCTGAAAACTTTCTTTTTCCTTCCCCCCCCCCCCCCCCTTCTTCATTCCAGTGGATCTCCTGGCGTTATTTGTCGCCTGACCTGACTCTGTATTTCAGAATAATCTTCTGTCATACGGGTTTGCTACTATGGCTTCTACTACAGAGTAGTGCTACTCAGCTTACTAAGATCTGCAAGAGGAGGCTGAGAGGAGCATATTTTTCGTTTCTCCAACAGAAATATTGCAATTTCAATTGACTTGATACTTTGATTAACTGTCCTTGACAGAAATTAACAGTTTCGTGTGGATAAAGGATAAATACTTACCTTTTCTCACTTTTCTCCGTGTCTTTATCTATCTGTCTATCTATCTATCTATCTATCTATCTATCTATCTATCTATCTATCTATCTATCTATCTACCTATCTATCTATCTATCTATCTGCCTCTCTGTCTGTCTGTCTCTCTATCTATCATATCCGTCTGTCTATCCGTCCCTCTTTTTCCCCTGCGTATGGAAAGCCAGCAGCAGAGCACCCAATTGCTGCATCATGAGGCGGCAGCCCCCCAAATCCTGCCTGTGTGTTTCTCCTTCCCCCCCCTCCCCATTATCCCGGTTGACTTCCAGGGACAAGCACCCGCGAGAGTACAGCTTGGGGCCGCCGGGGGGAAGTAGGGACTCCTGGGCCCTGAGCATCCTCCCTCTGCGTGGCTCCAAACAGAAACGCAAATCCGAAGAAGAACCTTATTTACTCACACGTTTCGCTGGGAAGAAAAAACCCAGAGTATCTCAGCCACCCCCCAAATCTCCCAGTGCTGCTCCCGCACCCTGCGAGGCTGTGGCTGGATCTGACTCTAGCTACTGATCCCGGGGGGGGGGTGGTGGTATTTTGGTCTATCTCTGCCCCTCGTCTGTCAGTAAGGCACATGCAATACGTAGAAATAATATTTTTTATTAATTTGCATGATTTTTTTTTTTTGGTTGTTGTTTCTGATGGGGTTTACAGAGATGAAAAAAAAAAGATAAATTCGTATTATTTCATTTCGGAGGTATCATGTGTCATAAAATGGATGGCCAAGTGTGTGACCCTGCGTGTAGCAAGTACATAAAAATAGTGGCATATCCCCTCGAGCCATAGTTTATAAACCCTGCCATGTAGTAATGTATAGTGCAATCTGTTGTTGAAAAAACAAAAAATGCATAAATTAAAAAGTTCGTTTAGAAATCAGCACCAAAATATCTCTGGTAAGATTACATAAATTATTCTTTAAAAAGTCCATACTTTACTTTATTATTTTTCTATTTATTCAAATGAGCTTGGGGAAAAAAACCGAATAAAAAGCAAATCGAACGAACTTTAAAAAATTATTTTCTATTCAAGTCTCCTGTTTGTTTTCAAAGTAACGCCTGTGTTTCGGTCCAACACAACAATATGAAGACAACGTTTAAAAGCTTCCAGAGTGACAGCACCATGCACTGTACTAATAATATAATATCTCTATGAGCTATATATATATACACCAGCACCAACACACCGCACGGAGGACATGCAGGAAGAGACTGTTCCACATTACATCGTTCGTTCAAGTCAGGTGAAAAATATAATGGTTTTTTTTCTTTTTTTTTGCCTTCTTTTTATACAAACCACAGCAACAACCACCTATCGCCAAAATTAGGGAGAGAATTCTTTGGTGTGCTCTGTACTCTTCCAGGAAAAGTAAAAGGAGGGGGGGTGTAAAAGGGATGATGTCAGAAAATAAATTAATTCTACTATACAAAATAATCGCGTTCACATACACGTTATTAACAATGACAAGACGACATCCACCATTCACGGCACACAAACCACATTTCCACAAGCCCGGGGGGATGGGGGGAGAGGCTGCAGTTGCTCCTCTCGGGGTCTCTGAGGAGGAATTAGCACTCTTTAGGTTATTTGCCCCCCCCGCTCCTGATGGACGGGTGATGGGTGTAGGTGTCCCTATCCTCCCCCAACTCCCGCCCCACACCCCTCGCCCTCTGGGATGGGCGCTAGGAGGTGAGGTTTAGGGGGGTGAAGAGCACCCTGACCCCGCAGGCTTCTCTCCGCCGCCCCCGTTTCTTCCCCGTAGCTCTGGTCCCCTGCTCTCTGTTGATTCCACCCGGCCACCGCAGGGAGACAGTGAACAGGTTGAGAGAGGAAATAAACCTAAAATTTATAGTTACATATAAAATAATAATTAAAAACTCATACCCCATCCCCGCACCCACCCCCCCCCCCCTCGCCAGGCCCTGGGGGGGGTCTTCCCCCTCCCAACCCCGAACTGACTACACAGGAGGCTGGAGGGAGCAAGAGGCAAAATCTTCCTCTGCGAGTCGAACTTTAATATAATAATAATAATAATAATAACCAGAGTAATAAGAAAGCCAACCCCAAGAAAAGGGGAATTAACTGTCAGTTTCTGCGTGTTTGGTTGGTTTTTTAAGGAAAACCCCAAAATGTATCACAGTATCGCAGCTGTCAAATAGCACCGGTTTCTTTCATTCTCCAGCTCCATTTTAGGAGCCCTACATGTACAAACCGTGGAGGAGCGGTAAGGGAGTGCTGCATCTTTTGTCCCTTCCCTAAATCGTTTTCACATGGTTACGGCTAAGGGAGAAAGAAAGAAAGAAAGCTGGAGAGAAAACGCCGAGTCCAGGTGGGACCCCACAACTCCGGGAGAAGCCAACAACTACAAAGGAGCTGAGCTGCAAGAGGGGTGGGAAAATGGTTTTATTTCATTTTATTTGAAGGGATGTGTAACCTGTCCTCGACTGGCCGGAGCTTCGGCAGGTGCTGCTTTACAGTCTGGAGGCCTCTGCAGACCCGGTGCTTTACCCAGGCTGGAGAGGAGGCACTGGGGGGGGGCAGCTCCAGGATTTTAAAAGCCGCTGCAGGGAATGGCAGGGCCCTGCCTGCCCCTGCTCAATGGTCAAGAGCAGCCCCGCACGGGCAGGGTGGGAGCCAGGCGTCTCCTTTGGCACTGCCCCCCTGCGAAGCGTGCGGCTCGGGTTGCTGGGTTGGCCCAGCGCGGCGTTATTAACGCTGCTTCTTACCGACAGGGAAAAAAAAAAAGGAAAAAATTAAAAACTCCGAGTCTCTTTAATTAAATTAGTTACCGTACAAACACCATAGGGTTTCGTACACGGAATAAATAGCGCGAGGCAAACCTGATGGCACTTCCACGCCAGACCCCCCCCCTTCCTTCGCTCCCGGGCAGCTTAGGTCAGTGCGGCAGGGCCGGAGACCCCAGCGGCACGGCACAGCTCAGCCCGGCCCTAGGGAGCGGTTCTGCCCCCCGAGGTCCTGTGGGGCTCGTCCCCCTCGGAGGTCGGGGAGGTGTCGCGGCTGGAGGGGGTGCGGGGCCGTCGGGGAGCGCCCCCGGCCTGACAGACGTACCACTCGCTGAGGTCGGTGACCGGTGGGGAGAGGGCGGCTGCTGGGCCGCGGGGCGGTTCGGCGGCCAGGGCAGCCTCGGAGGGGAGCGGCCCGTCGGGGGGGCCCGCCGCCGCCGCCGTGTAGCCCTGGGAGCCCAGCGGCGGAGAGGGCGGAGGGGACTTGCAGTGGATCTTCATGTGCTTCCGCAGGGAGCTAGGGTGGGTGTAGGACTTGTCGCAGCCGCGGATCTTGCAGTAGTAGGGCTTGTCCGAGGTGTGGACGTGGGAGTGCTTCTTGCGGTCACTGCTGTTAGCGAACTTCCTCTCGCAGCCGTCGAACTCGCACTTGAAGGGCTTCTCCCCTGCCGGGACACAGCAACGGCACCGTTACCGGGGTAGGGGGGGAGGCACAGCCTTGTCCGCAGCACCGGCAGCCCCTGCGGAGCGAGCAGCAGGGCAAAGCCTCCCCTCCTTCTTCCCCTCTTTTCCCTTTTTTCTCCCCTCCCTCACGACAGTCGCGACATGCCCGAGACTTCCGACTTTCCCCCCGTGTTTCGCAAACCGTGCAACGCGGCTGGCGGTCCCCAAACCGGGAGCCCCGGGCTGGCAGCGGCAGCGGGGCCGGGCCTTGTTTGCCCCGCGCACACGAGGAACCTTCATTACGGCTCTAATGACCGAGCCCAAACAAAACCCCTCAATGCCTTTGCCTCCGAGGGCTGGCGCTTGCCGGCAGCCCGGCTCTCCTGGCACATCTCCTGAGTAATCCTTTCCCAGTGGGGCACTGTTCTGTGGGAATAATTAGTCGGGGTGGGGGGTGGGGGAAATACAAGTAACACCTGTTTAAGAATCCTGGCATAAAAAGGGAATATCCTGGTATAAAGAGGGAGCGAGCATCCTGGTATAAAGATGAAGCACCCAGCAGCCCGTACTGGGGACCGGCAGGTTGTGGGGGGACACCAGCCCGGACACCGGTGATGGTTACCTCAGGCTAATTTGGTTTTAAAGAAAATCTCTGTCCGGTCTATTTTAAGAGCTTTACACTTTGCGAAAGAGTTAAAGGGGTTGTGAAAATCAGCCCGGGGCGTGTTTACTTGGCGTACCTTTCACACAAACACACCCGGCTCCCGACGTACCATACCCTGGGACATATATGTGTATGTTCTGGCACATACAGACGTACCCCGGACCGACCCTTCCCCACAGATCCCATTCCACAGAACAGGGCTCAGTAAATGCTTAGCGCTGAGAGACCAGAGTTAAAAACTAAACTTGCCGGATCCCTGCACT
The DNA here is from genome assembly GCF_037157495.1 of Lathamus discolor. Taxonomy (NCBI): domain Eukaryota; kingdom Metazoa; phylum Chordata; class Aves; order Psittaciformes; family Psittacidae; genus Lathamus; species Lathamus discolor. The sequence continues at coordinate 72,437,978 of NC_088887.1, read as the reverse complement.
GCCCACGAAGGAGAGTTTCTTACAGCAACTTGTTCTTCTTCCCCTGCCACGTTACCCATGAACCCGGAGTAAACAGACCTGCACCGATAACCCCTCTCACGACTGTTGCGACTCTTGAGTCAAAAAATGCTGTCTGGTTAGGCATGGCCGATGGGTATTTTCTGGTCTGTTTTGCTGTGAGCACTCGGAAATAACAACCCTGCAGGTCTCTCGGTGGATATTTTCTTATTTTTCACCAGGCGATTTTTACTGCTCCTTCCATTTGTAAAATCGCATCGCGTTTAGCAAGAGAATAACGGGAAAATAAAACGATTTTTATGTTTTAAAGGTAGCTATTTCTTGGCTGTTACTATAAAAACATGTGCCTCCGCAGCTGACTTATACGTCAACTTTTTTAATTAAAATCCGCTCACCTACCAGCGAAGTGGGACCAATTGAAAGAGCAAATTTATCTTTAATATATATATATACGTGTTTGTAAAAAGATGGTAAGAAAATGTATCTCGTGGGGTTTAACTGGATTTTCCACGAGCATGCTCCCACTCCAACCGAGACAAATCTCGAGTCACTTCGTTTGTTCATGAATCATTGTTTTTCCTGGAGAAATAAAGCGAATCTACCGGATTCTGCCCGTATTACCGCAGAGATGCAGGCTTACCCGTCCCCAGACTCAACCTCCCCTCCAAGCTTAACTTCCCCTGAGGGATGCTCCTACCCGCCCAAACTGCCTCCCCCTCCTCCGTCGAGGCTTTAGGAAGTGCCTTCCCCCATGGGATCACGCGTGGGGACCCACCCGGGGGCTGCGCATCCGTCGAGGGGATGAGGGAGGGAGGCAGGACCCGAGGTACCGCTCTCTCTCGGGACCCTCGAGGGATGCATAACCCCCGGGTGGATCCTCCTCGCCAGCCTCCGGATCGCGACGATCCAATTCCACATAAATCCAGAAGCGGGGAAGATGCCGGAGTGTCCCTGGCACGCTGACGAGGGCGTCACGTCAGAGTTTAACCATTTGTAGGTGGTTTCAACCCAAGAAAGAGGTTGAGAGGCCGGGAGCCGTCCCCTGACTCCTCCCGGCAGCAGCGGTGCCAGCGGCGGGGGCGTGGGAGGGAGGGCACCGAAAGGCTTTGGGGTCACTTTTGGGGGGGAAGGGATGATGTCTTCGTGGGGGAAGCCTGGCCATCCTGAGTACCTTCTCAGCGAGGGGGCAGCGATTTTGTAGGAGAGGGTGGGTCGCATTCCCGTTAGCATGCACCCGGAGCGGGGACAGCGTTTTGTCCCCAGAATAGGGACAGGGCTGCAGGGCGCGGTGTGATTCTTTCGAGGAAAAGAAGGGGGGGAAAAAACAGCGAGCAAATGCCTCCTGAATTACTGACATGCTCTTCTTCCTGCAGGATTACCAGAAACACGCAAAATCCCCTAATAATACAATAACGGTGTTATCACTTCCCCCTCTCCACCCAAAAATGCCAAAAAACCCCGAATAGTTTGTAAATCTCTTTTGCTACCAGGTTGCACATGACTAAATTAAAGCCAAGGTGGCAAAATCACAGTAATTAATCCAATCGGGACGGGCAGAGGATTTGGGATCCCCCTTCCACCCAAAGGCTGTGCCTGAGGAAGGAGTCACGTCCCTTCGCCTTCCCGTGGGTCGTGTCATTCGAGGTGGGCTCTCGCCACCCACCCGGAGGGCTGCTTTGTTGCAACTGCCCTTTCTGCATGGAAATAGCCCCCCCCTAATCCTTCGACTCACGCGTGGGCACCCTCCCGCGGTCTGAAAACGCCTCGCAGAAAGGGGGACCCCTCTCCTCCAGCCCTTCGCGAGGTGCACAGGACCCGAGGAGCTGCGGGTGCCCCCCGACTGCAAACTCCTCCGAATTTCCTTTGCAAGAGGCCATGTCCCACAAAGGGCCTCGGGGCAATACTGGACCACAGCTCAGAGGTGCATATTCAAGTTATCTGTGGGAGGAGTGTCGTTTTCCCGCTGAACCCCTCTGCCCCCACCCCAAGCATCCCCCGAACGCCCACCCCCTCCTTGGAGCTGGGATGGAAAAGCAGTTGAGAAGCCTAGAAAGGTCCGCAGTGAAGTTTTGTTTTCCAAACTAAAACAGATGGGAAAGGCAGGATGACAAAACCACGGGCCTCCACCATCTAACTGGTTCCGCAGTGCCATTAACACAACAACAACCACCCCTCAAAAAATATGTCAGCCCCCCTCAGGAGAAATCCCCATCCCGCCCCCGCCCGGCTTTGGGAGCAGGGAGCTGGGCATCCTCAGGTCTCCGCAGCTGTATGTGGGCTCATGCCTGACATATTCTGGAGATAAAAATCTATAATCCTTTCCGCCATGGGCCATTTGGTTTTACATCGGAATAACACGTTGCACGGTCGCCGCTTTTCTCTTCCCGAGCAGCACACAATAAATCAAGAAAGCAATTACGGCAACTCCACTTCCTTAAGTGTCCTCCGAGGAATAATATTTGTCTACCGCTATAAATCCCGGCTTCGTTCGTTTTCGGCGGAATTTTTTTTCTTTGCACCCACACCGAAACGCGTATTTCGGGGGTGAGGAGGAAGGAGGAGAGAGGGAAAGAGAAAGGAAATTAAAAAAAAAAAAAAAACAAAAAAAAAAAAGAAAAGAAGGAATAAAAAAGGAAAAAGAAATAAAAGACTTAAATGCTCAAACACACGCGGAACCCCGCGCTTGGTCCCCCCGTCCTCCTGCGCATCCCCCGGGGGTGCCGCTCCCTTCTCCCCGGCCCCCGGAGCCCTGTTGGGTACCCGGACTGCTTTGAAGTTTCCTCCTCAGGCACAAAAAGAGAAGGAAACGTTCCGCCGTCTCCAAGGGCGGTAGAGCCCGGGCACCAGCGGCAGCCTCAGGAGCGCAATCAGTACCGGTAGCCCCGGCGGCACGGGCAGGCCCCGTAGCACCGGCTGTCCCAGTAGCAACGACCGGCAGCGTCGGTATTTCTGGCAGCATCGGTAGTTCCCGTAGGGGCAGTCCCAGCAGCGCTGGTCGTAGGGCAGCCCCCGTAGCGGAGGTATCGCGGTAGCCCCGATAGTATCAGTAGCCCCGAGCGCCGCCGCCGCCCGCAGCTCAAGGGAACTGCGCCCCCAAGAGCCCCCGGCCCCATCTCCTCCGGGCCAAGCGTTATCCCGACCGGCTCCATCCCCAACGACAGAACCGGCAGGAAAAGCAGAACCGTGGTCCTTCGGGAAGCGGAGGGGGAGGTCGCAACACACCCCCTCGCCCCGAGTGCCTCGGGCAGGGGCGAGCGGGCGCTTATCCTCCCCTCGCTCTTCCCCAAGGGCTGCTGTTCGTCTTCCCTCGGCCTCGCGTTATTTCTTATTCGGGGCATTTATTTATCCGGTGGTGCCAGGATGTGAGGAGGTGGGGGGCGGAGGGACCTGCCCAAAGTGCGGGGGGGGGGGGGGATGATGATAGAAGGGGGGACAGGGACACACACGTGTGTGTGCAGGGCAGAGGGGCCGGGTGCGTGTGCGTGGCCCGTGTGCTGCCGAATTACTTATTCATGAAAAAGTCACATGTCCGGCGGTGCGCAGGAGAGGAGGAAAAGAGGAGGAAAGGGGGAAAAAAATGAAAAAGAAGAAAACCCTTACATGGAGGGCGGGGAGGGGGGAAGGCACCCACCTGTATGAGTCCGCTTGTGGATCTTGAGGTTTTCGGAGCGGGCGAAGACCTTCCCGCAGCCGGGGAAGGGGCAGGGAAAGGGTTTCTCTCCCGTGTGCACTCGGATGTGGTTGATGAGTTTGTATTTCGCTTTGAAGGGTTTGCCTTCCCGGGGACACTCCTCCCAGTAGCACACGTGGCTGCTCTGCTCGGGCCCGCCGACGTGCTCCACGGTGACATGGCTCACCAGCTCCTGCATCGTGCTGAAAGTTTTGGAGCAAGGTTTCCTACCGCCCGGTGGCGGCGGAGGAGGAGGAGGCGGAGGAGGCGGCTCCCGGTCGATCCACTTGCAGATCAGCTCTTGCTTGATGGGCTGCCGCATGTAGCGCAGGAAGGCCCCAGCCGCCGCCGCCGCCGCCGCCCCGACGTGGGCATGGTGGTGGTGGTGATGATGGTGGTGGTGGTGGTGGTGTGGATGGGGGTGGTGCGGGTGCCCGTGCCCGGCCGCCGCCGCTGCCGCCAGGTTGAGGTTGACGGAGCCGTAACCTTGCAGCGCCGAGGAGGAGGCGGCGGCGGCCCCGTAGTGAGCCTCGGCGCGCCCGTAGAGCTCTCCGGCGGCGGCCGCCAGCCCCAGCCGCATCTGCCCGTTGAGAGGCGGGTGGCGGCCGGTGGGCGCGCCCTGCTCACCGGGCGGCGGCGGCGGGAAAGCGGCGTGCGCCCCGTCGGCCGCGCCGTAGGTGCCGGCGGCCGAGATGAAGACGCCGTGGGGCGGAGGGTGCGGGAGGTGGGGGGAGCCGGCGGGAGGGTGCTGCTCGCCCAGCGCCCCGTGCACCGCGGCGGCAGCGGCGGCGGCGGGCAGCTCCCGCCGCAAGATGAAGTCCCGGCCTGCCGCCCCCCCCGCCGGGTAGCCCGGGAGGGTGGTGGCGGGCGGCGCGTAAGCGGCGGCGGCGGTGGTGGCGGCGGCAGCGGTGGCGGCGGCGGTGGCGGTGGTGGCGGCGGGCGCAGCGAAGGCGGCGGCGGCGGCGGTGAGCGCCTCGGGAGTGAGCTTGAGGGCGGCCGGCTGCGCCATGTGCTCGGGTCCGAGCGGCGTGAGGGCACCGCCGGGGTCGCCGCCTGCGTCCCCGGGGTGGAGGTGGGCCGCGTGGTGGGGGTGGACGTGGTGGTTCCCCAGCCCCGGGAAGCCTGTCATGTTCTGTTGAGGATGGGGCTGAGCCGCTGCCAAATCTGCTAATCTCAGGGTCGGGTTCCTCTTGCTCAAAGGGGGCTCCATAACGACACAGCCAAGCCCATCTACGCTGGCTGTTGTTATTTTTTTCCCTCTACCCGCCTTCAAAAACATGTATATATTAAGCGGCTCTTTAACTTCTTTTGTCTGCGCTCCTAACTCCGCGCATCCCGGCCCCGCTCTGCCCGCCCGCGATTGGCAGAGCCCTCACCACACTCCGGCGGCGCGCTGGGAGCGACGGCTCGGACACGGCACCGGAGGGATTGGACGGATCCCGATGATTGGCAGCGGATGGGGCCGTGCCATTGGCTCCCTTTCAGGCCGCCGGCGCAGCGGGGATCCGCCTCCGCTGCCCCCCCACTGTCCCGTCGTGTCCGTGTCCCCTCCGCCTCGAAGTAGCACTTGCAAAAACTTCGCGCGGGGTCAGACGGGGCGCACAACCCCCCCCCCCCCCCACCCCACACACCCCCCTCCGCCGACAGCGGGCAGCACGGGCAGCAGCGGGCAGCGCGGGCAGCAGCGGGCAGCAGCTGCAGCTCCCCCGGCGCTAGACGGGGCGCCCCGAGCCGCTGTGTTGGCGTTTGACTGTCCGCGGGATTTTCTCTGCTCGCCTGGGGGCTGCGGCCGGGCTCTGCCCTCGGTTCCCCTCTCTTTTCTCTTACGTCTGGAGGGCCATCATCATTCATTCATCGGCGAGGCGGGAAAGCACACCCAGCACCCCGCACCCACACGAGACGTGTGTGCTCATGCCCAAGGCAACTGAAGGCAACACCAGGGCAGGCAGACAACGTTTTCCTAAAAAGAAGGCGAAAGCGGCGGGGGAGGGTTGGGATGCCTTTCCTTTAAGAAGTAGAAGAATAAGCTGTAGTGGAAGAGGGCTGGAAGAGCACATGTTGGGGAGAAGTTTTGGGAGACAGCGCTCGCTGCCTCCCTGGGGCTTCCTCCTCCCAAGGATCCCCCGCAGCCCCATCCCAGGGCGCCCCGTCAGGGGGCCGCCAGCCGTACCCCCAGCAGCTGCCTCCATCTGAGCCCGAATTCAGCGAGGGCAACCCAGGGATAAAGCGCACCGGAGCATCAGCGCCCCTCAAGGCTTTGGGATGCCGTGGGGGCCGGTGGATTAGGAAATGGGGAGTCTTCGGCAGGGGGGTGTCTGCCAGGAGCTGTTGCCTTCGGAGAAAAGGCAGGGGAAGTATGAATTTCCTAAAGGGAGCACGGGGGGGGGGGGGGGTGGGGGTGGGCCGGGCCGGAGGAGCGATGGGAGCGACCCTGGGGTGCCGGGTATGTTGGTCCTCGAAGGTGCAGCCCCCAAACCGGCCCCTTCCGCACAAAGGAGGATGCTGCCGTTTGGGGGTGCCGAAAAGGCGGGGCCAGGGGTTTCCCTGCCCGGCCAAAAGGGCTGGAAAAGCATTGCCGCGACTTCTCTCTGGGGCTGCGGGAGGAGATGCGGCCCCTTACTGGTATGTCATCCGCTTTCCTGAGGCTGCTCGTCCCACCGGGAGCGCCTGGCGCTCCCGCGCTCTTGGGAGAGAATTCCAAGGACTTCCGCGCGGCATCGGGGGACGCTCCTCCGCCAAACCAGGAGAGGAAACGGGGCGGGGGGTGCCACAGGACACCCCCGTCGCCAAACACACATCCCTCTCCTGTCTTCCCCATTCGGTGAATCTCCCTTGCCCAAACTACATCTGTGCCTCCCCGCTGCTACCCTTTGCAGAGCCCCGTTCAAGGAAGCCCCGTGTCGGTCCGGCATTTCCTGGGCCAGGCTCCAGCCCTCCCCTCCTTCCCTCCTCCCTCCCGCCGCCACTCACGGGGGAGAAACTCGCAGGATTTAGCCCACAGCAGCCAAAAGAGGAAGAAGGTTGGGGGCAAGAGCTGTAGCGCAGGAGGCGCCCCAGAGGTCCCCCTGTCTAAGACCAAGTCCCGCCGGTGCCTCCCGTCCCCGGTGCCGAACCAGTGCCTTGATGGGTGTTTCAGCGATGCTGCAAGGAAAGGATTGAGAATAAATAATCCCCAGGTTTTAAAAGGAGCTGCTCCATGGTTTTATGGAACTGTAAAAACTTCCCCTCGCAAGCTAGCCGTGCGTCTACGCGGGTATTCCTATACGTCTATTTTCTATACGTGCATCCAAACAGGATTCCAAATTCTCCCCAAATTCTGTTCACCGAGGTCCCGAGATACCATGGTTTGATGGGAGATGCTGTGGAGGTGAAGAACAGCTTCGCGGCCCCGCGGTCTCTTGCGCATGCCTCCGCGTCCCGCTCTTGTTAAACGCAGCGTGATATGTATCTGTCATCGATTTAATATGTCTTAATTCAAATATATCCCCCCGATCAATTTCTTTTTATGAGGGGCTATAAAACAAAGAAAATATTTTATAGCTGGGTAATAGGCAGCTGACCTGTGGGGAGGGAGGGCTTGGCCGAGGCTTACGTGGAAAATCGCCCATTTTTAGGACCCTCTGCGAAAGCCTCCTGCCTCCTGAAGCCGCCTGCCCTAGCCGAGTGGATTTTGGACAGTGCTAGCTCCAAAAAGGCCATGAAGAATTTACAACCCATTAACTCACCGATCCCAGCTCAGGCCCAGGCTGCCGCAGTTGCTTGGGGGGCTGCAGAGGAAGGAGGCCGCGGGTACCCCGCTCCCAGCCCCTCAAACCCTCGGCAGCGCCGTCGGGGATCGGCCCGGTGCCCTGCTCCCGCGGCGGAGCCGGCTGCGGAGACCTCCCGCCGTGCCCCGCTCACCGGCAAAGCGGCCAAGGGACACCGGGGAGGCTGGAGAGGCGGGGTGAAAGCCTGGAAACCCTCGAATACCTTTCGTAAAGATTTCTCTATAACCGAGCTCGGGACATCGGCTTTAGCGCGGGGGGTGGTGGGGTGGGGAGAGAGAGAGAGCTGTAAAACGTCGGGCTATAATCTGCATAATGTAAATGTATGCTAATGAGCATGAGCACCATTTACAAACAATCCTCTTTAATGCATGTCTTATTGATAGTTAGGGAGCGGAGAGCAGTATTTTATAACTGTGAAACCTTCTTCTGGGGAACCTTTGGGAAGTGAGAGCGATCGCAGTTTTTCTCGTCAAGACCTCCAGATCTATTTCACAGATCCTGTCAAAATAGCTTGGCACCCACCTGACCCTTCGCGGGGAGTAACCCCGGTACCACCTCACTGTCCCGTCGGGGTGTAGCAAGGAGGCACCGGGACTGCGAGCGGGAGAGGGGGTCGTGACTGCCCATGGACACGGAAGGGAGAAAGAGGGGCCATTTGTCAGCAAGGCTCCCCCTCCCTCCTTTTTGGAGGGAATCACTGAGGGTATAAGTTATACCCTTAAAAATAAACTCCTCCTGCGGCCAATAACCCCCTTGTTTTCCTCTCCCCATGCACTCCAGTGGGAGCCCAAGGGCAGGGACACGGTCCCGGGAGGATGCCGGCGCTGTGCCTTCCGTCGGGGCTGCCGCGGCCGTAGGAGCTGCCGGAGCCGGGACCGCCGCCTGTTTTGGGGAAGGGGATTTACGGGCAGAAGGTTCGGAGCTGCCGCTTTGGGTGTGCGCCTCTCTGGGGCGAGCGGGGTCCTTCCCCCCACATCCCCTTCGGGGATTTGCTCAAATAGGGATAAAATAAAGATAAAAAATTCCCATCCTTCAATCCCTCTGTGTGTGTGTGTGTATAGATAGGTGGATGAATAGATAGATAGATAGATAGATAGATAGATAGATAGATAGATAGATAGATAGATAGATAGATTTCGCATACAGAGAGAGAAATAGAGAGGCGGCCTCGGTAAACCCAGGCCAAATTTTGTTCTGTGCTCCTTCTTCACACACCTCCCTCTCCCCCCCCTCCACCCCCCCTTCCCCTCTCCCCATAGCTGAACGTCACCGTTGGAAGAAGCTGTTGAGATAAATCAAATAGTGACACTTTGACGGCTTTACTTGTATAAGCAATATGGTTACCATATGGCATTGTTATTTATGAATGACAGCAGAAATTGTATTACAAAGTCCATCGCGCTTTATTGGGACGCTTCTCCTCTGCCTCAAACCTTTGTAGGCATCCCCAAAGCTCCATCTAATAAAACTCGCAGTGCTACAGCAAAACCCCATTTTTGGGGGGTGTTGCGCCTGCTGCGGAGGGAGGCACAGAGGGACAGGGCGCAGGGCGTGCAGAGTGCGCAGCGTTGCGCGTCTCCTCCGCCGCAGCTGGGCTAGGCAAGGGCACCGGCTGCCGCTCGGCAGAGGAAAATCTCGCCCTGGAAATCTCCACCGCGCTGCGACTTCAGCCACCTCCGCCTCATGGCACCGCCGCCGTGAGCGGGGCTTTATACGGCAGCTTCTACTTATACATATATAAAAATATATAAGTGCAACTGAGAGAATAATAAATATTAATGGCACCAAAGAGAGGTGCTGCTTCCTGCCTGGCTGTTTAAAAAGGGGGGGAGGGGGGAAGGCATTTAAAGTTACAGCTTTGGCTGAGATTTTCATTATTTCCCCCCCCCCCCCTTTTTTTTTTTCTTTTACATTACACTGCCGGTAGAGTCTGACAAAGAACTTTTGTCCCGAAGTGTGTTTTACAGAGGGAGGCTACAGCGCAACACATGTGGTCTTCACGGGTCATAGGTCGACGGCCTAGAAGTGGCTCAGACCGGCACCATCAAAGGTAACCTGCAATTAATATCCTGTTGATGAGCTTGTTGAATTTATGAGTGTCTGTGATACAGACAACGGTGCAAAGCCATGCCGCTCAGCTGGCCTCTCCTTCCCAGGCTACAGGTCGGCCTCATGCCCCCTGCCCCGCATCTCATCCGTTACTCCAGGGAGAAGTGAAGCTTGAATCTGGAGGGGAAAAGACCCCCTCTTCCCCACAACCCAACCGCTGGTCGGCCTTTCCACTTTGGTTTTCCCGGCAAGGCTGCCACCAGCTGCATCCTCCAGCGGACAGAGTCTCCGTTTGCTCAGGGTGAAGGAAGGAGGGAGGCAGAGGGGGACGGAGAGAGAGGGTGAAGGAAGGAGGGAAGAAGGATGGAGGGGGTGCCGAGCAGTCCCTCAACAACCCTGGCCTGGCGGTGATAACCCATGGGGACAGGAGGTGGAAGGCGAGGGAGGTATATGTTGTCCAGGGAAGGAAGAAATTGCTCTCGCTGGTCCCTCCAGCCCCTCCAGCTCCCTCAGTATCAGCAGTGGCAAGAATAAGAGCAGAGCAGTTTTAAAGAGAATTTCGGCACACTTACAGACAGGGGGGATCCTTCCCCGGGAAAGGCTGACGCTTACTCTGCGGGGTCTGGCACCTCCAGAAAGCTCAGTAAACCCGTGTAGCACCAGCACTGGGTGACCGCTTGCTTCCCTCCCTCGGAAGCTGCCGTGAGGCGAAAGCTGTGTTTCTGGCAGGGGCCCGGAAAATGAGAGCGGTCTGGCTGCTGGGGCCCCTGCCCATTCCCCCCGTCCTCCCCTTCCTCCCTTACCCCCTGCCAGTGTTACCCTGTGACACCGGGGAAAGGGGGCTTGCGGTTCTGAGGGAAATAAAGCGCTTCTTAGGAGGGACGGCGACGTGACTTTGAACTTGGATCAGCTCCTCTGTTTCCTGCACAGAGAGCAGGGCTGGAGTCCTGAAAGAATAGCAAAGAGCGGCCAGCCGCGGGGATCCCGCTGGAATTCAGCGTCCGTCCGTTCCTCCAGCCCTCCGTGCGTCTGTCCATCCCCCAAAGCAGTGGCCCCGAGTGGGCAGAACGCAGGGGCAGGAAAGCAGGAAAGGAAAGAGAAAAAGGAATAAAAGAGGAAAGAAAAAATAGAGAAAAAGGAAGGAAACAAGAGAAGGAGAGGCGAGAAAGAAAGAAAAAGAGAAGGAAGGAAAGGAAAAGGAAAGGAAAGGAAAGGAGAGGAAAGGAGAGGAAAGGAAAGGAAAGAAAGGAAAA